>NC_060142.1:179979024-180604024 GCF_021461385.2 Schistocerca piceifrons | reverse complement strand
GCAAGGGGTGATTGTTCACACCTCAGGTCTCACCTCCCGAACATCTGACGGAGCGACCAATGGGCAGTCTGGGAAGGTTACAGCTCAGGTAATCACACCTCCTTGGGCTTGGCCTGTACCAGGAGGTACGTGCGAACTCTACTTGTCGACCTGTAGCTGGGAATTACGCATTACCCAGTCGCCTTTTATGCGTCAGACGCGTGGTCCGGAGTTTAAAGAGCTCACAGGGAGGAAGAAAAAAAAGAGGATCCTCAAACGCCGAAGCGGAGGAACTAGAGGAGAAGCGAAACAAAGAAAGGAAAAATGAGCGGAAAAGAAAGTTGAGACTGTTCGCAGGTCATCAACAGAATGTAGAACATTCCCAGTAATAGCCCAGACATGTTTCTCAAGGGAGGGGAAAAGGAATAGCAAGAGGATAGACATGCAGCACTGAAGGGAAAAAGTGCTGCAAAGGCTGTGGCCCCGTGGTAGCCAAGCATGAACCCGCCAAAGAGTGAAGAGCCCCATGGGGGGATTAAGGTCAGTGATTTAGCAACCCAGTCGAGGTGTGATAGCTTGTCTGTAGGTTCGTCACAATCACGAACGTGTGTGAACTCGGCGGTTGTCGTTTTGGAGCAAAGCAGTATAAGAAAAAAGAAAGATCAATAATTGGCAGCCGAAAATGTATAACTAATTATGAGCTTAGCGAAAACTTTCTGGTTTGGAAGACACTTGCAGCCATAAACTGTCTAACGAAGTACCATACTTTGTTGGATTCTAAGCAAAAGAAATGATCGAGAATATAATGAAAAGCGATCAGATGACACCGTAAAACCTGCGTTTACAACATGGTCGCAAAATCCGAAAATAGTGATGCGTGCAAAACTTCAGAACAGACCTACATCTGTCAGCGGAAGTCGCATTGTTGATATTGATTATGATGATCTATTGTATTCATTTCATATTCTGTACGTTTTCGGTGAAGAAAATCACACCTGACCTTGTTAATTAATGCTAAGGATGAACCTTGTAGAGGCCTCGCCAATGATGGGAGGGGGGGCATGTTGTCGATTTCAATTATTCTACCTCTCACAGGAAGTAAGTCCAGCTCTCCAGCTCTCCAGCTGTACAGCTATTAAGGAAGTGCCACGGTGGTTCCACTGTGGTGGGCGAAGAACTTTACAGGGTATGAAAATGTTTCAGTTTGTTGTATGATAAGGTCGGATGGCTCTTAATTTCGGTATCGAGGCACATTCATAGCGCTTTTGCGTTGCCGTGTTGGCTGGAATGTTCGTTTGTTCGTTGCATGGATCGCAGGCAGTACACCTTTCTTTATGTTGAGACTAGTGTTCATACTTCTTCCGCAGCGGAGCCACGTAGTTTAATACCGCCCAGGTTTATAACTAGATCAGGAAACGTGATGGTTTTCTGTAATAATGTTACGGAAGATTTTCTCTCAGTGGTTCTACAGGTGGTGTGGTGAATCCGAATTTAATGTTTGCTGCCTTGTAAGATATCAGCTTCAAAACAAAAACGGCAAAAAACCTCAAAATTTTACACGTTTTACAGTTTTTCTGTTATACCTCGAAAACTATGCCTTTTTCGAAGATGACCACCCTCCATAAAATTAAAGTAGACGAAGTTTCCTGTTGTGTTGTTGTACGTTGTTGAGCCGCAGCTTCAGTGGGAGATATGGAAGTCGTCCTTGCTGATATCTTATAGACTGCTGTAGCCTATTGTTTAAACCTCAACTTGTTGGGTGTTGTAGTTTTGTGGTTTCCATCATAAATGTCAATGAGAAATTTCCCACTAGCTCTATTATTTGCTTAGAGGAGACTGAAGTATGGTTCAGCATCCGGATTTTTGGAGAGGGTCTTGAGAATTTTAACATTTGTTTATTTTGAATAACGCGGACGTAGGGTCGCAACCACTCACTGCGTTGAGGGAAAGGTGGTTGGCAACACTGTTCTTCACTGCACTTCCCGATTGTGAAGGAAGTGAGGGCTGTATGTCTCCCTGGTCAGAGGAAAAACACGTTGAAGGGAGTTTGGAGACCCATCATTGACCAGAAGATCAAGATTTTTTTCCCAGAAATTGCGATTCTCTTGTGATCCAGACTGCTTGTTTGTCGACCTCCTCAAACTCTCAGGGGACTTAATAGTCTTTTGTCTGTTCGAAAACCATGGAACATAAATGTCGCAGTCTGATTGTAATTACTTCGTACATAATGGATATATGAGGCCACAAATATATTTGAAGGTACGCCCAATCGAGCATACGAGAAGCACCCAGCAATCGCGTGTACTGTATGCGACTTGGATACAGAGCAGGGGGGTTGGAAGTTGGCAAAAATGGGTTGGCACCCTTTACCCCCCTGCGGCCTATTCAGCTTATATCTTACAAGTGCAAGACAGATGCAATGTGAATGGTCGAGCTCTATCACAGACGAGAGTTTTCATATAAACTATCAAAAATATCTGGATGAGCCACTTTCAGTATCATTGAAGCAGCTGTTGCGATAGGAGGCATTAATTCACGTAATATTTTGCAGCATTATGTATGTTTAGTGACCAATTTTTCTCGTAACATCAACCATTAAACTACAGTTTTTTCAGCTGAAAAACGGTAACAGCTCAGTGCTCAACCTGGGCCTTTCACAGCCTTTGAAGCTTTGCCTGGAACTTCCATTGTCCACGACCCTGCATCAAAACGTTCTAGTTCCCAAGAAACATTGCCTGGGCCATCTGCCAGACAGAGCGAGTTAAAAAGCTCCGCACATGTACCCAAACAGGCATTTCTGCATTCATCGATAGGTCACTATACATCTGTCTTTTGTATCCATATTCTATCGCTAAATGCCTTCTTACTTTTCACGGTGGAGAAACTACTCGAAGTGATAACCCAACTACTGCGAGACATTCTCGCATTCCATGAAACATGTACTTCATTTACTACATACAGATTTCATTATTCATCATTATTTTCAGTGTCATATACCTAATATGTTGTAAACATAACTTGTTAATGTTTTCATCAAACATGATCTCCCCTAAATTCGTTTAAAGCAATCTTTTAAGCGTAATACACGGAAGGTATAGCGCCGAGACGGTGGGATAGGGGTCGGTTTGCTGTAAGGCTAAGAAGCCATGTTTGTTAATTTTCACACTGCTACCTCACTCTCTTATGAGAAAAATTGTATGCTACAGACTTCACTTGTAGTAAATTTAATAAACTTTCAGATGGTGTAGGGGATTTTATTGATAACGTGTATATATTTCGAGTTGTAGGCACTGGCAGAGGGTGTTTCAGAACGCCTTAGCGCCGATACCGCTCGTTAGAAAACCAAACCTGCCTAATGCACTTCTTAGGAAATATTGTCCACTTTTATGCTGTGAGGAATGGCCATCTTCGAGAAGGTGTAATTGTCGAGATATAAGCGAAAATCTGGAGAGAGTGCTAAAATTTTGAGGTATTTTGCGTATTTTACTGTGATGTTGACCTCGTACAAGGCAAAAAACATAAAATTCGGATTCAGCACCCCAAAAAATATGAAACAGTTGGGATAAAAGCACCTCGGAAATTTTGTTACGAAAACAGCGGTTTTGAACTCTGATTGATTGGACTAGATATAGACAGCTCTAGCATAATTTCCTTATGCGCTGAGCTCTGTTGTTCCGTAATCTGTCAAACTTTGTGTCAGATGGAAACTGTGTGGTTATCGTTGGCTGTTTGCATTAAACTGCTCCGGATCGTTAGAGTAGACGAGGCTGAAATTGGCAGGTGACAGCTACAGAGGGTGGCGAGAAGGCGGAATAAACAGGGGCGTTTGTTTATGTTGATGTTTGCCTGCCTTCGACTACCTCTGGCGCCGGTATTTGTGTTCGTATTTACATTTTCTTAGGCTGTCAACTAAAGCTCCCGCCATTCCTGTACATCAAGTTCACGGGCGGAAAACACTCCGCCGGTAATTTGGAGCAATTGCTTAAAATTACGCAGGGGTTTCGACAACTCTGCAGCTTTTCGCACGTGGCTCTGCCACGTCCATAATTACTTAGCGAGAAAACAAAAGTTTGCAAACTATTTGCCCATTTCCTGTGCTCTTCGGCTTCTCCGGAGTTTGATTGCTGTTTTAAGCGGATGTACAGTTCGTGCAACTATTCGCTCCCAAACAGCATGCACGTGTTAGACAAGCGCAAACGTCGTGATTAAACCTGGGTGACATACATAAACGAAATATTCAAGCAACACCATATTTAAGAATGAAGCATACAGCCACTTATTGCGGTATGTTACACTCGTCTTAATAATACGGGTAGTCTGAATGGTACTACGGTGTTGTAGAATAGCGCAAATCACAGCGCACGATTACCTTAGCTGATGACGATGGGGAAAGCTCTTCAGGAAGTACATTTATGTCGACAACCAAGGGGGAATGTCGCTTCCGTCAAGGAAAAACTGGTGGAGAGTTAAACAAGGATACTCCTCAGCGGAAATGGGGAATGGGGTGCATCTAGTTCAGCTTACATTTCATCTTAGTGTATCCCTAACTTCAGTCTCGTGTATACTATCAGTTTACAGCGTCAGTTCTGCTAAGACCCATCATATGTAGGATCACAGATTGGTGAATGTGGTCTTCAGTTTATTATTACTACGGGGTAGCAAATCAGTTGTAGGAGAAATATATAAATAATGACATCAGTACCCCTCATAAACCAAAATATAGTTTAAAGTTTTATAATTCACGGCTATATACAGAAAGAAATTTTCTACCGAAAAGTAGCAAACATCACCGCAGTGTCAAAAAAATAATTTTAACCAACTTCGAATAAAATACTTGTTGGCGATTAGGCTATACGAAAAGGCAGTTTATGTGGCAGAGCGGTATTAAAGATTTTTATCCGGAGTAATACTTCATACAAAACGTTGCCTTACACAGTTTCTACATACCGAAAAATATAAGATTTTATTAGAATTCCTACTTACATGAGCAGTTTGTCGTCAGTCTCAGGTTACTTCGAAATTTGTATGGTATGCAAAGATCTGAAGTAAGTACTATATTCATAACTGTAATGGATCGCACCTGTACTAATAATAAAGCGGTCGTTTTTTAATTGTGCTACGAATATAGCGAAATAATTGCCGCACTGATCTTTATGCCTCTGTCTTTATTATGAATATCGTCCGTGATATTTTCAGTGTCTTCTTTAATCGCACTGTATGAGTAGACGCTAGTGCTAGAAACGTGGTGTTATTAAAATCGATACGGTGTTTTAGAGAGGTGCTATCACTTCAAAACATCTGCTGATGCTGAACATTTTCTACAAAATGGTATGAAATAGCCGTCTGGTATGACTGTACAAGCGGTTTGCTTCTGCAACTGATAACGCGATCATTGATACAAGTAAGGCATTCTGGCATTTAATCATAGTTAAATTAGCAGCGAAGCAGAGAAAAACGTATTTACACGTTTCCTAGAACAACTCAAGCAATATGTCACTAATTATCATTATTTCATTCCACAATTATACGGAAATTAACTGCCTATTTTGATTTCCGCTAACAGGCTTCTCTACACTAACACGATCCGATGGAATTTACCACTCCCGTGCAAGCATAGTTTAACACCGTCGACCCTTTAATTCCACATTGTTATCCAAAGATTTCTTTTATTCAAAGTTCATCCACCAGAGGTGGTGTACACACAGAAACGAATATATCCGCTATCACTGCACACCATACATTTAAATAATATGAAAATTTCCGAAATGCTCCAACTGTAAGAGTACTGAAACCTCACAGCAACCTCTGTCATGGTTCGCACTAACGGCTTTTCGGGCAGCGCAATTAAGAGAAAGAACTTAAATGAAAATCATGGACAATACACATAACAGGCACGGGGACTAACAGCTTAACGCAGCGGAAACTCCATCGTTTAGTTTAAGTTGTTACATAAAGTGGTTGAATACCGAGCACGTCATTTCCATTTGTTTGGTCGCTAACACCACAGTCAATTTGTTAAAACTTGATTTATCTACGCATTTCGGGTACAGCCAATAATCTTTCATATTCTCTTGATGGAAAATGCCCGTAATGTGTAAATGAATGAAGTGGACTGTTGCTATTAGTGGCCAAAAACTGCGCGGAGTAGCCGAGCGGTTAGAGGCGCCATGTCACGGACTGCGCGGCTCCTCCCGCCTGAGGTTCGTGTCCTTCCTCGGGCATGGTTGTGTGTGTTGTTCTTAGCATAGGTTAGTTTAAGTTAGTTTCAGTAGTGTGTAAGTCTAGGGACCGATGGTTCAAGTGGCTATGAGCACTATGGGACTTAACTTCTGAGGTCATCAGTCCCCTAGAACTTAGAACCACTTAAACCTAACTAACCTAAGGACATCACACACATCCATGCCCGAGGCAGGATTCGAACCTGCGACCGTACGGTCGCGCGGTTCCAGACTGTAGCGCCTAGAACCGCTCGGCCACTCTAGCCGGCAGGGACCTCTGCAGTTTGGTACCTTAGGAACTCACACACATTTGAACATTTGAAGTGGCCAAAAAGCGGAGGGAAATATGTTCTCAGGATCCGAGAAGTTAATTTGAAGTGGGCACATAGAACGTGGAAGCAACTTGTTTCCAGATATGGTGATAACATGGACATTGGATGATGTCTCAGCCAGCACCCTAAATACGTATATATATATAGATTTAGCAGCTGGTCACAGCAGTCACTTCACTTCAAGGAGGATAACTTCATTGCTCGAAGGCCGAGAACATTTTATTCGATATTATCGCCTCGGCCAAAGATACCATATAAAGTCAGTCTCAGACATAAGCGCTGCTTCAGTGGGCAAGGATAGAGTGCAGCTGCTGCTTTTGCGCTACCTGATATACTATAGCCTGCTTCATGCGGCTGTTTGTAAAATATTGGTTGCTTATGTATCAGTATGAATCAATGAGGAATAGAATATGGAGAGATTGAAACCTAGTGTATGCACATAATTGGTCCGAATATTTTGTTATTTCTTCTTTCTTGGTGACACCAGGAATCAAATTTTCGTGTTTCACACCTAATGAGTCTTTGCCAATTGCTCTCGACAGTACGTATGGGATTACCAGACTTAACATCCCCAACCGACGAAAGAATCAGAATTAATTGATGTTGCAATAAAATTAACTATTCCAAGAATAAATGAAACACCTGAAGATAATCTTTTTCCACCAGTCTCAACGTCCTGAGAAGAGCATTGCATCTCTTCCCAAGCCTGCCTGTCAAGAATTTTATTTCACCCATTCACCGATCCCCCTACCGGTACATGCCCTACACTGGCGATGCTTTTCATCACCAAATTTTCACAGCTTAAACCAGGGTGCGTTAGCTATTTCGATGTTGAAGTATGTATCAGCTGAACACTACTGAAAATTTGGAATGATATCAGATCACAGGGAATTTGAAGCACATTTCCAGCGTCTGCTACTTACTGGATACGTCAAGTAACTGAAAGGTTTACAAATAATGTAACAGACCTGCAATTTATTTCACTTTTATTTAAAAACATGTTTTCTAATATGTCCTCACAAGCGATTCCAGGACCAGCTACGCTTTGGTTCTCTTAAAGTTTTTATGTTGTGTTGGTTAGTCTGTCGCTTTGCTTGCGTATTCAAAATTAAACAGCATTTGGTGTTCCATATACGCAGTACACCAGTTTACTGCCGGAGCTGCTGCATATAAATGACTTTGTATTTTAATGGTATTCGCCGTATGTCTTTATTATTTATTTTAAAATAGAAACAAGTCTTCTCGCTTTTGCGTAAGGTACAGTTCATTTCGAAATGCCTCTGCCTGAAAACCAAATAAGAAATATGTTTGGAGTTAGTCAAATAAATGAAGGCAGCAGTGTGTTTATAAAACTGCACAAAATGTATATTTGTATGTATACATAGATTTTACTTTCATGTCAACGTTACTATAGTATGAAAAAATTTTAAGCACATGAAGACTGTTTTCCAACCAACAATTACGTCCAGTAGAAGCAGAATATGTGACACAATTTGCTATTTCGTTGTATGAGACTCCAAATGTTGCGAAAAACGCTCTTCCACTGGCTGTTGAAATGGCATATGTATTGACAACATCAACGATGTATTTGACAACTGTAGGTTGCTAAGCCTGTAGAACTGTTCATTCGATCCGCAAGATGTTTCAAAAAATAAGTATGTGTTATCATACTCTACGAGTTAAGTAAATATTAGAGAAAAATCGGAGGAATTGATCTACTAAGCGTCGAACTTAAGTGATTATTTGTGGGTCAGTGAATCCATTTGCGACATCGTTTCCACCAGGATGCTAATGTAAATGAGTGATTTACTAAGCACCACCAGCTAATTCCGAGCATGTACTTATTTTCAAGTGCGCAACAGATGTGGATAAATGCCACACACAGTTAACTAAGGGATGCTCGTCAATGGACACTACCTCGGAAAAGCTATACACTAAGTGGCGTGTGCATACCTACTCCGACGTTGTGTCCATCGTCTATCGTCTTGTCTATTGATGAGCATGCATTGCGTAACAGTATGTAGTATATGATTTTTGTTATATGATGTTCCCATATTCAATGTTCGCTTGAGAACAGCCACACGCTCCAAACTAGCGTAAGCAGCAGTGGTTACGATTTCTTTCGCGACGGAGTTCTTGGATAAAAAGTAATCAGTTAACTAGCAGTGTCAACAAATTCATATAAAATACCAAGCTTCCGTTGACTGTCTCCGGCCTTCTCATGAAGCACAAAGTCTATCATGAAACTTGCGGGGCTCATCAGGTTAGCTGGATTATGTCATGACTACGGTAAAGGCGCATACTGAGGTTGGATACTACCCGTGTGTTTGCTATTGTGGGACGTTTAACTGATAGGCAAGTCAGGGGGCAGAATATGGATGTTATGTAAATCACACCCAAGGAGGTTTATATTGAATTTGCACAAGGTGTTTAGCGCGGTCTTATATTGGCTCTGATACATAAACCCTACGTTGGGTGGATAGCCCCTCATATAACTTATTCATTAAAAAAATTGATCGAAGTTCTTCCCTAAGAATAATGATGGGAAAGTATCGTAGTGAGTGTGACAATTTAACAGATAAATGCCATACTAAAAATTTATAATTGCTTTTATTTTCTCTAAATGGAACTCACAAGGAACAATTACGTGAATGAACGTAAACAAAATAAGTAAATCTCGCTTGGTGGACGAGTTGGCAAGAACCTAATGCAAACGACACTGCATGGAATCTAGCGTGCTTCGCTACTACGAGAAAGGGGACCAAATAGAATGGGTGAAATGTACAACAACAATAAATAAGTGGGTAGTCGTACCACGATATCACCTAAGGAGACAAAGTAGTTCTATAGATGCGACTGCTCAGAAACCTCACTCCGAATTTTGGACGGCTGCAAAATCAGCTGAAACCCTACAGGCCGGAGGTGCGTATATTATCGAGAGGTACAGCGCGAGGCGCCGTGCTGACGACTTCTGTTACTCGTCGTCGGCCGCCGCATGGACATGGGGTTCACCTTTGAGACCGATCGAAGTGCGAGAGCGAAAAGACTTAGTAGCTAGGTGGCCGGACAAGCGAAACTTCGATTGAAATTACTCTGCAGAAAAAGCCTGCAGCGGCCAGGAACCAACTCCTTTCAAAATTCTCTTTCGCCCCGCGCCCAGACAGCGAAATCTCTGCTTGAGACAGAACTTGGCCAGTCGTCGCGGATAAACTACCCTTTCACCAATTTTAGCCTTACAATAAATTCGTCTAGACTCTCACTACCGCATTCCGTCAACCTAGGAGCCAATACAGCTCCTTCCCGCCAAATCCCGGGGTAACTTCAAACGTGTGCTGATGTAACAATCGAGCAGTCTCCGCCAGGACCACGCGGAAAGTTTACTGCCGACAGGCTCCAACGGAATGCGATACCTCAGGTGTTAGAGGTGAGCCGCCCTTCTGTCAGTTATGCCGTGGAGCCGGCCTATCATTTCTTCGAAACGTCTGAAGCAACAGCACAGCTGTTGTGTCGACATGTTCCTGCCCAATCGACGAGGCTTTCCCGGGAAAACTGCCATCACCCATTGTAAAAATAGCGATCATCCATCGCTCTGCCCCTGAGACCTGACATCAAAAGAGAAAGCCGCTAGCCACTGGCTGGTCAGGACTCCGCGCGCAATTTCCAGTGACCGGATGTCCCTCCTCCCCCATGCCCTTATGCAGTTGAGAGCGGTTGATCTCCTCATAGGCCAAAAGCTCCCACTCGTCTCCTACATGATGTGCTGGCGTAAGCAGTCGCCAGCACAGCGGTCGGCTAAGACGTAGCACGAAAATGAACAGGGCAACACCCGGCATCATGGTGTGGGGAGCGATCTCCTACACTGGCCGTACACCACTGGTGATCGTCGAGGGGACACTGAATAGTGCACGGTACATCCAAACCATCATCGAACCCATCGTTCTACCATTCCTAGACCGGCAAGGGAACTTGCTGTTCCAACAGGACAATGCACGTCCGCATGTGTCCCGTGCCACCCAACGTGCTCTAGAAGGTGTAAGTCAACTACCCTGGCCAGCAAGATCTCCGGATCTGTCCCCCATTGAGCATGTTTGGGACTGGATGAAGCGTCGTCTCACGCGGTCTGCACGTCCAGCACGAACGCTGGTCCAACTGAGGCGCCAGGTGGAAATGGCATGGCAAGCCGTTCTACAGGACTACATCCAGCATCTCTACGATCGTCTCCATGGGAGAATAGCAGCCTGCATTGCTGCGAAAGGTGGATATACACTGTACTAGTGCCGACATTGTGCATGCTCTGTTGCCTGTGTCTATGTGCCTGTGGTTCTGTCAGTGTGATCATGTGATGTATCTGACCCCAGGAATGTGTCAATAAAGTTTCCCCTTCCTGGGACAATGAATTCACGGTGTTCTTATTTCAATTTCCAGGAGTGTATGTAATGAACAGTATTACGATAAGCATGCATCCTACTCCCAGTCATGTATATTCCAGTACATAACATCTGATTATCTGCTTTGCATGACAGTTTAAGGCGGTAGCGAAATGACATAAATTTGCATGTATGCAAATTCAGATTTTGGAAATGCAAGACCGGCTAGTTTCATGGTCCTGAGTAAGTGCATTAAGAGACCAGAGGTCCGGCCATTTTGCATTACCTAGCCGCTCACACTAGATTTGTATGCAGTGTGTGTACCTCACTTCAGAAATGGATACAGTGTGGCGTAATACCAAGCAAAAATTACACCTAACTCAAGCATTCCACAACATGCCCGAAGGAACCAAAGGGTTCAATAAAGAAACACAGGTTAAGAATAGCCAATCCTATACTCAATCATCACAATTAAGGCAGATAACATAGAGATGTCCTCTGGGACACCAAACTTATCCACTCAGTTTATGACACACGTTCGGAGAACTGGACACCAAACCGTTGCCCACAATATCTGAAGTGAGTGTGCTAGATTGGACCATACTCCTTACAGTTACTTTGCACAAATAACAAATTACGGGAATCTAAACGACTACTTGTGCTAGTAATAAAACGCCACGGACGTCCACAAAGAAAAAAAATGGTGACCAGAATGCAGCCCAGTTGTATCTCCTACTAATGAAAGTACCACCCAAAAACATGTGTATTGTTGCCTTTCAAGACATTGGTCCAGATTCCATCTACCGTACATCGTCAACAATACCATTCCTTCCCACTAATTACGGACGGTGACTGCAGGTACAGAGGTAGTGCCGTCTGTCTTCATAGCTTGTGCCAACTCTGTATCAAGAGTCGCTTGCGCTCGAATCAGGTGGAAAACTCCGAGAAGTTTTCCTCTGTGGTCATTCTTTAGTGTACGCTTTCAAACACTGCGGAGTGTATATCCGGTCTCTCCATTGCAATACTTATAGTATTTAAAAACGGACATAAAGAGTCACGACCGCAAGAAAATAATTTTTTTATGAGGTTGCCGGTTTCAGTCTGTTTTAGACCATCTTCAGACCTCACACTATTATGCTAGACGGAGGCTGTGTACGTAACAGGTGCTACGACTCCATGTACGCTAACTTCAACAGTAGTAGTCAATGTGTAAAAGCGACAACAGTCTGTCATTGCAAGTATTTGTTTTATTCACTGACTGGTTTCAATCATGATAATTGCGTCGTCGTAAACGTCACAGACACCAGTTTCAGAACTAGCATTTATAATTTTAATTACATTTTAATTTATCCTATTTCGATTCATGCAGACTCCGTTAAGACACCATTATCAACGGTGGTTATGGTCAGTGACACCTAGCGGCCAAGATACCGAAGCTGTTTGTACTGCAGCGAAGTACAGTGTGCTAATGACGGTCCTACATAACGGGCCAAGAGTGTTTACCTTTGATTATCATGTTTTTATAACATGTGACAATACCACTGATGGACATATATTTCATTTTCTTCTTCTGTTAACTTCAAGTACACAGGTATCTTTGCAAGTTCCCTCTTCGACAATGCGAATCAAGCAACAGTCACTGAATGAAGCAAATACTTGCGGTAATTGACTGCTTCTTTTCTGTTCTGTCTTCAAAGTGACCATGTCACCTATCATCTAGCTGGTAGTGGCTACCAAAATAGTCTTTTAAACTTTCTGGTGCCAACGATGAAGTTCTTTAAATTTATCGCCGGCCGTGGTGGCCGAGCTGTTCTAGGCGCTACGGTCTGGAACAGCGGGACCGCTACAGTCGCAGGTTCGAATCCTGCCTCGGGCATGGATGTGTGTGACGTCCTTAGGTTAGTTGGGTTTAAGTTGTTCTAAGTTATAGGGGACTGATGACCTCAGCAGTTAAGTCTCATAGTGCTCAGAGCCATTTGAACCATCTTTAAATTTATCAAGCCTCTTCTGCACACCTAGAAGAAGAGAAAAAGTCGACCTCCGTATGTCTTTTGGAAATACAGAAACCCTGTCCATCAGGCAGAGGATATTAATGCTGTTTTGTAGTCCAAGTTTTTTCTTCACACAGCTACATGTAAATAAGAATAGTTTTATTTGTACGGCTTTTTAGTCTTCTGTGACTTCGTTCGGCTATGGTCGGTTAATTCGTCTACGGAAATTTGTTCGAAGTAAGTTCAGAATTATAAAGCGTCTGCTTGTAATTTTCAAGCATTAAACAGGTGACAGCATTCAAAACAGGATGTGCTTATCTTGACAACTACGAAAATGAAAGACGACCGCAAGAGAAGTACTCGTTTTGCTAGTGGTTGATCGGCGAGTTAACATTTATATAACAGCTGGTGTTATAGTAACGTGACGAAAAATTAGTTACCAGGAAGCGTTCAGCAACACGAGTGACGCATTTTCTTTTATATGCTGACCGAAACCTTATTAAAAAATAAATGTTGCAGAAATCTGTGAAGGTATTTATAAAGAATTCTGCTGATTTATTACAGTAAATTAAAAGGGTAGAAAAGTCTTCGGAACGTGAGACGAGGCCTTGATTCGAAAAAAGAAAAGTCACACTTGATTTGATAGTAGGGATATTAAAAGATCAGGCGCTCTTTGAACTTTTCACCTTTTCCATGCGTAAATACATTCGTGGCTGCGAAAACCTTTGAGTAAGATGGCACAGTAGATAGACATTTTGCTTACCCAGAACGGCACTTCAAGTTGACATCGATCGATTCGAAAAAGGTTAGGCAAACTTAATTGACCTAAAAGAGGACTGAGTCGAAAATAAACGGATCTGTTCACGCAAACAACGCGCAATTCTGTTCCTCACAGGAACTACGGCATTAGACAGCAGTAGTGTGCATAAGACTTTCCTTAAAAATTGATTATTTAAATGATGAATCGTGTTTGTTAGTTGCAAGTAAATAAATACACCAAATGATTTATCTCTGAGAGAACGGTGTGTGCCTTGCAGTAAGTATGAATCTTTGCATATAGGCGCGGATAAAACAGAGCATACACATGTTAACATGAAATGTGTGTAGTGTTGCCCAACCCTAAGCGTCAACTCCACAGAACCGGTCGGTATTTAACGTTTGGAACGAACTCGAAAATAACAAAGAAAGTTATTAATTTGATGAAAGCAATGCCTCTTATAGCATCTATTTTAGGATAGCTGTAGAAGTACATCATAGGAATTTTGTATCCATTTACGACGGCGATACATGAGTTTATTAGTCTTCACATACTGCATGAAAACTTCCATGTGAAGAGACGTCGAAGTTTGGTTACATTTTTTCATAGCGTTTGGCAGCGGTCTTTCTGTTTTCAGAGGTACGTCATGTGAGATATTAAAGGCCGTTACACATCACTCCCCCTTTTGTGGCTATGACTAGTGTAGTGGAAACAATGGGTGGAGCCAGAACGCGGAAGCGGTTTTCAGCGATTGGCGCCGCGCCTGACGATGGACGACAAACTGAACGCGCTTATTTGCGTGGTCACAGCCGGCTGCTCTGTCAATTGTGATAAAACACGAATGCTCAACTCACGGAAAAAGCAAAGTTTTATCTCAGGGGGGAACAATGTCAGCTGAGAGGCAGTAAACAAGACAGCGCACGGAAGCAGGTAAATATACTCAGAAACGTCACATTTGTCAATAGCTTTTCACACTAGTCAAAGGAGTATCGATTTACTGGCGAAGAAAGCACCTGGCCCTTGAGCTCTAGGACGTTGGCGTGTTCGGCAACGACGCAACGATGTGAATTGTATAGGGTTGTTGCAGAGCTTTAGAAACGACTTTTTTCGCCAAAAATTTCCACCGGTACTGATATCAACTGGCAGCATCAACCGAAAAGTGCGTTATTAGAGAAAACATCAGGCCATCCGTTAGTAAAATAAATCCCACAAAATTCATTTAGTAACAAACCAGGTGTTTAGAGCAATGGCGAATAACTTTCATTGTAGATTTATTTAAAATACAGTCCAAATGGCAAACTTTACGACGAGTTTCCTTCAATAATTATTTAAATATTATATTGCTGTCTGCGATTAGAGATCTGCACATCCGCATCCTTCGATGTTGAAATCCTGTCGACCCATGTATCCCATCCAGTAAGTCGGAGCTATACACACTAGCTTGCATTTCGCCTAAATTTCAGTCTACTGAAATCAGACCTCGTAATGTAGATATCACAAACTATATTGGCCGGTCATGAACATATTTTAATACACTTTAGCATTTTATATTCAGTTTCACAGACGCTCGTACGACAAATATGCATCACTTCACGGATATATGAAAACATGTTAACGAGCTACGCTTCTCAATGTCACAAGCATTGCATTGCCTAAATATATTTCATATAAATCTTCGAGGATTCACTAATTTCAAACCGCACATGATTTATGGCGTACGTGATGGACAAATATTAGTCACAATATAGAGCGAATACCCTTCATGCTCCATTGTGTCAGCTTCAGGCAATTTCTTGATTAGTGCTATTGTAAGGGGAAGAGGAACGACTGAGACAAGACAACTGCCAGAAACTGGGAAATTGGATACACATTTAATTGAGCGGAAAATCAGGAAGAATGGCATGTCGCCATCTTACAAATACGACAACTGTAATACTGACAACATTCTTTAAATTTAAATTACAATAGAATTATTACTGAGAAAATCGGAATCCACACAGGCCTCCATTTACAATATATTATATGAATGATGAGAATAACCATTGGCACAGGGATAAATTACTAGATTTGTCTAGAAAGTAAGTTCTGGCCAGTTGTGAAATGGAAAACGCAATGAAAATCAGAATTGTTTTATTTGCGATAGTTTGTTACAGCTTCCAGTTACTTCTCTATGTGATTGCCACTCTGACAGACATTTCTCGTAGCGTTGTACCAGCTTTCCATATCCTCGTTATAGAAGGGAGCAGCCTGTGTTTTCCACCAGTTATCTACGCTCGTTGTCTGCACCAAAATATTGCCTTCATAGATAGCAGTTCGTATGAGCACAAATGAAAATCAGAGGGAACCATGTCCAGGGTGTACAGTGGGTGATCAAGCACTTCCTATCGAAAATGCTGAAGGAGCATTCTCATTGCACCTGCAGTGTGCAGCCGAGAATTGTCATGGAGAAGGAAATGCGTTACAGCGTTGTAAGGTGGGGTTGCATGAAATCAAGCGAAGTCTCTCAGCAGAAACCCGTACGTGGTGGGAGATTTTGTCCTCCAGCCATCTTTATGTACTCATTGTGAGCTGCAATCGACAGGCCTATTAGCGACACTGTCCTACATAACTGTAAAACTTCATCGGATTTTTCACTGTTATTTCCATTTCGCAACCATACAATGGGAGCCCCACAAGGTTCGATAACAGATTCATTTCTATATTTGATCTATAGTAATGCTCTACCATTGTATCAGAATTAGTCCATTCTGCAGGTGATACAAATACTGATTTGAAGCTGAGCAAAGAATCATCAACAGAGAAAAGAGTGAATTATGTTTCTGTAAAAGTTACTGTGCTGCACAGATGGACAGGCTTTAAATCTTGCAAAAAAAAAAAAAAAAAAAAAAAACAGCTCATCTCATTTTGTACTGTTAAAGATATCCCACCTCCTATTAACGCAGCATACGAACAACAAGTAATATTGATGGTTTTTTTGTAAGATCCTAGGTTACCCATGGTCTAGGGGGTAGCGTCTTTGATTAGCAATCAAAACGTCCTCGGTCCCGGGTTCGAATCCCGCCAATGCTAACATTTTGATTAATAATCAGCATTGGCCATCCAAGACTTCCGGGATAAGAACTCACTCTCGTTCTGCCAACGGCCTTTTCAATAGTACGGAGGAGAGGACAAAAGTGTAGGGCACTCACTTGTCCTAGGGATGGGAAACTGCCCTAAAGGCGGAAGAATCAGCAATGATCAACGGCATGAGGATGCAGAAGGTGAAAGGGTCCTGTAGCCACTTTTCATTAGTCCGGTAGCCCAATTTCATTAGCATTTCTCTTTCTTTTTCTTGTTCCTCTTTCCTCATATCTCTCATAGTAGTGTGATTGAATGAATGTGGTGGTGTGTCACGTTGCTAGACGGTGGCGTAGTCTGCTGCAGAAAGTCTGCGATAGTCATACAGATTCAGCAGCAGTTGCACAGAATAGCCAACTCTCGTATTGGTCAAGTCGGCAAAGAGGTTTTCGCTACTTGTGAGAAATCCACCTGCGTTAGGTTGGTGGCGGAAATGGCATCTTTGGGCTTTCCGGGCCACGCGGGGAGTGGAAGAGGCTGGAGAAGCGGGAGGCAGTCTGCCGCCGGTACGGGAAGCGTCCACAGCTGTGCTCCAGTCGAGGAAGGGTGAGTTAGACTGACCGCGTGGCGCGCTGTTACTTGGCGAGGGGAGAGCTGTTAGCTTTTGGTCTCGCTTTTCAAATCTGGAAGATTGCTTTGCCTTGTCACAGCAAGGAATGCAAAACTTTGGCAGATTTTTCTTTTAGCAACTTTCTGTAGCAGACTTGGATCCGCCGGAAGAGCGCCACACAAAGGTGTCGATACGAAGTGAGCACTCGCTTCTGTATGAATGTCTGTTTGCCTTCAGCTGTGCCTGCATAAGCTTTCACCTTTCTAAATATTTGGAGCTTTGCCTTCTCGTAAATTTTCCTTGCTTTATGTGTCTTTCGTCCGTGGGGAGCTAACCACATGGTAGAACATTATAGTAGTTGGGCTACCGGCATCACTAACTGTCCGATCGCATGTTTGTTTTAGATAATGTTAACATGATTGTGTGGTGTGATATTGTTGGAATTTGGCACTATACCTAGAAATTGTGTCTCCACAAACCATGTGTTATCAGGAATCGTGTACATGCCTCACATCCTTATCTTAGGAATAAATGATTTTATCTACAATTTTCTCTTGTGTTCCGAGATTACGTTTTTGCACCTAACCCACTCACCTCGTAGCTTTCCCGTTAGCACATCCAATGCGTTTCCTTATGCACAGGTCCAGTGATTAGTCTCCCCTTGTATTTTATAACAAATGCTTTAGATTAAGTCTTATTTTCAGGTGTGTTGCTGGGAGCTGATCTTCTGCACAGTGTTCTTGCATGTGCTATTTTATTTTAAATGTTTGATTGTCGTGAACAGTGCACGGGGAACACTATTAATTACATCGTATCCCCTATTAGCGACATCACAACGTATGCATTTTTGTGAGTTTTTGGTCTGTGATCAAATTAATTTATTTTCCGACTCGACCAAGTCTTTGATTAGTTGTATGGTTAGAGTCAGTGGCGACCCTACTCTTCTCACGTTAATTTCATAAGCAATAAGTATTTCCATCCCCAATAATAAGGAATAACCCGTAGTAACAGGTTAGTTACAAAGGCAATAGAAACCACAGCATTAACTGCACGTAATGTGTATCCACAGACATGTGACCCGTAACTGAAAAAGTGTCATGATGATCTCTTCATTGGTAAAAGTTCTATAATAGTCCCGCAGTAGGATCTCCGGGAGGACCATGAAAAAAGACTGAATAATCAACGGTAGAATGACGTTCTACGAGTCGGGGTGTGGAATGTCAGATGTTTGAACGCTACACGGGAACTAGAAAATCGGAAAAGGGAAACGAAAAGGCTCAGTTTACATATAGTGGGAATCAGTGAAGTGACATGGAAAGAACACTAGGATTTCTAGTCTAATGATTATAGGGTAACATAACAGCAGCGGAAAACTGTAAAACGGGAACAGGATTCGTTAAGAAAAGGAAAGTAAGGCAGAGAATCGCCAGCAAAACAACACCAACAACGATAGTACACATATGCATGCCGTCGTCGGAAGCTGAAGATGAAGAGATAGAGAAAGTATATGAGGATATTGAAAGGACAACACAGTACGTAAACGGATATGTAAATGTAATACTCATGGGGGACTGGAATAGAGTTATAATGAAGGAGTAGAAGAAATGGTTACTGAAGAGTATTGCCTTGGGACAAGAAATGATAGAGGAGAAAGACTAATTGGGATCTGTAATAAATTTCAGCTAGTAAAAGCGAATACTCTGTTCAAACATCACAAGAGGTGGAGGGATACTTGGAAAAGGCCCGGTGATACGGACAGAGTTTAGTTAGATTACACCATGGCCAGACAGAGATTCCGAAATCAGATACTGGATTGTAAGGCGTACCCAGGAGCAGATATAGATTCAGAACACAATATAGTAGTGATGAAGAGTAGGCTGAAGTTTAAGACATAAGTCAGCAATAATCAATACGCAAAGAAGTGCGATACGGAAGTACTAAGGAATGACGAGATACGCTTGAAATTATCTAAGGCTATAGATAGGCCTACAGCAATAAGGAATAGCTCAGTAAGCAGTGCAGTTCGAGAAGAATGGACATCACTAAAAGGACAATCACAGAAGTTGGAAGGAAAAACATAGGTACAAAGAAGGTAACAGCGAAGAGACCATGGGTAACAGAAGAAAAACTTTACTTGATCGATGGAAGAAGAAAGGAAAAAATCTTCAAGGAAATCAGATATACAGAAAAACAAGTCGCAGAGGAATGAAATAAATAGGGAGTGCAGGGAAGCTAAGACGAAATGGTTGCATGAAAAATCTGACGAAATAAAAGATATGATAGTCGGAAGGACAGACTCAGCTTACAAGGAAGCCAAAGATACCTTCGGTGACATTAAAAACAATGGTGGTAACATTAAGAGTGCAACGGAATTCGACTGCTAAATTCAGAGGAGAGAGAGGGTAGGTGGAAGGAATGCATCTGAAACCTCCATGAGGCTGAAGATTTGTCTGATGTGATACAAAAAGAAACAAGAGTCGATTTAGAAGAAATAGGGGATCCAGTATTAGAATCAGAAGTTAAAAGAGCTTTGGAGGACTTAGGATCAGATAATGCGGAAGGGACGGAATAACATTCCATCAGAAATCCTAAAATCATTGGGGAAGTGGCAGCAAAACGACTACTGACGTTGGTGTGTAGAATGTATGAGTCTGCCGACATACCATCTGACTTTCGGAGAAATATCATCCACACAATTCGGAAGACTGCGAGAGCTGACAAATGCGAAGATTATTGCACAATCAGCTTAACAGCTCGTGCATCCCTTTTGCTGACAACAGTAATATACAGAAGAATGGAAAAGAAAATTTAGGATGTGCTATATGATGAGTTTGGCTTTAGGAAAGGTAAAGGCACGAAGAGGCAAACTTAACGATGCGGTTGATAATGGAAGCAAGACTAAAGGAAAATCAAGACACGTTCATAGGATTTGTCGACTTGGAAAAAGCGCCCGACAATGTAAAATGGTGCAAGATGTTCGAAATTCTCAGAAAAAGAGGGATAATCCATAGGGAGAGACGGGTAATATACAATATGTACAACAAATGGCTCTGAGCACTATGGGACTCAACAGCTTAGGTGATAAGTCCCCTAGAACTTAGAACTACTTAAACCTAACTAACCTAAGGACATCACACACACCCATGCCCGAGGCAGGATTCGAACCTGCGACCGTAGCAGTTCCGCGGGTCCGGACTGCAGCGCCAAAACCGCACGGCCACCGCGGCCGGCTATGTACAACAGCCTAGAGGGAATAATACGAGTGGACGACCAAGAACGAAAAGTGTAAGACAGGGATGTAGTCTTTCTCACCTACTGTTCAATCCGTACATCGAAGAAACAATGATGGAAATAAAAGTATATCAGTCATACGACTCGTTGATGACATTGCTCTCTTGAGTGAAAGTGAAGAAGAGTTACATGACGTGCAAGTGGAATGAACAGTCTTATGAATACAAAACATGGGCTAAGAGTAAATCGAAGAAAGACGGATGTAATGAGAAGTAGCAGAAATGAGAACAGCGAGAAACTGAACATCGTGATTGATGGTCACGAAGTAGATGAAGTTAAGGAATTCCACTACCTAGGCAGTAAAATAACCAATGACGGACGGAGTAAGGAGGACATCAAAAGCAGACTAGCAATAGCAAAAAGGACATACCTGGCCAAGAGAAGTCTACTAGTATCAAACACAGGCCTTAATTTGAGGAACAAATTTGGCTCTGAGCACTATGGGACTTAACATCTATGGTCATCAGTCCCCTAGAACTTAGAACTACTTCAACCTAACTAACCTAAGGAGATCACACAACACCCAGTCATCACGAGGCAGAGAAAATCCCTGACCTCGCCGGGAATCGAACCCGGGAACCCGGGTGTGGGAAGCGAGAACGCTACCGCACGACCACGAGCTGCGGACGAAGAACAAATTTCTGAGAATGTACGTCCGGTGTACAGCATTCTATGGTAGTGAAACATAGACTGCGGGAAAACTGGGACAGAAGAGAATCGAAGCTTTTGAGATGTGGTGCGACAGACAAATGTTGGAAATTAAGTGGAATGATAAGGTAAGGAATGAGGAGGTTCTGCGCAGAATGGGAGAGGAAAGAAATACGTGATAAACAATGAAAAGGAGAGGGGACAGGACGATAGGACATGTGGAAAGACATGAGGGAACGACTTCCATGGTACTAGAGGGCTTTGTAGAGGGCGAAAGCTGTACAGGAAGACAGAAACTGGAATTCATCCAGTAAATATTCGAGGACGTAGTTTGCAAGTGCTACTCTGAGATGAAGAAGTTGGCACAGGAAACGAATTTGTGGCGGGCAGCATCAAACCAGTCAGAGGACTGATGACCTAAAAAAGGTTGGCTGCTTCTGGCATGAGAATAATATACCAGTCTCCAGGATATATAAGTAAGTAAATTAGTACATTATGCATAATTTCATTGAGTGAAGTCTGACGGGTAATATTCTGGGGCACGTCCTCACTCGGGCAAGGAATATTAATTGCACAAAAGATAGAAATTGGTATTATGTGGGGGGTTCACGCAAGCTCGTCTTGGATGCATCTCTAAAAGTTACTGGGAATACAGTTTTTACCACAACGTCACGGCATATTTAATCATTTATGTAATTTCCTATCAACAATCCGTCTGAAACACATGTTCACAACGCTAGAAGGAAGAATGGTCAGCATCACTCTTCAATGAAACGTGCAGCTGTAAAATGTTCTCAGTGTCTACTCACGAGAATAACGTTTTGAAATGTAGATGACAGACGTTTCGCATTAACAACTCCTTCCATATCACAAAGCAGCGTTTCTGAAACTGTGTGCAGAGAAAACCTGAGTTCCCACAGTGATCACTTTAGTGATCCCCGAAACTTAAGTGACTTTTTTTATAATGAAAAAAGTCAACGAAAGTTGAAAATATGGAAAAGACACTAACCCTCGCTTCTACTCATTAGTTTGAACACCAAGTACGAATGCGACACTGCAACGAATGAAGCTGTATTTATCGGATACCAGACAGTAGCTTTGCAGACGGCAAGCTCTACAGTGAAGTGCACAGAGTCTGACTGCAGCAGGCCACTCAAAATTCCATCCTTCTCACAGTTCACCCTATCCACAGAAGTTCCATAAGTCTTCCATCTCGACTCCGTGTTTCTCTGTTATAGAAATCTTCAGTTGTAGTCCTAACGCCAAAAAATTTTGCGAACTTGACAAAAAAAGTTGAAGGGCACATTTTGGAAGCCCGCTCCCCTTCACTTTTCCTATACCATTAAACAATGTTAAGAAATATCTATCTGTATTAACAAGTTTGGATTATTAGCTTGTTTTTGTTGTATATTCCACTTTTAACGACATTATAAGTAACCATTTGAACTTTATCAGCATAAAGTAGCTGCCAATTTTTTGACCTTAAATCGCTTTTCAATATTTAATCGAACGGTGGAGTGGTTGCTTATAAGGGTACACTATTTATTTTCCACGTTAGCAGAAGAATACGAAACCTTTATTGAACTGACCCGTGAGAAAAATTTAAATTAATGCCATTTGTGACATACTGCTACAGTCCCCAAGATGATATCTTTAATAGTTACATATTACTATATTTACATAACATTGGATTGCTATATTTAAGAGTATATATATAAATATATATTCTCAACTTAGGTTTCGATGAAAGAAAATATAACAGCACATTGATGCAGAACCAGTCGTGTGAATTCAACTTTCCTCCGTAAAGCCCAGTAATAAGTACACCTGCACAAATAAGAATTAATTAGACCTCCGCAAATAAGAGTTAATACCACGCAGTTCGTTAAAATACACTCCTGGAAATGGAAAAAAGAACACATTGACACCGGTGTGTCAGACCCACCATACTTGCTCCGGACACTGCGAGAGGGCTGTACAAGCAATGATCACACGCACGGCACAGCGGACACACCAGGAACCGCGGTGTTGGCCGTCGAATGGCGCTAGCTGCGCAGCATTTGTGCACCGCCGCCGTCAGTGTCAGCCAGTTTGCCGTGGCATACGGAGCTCCATCGCAGTCTTTAACACTGGTAGCATGCCGCGACAGCGTGGACGTGAACCGTATGTGCAGTTGACGGACTTTGAGCGAGGGCGTATAGTGGGCATGCGGGAGGCCGGGTGGACGTACCGCCGAATTGCTCAACACGTGGGGCGTGAGGTGTCCACAGTACATCGATGTTGTCGCCAGTGGTCGGCGGAAGGTGCACGTGCCCGTCGACCTGGGACCGGACCGCAGCGACGCACGGATGCACGCCAAGACTGTAGGATCCTACGCAGTGCCGTAGGGGACCGCACCGCCACTTCCCAGCAAATTAGGGACACTGTTGCTCCTGGGGTATCGGCGAGGACCATTCGCAACCATCTCCATGAAGCTGGGCTACGGTCCCGCACGCCGTTAGGCCGTCTTCCGCTCACGCCCCAACATCGTGCAGCCCGCCTCCAGTGGTGTCGCGACAGGCGTGAATGGAGGGACGAATGGAGACGTGTCGTCTTCAGCGATGAGAGTCGCTTCTGCCTTGGTGCCAATGATGGTCGTATGCGCGTTTGGCGCCGTGCAGGTGAGCGCCACAATCAGGACTGCATACGACCGAGGCACACAGGGCCAACACTCGGCATCATAGTGTGGGGAGCGATCTCCTACACTGGCCGTACACCACTGGTGATCGTCGAGGGGACACTGAATAGTGCACGGTACATCCAAACCGTCATCGAACCCATCGTTCTACCATTCCTAGACCGGCAAGGGAACTTGCTGTTCCAACAGGACAATGCACGTCCGCATGTATCCCGTGCCACCCAACGTGCTCTAGAAGGTGTAAGTCAACTACCCTGGCCAGCAAGATCTCCGGATCTGTCCCCCATTGAGCATGTTTGGGACTGGATGAAGCGTCGTCTCACGCGGTCTGCACGTCCAGCACGAACGCTGGTCCAACTGAGGCGCCAGGTGGAAATGGCATGGCAAGCCGTTCCACAGGACTACATCCAGCATCTCTACGATCGTCACCATGGGAGAATAGCAGCCTGCATTGCTGCGAAAGGTGGATATACACTGTACTAGTGCCGACATTGTGCATGCTCTGTTGCCTGTGTCTATGTGCCTGTGGTTCTGTCAGTGTGATCATGTGATATATCTGACCCCAGGAATGTGTCAATAAAGTTTCCCCTTCCTGGGACAATGAATTCACGGTGTTCTTATTTCAATTTCCAGGAGTGTATAATCTAATCAAAAGTATGCGGTCACCTCTGTGGTGTGTGTCCTCCATACGCCCTTGTGACGGCTTGAAGTCAGAAGCGGGCACTAGCAATTAGGTGTGTGAAGTCTGTGGAGGAATGGGAGTCCATTCTTCCTCAAGAACTAAAGCCAGAAAAGGTAGTGATTTTCGACGTTCGGGTCTGGAGCGAAGTCGACTCTCCTTTTTTTTTTCTCTTTGAGTTACCAGTCTTCTGATTGGTTTGATGCGGCCCACCATGAATTCCTCTCTTGTGTCAACCTCTCCGTCTCAGAATGGCTCTTCCAACCAACGTCCTCAATTATTTCCTGGATGTAGTTCAATCCTTGTCTTCCTGTACAGTTTTTACCACCTAAAGCTGCCTCTAGTACTATGGAAGTTATTCCACGATATCTTGACAGGTGTCCTATCATCCTGTCCGTTCTTCTAATCCGTGTTTTCCACATATTAATGACCTCTTCGAGTCTGTGCAGAACTTCCTGATGCCTTGCCTTACCAGTCACTGTAATTTTCAATGTTCGTCAGTAGCATCACATCTCAAATGCTTGGATTCTCTTCCGTTTCGGTTTCCCCACAACCCTAGTTTCACTACCATACAATGCTGTGCTCCAAACCTACATTCTCAGTATTTTCTTCCTGAAATTAACGCCAATGTATGACAGTAGTACACTCGACCAGGAATGCCCTTTTTGCCAGTGCTAGTCTGCTTTTGATGTCCTCCTTGCTCCGCAAGTCATTGGTTATCTTGCTGCCAAGGTAGCGGAATTCCTTAACTTCATCTACTTTGAGACCAGAAGACCTCTTCTTAAGTTTCTCGCTATTCGCATTTCTGCAACTTCTAATTGCTTTCCCCTTTCTTTGATTTATTCTCAGTCCATGTTCTGTATTCGTTAGACTATTCATTCCATTCAACACTTCCTGTAATTCTTCTTCGCTTTCACTGAGATAGCCATGTTGTTATCCAATCTTGTCACTGTTATACTCTCACCTTGAATTATAGCCTTGAAGCTTTCTCCTGTTTCCATCATCGCTTAGATTGAACAGCAGGACCGAAAGACTACATCCTTGTATTCCACCATTTTTAATCCGAGCGCTTCGTTCTTGGTCTTCGACTCTCATTTTTCACTCTTGGCTCTTGTACACTTTGTTATTACCTGTCTCTTCATATAGCTTACCCCTGTTTTCCTCATTATTTTGAACGTCTTGCGTAACCTGACATTGTCGTACGCTTTTTACAGATCGACAAATCCTATGAACGTGGCTTGATTTTTCTTTAGTCTTGCTTCCACTATCAACCACAGTGTCAGAACCCTCTCTCCAGTGCCTTTACCTTTCCTAAAGCCAAACTGTTCGGCATCTAACACATCCCCAAATGGTTCAAATGGCTCTGAGCACTATGGGACTTAACATCTGAGGTCATCAGTCCGCTAGAACTTAGAACTACTTAAACCTAACTAATCTAATGACATCACAGACATATATGCCCGAGGCAGGATTCGAATCTGCGACCGTAGCGGTCCCGCGGTTCCAGACTGAAGCGCCTAGAAACGCTCGACCACAACAGCCAGCTAACACATCCTCAGTTTTGTTTTTGATTCTTCTGCACTTTAGTCTCGTCAGCAGCTTGGATGCATGGGCTGTTCAGCTGACTGTGCGATAATTTTCTTACTCGTCAGCCCTCGCAGTCTTCGGAATAGTGTGGATGATATTTTTCCTTAAGTCAGATGGAGTATCGCCAGATTCATAGATTCTGCACACCAACGTAAACAGCCGCTTTTTTTTTTTTTTTTTTTTTTTTTTGCCACTTACCCAACGATTTTAGAAATTCTGAGGAAATGTTTTCTACCCCTCTGCCTTATTTTATCAGGTCTTCCAGAACACTTTGAATTTGATTGTAATATGGAACCCATTATCTGTTCCCCATCGACTCCTCATTCTTCTTCTTTCACGTTATCAGACAATCTTCCCCATCACTGAGGCCTCCAATGTACTCTTCACAGGTATCCGCTCACTCCCTTGCATTTAACAGTGGAATTCCCATTGCAATTTTAAAGTTACGTTGCGTATATTTATTTTCATCCAAGGTGGTTTTATTTTTCTGCATGCTTAGTCACTTATTTCAACAATCATTTCTCTTTCGATTTCTTGATGCAGCCATTTTGTCTTAGCTTTGTTTCTTTTCCTGTTTATTTCGTTCCTAAGCGACTTGTATATCTGTATTCCTGTATTTCGCTCAACATTTTTATACTTACTTCTTTCACCGATCAACTGAAGTATTTCTTCTATTAACTGAAGTATTTGCGCTAGCAGAATAGAAATGAGGGAAATGCAACTCCGAAAACATTTTATTGGATTCACCAAAACGAAACAATAATACAATATCCAAAAGGAAAACCGACTCGATCCCAACTGTGGATCGACACAAATACAAAATAACAAATAATAATAATAATAACAATAAAGACTCAACTCCTCACGGGGAGCGTACACAAACAGTTCTACAACGTTCAGAGGTTCGTCGACTACACCAAGACATCGGCCAGCTAGAAGAGGCTGTGGTAGCAGCTTTGTGTCCTACTGAGTGGTGCTTCGAACTGCCTTCTGCCGGCAGTGCGCCGCCTTGTAAAGACCGTTGGCGGATGTATCTGCCGGAACTATTTGCGATCACGTGCCTGGCGTAGTAAAGTAGTTCCTAGGCTAGCTGTGACCTCTGTTGAAACTGTTCTACAGGCTCCGCGAACGGGTAGCGGTCCCTGGCGACCGTTGGTGGAGACCTGGTTGTGTGTTGTGTTGCGGCCGCCAGTAAGTCTATGTTTTGATAAAACAGACGACGTAGGTTTTCCTGGTGAATATACATCTTGTGATGCAGGCATCCCGTGATGGTTGAACGTAAAATGGGATGCCGATGCGTGCTACCACAGCACTAACCATGGTTTCTTTGTCGTTACCTTCTTTGTACACACGGTCTTCTTTCCAAATTCTGTGACTGACCTTTTTAGAGATTTCAGTTCCTCTTCAACTGAACTGCCTAATGTGTTATACTTCATGGCAATGTCTACAGCCGCAGAGAACTTCAAGCGTGTCTCTTCATTCATTAGTACTTCTGCATCCCGACGTTCTGACTGATCCCAGAGATGTTTCACATGGCTCAGATCGGGAATTGGATGGCCAACACATTAGGCGAATGTTACTGACCACAAACCATTGCCTCACAAATGCTGCTATGCGAAAGGCTGCATTGTCATGCTGTTAGAATCATCGTCTTCCAACTCTCCCCTATTGTACTCAGTACACAATGCTGTAAAATAGGTTCATATTCTTAGCGTTTCCTTAAGCGCCATAAGCGGACAACAACCTAATAACAACAAACACCCATGTACTGTACTAGTACCTCCTCTGTACGTCACTGTTGTACCTAAGTCATACGATTTTAGTAATGGATTGTCCAGTGGCGACGCTCTTTAAATAAGCTCAAACATCGCTTGGCACTGTCTTCAGGTACGGTTCGCCACCTTCTCTTCTCCTTCCCCCTTTCCCTATTGCCATTTTCAGTTACATACCATTTTACGTTGGCAACATTATATGAGTAATGTCTTTCATAGTATACTAAAAAAAAGCACTTCATCTTCAGGCCACGAGTGGCCTACCGGATCCATCCGACCGCCGTGTCATCCTCAGAGGAGGATGCGGATAGGAGGGGCGTGGGGTCAGCACACCGCTCTCCCTATCGTTATGATGGTATTCTTGACCGAAGCCGTTACTATTCAATCGAGTAGCTCCTCAGTTGACATCACGAGGCTGAGTGCACCCCGAAAAATGGCAACAGCGCATGGCGGCTGGATGGTCACCCATCCAAAATATCTTTTATAGTACACTTTTAAATTTTAATACTAAGATGTGCATTTTATATATAACCATTTTGTATTATTACAATTTATTTAAAGTCGACTCATGGGCTAGGGCGTAGCGTCTTTGACTACTAACCTAAACGTCATGGGTCCCCGGTTCGAACTTCACCAGCTGCATAAATTTCCAACAAAAATCATCAGTAATAGCCACCAAAGACTTCCGGCATAAGAAGTCACCTTCATTCTGTCAATGACCTTGTCAAAGAGGACGAAGGAGCGGTTTGAAAAGTGTTGCTCAGAGGCGGAAGAATCAACAATAGTCAACAGCATGACGGTGCAGAAGGCTATGGATACCTCTGCATTATAAACACATAATGTGTATACAGGTCTTGTGGTCTGTAATTGAAAAAAAAAGTGCAGTGATTATCTCTACATTGGAAAGAGATTCCGGACTAGTCCCCCATCCGGGTTGTGGGAGGGAACTGTCAAGAAGGGGACGGGGGTTGGTGACTAGAAGAAAGAGACTGAATAACTAACGAAAGGATAATGTTTTAAAAGTCGGGGCGTGGAATGTCACGAGCTTGAGCGCAGTAGAGAGCTAGAAAATCAGACAAGGGAAACGCTAAGGCTCAATCTATAGCGGGCATCAGTGAAATGAAAGAAGACAAATATTTCTGGTGAGGTAAGCGTAGGGTAACATCAGCAGCAACAGGACGTGGTATAAGCGGAGAAGGATTCGATATAAATAGGAAGGGAGGGTAGAGAGTGAGTTAATGTTAACAGTTCAGTGAAAGGGTTGTTCTCATCAGAATCGAAAGCAAACCAACAGCGACAAAAATAGTTCAGTTACAAATGCCGACTTCACAAGCAGAAGATAAAGAGACAGAGTGAGTATATGACGTTATTGAACTGATAATCCTGTACGTAAAAGAAGATGAAAATCTAATAGTCATAGGGGATTGGAATGCGGTTGTAGGGGAAGAAGTAGAAGGAAAGGTTGTGGGAAAATATGGGCTTTGATAGTAGGAAGGAGAGAGGAGAGACTAATAGAATTCTGCAATAAATTTCTCTTCAAGAAATAAAAGAGGAGATATACTTGAAAAATGCCTGGAGAGAAGGGAAGATTTCAGATAGTTTACACCATGCCCAGACAGAGAGTCTGAAATCAGATACTGAATTGTAAGCCGTACCCAGGAGCGGATATGGATTCAGATCACAATTTAGTGATGATAAGGAGTAAGATACTAGTCAGAAGAATCAATGCGAAAAAAGTGGGAAACATGCAAACGAACGAAGAGATACGCTTGATGACATCTGCGGTTGTAGATACTGAGATAATGAATAACTCACTAGGCAGTTCAGTTGAAGAGGAATGGACGTCTCTTAAAAAGGGCCATCACAGAAGTTGGAAACAAAAACATAGGTACAAAGAAAGTAACAGCGAAAAAACCGTGGGTAACAGAAGAAATCCTTCAGCTGATCTCCGAAAGAAGCAAGAAAAAAAAGTCCAAAGAAATTCAGGAATAAAAAAATAGAAGTGACGTAGGATTGAAGTAAAATGGAGGTTCCTGGAACTAAAGCAGTATGGGTACATGATAAATGTGAAGAAATCTAATAAGAAATGATGGTGGTAACATTAAGAGTGCAATAGAGATTGCACTGTTAAATGCGGAAGAGAGAACTGTAAGAGTACATTGAAGCCTTTATGAGGGGAAGACTTACCCGATGACGTGACAGAAGAAGAAAGAGCAGTCGACAGGGGAGAGATAGTGGATCTCTCATTACAAACAGAGTTTAAGAGAACTTTGGAAGACTTCAGGTGAAATAGGGCAGAAGGGATAGATAGAATTCCAACGGAATTTCTAAAATTATTCACGTTGGTGTGCAGAATATATGAGCCTGGCGATATACCATCTGACTTTCGGAAAAACGTTATCTATGCAATTCCGAAGACAGACAGAGCCAACAAGTGCGAGGCCTGTCGCACAATCAGCATAACAACTCATGCATACGAGCTGCTGACAGGAATAACCCACAGAAGAATGGAAAAGAAAAATCGAGGATCTGTTACATGACGTTCCGTCTGAGGAAAGGTAAAAGCACATTAGAGGCAGTCTAGACGTTGCACTTGATAATGGAAGCGAGACCAAAGAAGAACCTAGATTCATTCATAAAATATGTTGACGAAGAGAAAACCTTCGACAATGTGAAATGGTGAAAGATGTTCGAAGTTTTGAGAAAGGAGTAAACTGTAGGGAAAGACGGTTAATATACTATACGTAGAAGAACTAAGACGGGAAAATAAGAATGGAAGACCGAGAACGAAGTGCTCAACAAAAAATGTATGTAAGACAGGGATGTTGTCTATCGTTCCCTGCTGTTATATGTAAACATCGTAGAGGCAATGATTAAAATAAAAGAAAGATTCAAGAGTAGGATTAAAATTCAAGGTGCAAGGATATCAGTGATGCTATTCGATGACGACATTTTTATCGTCAATGAATGTGAAGAGAAACTACAGAATCTGTTGAATGGAATGAACAGTCTACAGAGTACATGACGTGGAATTAAAGTAAATCGAACAAAGACGAAAATAATAAGAACTAACAGAAATGAGAACAGTCTGAAACTTAGTATCTGGTTTGAGTATCACGAAGTAGACTTTGTTAAGGAATTCTGCTCCCAGGACAGCAAAATAATCTATGATGTACGGAGCAGGGTAGAAATAAAAAGTGTACTAACTATGACTAAAAGTGCATTCCTGGTGAAGAGAAGTCTACTGGTATGAAACATAAGCCTTACTTGAGGAAGAAATTTCTGAGACCGTAGTTTCTGAACGCAGTAACGTATTATAGTGAAACATGGGCTGTGGAAGAGAACTGAAGCGTTGGAGATGTGGTGCGTACACATTGATGTAGTGTACAGAAGAAAATAAAATCTAGCAGCTTGCTCCCCGTCTCTTAGCATCCAGGTGTGTTCAAAACAGGAGTAGAAAACGGGGCCAACGAGGTCAAGCGGCTGAGCTACTGGCCTCCCCTCATACAGATAATTCACGCACCAATACATTATGAGGCAGTAGCAGGAAAACAAACCCTCAATTAGTCCTAATGTATTTTTGAACTGCGTTTTCAAAATCATAAAGGAACATCGAATTTATAAATTCCTTTCCCCGTTTAAGCTTTCATCATTCATTCAACGCGTTGGAAGCTACAAGTGGAATACCAAACGTATATCATTAACGCTTTAAACCTGTTGATTCTTTGTTCGATACTGTAAATATGGCAGCAAGCCCAGTTTCACCAGAAAGTATTTTCGTTTCTTGACCTACGTTAATATTTACGAAGCCATGACCTAGTGTATACCAACATTATTTACCACACATTACCGATTCAGTTTGTAAATTATTTATATGAAACACTTGTATGCTTGTGCAGGCTCTTCAACCTACCATTTTCACGAATATGATCCTCGTGTATTAAATGCCTGAGGTATGGATGGAACTTATGCACCCTTAAATGGAAGTCGATAAACGTTTTCTTAATTGGAAATTACCATTCATGAAGGTGTAGCTGTTATCACGTAGTCTCCACATTGAAAATTATTTTAGGAAATTCTCCCATGCCCTGTCGCTGGTAAATCCAACGTGAAATGTGTGGTTCTTCTTCGCATTATTTTACTTACTAAGTAATTCACAGTTCATAAGGTTCTCATAATTACATTACCGAATCTATGTCTTTCCCAGAGGAATTAAATTTCTTAAAAAAGAAAAAAGAACAGCTCAGCGCTCTACAAGATTTGTGTGCTTATTTATGTCCCTTGGAGTGGTTGTACTAAGAGAAGAAAATAATTTACTAATGAAACTTTACACACAAATTACTACGTGTTTTGTCTTTTTAAGTAAACTACACTCTACTGTATTAGAGGTCTGGCTAAGCAAGACATATTACTTTCTTGCAAATTAAGCAGAGCTCCATAATATAACATCATTCATGATGCAGTCTGTAGTCTTTATCATGGACATTGGATTCTAGCAACAGCAATAGATTTCAGGTAGTTTAATTTCACAAAAGCAAGAACCAAAAACAACGTAAAATGTTTGAGGTTTTAATCAACAGTAGCAAACAATTGTGTTATTAATCTTCAAAAAAAGAAAGAAATGAGGATCTCTAACCAACAAGATGAGTCTTAACACGTAACAATGGTGCCACCTCCACCAGGTAGCAATAATGCCATCCAGGTATTCACGTGTGTGTTACACAGTTATCAGTGTTTAACACAGAAAAATGATGAATTACTACAACTTTGGTTACATAATGCATGAAAGTTTTATGAGGTGTGGCACTCATCTTCTGCACTTATAATAAAACTCTCGTCTTGGCTGCAAATATTTATTTTACGAGGGTTGTCGAGAAAGTAAGTTGCGATCGGTTACGAAAAGGAAACCACTGAGAGAAATCCGGTAAAGCTTTGCACACATATGTTGGGCGGTGTCTGTAGTATGCCCGTCGATCGTGTCGTGTCGCTCTTTTCAGCTTTGAGTGAACAGTGAGTACCTAAAGATGCTTAGGGAATAACGTCTCCCGCCAAGTATGAGGGCCTGGTTAGACATTTCGCCTGTGTCATGCAGCCCACATAACACAACTGTCGAGCAGTTCCTTCTTCATCCCAATTCTCGGCAGCACACTGCAGGGGCATTGAAGACGCTCCTGCAGCGTTTCCGACGAGAAGTGTTTAATCACCCAAAACACAGTCAGTATTTGGCTCCTCATGAGTCTCATCTCTGCTCACAAGAACCGCTGGCTATGAAGACAAAATTTTTCTGTTATATCCTAGCCAGTAATGCCACCCGAGCCCGCTGCCAAAAGGTTGGCAGCATCAAAGTCCGGACGCCGTCCGCATAAGCAGCGCCAGCGAGACAGCAAATCGCCGCAAGTCTGCGCGCGCCACCGCTGGCTTCTGGGTTCTTAAGCGCTGGAGTCGCGAGCGCTAGGACAGTTCTGTATTCGCCGCTCAGTTGTATACTCGCCACCGAAGTGTGTACTTGCTAGTCAGTTGTGTGTTCATCGCAGCAGAGTTGTTGTTTGTCGTCACCCGACGCTGACCTAGCCGCTCCGACTCGAACTAGACAGATCTCTGTAGACATGGAGTTCACTATTGTGTTTCTGTATCTTCATCAATAAAGATAAGTACCGACTTTTATTTAATCAGAGTGTTTGGATTTTCATCTTTCTGTTCACTGTTCCAGCGGACCGGTTGGCCCGCTATTAAAAGTGTGGCGGTGACTTCGTAAGCCGTTTCTACAGCGAATTGTTTGTCGCTACGAACGCCGCCACAAAATTTTCCACAGACAACGAGCTGCAGACCAGTGCAGATAGCTGGACGAAAGTACAGGCGGCTGCTTTCTATGACGAGGATATTGGAAAGCTGATGCAACACTACGACAAAACTCGAAGTTTGAGCGGTAACTATGTAGAGAAGTATGTCGAAGGTGTACCTAACTGTTGCAAATAAAAGGTTTCTGGTTTTCACCGATTTCGCTACCGATAGGAACTTACTTTCTGGACATCCCTCGTATTTCTTTCATCCTTTTATGTTTCGGCATTATGCTATTTTCAAAGGAATAAAATCCTGATGTCCAGCTTCATCGAAGTAAGCTTAAATTAGCACTTGTGTTTAATACAATGAACTTCGACACGATGCTTTGTACAAGCACAATTTTATTATATTGAAAATCGCGTAATGCCGAAACGTGTATGGCTGAAATAAACAAAATAAATATTTGTGATCAGGAAGAGAATTTTATTATACAGGGTAGGGCAAGTAAATGTAGCCCAGAGAATAGAGTTCTAGGGTAAAAAGAAACAAAGCAGAGGAAAGGAAATACAATATTAATCTGACTATAACCGATGTTGAAAGTGCACACCACTCATCTCCTGTCACTTTTTGCCCCTGGCCAGCGAGCTGCTGAAGGAGTATCGAAGCTGAACTGCTGAAATTGCTACAATCTTATTCGAACTGTTCTGCTGCAGTTCTTGAAGACTGTGAGGGTTATTGCGATACACCTTAGATTTGAGGGCTCCTCACACAAAGTAATGGCAAACTGACAGATCAAGTGACTTGGGTGGCCAGCTGCTCTGCTAACAACTTTGTCAGATGTGAAGATTGTGTGAATGTCCTCCGAGGAACCGGCGTGGATCACGTGGCCGGCATACACACGGTTTGCGCGCCACGTGGTGTGGTTATATGCTTACATTCACTTCCACTCGTATCCTCTCGTCCGGGCCACTTTTATTAGCCCCACTCTGTATCAACTATTGTTATTTAGCCAAGGACTATAGTATGGGTGCCGGCCGAAGTGGCCGTGCGGTTAAAGGCGCTGCAGTCTGGAACCGCAAGACCGCTACGGTCGCAGGTTCGAATCCTGCCTCGGGCATGGATGTTTGTGATGTCGTTAGGTTTAACTAGTTCTAAGTTCTAGGGGACTAATGACCTCAGCAGTTGAGTCCCATAGTGCTCAGAGCCATTTTATAGTATGGGTAACTGCCACTGCACTAATTTAGAATTAAGCAGAGTTATATTCAGCAAATATGGTTGCTTTCTTTGTAAATAAGTTCTATTCGCAATGTGATTTAGTAGATGGTACTTCAGTCCATTATGAAGAAGCCTTAAAATTCGAAGGCACTCTTGAGAGATAACAACGAACAATTCTCTGCTACTCATTCAATCGATTATTGTATGCGTAACTAAATTTGCAGCAAATAACACAAATATTTAGTGCACTAGTAATTAAGGAACAGATGGAGAAATGGCATTTATTTGAAAAGGTTTGAAAAAGAAAGCAATTTAATATAATTAATAATGATTGCATTTCCAGTTATCATGAAAGGGTGCACCTCCGTATTCGTTAACCTTGCAGTTTTGGTAGTCACTCCCTCACAACTGGGAAACAGAGAGCGTTATGCTGCACGGGGAGAATGCTGGTGACTCATTACAGGCCACATCCCTAACCGGCAGCACTTTCCCAATGAACGACCGTCACTTGTAATTGGAAGACACAAAGAACGGCGCGGAGGGACTGCAGTGTCATTGAGGCTGAAGGCTTCTTTTTGTCCTTGTGCAACGAAATAAATTCTAATCAACATCAAACTTTTCATGAAGCAATCAGACACAGTTACATCGACCGCCGAAGAGAGATAGTTGACGTATATTTAAGGTCTAATAGGCACACTGTGTTATGGCGTTTTGCAAACGCAATGGATGTTATTGATCGAGCTGTACATCAATTGTGGTTTCAAGACCGGTTCCATCGAAGACCACTGACATGTGGCCAGCACAAAGAAGTGTGTAGTGGTAAAAACACCTATGTAGTTTACAACGTATTGAGGTGCTGTGTGTCAAGGCGCCTTTTTTTCCTTTTCTCCTCTATTCCTTCTGTAAAGAGATGATTAATGTGAACTGATTATACATTTTATTCAATTTATCATCTGTGCTGCCAACACAAACCATTTCTTTTAGTAGGAAAGCAACTCAGTACAGACCTGTCTTCATTGTTAAGCACCCGCTACGCCTTAACGCCCTATATAGCTTATACAATACCCAGGAAGAGTGCATTCGCGACGGAACTGACTCTGACACCTTCACCATAGTTTAGCGGGAGATAGAAAATCTTTACCACGTGTCCATTGTGACTAAAGGTGAATTTTATGTAAGTTAGATCTTGTGTCAAGTAGCATTTCCTCTTGAGAGCACAAGTGCTGTCGATATGACGATTATCACGGACGGCAGAGATAAAATATACAGCCCACTTGAGATCGGGGTCCAGAACTCCCAAACAGATAAAACCATAGTAAATACCACATCTGAACAGCAGAGAGACTAGGAGGTTCACCGGCAACCCTAACCGATGCCGCAGTTCGTGAATCGGATGAGAGCATTCTCTGCAGAAGAAACGTAGGATAGTTCTGTCATAAGCGGATCACAATTCTTTTGCACCATTATTAACAGCAGTAACATTTCTTAACAGATACAAATCTGTGGTTGACGGAATCTATCACAACACTTCTGAAATACACGAATGAATGAATGTCGTGTGATTAGGGCCTCCCGTCGGGTAGACCGTTCGCCGGATGCAAGTCTTTTGATTTGACGCCACTTCAGCGTGTTGCGCGTCGATGGGGATGAAATGATGATGATTTGGACAACACGACACTTAGGGAGTGACAAAATCTCCTACCCAGCCGGGAATCGTACCCGGGACGTTAGGATTGACATTCTGTCGTGCTGACCACTCAGCTGCCGGGGGCGGACTTCTGAAATACATTACCTGACCAAAAAATTAAGCAAATAGAAGTGTTCGTATGTGAATGTACCTTTCTACGCATACGCACCATCGGTTGGTATATTAATGGTTAAGAGTCGCAGTTTTGTGACTGGCAGAACGGCCACCAAAGTGCATCAGTGTTGTTCATGTTTGGGAACATGTAGATGGGAACATGAGCGCCAGCAGACTCGTTGACAAGGTTCCGGTCGACCACGTATCACCACCACAAGCTAGGATTACCATATTGTGCACTAAGCACATTGTAAGCCATTCACATCTGCACCGGCCAACCGAGGACAACTAATTTACTCCCTGCAAAATTCTGCGTTCTGCCTCTGGGCTAGGGAATTACCTCCCTTGTGTAGACCGCCGTTAACACCACAACACCAATGGCTCTGTTTGGAGTGTTTACGTGACCTGAAAGCATCGTCTGCTGATGAATGGCACTGTATTACGTTCAGCGATGAATCCTGATTCTCTACTACCCTAGATGACCATCGTTGGAGAGTAAGGGGCGACCAGTGGAAAGGGGGGGGGGGGGGAAGGTCGCATTCTTACTACGCTTTGGTAAGCCACAGTAGCGATATTGTGTTGAGGTACCAGGTATAGTTTCAGGTCCGGGTGGTGGTGATTGACGGAATCAGACGTCACGAAGGTAAGTCAGCAACATCCTAGGTCGTCAAGTGTTAACTCTCATGGCTCTGTTTTTCAACAGGACAATGCTCCTGCATTCACTGCATATTTCTCTATGAATTGTCTACTTGATGTTGAGGGGCTCTCGTGGCCAGCATGGTCTCTAGCTATATTTCTGACAGAACGTGTGTGGGACCAGGTCGGACACCAACCCCGTCCTAGTAGCCCGCAGCTCGTGGTCTAGTGGCTAGCGATGCTGCCTCTGGGTCACGGGGTCCCAGGTTTGATTCGCGGCCGGGTTGGGAATTTTCTCTGACCGGGGACTGGGTGTTCGTGTTGTCCTCCTCCTCATCATCGTCAACATCATCATTCGTGACAGTGGCTACATGGGATTACGTAAAAAATAGTGGTGTAAAAACTGGGACTACGTGCGGTTGCTGATGACCGCGCAATTGAGAGCCCAACAAACCATACATCATCATCATCATAACAACTCCGTGCTAGTGCCACTACTGAGGATATCAGGGTCCTGTTACTATAATTGAGTGCAAGCTTGCCTCAGAAGAGGATACGATGGTCTTATGACACCCTTCCCAAGCAAAATAGTGCATATACTTTGGCCAAAGGATATGCAACGTCATAATGGTAAGTGGGCTCATACTGCCAAGTTCCCTGTAAATCTCACCCGATTTTGTTGTCACTGAAACAACATAACACGCCTTGTCAGCAGGCTATGTTTCTCACGCATCCACATCAACTTTCAATTTCTTTCATGCAGTGTATTTGATCGCAATATATGTTAATATTTCAGAATGTGAGTTTCATTAAGAATTTTCTACACTCAACAGGCGTAATTTAGTAAGTGGGAATAAGAGACGCACATCAAAAAAAGTTTTGCATCTTGTCGGTTCCGAGAGTTCAGGAACCTGTACCGAAAATTGGAATCGAAATCAACATAAACATCATTTCCGCCCTTTTTATTGATTTTAATTCCTTTGTTATTGCCCATGATTCGGAACCATATGCAAGAATACGTACAGCCATACCTTTACAGAATTTTATTTCTGTTTCCTTCGTTGTGTTTCTTCCCAAAATTCTTCCAACCTTTCCGCAGAGAGTTTGAAATTCATTACCGTTCCTCTCGTGTCTTGGTCAAAGTTAAAGCTACGAGGGGCGTTCAGTAAGTAATGCTACACACTTTTTTTCTGGAAGCATGTATTTTTCAACATAATCTCCGTATAATGCGATAGCGTTACGCCACCTTACTGGGAAAGGCCTATATGCCTGCATGGTACTATTTTACTGATCAACGACAGAGGAAAGATGGTTCAAATGGCTCTGAGCACTATGGGACTTAACTTCTAAGGTCTTAGAACTACTTAAACCTAACTAAGGACATCATCACATTCATGCCCTAGGCAGGATTCGAACTTGCGACCGTTGCGGTTGCGCGGTACCAGAATGTAGCGCCTAGAACCGCTCGGCCACCAGGCCGGCACAGACGAAAGATCTTGCTGCATCAGTTACTTCCCCACCATCCACGTGCTGCTTCCTGCGGAGTGCATCCTTCACTGGGTCAAACAGATGGAAATCGGAAGGTGCGAATCAGGGCTGTTTGGTGGATGAGGAAGAACGGTCCGTTGCAGTTTTGTGAGCTCCTCTCAGGTGTGCCAGCAGTATCGACAGGGACGTCCAGCCGTACAGAAAGATGATTGTGATGCGTCGATATTCTCGAAATGGAGCGTCTCCGCGTTCTAACATTGCAGGAGTCGCAGCTATGTGCGGTCGGACGGCACGCGGGAGATAGGATAGATTTGCGCGACCTTGTTGCGATGATGACAAACGCCTCGCCCACCGACTCATAGTGCTTTTGTTCACTACCAAGTTTCTGTAGACATTCAGCAAGCGCCTATGCCATACTCTGGTTTTGCGCCAAAATAAACTCAATGTCACCCCTCTGCTTCGAACACACCTCTATTACAAATGCTATTTTTAAGGCTACATATAGTGCCGCCACTCATCAGAATTTATGAAACTATGGGGGATGAAGCGAGAATATTCCACAATATCCCACAGGAAATTCGACGTTTTTACAACCAAAATTGACCTAGAAGAATAATGTCGCGTTAGTTATTGAACGCCCTTAGTAACATCACATCCTAGAAAACAGAGATCAGCTATTTGTTCTAAAATTTTCTCATTTATTATTATTGTCGATCTGACTGGATTCTTTCCTTTGAATGCCATTGTCTCTGTTATATTTGCAGATATAGTTAAACTGTAGTATACAGCGCTTTGCCTCTATCTGAACACTGCATTTGTAAATTATCTTCTGTTTTTTGTGTAATTATCTGCAAGGTAGCATGTAATAACTTAACAGTAAGCTGGATCCTATTTTAATTCGTAACTGTATTTCAAATTTCCAGTACATAACTAGGTCGTCAGTATATAAATTAAATAACGTGGGCAGTAGACTACACCTTTGTCAAACACATTGGTTTATTGCAATTTAGTCCAATATTTTCGAACATGAACTGATAGCTTCTTTCGCATTTACGTATAGATTCTTTATGGTATCAATAAGGTGTTTACAAGAACCTTTCATATCTAAGATTTTCTACGAAAGGGGATTTTTACAGAATCAAAAAGTTTCTCGCAATCGTCAACGCTAAAAGTGTTTCTATGCCAAATTCCCAACATTTGTCAACAATTTGTCTTATTATAAATATATTATTACCCAACAGTTAAAGACCTCATATTCAACAACAGCATGCAAATAATCTGAATGAGAGTCATGCATGAAACCTATTACGTCTTAGCGTGGGCATATGGTTGTGAAACACGGACCATGAGAAATACAAACATCACAAGATTCAAGCAGATGAGATGATGTTTGTTCGTAGCATGACAGTAAGGACACGGAGTGATAGAATGCGGAATGAGAAAATCGGAATACAAGTTGAGAATACTCGACAAAATATTCTCGCATCAACTGAGATGTTATGGAGATATGAGACACATTGATGCTAACAGGCAACCTATACTAATACATGATTTAAAATTCAGAGAGAGAAGATGAAGAGGACTACTAAGACTCAGGTACAAAGTTATACAGAGGACATATCAGGAACAGCGTGAAACAGGGAGGGGAGTTTAAGGACCGTAATTGCGGGAGAGGCCTTGTTCACCGCCCCATAGAATAGGATGGAACGACGTGAGAGATGAACGTATGAGGACGATGTTAGTCGTCAATTTGTACAGAAGGCATTACATTCTTTACGTGTACGAAGTCTCCATGATGTAACCTTTCAGTATTATAACGCAAGATCAGTTTTTGTTTATGCTCTATTGAAATACGGCAGTACAGAGGGCGTTCGATAGCTCCACTGACCAGCAGATCTCTGATAATGGGCTGCCGATAGTCTGTCAGGCCACTACACACCAGTACTACTCTGCGGTTGAAGTGGCGTGGAATGATACACCCGTATCTGTCATACAATCTTTGTTCCCACTAATGTCCAAGAGGATTACAGCCATTGCTGCTGCCACAGTGCTGTGTACTAAAATCCTCCAAATCACATATAAACGTATACAGGGTGCTCCATTGATCGTCACCGGGCCAAATATCTCGCGAAATAAACATCAAACGAAAAAACTACAAGGAACGAAACTAGTCTAGCTTGAAAGGGGAAACCAGATGGCGCTATGGTTGGCCCGCTAGGTAGCGCTGCCATAGGTCAAACGGATATCAACTGCGTTTTTTTTTAGATAGGAACCCCCATTTTTTTATTATACATTAGTGTAGTACGTAAAGAAATATGAATGTTTTAGTTGGACAACTTTTTTCGCTTTGTGATAGATGGCGCTGTGATAGTCACAAACATGTGGCTCACAATTTTAGACGAACAGTTGGTAACAGATAGGTTTCTTAAATTAAAATACAGAACGTAGGTACGTTTAAACATTTTATTTTGCTTGTTCTAATGTGATATATGTACCTTACCATTTCTGAGAACGCATGCTGTTACAACGTGATTACCTGTAAATACAACATTAATGCAATAAATGCTCAAAATTATGTCCGTCAACCTCAGTGCATTTAGCAATACGTGTAACGACATTCCTCTCGACAGCGAGTAGTTCGCCTTCCGTAATGTTCGCACATGCACTGACAATGCACTGACGCATGTTATCAGGCGTTGTCGGTGGATCACGATAGCAAATATCCTTCAACTTTCCCCACAGAAAGAAATCCGCGGGCGTGAGATGCGGTGAACGTGCGGGCCATGGTATGGTGCTTCGACGACCAATCCACCTGTCATGAAATATGCTATTCAATACCGCTTCAACCGCACGCGAGTTATGTGCCGGACATACATCATGTTGGAAGTACATCGCCATTCTGTCATGCAATGATACAACTTGTAGTAATATCGGTAGAACATTACGCAGGAAATCAGCATACATTGCACCAGTTAGATTGCCAGCGATAAAATGGGGGTCAATTATCCTTCCTCCCATAATGCCGCACCATACATTAACCCGCCAAGGTCGCTGATATTCCACTTGTAGCAGCCATCGTGGATTTTACGTTGCCCAATAGTGCATATTACGCCGGTTTACGTTAGCGCTGTTGGTGAGTAACGCTTCGTCGCTAAATAGAACGCGTGGAAAAAATCTATCACCGTCCCTTAATTTCTCTTGTGCCCAGTGTACACGACGTTCAAAGACGTCCTGGCGCATAGAAATATGGTACGGGTGCAATCGATGTTGATGTAGCATTCTCAAGACCAACGTTTTTGAGATTCCCAATTCTCGCGCAATTTGTCTGCTACTGATGTGCGGATTAGCCGCGGCAGCAGCTAAAACACCTACTTGGGCATCATCATTTGTAGCAGGTCGTGGTTGACGTTTCACATGTGGCGGAACACTTCCTATTTCCTTAAATAACGTAACTGTCCGGTGAACGGTCCGGACACTTGGATGATGTCCTCCAGGATACCGAGCAGCATACGTAGCATACGTCCGTTGGGCGCTTTGATCACAATAGCCATACATCAACACGATATCGACCTTTCCCGGAATTGATAAACGGTCCATTTTAACACGGGTAATGTATCACGAAGAAAATACCTTGCACTGGAGGAATGTTAGTGATACCACGTACTTATACGTTTGTGACTATTACAGCGCCATCACAAAGTGAAAAAAGTGGTCCTACTAAAACACTAATATTGCTTTAGGTACTACACGAATATGTATTAAAAAGGGGAAGGGGATTCCTATTTTAAAAAAACGCAGTTGATATCCATTTGACCTAAGGCAGCGCCGTCCAATGGGCCAACCATAACGCCATCTGGTTTCCCCCTTCAATCTAGAGAAGTTTCATTCTTTGTAGTTATTTCGTTTGACCCTTATTTCATGAGATATTTGGCCCGGTCGCTACCAATGGACCACCCTGTACACGCACAATAAGTGAAGCTTCGTTATTTGCCAGCCTTCCTGATGTTGCAACTTTTACGGCCAGCTCTGTTTTTATCATCATCCTTCAAGTGTTTCCGCTGATAATCGGCAACGGTGCTTCAGTCAGCTCAGTGATAGCAGTGGAGGTCGTAGTTGCCGCAAGGTCAAAATTTTTCTCGAAAACATCCACTTCACTGTGAGACTCTCAAATCAGGTGCAAAAAATCGTGAATCAGTAAGAATACATTTCGAAACCCAGTCTTCGACAGCGGTATAAAGAGATCGCTGTGCTTGCCTTGTGGCCCACACACTGTGGAGATGCTGCGCGCCGCGGTGCTAGCTTGCCTGCTGTGTTGCGGCCTCGCTGCTACTTTGCGGGGCCCCCGCCCCACAGGGAGCGGTCGCATCGTCGGCGGCAGCCCGGCCAACATCTCGGACTACCCGTGGCAGCTGTCGCTGGAATACAGCGGTTCGCACGTCTGCGGTGCCTCCGTCATCAGCTCCACGTGGGCCATGACGGCGGCGCACTGCCTCTACTACTACGAAGCCACCGCCATCACCATACGCGCCGGCACTTCCACTCGTGGCAGTGGCGGTACTTTGCACCCCGTGTCTACCGGCTTCACCCACGAAAGCTATGACGATGTCTATAAAGACTACGACATCGCCCTGCTCCAGGTATGCTACAGATCTGGGAAGTCCTGTAGAACCAACTACTGTAATAAATTGAAACGCGAGTACTTAATTTATGTTTTTAATGTTTTACTCCGCCCTCCCCCCCCCCCCCCTCCCCCCCCCCCAATGAACCATAGACCTTGCCGTTGGTTTGGAGGCTTCCGTGCCTCAGCGATACAGAACAAGTGCCTCAGCGATACAGATAGCCGCACCGTAGGTGCAACCACAACAGTGGGGTATCTATTGAGAGGCCAGACAAACGTGTGGTTCCTGAAGAGGGGCAGCATCCTTTTCAGTAGTTGCAGGTGACGCAGTCTGGATGATTGACTGATCTGGCCTTGTAGTACTAACCAAAACGGCCTTGCTGTGCTGGCACTGCAAACGAATGAACGCAAGGGGAAACTACAGCCGTAATTCTTCCCGAGGGCATGCAGCTTTACTATGTGGTTAAAAGATGATGCCGTCCTCTTGGGTAAAATATTCCGGAGGTAAAATAGTCCCCTATTCGTATCTCCGGGCGGGGACTACTCAAGAGGACGTCGTTATCATGAGAAAGAAAACTGGCGTTCTACGGATCGAAGTGTGGAATATCAGATCCCTTAATCGGGCAGGTAGGTTAGAAAATTTAAAAAAGGTTCAAATAGCTCTGAGCACTATGGGACTTAACTTCTGAGATCATCAGTCCCCTAGAACTTAGAACTACTTAAACCTAACCAACCTAAGGACATCACACACATCCATGCCCGAGGCAGGATTCGAACCTGCGTCCGTAGCGGTGGCGCGGTTCCAGACTGAAGCGCCTAGAACCGCTAGGCCACCCCGGCCGGCATTTAAAAAGGGAAATGGATAGGTTAAAGTTAGATATAGTGGGAATTAGCGAAGTTCGGTGACAGGAGTCTTGAAAGGAGGATATAAGATGAACATCATCAAAAGCAAAACGAGGGTAATGGAATGATGTCGAATTAACTCGGGTGATGCTGACGGAATTAGATTAGGGAATGAGACACTTAAAGTAGTAAAGGAGTTTTGCTATTTGGGGAGCAAAATAAATGATGATGGTCGAAGTAGAGAGGATATAAAATGTAGACTGGCAATGACAAGGAAAGCGTTTCTGAAGAAATTTGTTAACATCGAGTACAGATTTAAGAGTCAGGAAGGCGTTTCTGAGAGTATTTGGAGTATTTGTATGAAGTGTAGCCATGTATGGAAGTGAAACATGCACGATAAATAGTTCGGACAAGAAGAGAATAGAAGCTTTCGAAATGTGGTGCTATAGAAGAATGCTCAAGATTAGATGGGTAGATCACATAACTAATGAGGAGGTATTGAATAGAATTGGGGAGAAGAGGAGTTTGCGGTACAATTTGACTAGAAGAAGGGATCGGTTGATAGGACATGTTCTGAGGCATCAAGGGATCACTAATTTAGTATTGGAGGGCAGCGTGCAGGGTAAAAAACGTAGAGGGAGACCAAGAGATGAATACACTAAGTAGATTCAGAAAGATGTAGGCTGCAGTACGTACTGGGAGATGAGACAGGTTGCACAGGATAGAGTAGCATGGAGAGCTGCATCAAACCAGTCTCAGGACTGAAGACCACAACGACAACAATGTTTTAGTAACCATACCGGTATATTTTTAAAAAGCTTTCTGCTGAGAAATGGCACTGTACTGCCTGCTGTACACACTCGGGCTGACACCCGTGGAAATTAAATAGTATCAAAGGAAATGTAATTGGTGACCGTGTCATATTTTACAGTGCATGGCTCGCGGATTTTGTTATATAGTCACGAGGATAAGAAGTCCACATACACGTTATATTTTTGAGAAAACACCGAATCCAGCTCAGTCGTAGAGGCTTTTATGTTTGACTTCATATAAATTCTGGTGTGTTATTATTCTGGTGTGTTAGTATGTACATCTGGGAATCAGAACACGCTCCGAGCTAGCCATAGTTGGTAATAAAGTACACATTTTAAGTGACACCATGGTAAAAATTATGTCTTTCTTTTATGTGTAATTTTTATTCTTTTGCACTTTCAGTTTCTATTGCTTGAGTGTAGCTGCTGATTTGCTCAATCTTCATGTTATTTGCTAAATATGAGAGGAATGCAGTGAAGACTGCTTTTCATTTGAATTATGTTTTGTTGTCACTTTTAAGGCATTAGCCACCCTCTTCAATAAACGTTGTGGTCAGATAAGGTGAAAAGGGACAACCCTCTCTGATGCCTTTCACAATTTTAGCTGTTCTTTCACTTTTATTTCTTTGAATTTTCAGATTAACCCTCTGTCATGACAGGTGATTCCCACTCTCCACACAGACTAAAACTTCACTTCCCAGTTCCGCAAGCAAATCAATAAAACGACAATAGTCGTCCTGTTCACTTTCTGGCTTCTCTCAAGTATCTTCAGCAATGCTAATAACGCTTCCCTAGTACCTGCTCAAAAAACTGACGTTTGCTTCAGTAAGATTTTATCTTACTTTGAGTACTGTAATTTGTTTCATTTGATAATACCCTTATCTCACGCAGTGAGTGAAACCTAGCTCCTACATTCACCCATATTTGATTCTTTTAGCTATGCAGCTATTTAATTCTAACTGAAATCCTCCGGCTGTTTCTCGTACCATCCGATAACTGTCCGGAATTAGGAATTCTACTATTGTTTACCAGCATTTTATAAAGAATTAGACTCACATTTAATCGGTCCCAATCGGTTTTCTGCCGCTTATTTCCTTCATTCTTGTAAGTCAACGATTACAAATAGGTCTATGATGCAGAATACGTGTGAGATAGGTGGTAAAAGACAAGACCGAAAAACAACAAAATGCAATGTTTCGCTGGCATGTGACTTAACAATGATGACAGGAACAATAAAGCGCTCGTGTCGATAGCACTGAGCTGACTGCACGATGACAACTAGTGTGACGCGGACAGGAGTTGGTATTTATACGCACCAAGGTGGAGGTTCAACCGGATCACGTCATGTCGTTCCTGTAGAAGTTCATGTTTCTCTCCATGATTTCCGTAGTGACACTAAGCCTTTCATGTGTACTAAGAAGTCTTAAGGTTAAAGTAGTAACAGAAAAGCAAGAACATGTCGTGTAGCAACCGTAATTGTTGTACCAAGAACCTACCATCTCACTGGTTACATTCTGTAAATATTCTATTCCTAAATCAGTCTTACCTCCACCTCTTCTCTTGTTTATGACCATGACGTTTGTCTCCTTGGCATTTATTTTTGTAGTTTTGTTACATCTTTTTTAAAGATCGTAGGCATTTAATTCCTTCTCTGAGTCTGAAACTATTGCAATCATCAGAAAATCTGTTGCGATGTATATGCATATCATTATATTATATTCCAGTCACGTTTTCTTTCATGGTTGTTACTGCCTCGTCAATGATCATATTAAAATATGAATAATGTGATAGATAGTATCACTGCTTCAGTCACTTTCTGTTGTTTGCTTGATTCTTGCTTAATACGTTATCTGACCAAAGACACAGCAAGGCACTGTGACACGAATCGGTCGTCCTATTTGAGCAGTCCTGGTAGTAATGGGTTCCTGGTGCCCCACATTCAAACCGGCGGCGATTTTATTCACAAAGTAGCCTTCGCCAAGTCGCGTGGCTCTGCCGAAGCGACGTCACGCCCGTGGTGATCCGATGCGGTGGCTTATGCGAGTGGAACATTGGAGTGTTGATGATCCACCATAGTCAGTTTTGAGCACGGGAAGCAGAATTCTTTTTTGTTATCTGAGGTATGCTGTGAGGCACGTACCTTCCATCGTTTAACACACCAGATCGAAGGCGGTTAGGTCGCAAGTTCCTGCTGCGTCCACAACTGTCTATTTCGTCGTCACACGAGGTATGTTCATTAAGACACACATGTGTCCCACTAAGCACATGAAGGCCTTGTTGTTGTCGTTGTAGAATGAAGTATACAGAACTGCGACAGAATCAGCCAGCGAAGTATACAGTGTTGCAGTTCGTTGGTCCATGTTCCTTGGCGCACTCAAAAAATCGAAGCATCTCTCTCCTGGACGGAACGTGCTCGTATTTATAATACACTGACGGAAAAAAATCACTACGCCAAGAAGGTGTAGTGTGACATACGAGAGAACTGGTAGGTGTGTGCTACATCTGAAAAATAATGTCTGTTTATACTCTTACCTCGCGTAGTCTCGTAAGAGTAAAGCTAGTAGCGCCACATTGTTTGATTTAAATACACTCTGCAACGGTCGTGGGCATTAGTTAATTTTGAATTGGACGTCCTGAGATGATGTTAATCAAGAATGTTTTTAAGGTGACAATGAGGTCAATATCAACACCCCACTGTGTTTGAACGAGGTCGTGTAATAGGACTAAGAGAAGCTGGATGTTCCTTCTGCTATAATGCAGAAAACCTCGGCAGGAATGTAACCACTGTACACGGCTGCTGGTAGCCGTGGTCACGAGAATATACAGTCGCAAGAAGACCGGACTCCGAATGGCCACATGACTCTGCCGAGAAGGCGACCATCCTGTTTGGCGTTAGGCTCTGGCGCTTTGTTCTGTATCTGCGGCAGCAATTTGAGCAGCATTGGCACCACAGTGACTCAACGAACTGTTTCAAATCGGTTACGGCAAGGACAGATCCGAGCCAGACGCCCTGCAGGGTGCATTCCAAGTAGCCCTAATTACCGCCATTTGCGACTTCAGTGGTGTCAATCGTAACCTCATTGGAGGGCAGAGTGGAGTTCCGCTGTGTTTTCTGATGAAAGCTGGTTCTGCCTGGGTGCCAGTTACGGCCGCGTGTTGGTTAAAAGGAGGCCACTTGAGGTCCTGCAAACAACCTATCTGCGTGCTAGACACGCTGGACCCACTACTGAGGTGCGATTTCGTATGGAAACATGAGCATTCTTGCTGTTATCCTACGCGCTCCGACAACAAATCTGTATGTCAGTTTGGTGATTCTACCTGTTGTGCTGCTATCCATGAACAGCATTCCAGGGCGTGTTTTCCAACAGGCTAACACCTGAACACATAATGACGTTGTAACTCAACAGGATCTACAGCGTGTCGATTTGTTGTCTTGGCTTGCTCGCTCATCAGCTCTGCCTCCAATCGTCATCCACAAACAGCATTAATTGTCCCTCTATCGGCAGACCAAGCGCAACACGCACGGAACTCCGTTCCACAAACTAATATCCGGTATCTGAACAACACAATCTGTTACGTTCGCGTGCTTGCATTCAACATTTTGGCGGTTACAACGGTTATTAATGTACCAGCATTTGACGTTTGCTATGGTTTCTCACGCTCACACTTGCAGTGTTAATCACTTAAGTACGTTACCTAGACCAATGTAATCCAGAAATTTTATTACTCTACATTAATTACGTTTCGGTGTTGCGATTCTTTCCATCTATGGATGTAACGCTCTGTGTTGCAGATGGTAGTTCTAAATTAAAAGTTCTAGAATCTTTTAGAAAATATAGGGTGAAAACAACTGAAATTTCCGGATGCGAACCTAGCACCTTTCATCTATATCTACATGGATACTCTAAAAATCACATAAGCGCCTGGCAGAGGGTTCACCGAACCACCTTCACAATTCTCTATTATTCCAATCTCGTATAGCTCTCGAAAAGAACGAACACCTATATCTTTCCGTACGAGCCCGGATTTCGCTTATTTTATCGTGGTGATCTTTTCTACCCTATGTAGGTCAATGTCAACAAAATATTTTCGAATTCTCTGGATTTGAATACGCGTGCCTATTCGAGTTTCTATGGTGCTTTCATTGGCTTTTACTCGTGTCATGCGAAGCATCTTCGAAGAAAAGACTCTGTCCGTTACTTTTCTCCTCTCCGTCTATACTGAATAATTGATGAGTTCTGTTATTCAGAAGTTTTTTTGTCAGGTCTAATGATATGAGGTTCTCTGTTTGAAAGGTGTCTACGGCCTTCACGTTCGGCACCAACGTCCAGCCAGTGGAGCTGCCGCCCGCTGGCAGCGATCCCGAGAAGGGAACTCCGGTGGTGGCGACGGGCTGGGGCATGGAGAAGCACAACGGCGAGCTGAGCACGCAGCTGCAGCAGGTCGAAAGCTTCATCATCTCGCGCGAGGTGTGCGACAGCGTCTACGACTTCTGGCCGGTCAATGAGCGCATGATCTGCGCCGGCGACCACGGCATCGTCTGCGACGGTGACTCCGGGGGCGCCCTGGTTAGCGGCACTACCCAGCTGGGCATCGTCTCCTGGGGGCTCGTCTTCTGCCAGGTCACGCCCGCCGTCTTCACCAACGTGGGCAACCTGCGCTCTTGGATCTCTGAGAACGCGGGAGTTTAACTGCATACCGGGCCCCATTGTACACTCCAGTTTATGAATAAATGCAAAAATATTGTTTCGTAATTATTGATCCAGTTGCTATGCCTTTAAGGTCAAGATTTTACGGACGGTAGAGGACTCAACTGAATATTCTCAGATGCGGTAACACGAAGGTGGACAAACTGATCCTAGTATTACCATCCATAGGGCATTCCTCTGCACGGGTTTTATGTGAAAGAGGCAACAGACTATGCTTTCAGTGTACTTAATTCACCAAACCACATTGGAGTATCATGATTTTTGTTTTCCACTAAAAAAGCAGTGATTTTAACTAGGGAGCACTGTCCCTTGACATATTTTATTTGGTAACGTTGGGAGCCCAGTGATTATCTCAGAAAGTTGTGTGACAACGTACCTCCTTCCTGAGGGTCATTTAAACTCGTACAACAAGGTCAAGCACCAGTGTAGTCAGCGTCAGTGGTGACATGTTGTTAGCATTATGAGGTGGTGAAGTCGGTTAACTTGATGACTGGATTCATTCTTAAAATTGAAACTGTAAAGTGGTGAATTAATTAGTTGTTTATTTTCGAACAGGGTTGGGAAGAGCTGGTAGGTTTCGTTGTGCTGCAGTTACTCGTTATCATCTGTAACATCACCTGAAACACACATATAGCTTAGTTCATGAACGACCATTAACTTCCTTAAACAGTTTCCCATTGATCTTAATTGGTGCCATGATCAGTCATAGAAATATATACTACTTACGCTATTTCATTTACGTCACTCCCGTACTTCAGATTTTTTTCCCGCATTTTTATTCAACTTTTTAAGACACACGGTAATTACATCATTTTGGGTTTTATTTGTGTTTGTATGTGTGTGTATTTTTGTGAGTGTGTATGTGTATGTGCGCTGAAAAAAAGATTAGCATGACTTACGTCATGATCACCGTCCTCTCGTAAGACTACACACAAACTACGTCATCGTGACTCTGAAAGTCCATTTGCATCAACATACTACACAAGGCGTACGTATTAAAATTCATGGAGAAGAAATGAAAACTTTCAGTTTCACCGATGGCATTGTGATTCTGTCAGAGACAGCAAAGGACCTAGAAGAGAACCTGAACAGAATGGACAGTGTCTTGAAAGTACGATATAAGATGAATACCAACAAAAGCATAACGAGGATAATGGAATGTAGTCGAACTAAGTCGGGTGATGCTCAGGGAATTACATTAGGAAATGAGACACTTAGTGTAGTAAAGGAGTTTTGCTATTTGGGGAGCAAAATAACTGATGATGGTCGAAGTAGAGAGGATATAAAATGTAGAATGCCAATGGCAAGGAAATCGTTTCTGAAGAAGAAAAATTTGTAAACATCGAGTATAGATTTAAGTGTCAGGAAGTCGCTTCTGAAGGTATTTGTATGGAGTGTAGCCATGTATTGAAGTGAAACATGGACGATAAATAGTTTAGACAAGAAGAGAATAGAAGCTTTCGAAATGTGGTGCTACAGAAGAATGCTGAATATTAGATGGGTAGTTCACATAACTAATGAGGAGGTACTGAATAGGATCGGGGAGAAGAGAAGTATGTGGCACAACTTGACTAGAAGAAGGGATCGGTTGGTAAAACATGTTCTGAGGCATCAAGGGGTCACCAATTTAGTATTGGTGGGCAGCGTGGAGGGTAAAACTCGTAGAAGGAGACCAAGAGATGAATACACTAAGCAGATTCAGAAGGATGTAGGTTGCAGTAGGTACTGGGAGATGAAGAAGCTTGCACAGGATAGAGTAGCATGGAGAGCTTCATCAAACCAGTCTCAGGACTGAAGACCACAACAACAACAACTACAGAAGGCAACATCTTGTTGTGAAATGAATGTGTAATTCTGAAAGCATCGGTATCTTAATTATATTAATAATATTAGTCCAGCCGTGCCAGATTGTGAAAAAGCGTGCACTTGAATTGTATACAGCGTCTATCACAAATTACTAGGGAAGATTCTGGAAAGGCACCTTCCTTGAAACCATAAAAGAAAGTCTGTCGTGAGTTTTAGTCAACAGAACCGTGTATACTAGCCAGGAAAGTGGTTGTACCTGACTGAGACCTGAGGTCACTTCTCACTTTCTAGAATAACGACATACCCTATTACTGAGGGATATGCCAAATCCTTTTTCTGCACACGGGTAATCTAGACTATTTCCTTTAGTAATCTAATGAAATCCAATGATTCAATTATTTATGTCAATCCAGTCACTGACTTCAGAACTGTGTGACTTTCCTTTGCATACAGTATCGTGAATCGCCAACGCGAGGAGAATACGATGACCTTACAAACCAAGAGCTCGTATGCTACGACGCAACTGTGTAAGAAGCAAAGTTACGATCGTAGCCCAAAAAAATTTCATAAAATGACAAGGTGGAAACGACGAATTAGTCTTTTGTTCTTTGAATATCGTCAAATTTAATGTGATGTTATGTGGTGTCGAAACTTCTACTAACTGGTTAACAGGGTCACCTAGAGCTACATGAAGTGTCTGATTATGACAAATATTGTTCAGAATAACTTCAGCAGTACTTTCATGGTAGGTGAAATATGATTCCTACGCCGACTAATTTTTTTTTATTTGTCCTCTATATTCATACACAGATATATGACGCAGTAAATGTACCATACCTCTGACAATTATTTTGATTCTGCCACATGTGGAAAGAAAAAATGTTATGAAGTACTGTGACGAGCGTATTTATTTTATATTTCGTTTAATTGCTACAATTACTATGCAAATTTGAGCGGAGTTCTCTAATTTCATGTAATTGATTACATAGGGCTCAGAATCATTTTACGCAGAGCACAAAAGCATTTAAAGTCATGCAACAACATCAAACATCAGTGTAGTCAGCATCAGTGGAGACATACTGTTAGCATTATGAGATGGTGAAAATAGTTAACTTGATGGCTGAATTGATTTATAAAATTGAAAATGTAAGTGGTGAATTAATTAGTTGTTTATGTTAGAACAGGGGTGGGAAGAGCTGGTAGGTTTCCTTTTGCTGAAGTTACTCGTTATCATGCGTAACATCACCTGAAAAACAGTTATAGCTTAGTTCAGGTAAGGGAATGTGATGCATTTATCTTGACATTCTCGTGAACTGTCTTATGAAAACAACAGCTCATAACTAATTTGGAACAGTATTATACCACCCTTAGACCTTCCTAGTCCCAAGCAACTCAATAAGTCAGGGTGGGAGACGGAACTATTTCTGTGCAAAAAAGACTGTAATAATATCGATAAATATATAGTTACTATAACAATAACGCAGGGCACCGTATTCCAAACAATGACTCTTCCGAACAGACCTATATTACAAGTAAAAATTACTCGAGAATACGAGAAAGAATGCGAGGAAAGGAGAAAAAATTAGTGTGTTGAGGGAAGGTAATCGTCCATACAGACGATAGTGGAAGTTTTCATTCAGATTAACACTGAATAAAATTTGTGGTCATATTCTTGATTTTCCCCCCATCCTGCTTCTTGTAAGGAACAATGTTCGCACGCTATATAAAACTATAATTTTCTATTTTTGTTTTATGTGACATCATTCGAGACTGACATCTCTGCAGAAGACCATTCTTCATATAGATAGAGGCTGCAGCGGATGGCGAGTTGCCACAACGAAGACGAAAGGATTGTATTTCTGTCTGTAATTGTACCTGTGCAGGTTACAGAAAATGATACTATTATTGAACAAAGACATTCCGTGAGACAACAGACCGTAAGTTACTTACCCAAAGCCCCGCCGAGAGGCCGCGCTGTTTGAGGTGCCATGTCACGGATTGCGCGGCCCTTCCCGCTGGAGGTTCGAGTCCTCCCTCGTGCATGTGTGTGTGTGTATTGTTCTTAGCATAAGCTAGTTTAAATTAGTTTAAGTAGTGCGTAAGTCTAGGGACCGATGACCTCAGCACTTTGGTTCCTTAGGAATTCAAACACACACACACACACACACACACACCCACACACACACACACACACACACACACACAAATCGACAGGACGAAAACAGCTTTTAATTAATCCATGCCATTTATGGCTTTCTGTATCTGTTATTGGCCGGCCGGAGTAGCCGTGCGGTTCTAGGCGCTAGAGTCTGGAGCCGAGCGACCGCTACGGTCACAGGTTCGAATCCTGCCTCGGGCATGGATGTGTGTGATGTCCTTAGGTTAGTTAGGTTTAATTAGTTCTAAGTTCTAGGCGACTGATGACCTCAGAAGTTAAGTCGCATAGTGCTCAGAGCCATTTTTGTATCTGTTGTTATGGGCTTACCGACGGATGTACACGGTTGAAAAGCAAAGCATGGAATACTTTATCGATCCTTGGTGTCGTCAACCGTGCAAAATTCACAATAAAACTACGGCTAAGAGACGGTTATGATACGTTAATGATATAACGAGTTTTGGACGTTGGTGCGGCACATTGCAAACAACGTTTACGTGACTCGACCACTTTGTATTGACATGAGATAAGCATTGGTCATTACACTGCGCGTTACAAATAGTATACTTGGATCTACCACCATTGGACCTATTCCGATTAATTTACACAGATTATTTCAAAAAGAGTCATCTTATTTAAAAAAAACTGAGTCTGATACATTAATGAAGATAGGAATTTCGTGTGCAACTACTTAGTTTCATGTTCAAAAGAACAGTTTACTTTCACAAAGGTACATGTTTCACGTGCATCCTCATACAATCTTAGAGTACTTCGTGTCGTACAATGGTATAATTTTGCAGGTACGTTCAGTGAAGCACTTGTATGTCTATACTATCTAGAAAGTATATTGAAAATAGATTTTGTAGTAAAGAAGTAATCCATTAAAGCGTCTTGCTTCATGTAGTTTTACTGCGCTCCATTTTCAGCAACAGCCAGGTCTTCATGCATCTAAATGTCTGTGACGCCATATCTCGTGAACTATGTGTTGTACAATGATATAACTTTGCAGACACATTCAATGATATGTGCAGATACTGTTCGCACAGTGGGTTGCGAATAGAGTCGTTAGTTAAGAAATACTAAATTAAAAAGTAATGTCCGGTGTTGAAGTCTTACTGCATGAACGATAAAACATTTTTTCCTTCCACTACTTTATGGGCAGTGTCAGCGAGAAGCTGCTACGTAGAGGTTTGAAATTATGACTAAAGTTTGCAGATTGTCGCTGAACGATCTCATTCTCAAATACTTTACGAACATAGTCTGGGTATCTTCGCGTGGTGAGTTAGGCAACCACAAACTTTCTAACTGTAATACCTGCCTTACTATGTTAAACTTTTAATGTAAGAGTACACCTCTCAATGACTGAAGTGTGACAGCATTTTAAGTTTTTAAATTCAGTCAATAACCACACAAAATGTTGAAAATCTAATTTTTGTTGGCCTTGGAAACCAATAGGTAGGTAACCTGTGACCCGCATCGGGTTCCCGTATAGTCGGTTTGTAATGTAGAATGATGGGTTTCATGAAACGTAACAACGGCGACCTCTTACTACGACGAGGATAATGTAGATTTCAGAATTAATACATTTTCTCGCTGAAGTACACAAGTTGCGTTATTCCACGATGATTTCCTGCACCCCCACCTTCATCCTCTCTCCCTCCCTCTCTCTGTCTCTCTCTTTCCTGCGTGCACACAGAATTGTAACAGATGATTTTCTTGTTATTTGTTACCAGTTACAGTCATGAAGGACCATCTTAAGGATAGTATTATCGCCAGTCACAAAACCAACTACAGTTGTAAAAATTATTTATTTCTGTAAAGGAAAGCACAGCACGGTTTCAGGACATGTATCCCATCTTCAGGTGCATGTGCAAAATTATAAGTCAATAATAATACCGCTCCAGGAGGTTAAGAAAATCACAGAAAAATAGAACCAACCTGGAAAAAACCCACTACACGTACAATAAGACTGTGAGTCCACGAAGGATGTACAATTCTAGGCTTGCCTGAAAAACTCTCACAGAGGATGACCTATGCAAAAGGACAAAGGTGTATTAAAAGAGCTGAAACCAATCTTAAATGGAATAAAATACATGAATTATTAACAGCGTGAAATCCCAAAACCCTATGGCAAAACTTACAATGGTCTGGGCTTAAGGGCGCGCCACACGGGTCTGATGGGTGCCTATGCAAATTTTACTCAGAGGGTTTTCACACGTGGTGTTGGGGCGCAGTCTGTATAACTGATCTTTTATATTTATTTATTTATTTTTTTGGACAGTTTAGTGCTCGAAAGACCACCTTTCTTTCTTCATGCGAATCCATGTGTGGTGCGTCCCGAAGCCCGGACCATTGTAAGTTTTGTAATGGAGGTTTGGTATGTCAGGCTTTATACGTTTTATTCCATTTAATAAGGGTTTCCGCTTCTTTTAACAGAAGACCTTCATCCTTTTATGTAGGTCCTCTTCAGCGAGAGGCCTTCTTGCAGGCCTAGGATTGGAGGATATCCTGTACATGTCATGTACCAGGGATGTAATATTTCAACTACTTTAACCTAGTTTGACCTCAGTTATGCATCCTTTGTGGACTCACATTTTAACTGCACGTACAGGTCTTTTTTTCCTAAGAATTATAGTTGGTTACGTTATCTTTGATTTTTTTAGCCATGTGGACAGGTTATTGTCATGGGTTTTTGATTTTGCAGCTGCACCCGAAGTTAGAATATATGTCCTGAAACCGGAATGTGCTTTCCGTTTTAGAAATAAATAATTTTTAGAACTGTAGCGGATTTTAGGATTGACGATGAATAACAGCTGTGGATGTTCAGTCAAGAGAAACATGTGATAATGCATTCACCATTCGACAGTCGTTTCACCACCGTCACAAAACTCTACTACAACCTCGGCCTTGCAGTCACCGTCAAGTGACTGACCATAGTCGCAACGAAGTTAGTATGCTGCGTAAAATTGTTGACAACCTATATGAAACACTTCACGCTCTTACATATCATGCAAGAGGCGTTAACATACTAGCTGGACGACCTAATACTACATACCATATTCTTGACTTGTACGATATACTGTGTAACTGATTTCAAAAGGACAAAACTAAATCACCTGACAAAGGCCACAGAAGCCTAAATTACAGCAGCGCACAGAGAAGGAGATAAAAAACCAGCAAAATGGCAAAAGCGTTATGGATCGCTAGTTCTGAAATCATGTTAGAAAACCCCGTACTTACGATTCATACTCGAGACCTCACGTGGTTAATCAGCTGATGTAGATGAGACCTTGATCCGCCACGTTTCTTCCTCAGCAACAGCGTAGTTCGATTGCCTGATAATCCGGTAATCAGTTTCCAGCATCAATATCAGCGGCGTAACTACCTATATCAGTGAACGACTCTGTTGACAAATTTTCCGTCTGATTTTATAAGGAACAAATTAAAGTTTTCCACTGAAGCGATTTCAGACAAAGGTTAACCTTCCCGTATAATCGTATGAAAACTGAATCTGAAACATTCTCGATTATCGAACCACTCTACTCGCGCGTAGCGCGGCACATCACGGGGATATAAAGAGGTGTGGGCGACGCCCTCCGGACCAGACGGGCCGTGGATATGTTGCACGTCGCAGTCTTCGTGTGCCTGCTGGGCTCCAGCGCCGCCGCCGTCTTGCGGCCACACCCTTCCAGGTCCAGCGGGCGCATCACCGGCGGCAGCCCAGCCAACATCTCGGACTTCCCGTGGCAGGCGGCGCTGGAGTTGGGCACTTCACACCTGTGCGGCGGCTCCGTCATCAGCGCCACTTGGGCCATGACGGCGGCGCACTGCATCTACTTCAGTGACGTCACCTCCCTCAGTGTCCGCGCCGGCACCTCGGCGCGTGGCAGCGGCGGTACCGTGCACTCCATCACGGCCGGCATCTACCACGACAGCTACGACCAGGTCTACACTGACTACGACCTCGCCGTTCTTCAGGTACTCCACACGTCTAGTTCAGAGGCAAACTACTATCAGCTTTGGGAGACACTTGATAAAGTTGCTACTAACACTAAGATGATCTCATGAACGTCTATTTTCTCCCAAAAATACAGCTCTCTGTACACTACTGGTCATTAAAATTACTACACCACTAAGATGACGTGCTACAGGCGCGACATTTAACCGACAGGAAGAAGATGCTGACATATGCAAATGATTAGCTTTTCAGAGCATTCACACAAGGTTGGTGCCGGTGGCGACACCTACAACGTGCTGACATGAGCGTTTCCAACCGATTTCTCATACACAAACAGCAGTTGACCGACGTTGCCTGGTGAAACATTGTAATGCCTCGCGTAAGAAGGAGAAATGCCTACCATCACGTTTCCGAATTTGGTAAAGGACGGATTGTAGCCTATCGCGATTGCGGTTTATCGTATGGCGACATTGCTGCTCACGTTGGTCGAGATTCAATGACTGTTAGCAGAATGTGGAATCGGGTTATCCGCAAGGCTGTAACGGATCGTGCAGCCACGTCTCGATCCGTGAGTCAACAGATGGGGACGTTTGCAAGACAACAACCATATGCAAGAACAGTTCGACGACGTTTGCAGCAGCATGGACTATCAGCTAGGAGACCATGGCTGCGGTTACCCATGACGCTGCATCACAGACAGGAGCGCCTGCGATGGTGTACTCAACGACGAACCTGGGTGCTCGAAAGGCAAAACGTCATTTTTTCGGATGAATGCAGGTTCTGTTTACAGCATCATGATGGCCGCATCCGTGTTTGGCGACATCGCCATACTGGCGTATCACCCGGCGTCATGGTATGGGATGCCATTGGTTACACGTCTCCGTCAGCCCTTGCTCACATTGACGGCACTTTGAACAGTGGACGTTACATTTAAGATGCGTTACGACCCGTGGCTCTACCCTTCATTCGATCCCTGCGAAACCCAACATTTCAGCAGCATATTGCACGACCGCATGTTTCAGGTCCTGTACGGGCCTTTCTGTATACAGAAAATGTTAGACTGCTGTCCTGGCCAGCACATTCTCCAGATCTCTGACAAATTGAAAACGTCTGGTCAATGGTGGCCGAGCAACTGGCTCGTCACAATACGCCAGTCACTACTCTTGATGAACTGTGGTATCGTGTTGAACCTGGATGGGCAGCTGTAACTGTACACGCCATCCAAGCTCTGTTTGACTCAATGCCCAGGCGTATCAAGGTCGTTATTACGGCCAGAGGTGGTTGTTCTGGGTACTGCTTTCTCAGGATCTATGCACCCAAATTACGTGAAAATGTAATCACATGTCAGTTCTAGTATAATATATTTGTCCAATGAATACCCGTTTATCATCTGCATTTCTTCTTGGTGTAGCAATTTTAATGTCCAGTAGTTTACATTCAGTATTTGACCGCTGTTATGGCTTAAGCTATGATACAGAAATCCGAGAGAGATAATACACAGAAGCATTTCAGTTGACGTTCGTGGAGCCACGACACCTGTTGCTTTCACCGCCACCGCCTACCATCATGCTATAAATGGTCTGAAGAGGGTCACATTCTGACAAACAAATATTTTACTGTGGTCAAGACTGTTTTTAATCGATTTTTAAGTATTTACGTTTTCTGGCGTTTAAGCGAGGCCTCTCTGGCAGATACATCCAAATCTACAACTCCCACGGATTTGCTTATCGTGACTGATGATGTCTAGTAACTGGGCTACTCATCACGGAAACATAAGATTACTCGTGATTCCTCTCCCTAATCCATATCCAACTGGATTAATGCTTGGTGTAATGCAGCTGTGAAGGATACTAGATGACGGAGTAGTTCCGACAATTTATTCACATTTTGGCCAAGCGTATGTCTACATTATATTAGATTTTCTGTCATTGCTCTACATCACCCAAAGTTGCCTACACGCGCTCAATATTTATTGTGCAAAACTGAATATTGCGCAATAATATTGTCTACCTGAGATCAGTATTGACAGTTTAAGCAATATGTTGAAGCCTGCATAGCTTTAAAAATATTGACCTCGTTCAGTATGACCACACAATGTAAGCTGTCGTGGTCGGTACTCAAATCGCATAGACTTTCGTGTTCCATTTATAAAACTTTCTCCTAATGTGTCATCTCTGACTGCGGGAGACATCTTCAGGGGCAAAGTGGTGAAGTCAATTTACCTCTGGAGATGTCTCCCGCTGTCGGAGAGGAAACGTTAGGAGAAAGTTTTAAACATCGACCACGGCCTGTTAGCCCGAAAGTTGTAAGTGATGCTCGTTCAGTATGTTGTGTAGAATACACAGAGACTCAGCTGTCCCTACCGCTGGCTTTCATGCAACCTGAGACACTTCCAAACACCATATACAGGATTCTCGTATTCTCTCTGCTTGTTATATGCAACCTGTTAGTCCAACAGAAAAAATGAACTGGACCTTTATGCAGGAAATTTAATGTAGTTAAATTTTGTACTGGGAAACGGTAGTTTCAGAATTATTTAAGAAAAACTTACGAAAGTGACATTCAAACAGGTTTATCTTTAACAACACGAAAACCATGGCCTCCAGTGAAAATGAATCCCAGTACGAAATTTGACTACACTGAACTTCTTGCAAAGGGTCCTATGCATTTTTTTCTCTAGGACCAACAATTTTTATGCGAGAGTACACAAAAATATTGCTCGTGGTATTTGAAGGTGTTACGGGCTGCATAAACTCTAGTGGTAGAGCCAGCTGAATCACCATGTACTGAAGGGAGTAAGAGTCGTATTGCACAGTATATGTTAATTCCTATCGAGACTGAGAGCAATTCAGTTCACTCAGAACGAACTTCCGAAAAAAAAGTAAAGAAGTAAACGACAGGAGATCGAATAGTTGGCTGAAAGATGTATATCAGAGTGCAGTATCGTACTTCCAACAAATTAGGTTCCTGGCTGATCAGGAAACGCCAGGTACCTCGTTGACTACAACAGTAGAGGAAACTGAAGATCGTGATGTCGCGACAGTACGAAGAAATGTTTATTTTACTTGCAGCAGTTGTCACATCACAGACCTAAAATCTTGAATCGGTAATATGATTTCTATTTCATTATTTTGCAACAATTCTCAAAAAATGCTCAAATGTGTGTGAGTTCCTAAGGGACCAAACTGCTAAGGTCATCGGACGCTAGACTTACACACTACTTAAACTAGCTTACGCTAAGGACAACACACACACACCCAAGCCCGAGGGAGGACTCGAACCTCTGGCAGGAGAGGCCGCGCAATTCGTGACATGGTGCCTCTAACCGCGCGGCCACTCCGCGCGGATGCAACAATTCTAACACTAGAAAAGTACACAAAAACGGCGTAGACACACCATAAATTATTTAGTTCACTTGTTTCATTTACGATTTTTAGCTGCTGGCGTTTACAAATCTCTGGAGATAAGAAAAGGTCTCTGCTCTATTGAATTTTTCACAGAAAACTTCTCGGACTTGGGTCGCCCGTTCTGCTTGAGGGAAGCTACTCAAAAAGGGATCGTGCGAACGACCGATATGATTGGTATTGACAGGGTATGCTGAGCTCGAATAGGACTACAACAAATTTAAACCAGAAGACGTAGCTCTGAATCGCTTTCGAGTCTGTTCATGCTCAAGCAGCTGTCACAATAGTGGGAAGACGATACGACATTAAGATGGCTTTCGTGTCAGTAATGACAACACAAGATGTCAGTAACGACAACACAAGACCCAATCCCCACAAGGAGGAATCTCCGATCCGGCCCGTAATCGAACGAGGCTGACGTTCTTTTACACTTCTCATGGTCGCTAGGCCTCAGGAAGTCCGCAGCCGAGTGAGTAAGCTCTTAATTTCGTAAGCGCGAGGTCTGTGGATCGAATCTCTATGTCGTTACTTATTCTTTCATTCCCGCATAATTCTAACAACATACAGTATGTGATCAAAAGTATTCGGGCACCCCCAAAAACATACGTTTTTCATATTAGATGCATTGTGCTGCTACCTACTGCCAGGTGAGAGCAGAATGGGGCGCTCTGCGAAACTCACAGACTTCGAACGTGTTCAGGTGACTGGGCGTCACTCGTGTCATACGTCTGTACGAGAGATTTCCACGCTCCTAAACATCACTAGGTCTACTGTTTCCGATGTGATAAAGAAGTGGAAACGTGAAGGGGCACGTACAGCACAAAAGCGTACAGGCCGACCTTGTCTTTTGATTGACAGAGAGTGCTGACAGTTGAAGAGGGTCGTAATGTGTAGTAAGCAGACATCTATCCACACCATCACACAGGAATTCCAAACTGCATCTGGATCCACTGCAAGTACTATGACATTTAGGCGGGAGGTGAGAAAATTGGATTTCATGATCGAGTGGCTGCTCATAAGCCACACATCACGCCGTTAAATGTCAAACGACACCTCACTTGGTGTAAGGAGCGTAAACATTGGACGATTGAAAACGTTATTTTGAGTGACGAATCAATGTACACAATGCGTCGATACTATAGCAGGGCGTGGATATGGCGAATGCCCGGTGAACGTCATCTGCCAACGTATGTAGTGCCAACAGTAAAATTCGGAGGTTGTGGTGATATGATGTGGTCGTGTTTTTCATGGAGGGGGCTTGCACCCCTTGTTGTTTTGCGTGGCACTATCACAACATAGTCTTACATTGTTTTAAGCAACTTTCGCTTCCCACTGTGGAAGAGCAATTCGAGGAAGACGATTGCGTCTTCCAACAGGATAGAGCACCTGTTCATAATACACAGCGTGTGGCGGAGTGGTTATACGACAATAACATCCCTTTAATAGGCTGTCATGCACAGAGGCCTGACCTGAATCCTATAGAACACCTTTGGGATGTTTTGGAACGCCGACTTCGTGCCAGGCCTCACCGACCGACATTGATACCTCTCCTCAGTGCAGCACACTGAAGAATGGGCTGCCATTCCCCAAGAAACCTTGCAGCAACTGACTGAACGTATGCCTGCTAGAGGGGAAGCTGTCATCAAAGCTAAGGGTGGGCCATCACCATATTCAATTTCAGCATTGCCGATAGAGGGCACCACGAACTTATGTCATTTTCAGCCAGGTGTCCGGGTACTTTTGATCGCATAGTGTATTTCTTATGACTGTTCAAAAGAGAACAAGTTTTTCTTAAGGAGATTCGATATATAAAAATAATACAGGAAAAAATTCGATCAAATTTGTATAGTCGTTTTATTTAAGTTTTGTAACTACACTGTTGGCAAGTATGATATGTAGCCTGTGGAGTACTGACCGTTTGAGAATGATACGAAACATAGAAACATGGAAAACAGTAATTATTGTGGCATGCAGTTTCTGTGATTATCGCCTTATTTTTGCATGCGCATGGTTTCTTCAGTGTGTCTTCTAAAAAATCAACTAGGTTCACATTTGTAAACGGTTCTCTGTCGTCACACAATTCTGCGGCGTACCGCGTATATCTAAATATATCACCGAATACTGGTGCAGAGAGCTCACAAAATAATAATAATAATAATAATAATAATAATAATAATAATAATAATAATACCGGATACGAGATCCGTCGTCGAGACCTTGCGCTTATGAAACCAGGAGCTTACTCGTTCGGCTTCAGACACCTTAACTACTCACAGCAGAACTACATTTTTCAGACTCGATTTACTCGAAAACGGCTGAGAGCTGCGTTTTCCTGTTTACGTACTTGGAAGACCTAGCCGTGCCCTGCACATCCTGTCCGTATGAATCAGATCGGTTGGGGGAAGTTCGAACAGTCCTCTGGACAGTCGGAACACACATCCACATGGTCAAGCGCCGACATGTTTGCTACGAAAGCAGAGTTCCAACTGATGAGTCCTGGACATTAATATTGCCCGATAACGTTACGTCGGTCACAGCTTAGCACCTTCGTGTGATGGAATGTCGCAACATTATCGTAGCAATAATATTATCATATTAATAATATTGGGGGCCTCAAAGCTAAGAAAGTGGCTTCTAAGTGCAACGTAAATAACAATTTCGGTATCAATAATTATTTGTATTCGTACAGTTTGTTTTTAAATATAATTTCTGTATTAAAGTTAATTTCGGATCCTTGAAGGCCTCATTTCAATTACTGTATTAAGTTTATTGTTTAGTACAAATTTAATGAAATTAATCTGTACCAATAAAAAAACGTGAATTCTATACGACAGCCACTATATATTGCAATGGTGCAAAAAGAATCGAAGTGACAAATGTTTGTATGACGATAACCATTAAAGAAAACTGACTAAATCCGGCACTGCATGTTTCAATGTGTTTTGTGCTGCGACGGTACCTTACGGTCACTTCTCGAGCAGCTGCTCTTCCAAACAGCATGCCATACAAGCAAACCAGTTGCGACGTTGCCTGGTATTGCTTGTAGCTTAGGCACCTGGGCTGTGCACGATTCTGTTTAAAAAAAAAATAGCTCAATGTAGCCATAGGGTGGAGCCACGAACTTAAGCTTTCACGTTCCGTTGCTAATTCGCTTCAAATAATAACCTGTAGCTGGGACACAGTTAGATGAATAATCTATTCTAGCGTCTGTAATTGAGATAGACAATGGAGAATTATGCTGATTAATGTTTATTCAAGAAAGGACGTCTCAAATAAATGGAATGTGGTCCTGCGACGTTCATTGGAAATACAGAGAGAAAACCCTCATCAAATGCAGTAACGTTACGTTGTAAGCATTAGAGAATCGTAGCAAAATTCCCAAACAAAATAGTCGTCAAAGATAAATGAAAACGAAGTCCATTTCGTAATATTCACCAGCTCAAAACAGTTCGGTGTATAATATGATGATTTATAAATCATCAAACATGATAGAAAGATTGGTAAATCATACTCCATCTATGCTCAGCTCTGTAATACAAGAGGAAAAACCTGGGACTCTTACTCTGGAGCACACTCAGATCTCTCTAAATACAAAATGCCTTGAGAAATTGAAGTATGGTAGCCGCTTTTCACCGCTCAAAATCAAACAACTTTATGTACGAATCATGTACGTTACCATAAGCGGGTCTGCATTCTTCCCACAATCAACACAGAGTATCCAGGATCGAACCGTTGGGATCGTCACTTGAAAAGACCCACTCTCCACTTGACTCCCTTAGCGTTCCACGACTGTCTGCTTTCCTATTGACTGAAGGCTGTCGGCACCAAAATACGTTCTCCTTAAGCACTGCAGACATGATATGATTCAACTTGACCACAACCCAGGCTAAATATATTACAATAATATTTAAATAGCCGGCCACGGTGGTCTCGCGGTTCTAGGCGCGCAGTCCGGAACCGTGCGACTGCTACGGTCGTAGGTTCGAATCCTACCTCGGGCATGGATGTGTGTGATGTCCTTAGGTTAGTTAGGTTTAAGTAGTTCTAAGTTCTAGGGGACTGATGACCACAGCTGTTAAGTCTCACAGTGCTCAGGGCCATTTGAACTAATATTTAAATACAAAAATGTTATAAATATTTGGTCTCACTCAGGTCATCCACAATAATTACAAATAAATAAGGTAGTATTCTTGTGCAAGTGTGCTCACGTTAAATGAGGACTAATTGTCATTTAATTTCTTTTCAACAGATACTTATGTTTTCTCGACCAGAGCTTTTTGTTTTCGTTTCAATAGTGGTGCCCACTAACACTCGCAATTGACCATTTCTAAATTGGCACAGTTTTTAATATCACCTGTAGTCAACATTTAAACAATGTTACTGGCGAAAGAGTAAACGATTCATTAAATAAAAATACAAGTATAACATAATGTGAAGTACTGACGCAGTTCTCAATTGCTGTATAACTGCAGAGAAAGTTCTGAGAAACATTTGCATAATAAAAAGGTATGAGTCACGTAATAAATAAAGGAATAAAATAGATACAGATATGTAGCCTTCGTGGGTGGTAGCTCTAATGCAATGCTATCCTCTGAAATATCGTCTATGGAAATCGAATGAAGCGATTTAAAGTGCACCAAGGATGGGCTTGACTTTTGAAAACCACCCATACGCTGTTCTAGGATTGAGGACCACGTTTCACAATGTACGGCCATCCACCTTTCTGGATCCTCGTTTGCGAAAATAGTTTCCTATGAGACACTGATACCTTAAAAATACATTATTGTACCCAGTAGCTCAGCAGAAAATTGGCTGAGGCTCTAGATTCGTAAGCTACAGAATGCATGTTCAGTACTTCCAGAAATATATACATACTTTAAAAATTCTTATAAAAATAATTGTGACAGCTATTTGTATTCGTGCAATTTGGTTTTAAATATTATTGTGTAAATGTTTATTCACTGTGAAATATGAACTTCTGTAGCTATAAAGATATTGTAATTATTCTAGTGTCATCGGACGAGCCTCATTTACCCGATATCACCAATGGCTATTTCAGAAGTAATATCTAGCGTTCCCCAAGGAAGTGTTATAGGCCCTTTATTGTTCCTGATCTACCGGGTGATCAAAAAGTCAGTATAAAATTGAAAACTGAATAAATCATGGGGTAATGTAGACAGAGAGGTACAAATTGACACATATGCTTGGAATGACATGGGGTTTTATTAGAACCAAAAAATACAAAAGTTCAAAAAATGACCGACAGATGGCGCTTCATCTGATCAGAATAGCAATAATTAGCATAACAAAGTAAGACGAAGCAAAGAAATTTACAGGAAATGCTCAATATGTCCACCATCATTCCTCAGCAATAGCTGTAGTCGAGGAATAATGTTGTGAACAAAGCATGTCCGGAGCTATGGTGAGGCATTGGCGTCGGATGTTGTTTTTCAGCATCCCTAGCGATGTCGGTCGATCACGATGCACTTGCGACTTCAAGTAACCCAAAGCCAATAATCGCACGGACTGTGGGGACCTGGGAGGCCAAGCATGAGGAAAGTGGCGGCTGAGCACACGATCATCACCACACGACGCGCGCAAGAGATCTTTCACGCGTCTAGCAATATGGGGTGGAGCGCCATCCTGCATAAACATCGTACGTTCCAGCAGGTGTTTATCAGCCAGGGATGATGCGATTCTGTAACACATCGGCGTACCTCTCACCCGTCACGGTAGCAGCTACAAAACCAAAATCACGCATTTCCTCGAAGAAAAAAGGCCCTATAACGGTAGATGTGGTAAATCCAACCCGTACCGTGACTTTCTCGTCGTGCAATGGAGTTTCCACGACAGTTCTAGGATTTTCGGTAGCCCAAATTCTGCAGTTGTGGGCGTTGACACACCCTCAGAGCGTGAAATGAGCTTCGTCGGTCCACAACACGTTACTCAACCAATTGTCATCTTCCGCCATCTTTTGAAACGCCCACACTGCAAATGCCCTACGCTTCACTAAATCGCCAGATAACAGTTCATGATGCCGATGGATTTTGTACGGAAAGCATCGGAGGGTACGCCTAAGTGTATGGAATGCCGGTGCGACGTGCGACTGCACGAGCGCTGACTTCCCCGTGCATGGATGAACCCGCTACAGTCTCCATTTCTTCCTGAACTGTCTCAGCAGCATTACGCCTTGTGCTCGGTCGGCCGCTACGGGGTCTATCGTCTAAACAACCCGTGGCTTCGAACTTCGAAATCATTCTCGCCACAGCTGCATTTGTCAACGGACCTTTACCCATTCGAATCCCCTTCCTATGGCGATAGGATCGTAACGCTGAACTAGCACATTCCCCATTCTGATAATACAGCTTCACTAAAAGTGCCTTTTCAGGTAACGTCAACATGCTGCGACTGCTGGCGCATCTGATTCTCTCTCTCTTTTTTTTTTCTTTATTGTAATTTTAATCACCTCATACAAGGCGGGCTGGCAGCAGCATATTACGCTGCTCTTCAGCCTTGAGTGGTACAAGAACATGACATATAGGTGGCACAGATAATACAATAAAGACGGCGGGCAAAAAATGTGGATACGAAAAACAATAAACATGAAGCCGTTCACGCTGGACGAGAAAAAACACCAACACTTGTTGACACGGCGCACAGAACACGGATGACGGCGACGGCACACGTGAACAGTGGTGGCGTGACGGCGAAAGAACACTAAACACAAAACGAAGGCACACACACGAGACACTGATGGCGATGATCTCCGGCGCGCGAAAGTCCACTGAGCGTGTACGAGTACGGGGACCTGCCAAGAGAGGAGGAGGGGGGGGGGGCGGAGAGGGAGAGGGGAGAGCAGAGATGCCACGGGCAGGGGCGATAGGGGGAAGGGAGGAGGGGTGGAGGGGAAGCCTGGGGGAAGAGGGGTGGAGGAAGGGGGATGGGGGGAAAAGGAGAGAGAAGGGAGGGAAGGTGCCTAAAGGAGAAGACACAGGAAGTGGGGGGGGGGGAGGATCAAAGTTGATAGGAGGGGTAGATGGAGGGGAGGAGGACATCATCAGGGATGGGTAGCTGGCGGAAGCCACCTTGGTAAGGAGGGTGGAGAGATGGAGACCAGGTGGGACGTGGGAATACAGGCGCGGCAGCGGGCGGGGGTGGGAGAGAATGGGGGAGACAAGCGGTGAGGAGGATCGAGTTTGCGGGAGGTGTACAGGATCCGTATCCTTTCAAAAATGGTTCAAATGGCTCTGAGCACTATGGGACTTAACATCTATGGTCATCAGTCCCCTAGAACTTAGAACTACTTAAACCTAACTAACCTAAGGACATCACACAACACCCAGCCATCACGAGGCAGAGAAAATCCCTGACCCCGCTGGGAATCGAACTCGGGAACCCGGGCGTGGGAAGCGAGAACGCTACCGCACGACCACGAGATGCGGGCTATCCTTTCAAGGAAAAGGAGAAACTGGGGGAACGGAATGAGATCGTACAGGATCCGTGTGGGGGAGGGGAGACGGATGCGATAGGCGAGGCGGAGAGCATGGCGTTCAAGGATTTGGAGGGATTTATAAAAGGTAGGGGGGGGGGTGGGCGGAGATCCAGGCCAGTTGGGCGTAACAAAGGATAGGGCGGATGAGGGATTTATAGGTGTGGAGGATGGTGGATGGGTCCAGACCCCACGTACGGCCAGAAAGGAGCTTGAGGAGACGGAGTCGGGAGCGTGCCTTGGCTTGGATTGTCCGGAGATGGGGGGTCCAGGAGAGGCGACGGTCGAGGGTGACGCCAAGGTACTTAAGGGTGGGGGTGAGGGCGATAGGACGGCCATAGATGGGGAGATAGAACTGATTCTCTCTCTCATTACAGCTCCTTTTATACACGATTGTCATGTGCAGTCACTGACGTTTTGCTGTCCAGCGCCATCTGTCGGAAATTATGTGAACATTGTTTTTTTTCGGTTCTAATAAAACCCCATGTCATTCCAAGCATGTGTGTCAATTTTTACCTCTCTATCTACATTATTCCGTGGTTTATTAAGTTTTCAAATTTATACTGACTTTTTGATCACCCGGTATATTAACGACATAGGAGACAATCTGAGTAGGCCTCTTTGACTGCTTGCAGAATGATGCTGTCATTTACCGTCTTGTAAAGTCATGAAATGACGAAAACGAATTGCAAAATGATTTAGTTAGATATCTGTGTGGCGCGAAACGTGGCAGTTGACCTTAAATAAAGAAAAGTGTGAAGTTATTCACATGAGTACTAAAGGAAAACCTCTAAATAGCGATTACGCGATAAGTCACACAAATCTCAAGGTTGTAAATTCAGCTGAATACTTAGGGATAACAATTACTAATAACCTAAACTGGAACGATCACAAAGATAATACTGTGGGTAGAGCAAACTAAAAGACTGCGATTCATTGGCAGAACACTTATAAGGTGCAACAGGCCCCCCTGTTCTGGAGTATTGCTGTGCGGTGTGGGATCCGCGTCGGGTGGGTCTGACAGATGACATCGAAAAAGTTCAAAGACGGGCAGCTCGTTTTGTACTATGTTGAAATAGTGGAGACAGCGCCACAGACATGATACGTGAATTTGGGTGGCAATCAATAAAAAAAAGGCGTTTTTCGTTGCGACGTGATCTTCTCACGAAATTTCAGTTTTCTCCTACGATTGCGAAAACATTCTGTTGGTACCCACCTACATAGGGAGAAATGATTATCACGATAAAATGCGAGAAATCAGAGCTCGCACAGAAAAATTTAAGTGCTCGCTTTTCCCGCGCGCCGCTCGAGAGTGGAAAGGTAGAGAGACAGCTTGAAGGAGGTTCATTGAACCCCCTGCCAGGCACTTTATTGTGAATAGTAGAGCAATTACGTAGGTGTAGATGTATTTAGATTTGCATTAATACTTGAAAATTAGGTGGACTGATAAGGTAAGGAATGAGGAGGTTCTACGCAGAATCGGAGAGGAAAGGAATATGTGGAAAACACTGATAAGGAGAAGGGACAGGATGATAAGACATCCGTTAAGACATGAGGGAATGACTTCCATGGTACTAGAGGGAGCTGTAGAGAGCAAAAACTGTAGAGGAAGACAGAGATTGGAATACGTCAAGCAAATAATTGAGGACGTAGGTTGGAAGTGCTACTCTGAGATGAAGAGGTTAGCACAGGAAAGGAATTCGTGGCGGGCCGCATCAAACCAGTCAGTAGACTGATGACAAAAAAAAAATACTTGAACTGATAATTAAATGGACACCCTAGCTGCAAAGAGGCGTTGATATACTTTATTGGGGACATGTTGAAAATGTGTGCCCCGACCGGGACTCGAACATTTTCAACATGTCCCCAATGATCAACGCCTGTTTGCGGCTAGGGTGTCCATTTAATTATCATTTCATTGTAGCGTAGCTGCATGGTCGTCAACGGTTAATGTTCTTTCGGGAACAGATACTACCTTCATATATTGCATTAATACTTGACTGTAAATTATAGATTCTCAAAGAACCATCAGAGGCATCCTTCAGCTTGTCTGACACTCCGCCATTTCGTGAGGCGTTATCTTCTGCAACCATCATGCAAGTGACAGCCGTCGAAATTACCGTCTTCGGGATTTACCCGATTCCGCTGACGCTGCTCATCTCTGCACCTGGCTGGTCTGATCCGGTCAACTAGCCGGCTTGGCCGCGATGCGCCCTGTACGCTGGCATTGCTATAGTGTTCATTCGTGCAACAAATTCATCTCCCTTCACTGCCAATACCGGGCGGCCGAGTAGCTCTCCCACATACACGTAAAGCCGTCGGCACACGGACCGTGTTGTCGAATGTTAACGTTGAGCGTGCCAAGTTCAACGTGCTGCTGAACGCTCAGGAACGATGCGACTTGTGCATAGGGTACGTGGGCCCCAACGTGGTATAGGCGATCGCAACGCACTCTAGCGACAGTTGAGGGATGTTTCTAGTTCGTAAATCACACAGTTTACTTAACGGGCGCGCGTAAAATTCCCACGTTAGCTCTATTAAAAAGCACATTTCCTCCATCGTCCACGGAAAGGAAAGTACCATGTCCAATCAATAAGGACACACGTTTATAAAAGTTCCATTACAAACAGTGCATTACAAATTTGGAATACTTCTGCGCATAAGATAAACATTATTTCATCATTACCACATTTTAGTAAGGCCCCAAGGTCAGTCTTACTTGATCACTATTCCCACACAGTAGCAGAATCATTGCAACATGGGAATTACGAAGCGTAAAAGAAAAAGGAGCAAAATATCTTTATACAAGTAGCGCAAACTGTCCTGTAGATTAAGCCAATCGAACAAAGTCACCCCTCAAAAAAAGGTGAACTTATATTTACATAACATCAAATATTATAGTATACACTTATATTAAACTAATAATAAAGTATCAGAACCTAATAAAAACGTGAATGTTAGGAAAAAAAACGGAAGTGTGAAGATGCGAACCACAGCCCCACCAAGCAATTCTAATGAGGGCAGTGACGCTACTCTTTACGCTAAACCAACAGAACGCCTCGTGCAGCTAATCATTTATATTACCCTTTACTGACAACCTTATTCGTAGATATGTTACTAATTGAAATTTAATTATAACAAATTGTACCAAGAACAATGCATTTTGGGTGGATCTTCAGTGTGTCGCTGCCTTCAAATTGCTACTCTCATAATACTGAAGTTAGAATAATTCTTTTGCCACGAATATGATGTTTCTCATCATTATTGGAACGAATCTCACAGTTGACAACGGGTTTTCCAGTGATTCTCAATTTGCTGGTGCTCAGAAACGGCATATATACATACAGGCTTGAAATGAATGCCAATATGGCGCCTCACAACTCTGCACTGAAGGGAGACAGCGTGCTTGTGACGTAGGTGGCGTTGTGCCATCTCATTGGTCAACGTTCACACGCACGCTCAGAATATCTGACGTGCCAGATATTGCTCTGCACGTTCGGAAAGACTCCCGAGCGTGCTATTCCACGCTATGACGTCAGAAACTCGGCACGCTTAACGCTCAACGTTCGGATGCACGGTCCGTATGCCGACAGCTTAACGTTACCGCACGGACACGCTGAGCCGGCGCCGTTTGTTTGGCAGGTATCTCCGGCCTTTACGTTCGGCGCCACCGTACAGCCGGTGAACCTGCCGGAGGCGGGCAGCGATCCCGAAGTGGGCACTGCGGTGGTGGCCACGGGCTGGGGCTACACCCACCACGACGGCGGCCTCTCCAGCGAGCTCCAGCAGGGCACCAGCTACATCATCTCGCGCTCCGACTGCGACACCATCTACGACTACTGGCCGGTCACCGAGCGCATGATCTGTGCAGGCGACCAGAGCGTCGTCTGCAACGGCGACGGTGGAGGCCCTCTGGTGAGCGGGGACACGCAGCTGGGCATCGCATCGTGGGTCGACATCCTCTGCGAGGGCCCTGCCGTCTTCGCCAACGTCGGCAACATGCGCTCCTGGATTTCAAACATTACAGGAGTTTAGCAGCGCAGTGCTTTTAACCATTTCGGCGCATATGTTTTCTCGCTTGTGAATCTTAATATTCTCACGCAAACGCGCTTCTTATTTCGCTACTACCTCCACAACTTAATACAGGGTGACGTTTCCACAATCCAATAAATTTGAAGTGATGAAGGAAAGAAATTGCATTCATAGTAATTGAAACCTTACAACTTTGTCATTTACGAAATATTGATGGCATTTATCATTTTTTTAAAAAATACATCCTTTAGATGGCGTCCACCTGTACGAATACGGTTCAAATGACTCTTGAGCACTATGGGACTTAGATTCTGAGGTCATCAGTCCCACAGAACTTAGAACTACTTAAACCTAACTAACCTAAGGACATCACACACATCCATGCCCGAGGCAGGATTCGAACCTGCGAACGTAGCGGTCGCGCGGTTCCAGACTGTAGCGCCTAGAACCGCGCGGCCACTCCGGCCGGCCTGTACGAAATCTGCTGCTGAGATTCGTCATTGACCGCTGCAACATCTCAGCTGTGATACTGTGAATTGCATCCCGAATTCACTGTTCTAACTCATCCAGAATTCTTGGTCGAGTTGTGTACACTTTGCTCTTGAGGTAGCCCCATAAGAAAAAAATCACAAAGGGATGAATCTGTTGATCTATGGGGCCACGGAATGTTAGCGATCGTGAGATTACACGGTTGCCAAACAATTCTCGCACATGTGCCATTGACTGCCGTGCGGTGTGTTATGACGCTCAGTCCTGTTGAAACCAGGCTTCTTGAACGTATGGAAAGTGTTCAATGCAGGTCTAACGAAAGTTGGTAACATCTCCAAGTAACGGTCGGGACTCAAAATGGTTCAAATGGCTCTTAGCACTATGGGACTTAACATCTGAGGTCATAAGTCCCCCAGAACTTAGAACTACTTAAACCTAACTAACCTAAGAACATCACACACAGCCATATCCGAGGCAGGATTCGAACCTGCGACTGTAGCGGTCTCGCGGTTCCAAACTGACGCGCCTACAACAGCTCAGCCACTCCGGCCGGCCGGTTGGGACTGACAGTTATTGTGTTTCCCTGTTCAATTGCGAAAAAATACGATCCGATAATCCGATGTGCTGAATAAACCGTACTGCCACTTTACTAGCGAGTAAAGGGCGCCCATGAACGTCATTAGGATTTATGTTTGCCCAATAACGGTAGTTCTGTTTATTCACATAACCTATGAGATGAAAATGTGCCTCATCTGACATCCACAACTTGTTTAGAAATTCATCATCATTGTTTATTTTTGTTATCATTTGTTGACAGAACCTAATTGTAACCGGTAGTCGTTGTCCTTCAATTGTTGCGCCATCTGCAGTTTGTATGAATGAAATTTTAAATCAAGATGAAGAATTCTGCGAACACTCTCCCACAACATTCCAACCACTGCTGCTGATCCATGATTACTGTAATGGCGGACTGTTTACTCGCTAACTGTCACGAATCCGCAATGCTGCCGCGTGTCCATGGCTGCCACTACCCATTTCAAACATTCCCGTTATTCTGTGTCACCCTTTACCTTCATAATTTAAAACCATATATGCTACACCACACCGTGGACTCCGTAAGACAGACTCACCTAGAACATAGATGTTCTCTGGAGAACCCCCACTTCTTGGTCGTCCTGTTGGTTTCTTCTTGAGGGCAGATCCAGTCTCTTCAAAGTTATTAGTCCATAATTTTGTCGTATGTTTCGACGGAACGATATCATGACGTCCTAAATTATAAAAACGTTGAAACTCCGCTACCAAACTATCGTTATTTTTATAAAATATTTTTATGGCTAACGCGGGCTGTTGTCAGTTCCACTGATCCATAATTACTGAAATGGCGGACTGTTTACTCGCTGTCACGAACCCGCAGTGCTGCCACCTACCCATGGCTGCCACTACTCACTTCAAACATTCCCATTATTCTGTGTCACCCTGTACCTTCATACTTTAATACCATATATGCTTCACTACGTGCGCAGCCTGTATATGGTGCTCTTCGGCAAGCCGCAGTAACAGTTCGTTTGTAAGAACCTCTGAGCTGTTACTCAGCATCGCATACTAGGTAGCTGAGTACCTCGGAAAATGACGTGCATGTGTCGAAGGTGGTGAAGAGTGGTCGAAGAATACGTTAGGGGAACCTCCACAGTCCGCATACTCTTTCTGAGAAGAGCTAATTAAAATCGTATTGTAAATGAGTCACTCGTTGCTTCATACTCATACTGAACTGTCCACTTATTTTATGTAAGACTGTGCCAATACTGGAAACATTCATTCGTATGCTGGAGTTGACACAAGACAATGAGGCGCTGCGTTAGTATATTTAATAGAAAATATACCAAGTGTTTACCTTCCTTCCATATCTTTCCATTTGATGAAATACGTACATTAACAGATAAGAAATGAATGTTTACAAAAGCAGTATTTTATAAAAATTGAGGTAACGTTCTAAATGAAAAATCACAACTAACATTTATTAGCCGGCGCTCTTATTTATTCTTTGGAATTAGAAATTACAATTCAGTTGTTTAGAGGAACAGCGTAACTCGATAATGCCTTGTAATGAACAGTCAGATGAATTTTTGTGGCGCCAGTAACTTATTTTGTGCTACTAAAGATAGTTTTTCCAGGAGATATTTTAATCAGGTCTCTTAGAAGAAGTCGTTCATCTGAGCATAACTGTAAAAATACATTTACAATTTACTCAGCATAATTGTACAAATATATTTATAATTAACCCAGAACATTAGCGCATGGAATCAAAGCTGTCTGTTCCTTTGAGGTAGGCGAAGCGAAGCGCCGAAGGTGTTTTCTGTTTTTTTATTTACATGTTGTCAAGTTTATCCAGATTTCGTTGCGGTCTTCAAGTCATCGCTTATGTCGGAACCAGGATTAAAAACTCGAAATCCTTTTTTAAAATTAATTAGTTTCTCAGGCTTCCAATTTCTATCCTTTTTTGGCTTTCCTACGTTTCTGTATACACTGAAGCGGCATTTATGGTCACATAGTTCTTCATTTTACCTGGAATTGAGGTCATGTTTGTGAAACTTCAATAAAACCTTAAAATTTGGTTCAACCGCACAAAATTCGTGATAAGGCCGCCAATACAAGATGTGTATAATTCACTCCTGGTACTAGTAGAATATGTAGAAGACCGAATGTAATGTAAAACGGAGACAGCCTAGTTCGACTGTCTACTGTTCTTCACGATGTTAAACAACGTTATTTTATTTAGGTTCTTACGAATTTTATCTAAGGTAGAGATGCTGCTGTCGAAATGTGTCGTGTGGCTATTGATCTTTACACGAATTTTATTCGGCTGACCCAAAATGTAATAATTTACTAGTTACGTCTCCAGTTACAGTTGTAGAACTAAAAACGTAATAACAGAAAAAGGAGTGTTGGAAAGGCGAATAAGAGGCAAAAACAAATTTAACGACCTCAAAACGTTTGAAACAGTACAGTTACTGCCTTTGTATGAGTAATCATGAGACGGGAGATAGGACGTAACTGACAGAGGTACGTTAAGGTTGACAAAGAAATGCAGCATGTTTCAGTAGAATGTGAATAATGAAAGAAATGAGGGCAATTTAGTTGAGTGATCTGCAGATGAATGAGTAGAACTGACTGCTGTCACGATCGAGATAGACTGTTAATGCCTAACAAAACTGGAAATGTCTGCAGTTTCTCTGCTTTCAGTTTAATCTTTTCAAGTTCGTTCTCAATATGGAGAAAGATTATGAGAATGTGTTACAGAGTTGTATAGAGAGAATTTCGCTCATTGGAAGGCAATGAAAATATCTGCAGTGGTATTCAGATTCAAATGTAAAGCAAAAAGAGTACGGAATATTTTAAGCTTGTCTTCATTAACCAACGTACTCGTACGTTCGACTGCGTGATGTGGTAGAACATACAAATGTCCTGTTTGTAACTGTCTGCACTTGCTTGTATACACTTCTTGTTAAATAAACATTCATATTCTAAAACGAAAACTTCAGTATGTTAACATGCAACCTGGCTGAATTTCTGCTCTCTTCATGATATGTATAGTATTTGTGGTTCATTTCCGGTATGGACGGCCTATTTGCGCAGGCACTCTGACGAACACACAGCTGACATTTATTTAAATTAATTTGCCTTCTCACTAGACAACAAGGTTCAGGCCTGTTATAACTTCGAACCATGAGCTGCATTTAATTAAGATTCGATGAATGGAACCAGGAGCTATATTTAATGAAATTCAACGAATGAAGATTTCAAACTTCCAAAAGGAAATGTGTTACACATATGCTAAATTATGACAGCACGAATAATAATAGTGAGAAACATGAAAGTTGATTTTAATAACCCACATTTTTTTGAAACCATTTTCACTAGGAGCACAACATTGAGCTAGATCATTACTGCACCTTTACTTTCAATTAAGCATTTTGAGGCGATTTTCGTGGTTCAGCCTTACTCATGCCGTCTCTTCTTGGAGACTTCCCTTCCCATGTGGTGCATATTTAGTAGCTTGTCGTAGTAATCGGTTCCCTGGCATTCCTTTCATATGGTCCTTCAATGCTTCCACTATCACCGCGGTGTCAGAACTCTCTCTCCAGTGCCTTTACCTTTCCTAAAGCCAAACTGTTCGGCATCTAACACATCCCCAAATGGTTCAAATGGCTCTGAGCACTATGGGACTTAACATCTGAGGTCATTAGTCCCATAGAACGTAGAACTACGTAAACCTGACTAACCTAAGGACATCACACACATCCATGCCCGAGGCAGGATTCGAACCTGCGACCGTAGCGGTCGCGTGGTTCCAGGCTGAAGCGCCTAGAACCGCTCGGCCACACCGATCAACCATGTTATTTCCTTCCATATGACTCTACATTTACAGGTCTCAGCTTTTCAATCTTTTCTGATACCTCCTTTTCTGTGTTAAACAAGAATTTTTGTAGCCAGGATTACTTGTTGAAATATTCATATTTCCTCAGTGACCGGTTCCGTAACTGTAACGGCTACATGTACGAACTCGCCTCCAATCCGGAACACGCTGCTGGTGCAATGGACTTATTATTTACTCTGTTTTATGTGTTTGGCAGGCCAAGGTGGTGCCTTTGTTTTATAAAAGTAGTGTGATTTAATTATCGTCCTGCGATTGATGCACGGAAATTTTATTTCCAGAAGATCCGAAGACGACAGCTAGACACTGTAGAGACCGGTCAGTGATGAAATAAAAATATTTCAACACTTTGGCTGCAAAAATTCTTATTTATTACCACATATCAAATCGCAACCAGCAATATGAGCACTTTATACCTTTATTTTTATTTTGGTAACTTTGTACATCCCGTAAAAGCTCTTAGGAATTTTATCCCAGACATAAATTAAAATTGCTCTAATGTCAACGATTCTGTTAAAAATTTTCAGAATGGTTTCCCTAGAATCTCAGGAACGCACTACCAGCTCGTGTGGTATTTAACTGTGATAAACCGAAGCCCTGTAATGGACTGGATCTCAAACAGCCGAATCTACCCTTTGAAGCAGAGAATGAAAAAAAAAAAAAAAGAAACATTCAATCATGTATTTAGTCTAAACGACAAACATTACTCTCGCAAATTACACATAGATTTACAAGCAGAGGAAGACCTCTTCACTCAACAAAAAATTTAGATTTATTTGTTCGCCATGTTCGCTCGCGATGCGGTCTGTCTGGTAAATCAACATTGCATACGCAAAGCATTTAACGCGCTTTCGCCGTATGACGAAGATACCTAATATGCAAAAAAATTATATGTCGTCGCCTGTATATGTGCGTAACATCGAAAATTGTTACGGCTGTATACATCGTGCCTACGACACTGAATTTATTATCCCCATCATTAACTAACTGATACAAACGAACGGTCCCAAGAAGGGCTTGGTTTCGAAAGATAACGCAGGAACATACACGTGTTATTTATTGCTTCTGAATAACGTCACTAATGCCTCGCAATGTAACAAGTTAATTTTCGGAAAAAAATGTGGGCCGAATCGTTTGCGTGTACACGACGTAATAAACTAATATTCGTTTCCGCCAATCGTTAATCTGTTCCATACATTTCAGCTGCGTGGAAAAATATCTGTAAAATGTCCAAAAAGACTGTCATAAGGAAGCGAAAATTATATAAGGTATAAACACGGATAAAAGTTGTAAAGACAATATTTTTCAGCAACTCCAAGCTACAAAGAAAGAAATAGCTATAGACACAAAGTTCAGCTGCATATTTTTCTGAAGGAAGGCGAACAATGACCGAATGTTTCTTAAAACAAGTGTCTTACTGCTTCTGTACAATGAATCTATAATGCAGACGACAAACATACACTTGCTCCAGTGTGTTCTTTCCTCACAAACGTATTATGTGAGGAAAAACATAACATCTCAGTGTGATCAAATTACACACCGATAGCAGCAGACCAATTTTGCTAACTAGGGCGTAAAATAACTAACAACGATATAAATTGTCGACTGGGCCGGCAGGTGTGGCCGAGCGGTTCTAGGCGCTTCAGTTTGGAACCGCGCGACCGCTACGGTCGCAGGTTCGAATCCTACCTCGGGCATGGATGTGTGTGATGTCCTTAGGTTAGTTAGGTTTAAGTAGTTCTATGTTCTAGGGGACTGATGACCTCAGCTGTTAAGTCCCATAGTGCTCAGAGCCATTTGAACCAAGAAATTTGTGATTTGTGGAGCCTTATATGGAGGAGTGGCAATGAACAGTCCTCAGCAGAACAGGAGCTTTCGTAATGTCGTGCTGCAGAAGAATGCTGACAGCTAGACGGGGAAATCGAGTAACTAATGAAGGGCGATAAGAGATACATGGAACGGATTGTGGTTACAAGGTTTTATTTTCTGAAGTTGTTCATTTAAGCAGTAGCTGTGTAGTTCCAAATCATTTAGTAACATATGTGTATGAGTAACTGCTATGGGTTAGATGATAGGAAACATCCTGACGCATCGAGTAATAGATAATTGACAGTGCAAGGAGATCAAGGCTAGGATATAGTAAAGAAGTTCAAGTGGATACAGAGTGCTGTAGATACGAGTACGTAGGTCTGGAAAGATATGTTCAGGTTAATCGTGGGAGAGCGCATGAAATTACTTTTCGGACTGATATCTACGATAAGAGAGACGATGAAAATCAATCTGTTGCAAGACCTACTTAAAGAACAGCTTCTGATGTCGCTGATACTTGTTCATCTCAAATATTCCATTCAGTTTCGTTAGCAGCAAATGAAAGCGATACTGCGATAGCCATTTCATCACTTCTGTTAATAGCTCAAAGGCAAGCGTGTACATGTATAACGGTTTATGCAAATAATTTTGTGTAGGAATGCAACAGATACAGGAAAGCAGTTGTCATTAAAATCTTAGAGTCGACAGTGTTACGGATAAAAATCTGTCAAATTTTCGAGTGGTGTTCAACGGTGAGGCAAATTATAGTTCTACGCAGTCCCTCAGAGTAATATGGCGAAGTGTCAGATGTGCAACTAATCTTTAGAACGTTGCTTTGTGTCCATGTATGAATTGGTGCTGACAGAAAGTAATATTCGAGATTAACAGACTTCATCGCTTTGTCCAGACGACAATTTTAAGATAGCTTATTGCGTTGAAGTACAGTGTCTCAAATGGTTCAAATGGCTCTGAGCACTATGGGACTCAACATCTGAGGTCATCAGTCCCCTAGAACTTAGAACAACTTAAACCGAACTAACCTAAATAAATCACACACATCCATGCCCTAGGCATTCAGAATGGTCACGAATCGCATATATCATTGCAGGACTTTGTAACTAACAACTGCTGTTCGCTATTCGTCTAAATAACCTCTCAAGTGATTGCTTTATTCCCCTCATAAATCATTTACCGTGAGTTCAAAGTGGACAGTCACTATATCACTACTTTACTTCTAGCAGCAGTGAGGGAACTTACAACACTTTGGGTTCATCATGCAACACATATAGCTGAATAAGTTATCGACTCTGTTTCACAGCCGTTTAAGAGCTGACCAATCTGTAGTATGTATGTAGTGAGGAAGACGTAGGAGCTTCTCAAACGGACATCGCTAGTAGAGAGTGTTGTTAACAACCTCCTTCTCAGGTAACTAGATCAACAATGTTCTACCATCTACCAAAGGTACATGAGAAGGATACGCCTTTAAGGCCTATAGTGAGCGCCGGCCGGTGTGGCCGTGCGTTTCTAGGCGCGTCAGTCTGGAACCACATGACCGCTACGGTCGCAGGTTCGAATCCTGCCACGGGCATGGATGTGTGTGATGTCCTTAGGTTAGTTAGGTTTAAGTAGCTCTAAGTTCTAGGGGACTGATGACCACAGATGTTGAGTCCCATAGTGCTCAGAGCCATTTGAACCAGCCAACCTATAGTGAGCACCGTCTGATTGCCGACCAGTAGACTTGTGTAAAGTGTTTCGCCAGCTCCTCTCGACTCACTTTGGACACTGTGCAAGCCATATAAGGAATACGGCTGCCTTCATCGATCGAATTAAACTTCTACGCCTTGTTGAAGGGAAATGTTACTGTTAGTTTTTATGGGTTTTCCATATTGACGTGTGTACCTATCACAGACGCTACAGACTTGCTGTCCTGGGTCTTTGAAGACACCACCGTGGATTTATTTAAACGTACTTCATCGTATTTTTTACATGGCCCAGTTGGACGCCGTCCCAATAGGGAACTAGTTAGCTGCAGTTGTAACCATTCTCTATATGGGGCATTTTGAGGACCTCGCCTTCGACATGGCTCCCGCAAAGCTTCGTTGTTAATATCACTCTCGTTGACGATACCTTCCTCACATGGCCTCGTGGAAGAGTTCCTGAGACACATCAACAATATCCATCACCACATAAATTTCACTATGGAAGTAGAGGAGGACGGTTTCTTGCCGTTCCTGGACGCGCTTGACTGCCGTAATCCCAATGGGTGCCTCGGTCACAGCATATACCGCAAGCCCACAAACAGGGATCGGTATCTGCACACCACCAGCTACCACCATCCAACGCAGAAACGGTATGTTCTGTCGACGAAACGACTCAAAACCGTCTCAGACACCGAAAGCACTCGATGGGAAAAGGGCCACTTACGTAAAGTTTCCGAAGAAAGCGGTTACAACACGAAAGCAACTAAGCAACGAAGGCAGACCCCTGTTGAAGACACTAAGAAGTTGGCGTTATTACCTTTTCGTGACTCCTGAAGAGTCATCAAATCGACACAGTCTTCGAGCTCCCGACAGAGCATCGGCAACTAATGAAGCCTGTCAAAGACGATGTAGGCCTCAGAATACCCGCAATATACAAAATAACGTGTGAATATAAGCAGTTTTATGTCGGTCAGAATGGCCACGCTATTAAAGTGTCGCACAAAACATGAATACGCAGGCCGCTGTGGTCGAGCGGTTCTAGGCGTTTCAGTCCGGAACCGAGTGGCTGCTATGATTGCAGGTTCGAATCCTGCCTCGGGCATGGACATGTGTGATCTCCTTCAGATTAGTTAGGTTTCAGTAGTTCTAAGTCTAGGGGACTGATGACCTCAGATGTTTTAAGTCCCATATTACTCTGAACCATTTGAGTGTGAGTAAGCTATTCTGAAGAATCAGCTGTAGCGGAACTTGTACTGGAAAACGGCCACTGAACTGAATTCCACGAGATTTCTGTTATTAAACGAATGAAAGGCTTCCGGGATAGCGAAATAAACGAAGCAATAGAGATCAAAATATCGGGCAACAGCCTCGATAAAGACGGTGGATTGCAACTGAGTAAGGCGTGGGTTGCTATGACTGGGGAGTTGAAGCGGGCACGGCGGTCACGCCAGCAAAACATTACCATATATGATACTGGACTGAGTACCAGTGACGTCACTGACGGTGGTACGGCTATATAAGCACGGCAGAGAAATCCTCACAACAGTCAACTGCTTCACAATGGCAGACGAGATCTGTGACCAAAAGCTCGTAGGCAATTAGCCATTTGACGCTGTTTAAAACCCGAGAATATTTTATGAATGAAGTTATACACTTTGTAGTTCATAACATTGTCTAGCACTGAGCACAGAATAAAATATTGTAAAATTAACCGTATAACATCTCTATCTTTTTTTTTTTTTAGAAAACTACAGTGAAATATGGTATTTGACTCGATACGGAAAAATTGTTTCATATACAACTTCAAGTTAACTCACAAATACGTCGCCATCTCTGATGATGATTTATGTTCGTTATTGTTTTGTAGCGGAGAGTGGCATTCGAAATACTCATACTTCCTGGTGAAACTAGGTGAAACTAATGTCTTTATTTTTATCATTTAAACACTGACCTACAGAATTTTCTCTGACGAAGACAACTGAAGCTTAACCTATTAATTTGTTACCCACAATATACAAGGCGAACTCAATCTGACAGAGACAACATGACTTCCGATAAAAAACACAAAAGAATGACCCTGAATTTCAAAAAACCCTAATAATAATAGAAGTCCAAAAAATTTGAAATTGAAGGGACATGAAACTACCTCCAACTCTGTTACTTGCCTAAACTCATTTCAATCACGACCCAAGTTTTTTTATTTTTATAAGTCACTTACCACACAGAAAATCTTCATATCGCGAACTACAGCAAATACAGCATGCAGCAACTACAGCCAGCAAAATAAAAAGATTCTAACTACTATAGACTCTAACTAATAGGAGGCATATGGCTAGCAAAAGAAAGATTTTGTTGAAGAGCAATCAATGTATTTAGACAATTTTACCTTATTCGTGTGACATCCAGTTCTAAAAATTATATAGTTGTCAATAATTCCACAACCCAAACATTACCAACAACATCTATCCTCCTTTTGCATTTCCTTGCGTCTCACTTTACAATGTATGTACTACCAACACATAGTGTCCACTAAGATAAACATGTCCATACACTGCTTTATCCACTCGCTAACTGCTAGTCCGTCCAACCACAGAATCTCTTGCCGAGGGCGCAGAGCGCTGTCAGCGATATTAAAAAAAATGGTTCAAATGGCTCTGAGCACTATGGGACTTAACATCTATGGTCATCAGTCCCCTAGAACTTAGAACTACTTAAACCTAACTAACCTAAGGACATCACACAACACCCAGCCATCACTAGGCAGAGAAAATCCCTGACCCCGCCGGGAATCGAACCCGGGAACCCGGGCGTGGGAAGCGAGAACGCTACCGCACGACCACGAGATGCGGGCAGCGATATTAACACAGTCTATAGTGCTGCCAACATACAAACAGGCTACTTACAGTGGTTTAATGTATAAGAGTTACAGTCGCTTCAGGTATACCAACAAGAACTCATTTATCCTACCCAAGTTTCAAACAACTGCATTAGATTCGAACCCAGTATCACGCACTGGTCACACAGAAAAACACTTGTCCGTTTACAAGTTATCTGTGGCCGAGAACCGTGATTCAGTATCTTAACCGTTTCTACGTGATGTTCCTCATTACATTGTCGACGGCGATTTGTTCCTCCTCATGGGACGTCAAGTTCAGTGGCTCACCCTTGTACTAATGGATACGAATGGATTTTGTACCAAAACCACGTTTCGTCCATAATGTTTCCCTTCATTGAATCAATATCCATGGCAGTGCAAACACAGGGTTACAATACTCACTACAGTCGTTCGGACGAAACAAATATGTATACATATCTCCTAACAGGCCTAACGAACACGGAAATGATTCTTCAATCAAGGCTCCGGATTCATACACTCAAATATCGAGGTTCAGATTCCGTACGACTGTCGAACTGTTTCTGGTGGTTTCTCCTAAATTCTGGAGCCCTTCCCGCTAGACATCGCGCTCCACTTTCCACCGTATAATTGTCTAATTCGAGCATGTACTTTGTCCATAATGGTCTCGTCGTATATGGAGCATAAAACATTAAATTTCCCTTCTTTTTTGTTCTTATAACATATAGCTCCGATATTCTGAAATATTCGATTATAGATATTGTTATTGCCGATTATTATTTTAACCTAAATTGGATGAGATAATTAAGTACGTGAGCTGCCTGAGGATCGAGTACATTCATGTGAATTGTTGTGTTTCGGTTTTTTTTTAAGAAGAGATAGTGAAACGGCCCAGCATTTGCTAAATGAGTTTTGGAAACCGTCTAAATGAAAAATCACTTCCAACCTGGGGAGGATAACTGAGGAAGAGGTTCACACAGCTCTCAGGTAGGGAGTGGAACCCACTTTGAGTAGGTGTTGACACGGGTCAGGATATTTGGTCACAAGATCACATGGAACTGCTACGTGGTCCTGTTTCTGACTACATACTGCTTCAGTATAGCGCGCTGGCTTCTAAGCAATAGACTGTCGTTGGAAGTAACTGATTTCTGGCGGATGTTAGTTCGGCACGCGGAATCGATTTGGATTTAGTTTATCTACCTGTCTGGTAATTTGTTGCTCTGTACATTAACTCGTCCGAGCAGCCACTAACTTCTTCTGTACACTATCCACAGGATTATGAACTTCATCAGAAAGAATTGATTGCGTGGCACTGACTTCCGTCTACATCGAGCAGCTGCTAATTGTGAAAGTTGTCACAATTCCTGAAGTTATCCCACACAGATCCGCATTAACGATATGTATGCTCTTTCTCGAGCTGCTGGCTGGTGATCGGTGAAGCAAGAATTTTAAGAATGGAAAGCCTGAATACACTATATGACGGTACTTCCAGAGTGATTACTTCTTCGCATAAGCATAAGCTCTTGATTCTTTATTCCTATCCGTTTGTTGTATATACTGGTAGAACATGAAAAGTATTGTTATACAGTCTGCAGCCGTTAAGTTCTTCTCAGTGAAGGGAAATGTACAATGCTACGTTAAAATCAAATGAAATTAGTTGAAATCCATCACCAAATTATGAAGTAAAACTGGAACCTCAAATATAATAAAAGATGTTTATGTTAGATAAGGGTTCTATGGTGTCCTGAAATGGCTTCGATCTCTGCAAATCGCTCGTCGTACTTTCTCATCTCGAGAACTGTAGCTAATGTAATCAGTACCCCGCAACAGTTTCGTCGCACTAATCCAACATTCAAAACTCCAGACGGTTTTCTGTGAATATTTGTAATACGACCGACATCTGTGCAGTGCTAGTGCGAACAATTCTACAGCAAATACGTGTTGACAATATTCGCATATATATTAACATAGTAGGCTATTTAAATAAAGGCGACTAGAATACTTTGAAACTAGAAGAAAACTCCCATAATTATATGCCCAGTAACTAAAAACTGTTGAGATATCGGCCATTTTCCTGTGACATATGAGCTAGGATCCGCAAGAGATGATATTGTAAATCCCACGATGCGCACATGCGGGCAGACGCAAATCCTCGAACAATCAAGGAGGACAGCCATAATTATTGCTTCACGATCAATGTATATGCAGCGGTTGTTGGTAACACACTCGTTGTACTTTACAAACCAGATTAACAGCTGCTGTGAATCATCGATTTCTGTGCCATGAATTAGCAGCACTACTGGATAACTTGTTCCCTGTATAAAGACAACAACTATGTTCTGTTCGCGACAGGTCACCATTCCGTTTTCTAAGGATCACGTGGTAATACCTCAGTGCAGTGTTTCTTGGGCGATGAATTTGTCGAGAAGATTCTTCCGTATGGTTTTCCGGTTCGCCGGACCTGAAACAGTAGCATTTTGGCTGTGGGAATATTAAAAGTCATTGTTGTATAACCAACCCAGCGGCAATGTGCAGACATTACGGGAGCGTGTGAGCAATGCATGTCATGCAATCTGAAGAGAGCCAGGGATGTTTGAAAGAGTGCAGGATTCACCGCAAAAAAATGCTGAAGAATGTGTCAGGATGCGTGCTAACCAGTTATAAAACTACTTATAGGGTCTACTGCTACGTAAAAGACAGAGGGAAATAGGAGGAAATATTTGCCCACATCTCAACGGTTTTGACCAATACCGTCTCCTGTAGAAACACGTGACACTTTTTTAACACTGTATATCGAAGAAGTAGCTTTTATTCAGACCTGCAGTCCCCTTCGTGTCAAATAACTCCTCGTAATCCATCGTAATATCCCTGTGTTTTCGTTTTTCTTGCCTAAATTGAACTATTCACCAACCCTTCACGAAGATTTTCGTCACCAGAATGGTAAAGAGTAGTTTCTCAGTTGCATGAAGTCAAAAGTGACATTAACAAAGCGTTGCACATGCAAGCTGTCTCTCACTGGGGGGCATAATAATACTACCTTTTACAAAGTTATAGAAAAATCTCGAAAGAGTGTAGATCCCAGCATCTATCATCAGTCTACACACTGTGTGCTCGGTTTGCTCATTTTGACAAAAACTGCTTGTACATGCCGTCGCCCCTGAGGTAGCAAACCATTGTTTCATCAATGTAGGGGGATATACAGAGTGATCAAGGAATAATTGTCAGTAGTCAGGGATAAGACAGGAATGCTCATTTGAAGCCGTATGGTTTCCGAGAAAGGACACATTGATAAGAATGAGAGTGACCCAAAATTGAATCCTTTAAATTATTATTATTATTGGTTAGTTAATTAAAAATATTATTTATTGATTTATTATTATAAATATTCTATATGTTTGCTTTTATTTTAATTACGGGTTTAGTTATTGGTTTTAGTTGGTTTAGCTTATTTCCTCAATTCCTTTTCATTTTTACTCTCCTGAAAACCTGAAAAATACAAATATTTCGTTTTAAATACCAAAGGAGAGCAAGAGCAGCGGCGATCCAGTGGAAATTCCTCGTCGTTATCTGCTCCATCTGAAATCTCTAAAAGCTTTATTCGCTACGCGGTTCGTTCAGCACAACTATGTGCTATGTTGTTCGATGAGTCTGAATTTAGTAAGATATAATCTCGACGAATTACGACCGTGGAAAATGCAGGTTCGCTCTATCGTTCCGAATTTCGCCTCCGAGCTATCTACGTCTCGTAATATCTGTACCGTGATAATTGACTAATTGCGGTATAGAGAAATACACAAAACTATTTGAACATTTACTATATACCGTTACGGCGTCTCACAACAATACAATCTCTCGCTTCCTCTCACACTTCTGATTAGTCCATTTTCTTCATAAACAGTTCCTAAAACAAAATCTTTGGTTCGGTAAGACGCAGAGATGCGTTTGTAGCACATCATCAGTGGTGCTGATTTTCGGTTGATTTCTCGCTTACATCGGAAAATGCCGTCTGTTAGCACATCTCAATAAAGCGAAACGCGTCTGGTGAGAAAAATTACCCATATTTGTAGTTGCAACAACCGAAACAAAAATACCCTCAAGAATTAGAACATTTATTTTGAAGTGAGCAACAACTGCAATATGACGTATTCGATAATGCTTAGAAGTGAGAGATGACTGGGTGTTTGTGTTGTCCTCATCATTTCATCATCATTCATGACAATGGCGAGATTAGGCTGAGAAAGGTTGGGACTTTGTACGGGCGCTGCTAACCGCGCAGTTGAGTGCCCCACAAACCAAACATCATCATCATCATCATCATCATCATCATCATCTTAGAAGTGAACTTTAAAACTAGGTATGATTTGTAAAACGTATGTTGTACATGGGTAAACGAAACAGTGTACTGAATTATAAACAAAATAATGAACAAAGTGCTTTAAATGATGTGTTCTGTCTCGGCAACCACTCGGAATAGGGCGTATGTCTAAAGAAGCTTTTTAACTTCAAATTATCGTCCCTGTGATATCCCTTAATACTGACCATTCCTCCTGAGATTTTTCTCGCTTCATCATGTTCTCCTCTGTCGCGATGAGACTCGTTTGGTTGCCATAGTTGCAGGATGCCTTTATCCGTCATTCTGCGACCTACCATTGCATGGGCTCTGTTTATGTCTCGTCGACGTAACCTATGCGACGTCAGCATGATGTATCACACAGCTGCATCGAACGGGCAAACTCAATGCATCAGACATTACGCAGAGCGACCGGTGGCTTGAAACGTCACTAGCGCAAAACAGAATTTCGAATTCCCTTCGCTGGCGGAAAGGAGAGGCAAACATGTCGAGCCAAGTGCTATGCAGAACAACGGAATACGTTCGCCTGTTAGTACTGCACTAAGCCTTTGTTATTTCTGACAGGACACATTGCAAGAAGACAAATGCCGTTTCCATTAGGTACGTCATTGTGGTCGAGACCTGTGGTGGCCGCTGCCTTAGACCTCCTAAAGCCACTTCCCACTATCAGACGATGGCAGTCCCCGCAATACACTGACAGTGGCGCAGAGAATTTCATCGTTTCTTATATGTTATGTGCTATGTCGCTCAGTTTCTTGACTAAATCATTCGTCAACAAGACAAAGTGGCCCGCTCTCGTCCATGCCTTTATCACAACTACTCCACCCAGCAACTGTGGAATTCTCAGCTTCTTCTTTTGTGACTAATGGTTCTGTTATGTACTTTTGCAACTCAATTTTCATTCTTTTTTTCAGCAAGCACAGAAGTAACGCATATCTTCATCAATGTCAATTTTTTCATCCAATCAGGTAAAACTGGGCTTTAATCTTTAACTACTACAAACGCGAAAATGATATGCATTTTCTCGTGGCTGTCAGCTGCAATTTGAGGACTAAAATTCCAGTCATTTTGCTGACAAAAAGACTAAAGAACTCGTGAAAGACTAAATGTAATAGAATTACTTGAACTGGTTCAGCAGGAAAGCATTACCAGAGCATGTAATTTTTTTTAAATGTATGCCATATTTATCCAGTGCAATGTCGTATCAAAAGTTTTTCCTCTCACAAATAAAAATACATGGAGGCTTGACGAATAAACAAGGTCTTCTGTAAGAGATATCCCTGAACTGTTCAGGGAAGAGTATATACACTCCTGGAAATTGAAATAAGAACACCGTGAATTCATTGTCCCAGGAAGGGGAAACTTTATTGACACATTCCTGGGGTCAGATACATCACATGATCACACTGACAGAACCACAGGCACATAGACACAGGCAACAGAGCATGCACAATGTCGGCACTAGTACAGTGTATATCCACCTTTCGCAGCAATGCAGGCTGCTATTCTCCCATGGAGACGATCGTAGAATTGCTGGATGTAGTCCTGTAGAACGGCTTGCCATGCCATTTCCACCTGGCGCCTCAGTTGGACCAGCGTTCGTGCTGGACGTGCAGACCGCGTGAGACGACGCTTCATCCAGTCCCAAACATGCTCAATGGGGGACAGATCCGGAGATCTTGCTGGCCAGGGTAGTTGACTTACACCTTCTAGAGCACGTTGGGTGGCACGGGATACATGCGGACGTGCATTGTCCTGTTGGAACAGCAAGTTCCCTTGCCGGTCTAGGAATGGTAGAACGATGGGTTCGATGACGGTTTGGATGTACCGTGCACTATTCAGTGTCCCCTCGACGATCACCAGTGGTGTACGGCCAGTGTAGGAGATCGCTCCCCACACCATGATGCCGGGTGTTGGCCCTGTGTGCCTCGGTCGTATGCAGTCCTGATTGTGGCGCTCACCTGCACGGCGCCAAACACGCATACGATCATCATTGGCACCAAGGCAGAAGCGACTCTCATCGCTGAAGACGACACGTCTCCATTCGTCCCTCCATTCACGCCTGTCGCGACACCACTGGAGGCGGGCTGCACGATGTTGGGGCGTGAGCGGAAGACGGCCTAACGGTGTGCCGGACCGTAGCCCAGCTTCATGGAGACGGTTGCGAATGGTCCTCGCCGATACCCCAGGAGCAACAGTGTCCCTAATTTGCTGGGAAGTGGCGGTGCGGTCCCCTACGGCACTGCGTAGGATCCTACGGTCTTGGCGTGCATCCGTGCGTCGCTGCGGTCCGGTCCCAGGTCGACGGGCACGTGCACCTTCCGCCGACCACTGGCGACAACATCGATGTACTGTGGAGACCTCACGCCCCACGTGTTGAGCAATTCGGAGGTACGTCCACCCGGCCTCCCGCATGCCCACTATACGCCCTCGCTCAAAGTCCGTCAACTGCACATACGGTTCACGTCCACGCTGTCGCGGCATGCTACCAGTGTTAAAGACTGCGATGGAGCTCCGTATGCCACGGCAAACTGGCTGACACTGACGGCGGCGGTGCACAAATGCTGCGCAGCTAGCGCCATTCGACGGCCAACACCGCGGTTCCTGGTCTGTCCGCTGTGCCGTGCGTGTGATCATTGCTTGTACAGCCCTCTCGCAGTGTCCGGAGCAAGTATGGTGGGTCTGACACACCGGTGTCAATGTGTTCTTTTTTCCATTTCCAGGAGTGTAATAAATGTGACGGCTATTTTCAATTTGGTTGCAGAAAGTGTATAGTTACAAAAGAAGGAGAAGTCACTATAGAAACATTGGTCCAAGGCTATTAAGGTCAAAGACTAGATGAATGCTTCTGCTTCATTGATTAAGAACTTCAGATGGTTTATGTGTTGCACTCTGGAGAAGGCTTTCCCATAACGGCGTTAACTGTTTTCTGGAAGATCGTGGTCCAGCAGAAATGTCAGTGCATCTGACACCTCTAATAAAAGTAAGCAATGAAATACCTAACAAAGTTCAGTTCGGCATAGCCAAATACCAAGTATACATACACTCTGTCACTTTCTGTGAGAATTAATCTAATTACTAACGAAAACTGCACTGAGATAGTTTTACACCGCCTGAAACGTGAACGTAGTTGACTTAAATTGAAGAAGATTCTAAACCGGATTGTTTGCTGTAAAGTAATAAAAAGGCAAATACGAAATGCTTTCTCGCCGCGGCAGCAATACAAATACTATCGATGACAGTGCTCCTAAAGCAGAGTTGCTAAGCACAGCCTTCGGAAATTTCTTCACCAAAAAAGACGAAGAAATATTCCAGAATTCGAATCAAGAACAGCTGTCAGCACGAGTGACTTAGAAGTAGATTTCGTAGGAGTAGTGAAGCAACATAAATAACTTAATGAAAGGAGGTCTTCCAGCCAACAGTGTATACCAGTTAGGTTTCTTTCAGAGTATACTGAAGCTGTAACACCATACTTAACAATCATATACAACCGCTTACTCGACGAAAGATCCGTACCCAAAGACTGGAAAGTGGCACATCTCACAGCAATATTCAAGAAAGGCTATAGGAGTAATTCACTAAATCATGGGCCCGTATCATCAATGTCGACGTGCAGCAGGATTCTGAAACATATATTGTACATTATGAGTTACTCGAAGAAGACGGTCTGTAGTCACACAGTCAACACGGATTTAGAAAACATCGTTCTTGTGAAACATAACTAGCTCTTTACACACACTGAGTGTTGAGTGCTTTTGACAAGGGATTCCAAATTGCTTCCGTATTTCCACATTTTCAGAAGGCTTTTGACGCTGTACCTCACATGCAGCTTGTAATCAAATTGCGTGATTATGGAAGATCGTCTCGGTTATGGGACTGGATTCTTCATTTTCTGTCAGAGAGGTCACAGTTCATAGTAACTGACGAAAAGTCGCCGATTACAACGGAAGTGACATCTGGCGTTCACCAAGGTAGTGTTACAGGCCCTCTGCTGTTCATTATCTATGCGAACGATTTAGGAGACCATCTGAGTAGCCGTCTTACGCTGTTATCAGATCATTCTATATCCAAATTCTCGGAAGATCAAAGCAAATCGCAAAACGATTTAGAAAAGATATCTGCATGGTGCGAAATTTTCAATTCACACTAAGTAAAGAAAAGTTCGAGGTCATCCACATGAGTAGTAAATGGAATCCAATAAACTTTTACACGATAAGTCAATAAAATGTAAAGGCCATAAATTCAACTAAATACCTACGAATTACAATAAATAACAATTTAATTTGGAAAAACACATAGAAAACGTTGCGGTGGAGGCGAACCAAAGACTGTGACATGTTGGCAGAGCGCTTAGAAGATCCGACAGATATCCAGGTGGAATAAAAAACTTAGTTCCTACACAATGCACTCACCACTACACAGAAAACTTTTATGACTACGTCTGATGCTTGCAATACATTGTGGACATTGTAAATGTGCTGTCTCTGGTTAAATACAACAGCGCCACTTGCATACTTGACTAGCGTTTGCGTTTATGTTCACGAGCAAATTTCTCACGAGGCTTCAGTATTTTTGTCCAACCCCTGTGTGTCTTAAGCACGCTACCGAACTGTGAGAGCAGTCAGCCAATAAAATTGCTGGGAATGAGAAAAATCGAGGGCTCCTATGGCTTATGGGCCAAAGGAACACGTCTTATTTCGCCTGCGAGCGTGAACACAATTCTCTTTCCTGGTCGTGGATGTGCAGAACTGTTTAGTATAGACATCTGCCTTTTGATACTGTAATGATCACATTGTCGTGAGAGGGTAGCTCTCTGGCAGTGTCTTTGTGTTACGATGTGTTACCTTAAAAAATGGCTCTGAGCACTATGGGACTTAACATCTGAGGTCATCAGTCCCCTAGAACTTAGAACTAATTAAACCTAACTAACCTAAGGACATCACACACATCCATGCCCGAGGCAGGATTCGAACCTGCGACCGTAGCGGTCGCGCGGTTCCAGACAGTTTTGTAAGTGTATAGTGAAATAAAATCACATGATCTGCTTTAGGGTACTTTTATGGAAGACATTACCCTTTGCATTCTGTTTTTGGATAAAAAATAAACGTTTATTCAATGTTCACAAAATTTACTGATTTCTGGGGTTCCGTAACGGTAAAAACGGAACCTTTATACGATCACGTAGTTGTCCTGTGTCTGATCGTCTGCTAAAAGCCAATTTTCTCAGGGTCGGATAGGAGTACCACGTTGAAATTTGTGTCAGATACTAAGATCTACAATCGCCTGGCGCTGTAAAAGATTTAAGCCTTTGAGTGAATGTAAGCAAACTTTGATATTTCGCGAACACACTCGTAAAAACTTATGGAAGTCCGTAGATACTGTGATCCCATTCTGTTGATGAATGAGTCTTCCAGAAAGTTCACGAGAGGATGCGGTTTGGTCGTACGTTATTGTCTTGAAACCACATGCTACATGACTTTAGGGCTGGACAACAACCTGTAGGATTCTGTCCAGATATTGCCCAGCGCTGGAACCTTCATCGATACTGACCTGGAGCTTCTGACATCAGTACATGATACCGGCACAAAACATGACTAACGGTGAACTGTCTCCATGCTGAATCTATGGGACTGCATGACCGAGACATGCTTGCTTGGACGCCTGCGTAATGGTTCTACTTTCATCCAGAGAAGTCAGATTCTTCACTCGTCACCGAAGAGAATCCAGCATCATTAATCTTGATTCCATTCCATCTGTTATCTTGCCCATCTTCTTCACGTATCGAAGTAGCTGTTAACGGTCGAAGTGGGGCCAAACTGGTACTATGGTCTCGGTTGTGTGCTGTCTAGGTCGACAAACACTTCCCATTACCTCCATTAAAAGGCAACGCTTGGTTCTGCTGCGTATTTTATGTGGCACCGGCAAGCTGTTATCGTCGGCGGTGATACTAATCGCTGGCGATCATCAAGAAACAAATCATCTTTGTTTTGTGCCTCATGATAGCGGCTGAATGTTCGAATTTGTTTGTTACTGAGTACGTAGTTTCGGCGCAGCTTTCTATTCTTCCTATAGACGATATAGGAAACAGCCTACATAGAGGGCTACGGTCGCAGGTTCGAATCCTGCCACGGGCATGGATGTGTGTGATGTCCTTAGGTTAGTTAGGTTTAAGTAGTTCTAAGTTCTAGGGGACTGATGACCTCAGAAGTTAGGTCCCATAGTGCTCAGAGCCATCTGAACCATTTGAACCTACATAGAGGAGCACCAAACTGCCTGCGGCTTAGGCAAATCACATTTTTGGTTAGACTCCTAGAGAGACTGCACCAAGATAAAGACTACGTTATGCGTCCGCTTTGCGTCACACGAATAGCTCCCTGGTGAATGCTGAAGCGCCGTACACGATACCGGCCTAAAACACAACAAACGGTGAACCATGTCTATGCGGAACCTGTGGGACTACGTGACAAACACATGCATGCTTGGACACCTGCACTCTGGGTCTGCTTTCATCATGAGAAATCAAGCTCTTCACTCGTCAGTCTTTACAAACCTAAACTTAACTCATCAAAACCTATGAAAGAACAGTCTATATACGTAATTAAGTTTATACGGAGTCCTCAGAGTGCGAGTCGTCCTCACACTTGTTCGGCTTTTGGTTGAAATCTCACCTGTGCTTCGTTCGCAAGACAGCTAAAATCATTGTCATTATACTTCAAAAGTGAGTTACCTGACTTCAGGAGAGGTATTATTTTATTTCTTAGCGCAGTTATTCAGGTAAAAAGTAAGTGACTGCTGCAGTGGAAATTCAAAGCACCTGTTTGTGGTGACAAAGACGTCAATATTCAACTACCATACGAGTTACATTTGCATTGCGCAAATTCCGGCTATAAGGAGGGAGTCAACAACGCAGATTTTGAGTAATTACACGAAATTTAGTATTGCTTAACCTTTCGCTGCCAGATTCAGTTGACATAAAAGCTTTCTGAGTATCGTACAGCGTCATAGTGTAAAAAGAATCTATACTGAAAGAGGCTACTGTATCCGTGGCCGAAGCGTTGGATTCTTCAGTAAAGCTTCTTTTTTCTTCTTTCTTTCGTACATTTTGGCGCGGTACGATACACACGAAATTTTCACTCAACAAGAAATTTGATATAAATGTTATGAATTCAAGGTTGCTTGCCTTAACATTATTCCTTTATGTTATACGGAAGTTTCTCATCACTACTGCATATAAAGTAAAAGTCCAATTGTGCGGTTGTTCATTTTTTGGTTACATTTCCATTAAAAAGAAGAACGTTTCACGGCATTAAAACCGGATACAGTTTATCTTTAGATCTCACAGATTGTATTTTAAAAGGTGGTGTCCGCCTTTCAAAGTGGGTACATAAACAACTGCTTATACAATGACGTGGAAATTTAGTGATGGGATAGCGGTATGAACACATACAGATGGCGATAGTATCGCGTCCACAAGTATTGAAGGGAACTGCAATGGCGAAGATCTATTTTGTACTCAGGTGATTCATGTAAAAAGGTTTCCGTCATCATTATAGCGGCTCGACGAGTATTAATAGACTTTGAACGCGGAATGTCAATTGGAGCTAGACGCATGGGACACATGTTTGACTGGAAATGGTTATATTCGGCTACTTGGACACTAGTTACAGCCATTCATGGACTTCACCACAGCTGTTCGCGATTGAAGGGCATTCTAGACAATTTGAACTAACGATTGGGCCACCCAATCACCCGAAATTATTCCCATCGAACGCTTATGGAAAATATTCCAGTGGTAACTTCCTGCATAGAATCCTGAACTGTCAACACTTTCATAATTATGAACGGCTATAGGAGCAGCATGGCTCGATATCTCTGCAGGGGCTTCCAACGAACTGTTGAGTCATGTCACATCGAGTACCAGCACTACGTCGGGCAAATGGGGGTCCGACACGAAATTAAACAGAATCCTATGACTTCTATTACCACAGTGTGATGTGTAAAGTTTCATGACAGTTGGCATTGTATCGTTGTAGTTGACCAGTATCACCTAATTACTCTGACCAGAAGATGAAATGTCTAGCGAAAGTAGTCACAGAATCATACTGCAGCCTTCTAAAGCTTTGTAAAGTGTAGACAGGGATTTCCGATCCAAAACCACGAACTGTACAAGACGTGAGAATACTGAAAATTCTTTTGGGCAGTTCTAATTAAGCTTCATGCTAAAACCAGACATATATATGGTCATCATGTTTCCATATTATGCTCTAAGAAAACATATTTTAAACCATTGGACGCGTTCCACATAATAACAGGAGGTCCCAATTAAAGGGCAATGAAGCATCCAAATAACTGACATACAGCCTAAGAAGGATGATGTCGCCGATTGCAAATAAGGTGTATGTTACATATGTTGCACAAACAAATATATTATGAACATGATGGTTTTTGTAACTGTAGAGAATGCGCAAGAGACTCCGCTCTTTCGTTGTATCGAAGGGGAATTCAATATTTTTGTTACATACCAGGATGAAATAGTAATCCAACTAAGAAACCCGGACGTATAGCAACGTCTTCACTGAGACATTAGACTAATTGTCGAGCAGAGCTGATTTTCATCCATCTTGAAGTAAAGGGTACTATCATGTTGGTATCGCATTCGATGCCACAGTATTCGAAGGCAGATGGTATTAATTTAGTAAACTGCTGAACTATGTAGAATTGTTCCAGTTAAACGCAGACAAAATTGTTTTATTTTTCTTGTGAAATAGAATTTTGTCTCTTTGATATCAAACATGAATTAGGTACAGTCATAAGTCCAAATAAAGAAAGAACCGTAAATTACTTTTTGTTCAGTATCTTCACGGATATGAAGACTTTTTAGTATTTCATTCCTTTCTAGTCCTAGCTCCATGAAAATTATTACTTTAGTGTCACACGCGTTTGAAAAAAGGTAAGCGACTACCGCTGTGAAAGCGTATACTTCGAAATTTATGTCAAAATGCAAGACCAGCACGAGAACGTTCTTCATCGATAGACAACAGCAAACAGTGAAACCTTACAATCGACCACGTTCAACCCTTTTTACTTAGGGTATCAATATTGAAGTGAATTGATATCCTACTTATTCATCCAATCACATGTATTCCCTAACTGTTCTGCATTATTCATTAAGAAGCATTCTTACTTAAATCAGAACCTTCTGTTGGTGGTAAACGGCTACGGTTTTTTTAAATGGATTTTTAAATCGCCGTACTAAAGGCAACAGTTGAGACAGACTCTTACGCCGAACATCACCTAACTTTATGTTCATGTGTACGCTACGGCTAGTTGCAAAGGTTTATGTTACTAGAGCTCAGCGGGAGAATAAAATACGCAAAACCTATGGTGAAACAGGTTTTATCAAGAGGAGAACTGCTGCACAATCTTCCGTGCGAACGTAAACCTTCCCATCCTCATTCGTTCGACTGGATAACTAAAAGCTATATTTTTCGAGTCTGTTCGTCACGAAGGATATAGTTACGTTGCAGTACAGCGTCACTGAAAATAGCAGATCGCTGGTCCACGGTATAATCTCCGCGTGAATGATTTATTTCCTTCATAAATTTTATTGAGTACAGGTTCATTGCGTGCAGTATATCACCGGTTTGCCTGTCAGTAGAGATGGCACTCTCAATACTCCGAATACATCATGCAAGAGTTCCCCGTATTCCTGAAGGCGAATACGATGCTGCTATTTCCGGTTCATAGTAACATATTTGTTCGTACAGAGTGTCCAATGAAATATCATACGAAACAACGACATTTGTTCTTTCAACTTAATGCTTGAGCATATATTTCCGACAGTGTCAAATTAGCAGAGATAATAACTTAAAAGTTGTATTAAGGCTGTAGTTCACTACTACACGATTCACTTTTTTCGTTTCATGTACTCATTATTGACGAATTGCCGAACGCAGGAGTATACGAATTGTTGACAAAGAAAAGATTACTATTTACTTTACAGTTTGTATTGCTATTATGTAGATGAACTAAGTGGAATGTTACGGCCATTGCATTGGTGTACTTTGTGCTGCCTCTAGTATCATGGAAGTCGCTCCCTAATGTCCTATCATCCTGTCCCTTGACGTTGTCAGTGTTTTTCACATATTACTTTCCTCTCTGATTCTGAGCAGATACTTCTCATTCCTTACCTTATCAGTCAACATTCGTCTGTAGCAACACATCTCAAATGCTTCAATTCTCTTCTGTTCTGGTTTTCCCACAGTCCATTTTCACTACCATACAACACTGTGCTCCAAACGTACATTCCCAGAAACTTCTTCCTCAGATTAAGGCCTATGATTGATATTAGTAGACTCCTCTTGGCCAGGAATCTCCTTTTTGCCGGTGCTTGTCCTCATTGCTCCGTCCGTCGTGGGTTATTTAGCTGCCTAGGTATCAGTATTCCTTAACCCCTTCTACTTCATCACCATCAATCCTGATGTTACGTTTCTCGTTGTTTTCGTTTCTGCTACTTCTCATTACTTTCGCCTTTCTTCATTTTACTCTCAATCTGTATTCTGTACTCATTAGACTGTTTATTCCATTCAGCACACCAGGTAATTCTTCTTCACTTTCGCTCAGGAGAGCAATGTAACCAGCCAATCTATCATTGATATTCTTTCACCTTGAATTTTAATTCCACTCCTGAACCTTTCTTTTATCTCCATCATTGTCTCTTAGAGGTACAGATTGAAAAGCAAGAGGAAAGACTAAATCCCTGTCTTACACCCTTTTTAATCAGAGCGCTTCGTTCTTGGTCGTCCACTCTTATTATTCCCTCTTGACTCTTGTACATAATGTATATTATCCGTCCCTCCCTATGGATTAACCATGTTTTTCTTAGGATTTCGAAGTTCTTGCACCATTTTTCATCGTCGAGAGCTTTTTCCAGGTAGATAAATTCTATAAACGTCCATTATCAAGCGTAACGTCAGAATTGCCTCACGGGTGCCCTTACCTTTTCTAAATCCAAACTGATTGTCATCTAGCACATCCTCAATTTACTTTTCCATTCTTCTGTATGTTATTCATTACAGCAACTTGGATGCATGAGCTGTTACGCTGATAGTGCTGTAAGTCACTCACTTGTCAGTCCTTGCAGTCTTTGGAAATGCGTCCACGATTTTTTCCGAAAGTCGTATGGAATGTCATCAGGCTCATACATTCTGCTCACCATTATGAATAATCGTTATGTTGCCACTTCTCTCAATGATTTTTTGAAATTCTGATGTAATTTTCTCTACCGCTTCTGCTTTATTTGATCGTAAGGCGGCAAAAGCCCTCTTCAATACTGATTCTAATAATGGATCCTCATTCTCTTCTAAATCGACTCCTGTTTCTTCTTCTATCACATCAGACAAATCTTCCATCTCATAGAAACCTTCAATGTACTCTTTCCACCTATCCGCTCTCTCCTCTGCATTTAATAGTGCATTCTTAATGTTACCACCCTTGCCTTTAATTTCACCGAAGGTTGTTTCGAGTTTCCTGTATGCTAAGTCAGTCCTTTTAGAAAAGAATCTGACTTTTGTTCATACGTTCCAGAAATGAAATGAAATGTTCATGTGATTAGGGCCTCTCGTCGCGTAGATCTGTCACCTGGCGCAGGATTTGACGCCACATCGGCGATGATCATGAACACAGCACAACACACAGTCCCCGAACGGAGAAAATCTCTGACCCGACGGGAATCGAACCCAGGCCTCTCACATGGAATTCTGCTGCGGTCACCACATAGCTACGAAGGCGGACATATGTTCCAGGAGACCCATAGTCGTCCTTCACTGTTGGTTAAATGAATATGAAGTTTTACTTTAGCTGCTGTAAAGAGAGTGTGTATCTTTCTGAAACAGAGATAAAATGCTAAGTAGAGTAAATATGAAGAACTTGTAATTGAATGTGATGTGAACTTAGCCGTTTTCTCGTCCCCTCCAGAAGCGCCAAAGGTGGGCGAAAGTTGTACCTCATCGCATCCCCGACAGTAAGGCGAGTGTCTTGAACGAATGCACTCTACGAGACATCACTCAGCGGCTCTACGCCGTGCGCGCAAACAAGCATCGTTTGGTGCAGGCTTTCATCGCTAAGAGCCACGGCGCGCCATTCCATCTTCCAAGTCATCCTCTGACGGCTGGTGAGTCGAGTCGTGTGGGTCGATGCTGTGACGTCAGTGGAAGACCGGCTGGAGGTGTGCCCGTAGTTCAACTGCTAGTAACTGGTTCGCAATTGTTCGTGGTGACATCTGTGCTGGGGTGTTTATACGATCTGCCACTGCTGCCCTTATAATACGACGATCCCAGCGGGCGTCTGCGCTGCGTGGTGGACGTCCAGAGCCTCGTGCACGGGTGTGTGAATGTTCACGTGACCACTGATAGCAGCATCGTTGCACTACTATCAGCACGTACAGCTTGTGTGGCAATTCTCCGAAACAACCATCCAGCCACTCGGACGGCCGCAGTTTGATCCCTTTAGTGCTCGCTCACTTCGCTGTGGGAAGAACGAGTACATTTCCACGGTATGGTTGCCTCTTTGCTTCACATGTTTGCACCACACTGAAACTTCTGGGTGTGTGCATTCGCTGTTCAAGGGTAGACACAGATGGCGCACTTGTAGCGTTCCCAATATGCAGTCTGTTGGCGGACGACGCAGTAACCGTTATCAGTACATCTAATGTCCCCAAGGTGACATATGCCGTCATCGAATCAGAATCGACGTCGTCTTTCCAGGTGTACTAATTTCTTACTCCAGCAGCATACTTCATCGTAATTCCATACGTTTATAGTCCTTACACACAGTGTTTAGCGAAGAATTCGTGAAATGGGTAACTCTTTTCCTTCCTTTTCCTTCAGTACTATGACTGATGGGCTATCCTTACTCAGATCAATACGTCCAGCTCACGAAAATGCCAAAAGATATTGTTCATGGACCATATTTCTTATATTAAGAAATTCGTTCCCTGTAGTCTGATGTCTAAAACTATTGTATAGTCATGTTTATCTTTTCCTCCATATCGAACGAGGTGGCACAGTGGTTAGCACACTGGTTTCGCATTCAGGAGTACGGCGATTGTGATTTAGGTTTTCCGTGTTTTCCCTAAATCGCTCCAGGCATATGCCAGGATGGATCCTTTGAAAGGCCGCGGCCAATTTCCTTCCCCATGATTGACACATTCCGAATTTGTGCTCCGTCTTTAATGACGACGTTGTCGATGCGAAGTTACACCCTAATCTTAGAAACCTTTTACTTCGTATAAGCAGATCAAAGGGCTCTATTCGTCCGCAGTTATCTTCTTAGTGCTTGCATATAGATTTTGATTCTGAACTTTCACATACTTGAGGCTATGCTTGAGCTCAACCCAGTTGTGTGCTCTGGTGGGTTTCGAAACCGCATTTGTTCTCTTCTGACTTATCTACGGGGTTTTTGAGGGGAATACGTAGCCAAGCTAAATCTTCAATAATCTGTTGTCATTCAGGCTATAGCGTTGTCAGTAAATGTGTACGTAATATACTCTACGTTTTTGTATTTTAGTTCTTCCTCTTTATTCATTTATTCGTTTAATTGTTTTGCAAGAGCAATATCTCTTTCTCCTCCAACTTGTTTGAAGCTTGCACCCTTATTGTTAGTTCAGGAGCACATTAAGTCTCGAAGCCATTTAATGATTAGTATAAACCGTTGAGTTTTTCCTTTTTTATCCACTGTCATTAGCTAACTCCATTCAATGTGAAACTTCCCTGCTTGTTGGCTGTTGGCTCTGATATATATAGGATGATGGTACAATCTTTCATGGATGATGGAGAAGGATAAATGCAACAATTTGAGGTAAGGGATAATGGTCCAGAAGCTGACGAGTCGAATTCTGACACCTCTGGCAGTGGAATACATGTACTGGTAATGATTGTAGGGTAATATATATAATAGGGTGAGTTTTCCGAACACTCGTTCCTATCGTTTTGTTCCTTAAGACACTTTTCTACATCCCTTCGAAGTTTGTCTTTCTATCGTTTATAACGCGTAGCAAATGTATTTGACTTTCAGTCCGATGGAGGACCTGTACTACGGTTAATTCGACATATTCAGTGTAGATTCCAGTACTGGATGTAAAATGTCGACCTTAAGGATTTGTGGACTAGAGTACAATGAAAGCGATCAGAGTCCCTCGACTGTTGATATCTATACATGTACAGTGTGGGCAAATTGGAAACCGACGTGGGAAATATTTCATGCATCATAAGACAGGTAACTCTATGTACATTATACACACCCGGGTGCAGATTAATTATGTTAGGTTACGTATCTTATTGTGCACGATATAATTTCTGGAAGAATTGTATCAACCCTGTACGATTTTCCTCTCCGGAAATAACCACTAGGTTGTAGCGATCGCAACAGTGTGTGAATTTTTTTTTCTGTCTCGATCGCATAGCACTTTTATTAACACGTGACTGGTGGCAATTGTTTATACACCATAATCAGATATAACAGAGGTGACAAAAGTAATGGGATATCTATTAAATTAGTATCTCACTTCCTCCTACCCGGCGTAGTGAAGCAACTCGACGTGGACTCACAAGTCACCAGAAGTTCCCTGCAGATATATTGGGTGATGCTACCTCCATAGCTATCCATAATTGCGTATGTGTTGCCGGAGCAGAATTCTGTGCACGAAATGACCTCGTAATTATGTTCCATAAATGTTCAACATGATTACTGACGAGCGATCTGTGTGGCCAAATCATTGGCTGTTCGTTGTCCTGAATATTCTTCAAAAAAGTGTCAAACAGTTTTGGTCTGGTGACAATTCCATCGTAGTTTGGGAACATGAAGTCCATGAATGGCTGCAATTGTTCTGCAAGTAGCAAAACAAACATTTCCAGTCGATGATAGCCTCAGTTGGACCAGAGAACTTAGTCCAGTCCATGCAAACACAGTTCACACCATTATGGAGCCACCAACAGGTTGCACAGTGTTTTGTTGACAACTTGGGTCCATGGCTTCGTGGTATCTGCGCCACACTCGAATCCTGCAATCAGCTCTTACCAACTAAAATCAGGACTCATCTGATAAGGCCACAGTTTTACAGTCTTCTATGCACCGACCGATGTTACAGCGAGCCTAGGGAGTATCTGCAGGCGATGTTGTGCTGTCAGCAGGGGCACTGGCATCGGTCGTCTGCCGCCATAGCCCAGTAACGCCTAGTTTCGCCGCATTGGATGCATTCGTCATATGTCCAACTTTAATTTCTGCTGTTATTTCATGCGTTATTGCTTGTGCGTTATCAGTGACAATACAACGCAAATTCTACCACTCTCGGTCGTTAAGCGAAGGACGTCAGCCACTGCCTTGCCCGTGGTAAGAGGTAATGCATGCAACTTGGTATTCTTGGCATCCTCTTCCCACTGAATCTCGGAATATGGAACACCCTAATGGAATGTCCCATGCATCTAGCTCCAACCACCATTCCGTGTTTAGTCTATTAATTCCCGTCGTGCAGCCACAATCACATGAATCACCTGAGCAAAAATGATAGTTTCGCCAATGCCTTGTAATTTTATACCTTGTGTTATACCGGAGCCAAGGTAGCCCGTGAGGGCCGGCAACCTATATTACACCACTGAGGACGAGGTTGTCTATGCCCAAGGGGTACCAAAAGCACCATGGTAAACACCGGCTATTTACATACAAGATAATGGAAACAGACATTCCGAGCATTACTTCCTGCAGGGGGAGCGCGAGCCACGGCCTGCAGGAAGTATCACTACGCCAAAACCTGATTGGCTGGAGACAGCTATTTAGGGACTAGAACCAGCCACGAACTTCAGTTCACGCCGCATGCCGACCTCGTGTACTGCAACCGTGGAACATTTTGTTTTCGTCTCTGAATTGGACTGTTAGTAGTGTGTGAGTGTGTTCCCTGGAACCTTTGCGGAAAATTAGAAGATAACTTTTGTTTACCTAAATTAGGAAGCTTTTACTGGCATCGTTATTGTTACCTTTCGTTTGTATGTTCAGTCGTCAACCTTGTGAACTTACATCAATAAAAGTTATGTTTGTGAAAAATTGCGAATTGTCAATCACAACACCTTGTGTACGCGATACAAACGTCATCTGTATGTTTCTATATCGGTATCCCATGACTTCTGTCACTTGAGCGTGTAGTGCTCGTATACGAATAGCATGTCACTGTTGTAAGTAGGCTGTTCAGGTTTTTATGTTGGTAACGCCACGTAGCGCTCTGTATGAAAATCACTGACTGTGCTGTGTGCAGTCTGTGGTTTTCATACAGTGCGCTACGTGGCGTTACCAACATAAAAACCTAAACAGCCTACTTACACTGTGAAATGCGGTAACACATGCGGGAGACTGCGTAGCCTCGTCGTCGACACGACGTTAAACTTCCTTTCTTATACTGATGAGTGCGTCAGACGCAGTAATATCTGATTCGTTAATGCTGGATAAGCTGGAACATAAATACTTCATCAACAGATGCTTGCTATCGGATACTCGATACAATTTGTGGCTGCAATAAATTCGTAACCGCCAGGTAACAGCTACTTATCAGTGGCGCTCTCTAAGCTGCAGGACGAGTACTGTGTGAGGGTCGAGTGCGACACAGGGCCATGGGCCGGCTGCTGCTGCTTCTGCTATTGCTACTACCGGCGGCGCTGGCGTCGCCCAGGAGGCGGGAAGCGTCGGCGCTTATCGTCGGCGGCTCGGCGGCGGACGTGGCGGACTTCCCGTGGCAGCTGAGCCTGCACTACGGCGGCGCCTTCTCGTGCGGCGCCAGCCTGCTCAACCAGCTGTGGGCGCTGACGGCCGCCCGCTGCGTGTTCGAGGCGCGCGTCGAGCTGCTGAGCCTGCGTGGCGGGACCAGCTACCGCGACACGGGCGGCGTCTCGCGCCAGGTCGTCACAGGTTACGTGCATCGCGGCTGGGACCCCAGCACCGCGGACTACGACGTGGCGGTCATCAGAGTGAGTGACGGCCGGGCGCGCAATCTCTCTCTGTTTGTTTTGGTCTTCAGCTCTCAACACTACTCTGCGTTAACCGCTTCATGTCTGCCCAACTACTGCAGCTTACACCCATTTGATCCTCTCTCCTGGAAATCTGCAGGCTTTGTGGTTGTTGTCATCAAAGTTAAAATCGTCCACATTATTAGGCCGCATCATGTTCTTCTTCAATTTCGAACCCTCCTGCTGGGATCCTCTTCAGAATCTTTAGGTGTTCACAGTTCTGGTGTTCAGCTAACTGTGGACACGAGACAACCTCAAAAGATGCATGTCCACGGTGAAAGGTACACTACTGCTCATTAGTTTCAATACACCCAATAAATTCCCTATTTGTACAGATGTGGCAAAGAAAGAATGGTATTCGGAGGACGGGATTACGTTGTACTGACATATGTCGTTTTTCATATACGTGGCAATTCCGTACTGGGCATGGTGATGAGTTGACAGTATTTTATACCCAGGAATCCTACCTCGAGCTAACAGCTGTTCGTCGCTTTCAGTGCGTGTTTCTTGCAGTACTACAACGTCCACTTTGTGTTCCTCTAACATCTTAGCGAGGTAATCACTCTTGCCTCTCCTGATGTCTTCGATGTTTAATTGGCATATAGTTAGTTGTGGGCCTATTGTTCGTGTTTGGAACTGTACGTTCTTAGAAGTACTATTTAGTGTTTTCGTCTCTCCGTTGCCGTGAGCCCAGACGGGCATTACGGTGGTATCTTAGTCATTGTTGCTTACTTAGCACCACCCGGGGGTCACGTGTAGGGGACTTTAAGGTAAAACCTACGGACGTGAATCAACATTCAAGACCAAGATCATTGCTATCTTGAAGCCAGGAAAATATCCAAACTTACCTCAACAGCCTTGCTTTCTGTCACGTACAAGTTTTTGGAAAGGCTGATATTGAATAGAATAGCACCAGCAATCGAAGAATTAATTCAAGCTGAACATGCAGGATTCCGTCCCGGTCGTGATTGCAGTGATCAAGTCCTTTTACTGACCAATTTTGTGGCAGCTGGTTTTGAGAAGAAGCTGAAGAGCGTCTCTGTCTTCCTTGATCTTAACCGTAGCTTACGACACCATTTGGAAGAAGGTCTTTTATTAAAACTGATCAGCATGGTTCCCTGTGTGAAGATATCAACTTAAATCGAATTTGTGCTAAGTAACAGACTAATTAAAGTTTACTCAGAAAACAGCAGAAGCCGATTGCGCAAATTCAGTAATGGTCTACCACATGGTTCGGTCCTCTCTCCAGCACTTTTCAATTTATACACTCGTAATCTACCTAACACACTTTCCCGCAAATTCATATTTGCGGAGGATATCAGCCTCACTGTTCAACGCACTAATTTTGCAGAAGCAGAGAACGTCCTCAACCAAAACCTTGTACTCCTGGATGAATACTTTAAGAAATGGCGTTTGAAACCGAACTCTCACAAAAGTGAGGTATGTACTTTTCACCTGGACAAAAGGCTCTCAAATTACCAACCAAGAGTCAGTTTTAGAGGAGAAGCATTACGGTTCAGTGGCACGCCTACATACCTGGGTATGACTTTGGAAAGGACCCTAACATATAAAGCCCAATTACGTAAATCTTCTGCAAAACTGAAGAGCTGTTATAATCTTCTTCAGCGTGTAGCTGGTACATCATGGTCAGCTGACGCCAACACATTGAGAGCATCTGCTTTAGCACTCGTCTATTCCTCAGCAGAGTACTGCTCAGAAGCATGGCTTACTAGCTGCCATACTCACCTTGTAGACACTCAGCTTCATCACACTATGCGTAACATATCTGGAACATTACTTGCTACTCCAGTCCAAAGGCTGCCGGTGTTGTGTAACATACCACCTCCTCACATCAGACGACAAAAATATCTTGGTCATCTGTGGTAAGAATACCTAATAACTCGTCACTCACAACTCTCGAAGATGTGAGACAGCTAGAATCATCCAGGTTGAAGTCCCATAAACCGGCGTTAAAAAACGGCCATGGAACTGTTAAGCAACCATTTCGACACCAAAGACAGCTGGTGAAAAGAATGGACATCTTCTACTCCATTCTTGAAAGTTGAAGATCCAACAGTTTGAGCTTGCCAAGATGCACTTGGAGCAGCCTTAACCGTTTCAGATGTGGTGTGGGAAGAAGTGCTTCGATTATTCATAAATGGGGTTAGGTGGACACCCCATACTGTGACTGTGCTGACGTTCCACAATCAATGAAACATACCGCAGTGGACTGCCCCCTCCGTGCCTTTCGTGGAAATCTAGTGGATTCGAACCTGGTTACTTCCGAAGTGGTGGATTGGATCAATGGCTTAGATATAAGGATATAAACTGTATTTTAATGTGTCTGTGGTACTGAATTTTATGTGTTATTGTGATTGTTATGTATCATACGCCAAATAAATAAAAACCCAATAAATGACATCAACTTTTCTGGAGATAAGGTCTAATACCGTGGGTACGGTTGAGGAAGCAAAGGAATAGTACACCAGTTGAACACATGTCAGATTTTTGTTTGTGGTCATCGAGATACTATAGTATCTAACAAACAATGTTGTGTACATAAACGTTATGTACCTGTCTGATATGTTTGTTTGTCTATTTGCCGACGGACGCTGTATTTGGTGCACCTGTGTTGTTGCCTGTAGTGATGTGATGTCCGCAGTGAACGGCAAGCATTGCCACGATACATAACATGTGGTTCCTGCAAGTCAGTTCCTTCGTGACACTGAAGTGTCTCATCGCTAGTATGGCTCCACGAGTAAATAGATACATAGAAAAACGTGCTGCAATTGTAGCAGTTAGCCAAGCATATTTATCTATGCGCCAAATTGCGAAATGGTGTAGTGTGTCTATAAGGGGAGACAATAGGTAGCAATAAAGACTTACCACGACCAAGACGACCACGTAAAACAACTAAAATTGATGAGAAATATATCAGAATTACCAGTAAGAGAAACAGATTCAAACCAGTGCCCCAAACACGTGCAGAATTTGTATAAATGAACACGACAACAATGTCTGTAGCAACAGTAAAAAGGAGACTGACTGGTGCCGGCTTGAAAGGATGTGTCACAGCACGAAAACCCCTTCTAAGGCTCATAAATAAACAGAAGACACTGGAATGTGTTGGAAAACATCGCAACTAGCCATCGAAAGAGAGGTCGATGTTGTTATTCACCGATGAATCGAAGTTCGAGATTTTTTTAACCAGAGGGAGAACATTTGTTGGCCGATTTGTAGGGAAAAAGAGTAGCCCAGCAGTGTGTTCTACGTACAGTTAAACACGGTGGAGGTTCTATTATTGTTTGGGGATGTTTCCAGGAGATAGAGTGTGTGACACTGTGAAAATAGAAGGATGTGTGGGTCAGAAGCAGTACCACCGCATAATTCAGTATCCTACAACCCGAAGTGGATAGCGCTAAATAGGGAAAAGGTTGACCTCACAACAGGACAATGGCCCAGAACATCGGTCGGCATACTGTACGAACTACATTGTATCAAAGGAATAACTGAACGTACTGAATGATATGGTATGACCTCCCAGAGCCCCGATCGTAATCCCATTGAAATGGTCTGGGATGAAGTAGACAGACGTATCAGGGAATTTAACATATCCAGCAAGGAACATCTCTGGAATGTTGTTAAGGATGTCTAGCATCATACAGATCCACGAGACTTACAAAATCTGATTGACAGCATGCCTCACTTTGTGAGGCAGCCATTAAATCCAAAGGAGGATATATGGATGAAACTAAAATTTAATGATTGTGATTGTATGACACATGTTTAAGTAATATATTTTGTGAGAAATAACGTTATATTTGTGTTCTAAATCTGAAATACCAGGATGTATTAACATTAATGAAACATAGAAACATAGAAGAGAACTGTATTGTTTCGTTCGAAGTTAAAATCTTCTAGGTTGTTGGATCGCGTCATGTTCCTCTTTAGTTTCTTCCATGGTCGACGTTTCCATCCTCCTGCTGAGATCCCCTTCAGGATCTTTTGGTGTTCATAGTTAGTTCTTCTGGTGTTCTGCTATCTGTGAACTGTAGAAGGTCCTGAAGACGATCCTTGTCCACGGTGAAAGGTACTGCGATTTGCAGAACAGAATTTTGTTGTTCCGTTCGAAGTTAAAATCTTCCAGGTTATTAGGCCGTACTGTGTTCCTCTTTAATTTCTTCCATACTGTCGACAATTCGACCCTCTCGCTTGGGTCCTCTTCAGCATCTTCTGGCGTTCACGGTTAGCTGTACTGCTGTTCAGTTTTTGAACATGAAAAGATCCTGAAGATGATCCATGTCCACGGTGAAAGGTACTGATATTTATTGAACAGGATTGTGTTGTTCCGCCGGCCGAAGTGGCCGCGCGGTTCTGGCGCTGCAGTCTGGAACCGCGAGACCGCTACGGTCGCAGGTTCGAATCCTGCCTCGGGCATGGATGTGTGTGATGTCCTTAGGTTAGTTAGGTTTAACTAGTTGTAAGTTCTAGGGGACTAATGACCTCAGCAGTTGAGTCCCATAGTGCTCAGAGCCATTTTTTTGTGTTGTTCCATTCTGGGACGTTAAACCAGGTTTCTTCCACACGATCAACGATCCTCCTGGGATCTTGTTTAGGATCTTTTGGAGACCACAGTTACATATTCTAGTGTTCAGCTAACGACGCACCCTAAAAGATGATACAGGGCTTGCCATGTTTTGCAAGGTGTCACTTACGTGAACCTTGTCGTATTTGTGGCAGTGTACAAGGCGCATCCTCCTTCGTCACTTAGCTTGTTACGGGGGCCAGAGTCATGTGCTTAGTGGACACAGTCCTCCTCATAAGTGTGTAATTTGTAGTCGGGTTGTGACCAGGCTGACGCCGTACACGTTTACTTAAATCTATCTGCTGCCTTTCGAACACAGCTCCTGCCTAAAACGCGAATTTTTTGCCAGTTTCATTTCCCTTTATCGATTCCACGATATGCCGAAGAATATCCATGTTCACAGTGGAGAGTACTGCTATTTGTAGGACAGGACTGCGTTGTTTAGTTCGATGTTAAATAATTCTAGATTGTTAGGCCGCGTCATTTTCCTCTACAGCTTCTGCAACAAAATCGACGTTTCGACCTTCCAGCTAGGATCCTCTTCAGAATCTTTCAGCGTTCAGAGTTAGTTCTTCTGGTGTTCAACTACCTATGAACACGAGAACATCCTGAAGACTATTTATGTCAACGGTGAATGGTACTAATATTTACAGAATACGTGTTCTTCAGCTCGAACTTAAAATCTTCTAGATTGTTACGTTGCGTCATTTACCTCTTTAGTTTCTTCCATACGGTAGATGTTTCGACCTCCCTACTGCGATACTCTTCAGGATCTTTTGCCATTCACGGTTATCTGTTCTGGAGTTCAAATAACCATGCACATGAAGATCCTTATAGCTCTGAATTGCACAGGGGTCACTTGCCTGAACTTTTTCATATCTGCAGCAGATGACGAGGAGCATCCTTCTCTGTCATCCAGTTCGTAATGGGGCCAGAATCACGTGTTCGATGGGTGCCCCCCTCATGTGTATGTAGTCCGTGGTCGGTTTGGCGCCAGGCTGGCGCTCTTTGAGTGAACGGTTCCGAAGACGGCTCCTAGCTACAATGTGAACTTATTGCCGGTTTCATCTCTCAATGTCGATTCCACGACATCCTGAAGAAGACCCAAGTCTACGCCGGAAGATACTGCTTATTATAGGACAGGACTGTGTTGTTAAATTCGAAGTTAAAATCCTCTAGGTTGTTAGGCTGCGTCATTTTCCTCTTCAGTATCTTCGACACGATCGACTTTTCGACCGTTCTGCTTGATCTTCTTCAGAATCTTTTGATATTCACAATTAGCCTTTTTCATGTTCAGTTAACCCTGAAAGCCGCGCGGGATTAGCCGAGCGGTCTTAGGCGCTGCAGTCATGGACTTTGTGGCTGGTCCCGGCGGAGGTTCGAGTCCTCCCTTGGGCATGGGTATGTGTGTTTGTCCTTAGGATAATTTAGGTTAAGTAATGTGTAAGCTGATGACCTTAGCAGTTAAGTCCCATAAGATTTCACACATATTTGAAAATTTTTGAGTTAACCGTGAAAAGTATTACTATTTATGTACTTCATAATGCTCCATTTTAGAGTACAATCTCGCTATAAATGGATCGAAAGTGGAGACCGAATCACACGGCCATTGCATTCCCCCTATCTCACTCATGTGCTATATTTTTTATCTCTGTGGCATTAAAAGAAGTCAGTCATTTATGTAACCTCAGTACAGTACACAACTGGCTGCCTTTGCCATAACAGGTATCATAAAAAGCTCGCACCCATAGTGAATGTGGATATTGGATACTTCTTTATACTGGCTGATGCGAAAGCAGCCTGTTCTAATCCTTTCTGCCGGTACTCGGCAAGTGAGAAGGCTGAAGTTGATGATAATGAACTCCCGTGTATCATATTTAATTGCGTAAATGCATACAGTTGAAAGTACACGATACTAAGAGCTACGAGCAATTTTTCATCTTCGATACTGTGAAGCAAATCTCTTCTACTGCAAGTTCTTTGCTTTCCATATTTTGGGAAGTGATAGTATGGATCAAAATAAGAAAAGAAGTTTCCCGCAAACACGTGCTCTAGGACACAGACTTTAATAGTTGCGAGCACTTGACCATTAGACGAGTTGTGTTTCAAAGTAGCAAAGATGAACTAGGGCTCGTAGCTCTTGCGGAATGCATTTTTGAGCGCAAGTTTACTGGAGTTTTCTTCTTGTTTTCGTCCATACTACCACTTCCCAAAATATGGAAAGCAAAGAACTTGCAGTAGAAGAGATGTTTCGCAGTATCGAAGATGAAAAATTGCTCGTAGCCCTTAAGGTATGCATTTTCGACCCTATGTTTACTGAGACTTTTTTGCTTCTAGTATCTTGTACTTTCAACTATATGCGTTTACGCCATTAATTATGATACACCATATATATATATATATATATATATATATATATATATATATATATATATATATATATATATAGGGTGTGTCACCTAACAGTACCGCTGGATATATTTCGTAAACCACATCAAATACTGACGAATCGATTCCACAGACCTAACGTGAGGAGAGGGGCTAGTGTAATTGGTTAATACAAACCATACAAAAATGCACGGAAGTATGTTTTTTAACACAAACCTACGTTTTTTTAAATCGAACCACGTTAGTTTTGTTAGCACATCTGAACATATAAACAAATACGTAATCAGTGCCGTTTGTTGCATTGTAAAATGTTAATTACATCCGGAGATATTGTAACCTAAAGTTGACGCTTGAAACCTCCGACGTCCAGTTGCGTGTTGTAACAAACACGGGCCACGGTCGGCGAGCAGTATCTGCAGGGACATGTTTACGATGACGACCGTGTTTACGAGAGTGGCTGTAGTGCACTGTTGTGGTTTGGTCTAGCTGTCGCAGTGTCCGCATGTAGCGCTTGCTGCTATTGTTATTCTGCATTCGTCTCCGCACGCAGGCCAACTGTAGTACACCGTGTTACCAGACGTCTGTGATAGTGTAGTGTTGTAGGAACTGTGACCATGGTGTATTCGAACTCTGAAATGGCGGAGATGATACTCATCAATGGCGAGTGTCGACGAAATGCAGCTGAAGCCTGCAGGGTGTATGCAGAACGGTACCCGGACAGAGAGCATCCAACGTGCCGCACATTGTAAAACATCTACCGCCAACTGTATGCAACAGGTATGGTCGTAGCACGCAAACGGGTCCGTAACAGGCCCTTCACAGGAGAAGCGGGTGCAGTTGGTGTGTTAGCTGCTGTTGTCATGAACCCACACATGAGTACACGGGACATTGCGAGAGCCGGTGGACTGAGTCAAAGCAGTGTCATGCGCATACTGCATCGTCACCGCTTTCACCCGTTTCATGTGTCACTACATCAGCAATTACATGGTGATGACTTTAATCATCGAGTGCAATTCTGTCAATGGGCATTAACAGAGGATGCGTTGCAGTTCTACCTGTTTACCAATGAAGCGGGTTTCACAAACCACAGGGCAGTGAATCTACGGAACATGCATTACTGGACCGTGGACAATCCTCGCTGGCTCAGACAGGTAGAGTGACAGCGACCGTGGACTGTAAATGTATGGTGCGGAATCATTGGCGACCACCTCATTGGTCCTCACTTCATTGCAGGAGCCCAAACAGCTGCAACATACATCGCGTTTCTACAGAATGATCTGCCAACGTTGCTCGAAAATGTCGCACTGGAAACGCGTCGACGTATGTGGTATCAGCATGATGGTGCACCTGCACATTCCGCAATTAACACCAGGCTGACCCTTGACAGGATGTTCGACGGGCGTTTCATAGGACGTGGAGGACGCATAAATTGGCCAGCCCGTTCTCCTGATCTTACACCTCTGGACTTCTTTCTGCGGTGCGTTAAAGGAGAATGTGTACCGTGATGTGCCTACAACCCCAGAGGATATGAAACAACGTATTGTGGCAGCCTGCGGCGATATTACACCAGATGTACTGCGGCGTGTACGACATTCATTACGCCAGAGATTGAAATTGTGTGCAGCAAATAATGGCCACCACATTGAACGTCTATTGGCCGGACATGTCGGGACACACTCTATTCCACTCCGTAATTGAAAACGGAAACCACGTGTGTACGTGTACCCCACCCCTCACAGTAATGTACATGTGCGTCAGTGAAAAAGACCAATAAAATGGTGTTCGCATGTGGACGTAATGTGCTGTTCCAGTCTCTTCTGTACCTAAGGTCCATCACCGTTCCCTTTGAATCCCTATGTAATTCGGTGCCCTCCGATACACACGATCGAACAGCGGAGGAGTGGTACTCAAGCGTCAACTTTACGTATTTGCTTATATGTTCAGATGCGCTAACAAAACTAAAGTGGTTCCATTTAAAAAAACGTAGGTTTGTGTTAAAAAACATACTTCCGTGCATTTTTGTATGGTTTGTATTAAACAATTACACTAGCCCCTCTCCTCACGTTCAGTCTGTGGAATCGGTTCGTCAGTATTTGATGTGGTTTACGAAATATATCCAACGGTAACGTTATTTGACTCACCCTATATATATATATATATATATATATATATATATATATATATATATATATATATCGATTGCCTTTGACTCTCCAAGAATATTGACGGGGAGAACTGGCACACACATTCTAGAATAAGCGACAGCAGTGTTTGGAGACTAATGTTTCGCAGTGCCATGTACCAGCGCTAACTCGAACGAGTTAAGTTTCTTATTGACACGACTCTGGTCCTAGACTACCGTTCCGTCCGCGGATGCCACAATAAGTTGTGGGTAAACCTACTTTGACAAGAACATGCTGTTTACACAGGATGTAGGGATCACCCGTGATGATGTGTCAAATTACCACAATTCTCGTTCTGGAATCGTCTCCAAACCACGTGACTTGCATAACTCTCCACATCAGCTACGTTTCTCAGTGAAAATGTGATTAGGTGTAGTAGACGGTTATCTTCTGGGCGATTCACGTTATCAAACGAGCCCAGTGGACGGAATTACCTTTCTACGGCATCATCCTGCAGCATTTCCCGAGCGTGTTCTCCCAGAGCGACCCCAGAGAATATGCTCCATGCATAATGAAGCAACAGCAAATTCTGCTGCTACAATGGGACGACATCTAATGCACCAACATGGAAAAGATGGACTGTTTGTTCTGAACCCCAAGGGTGTCTGTGTTTGGGGCCGCCTTAAAGGTGTGATGTACATCACTCTGGTTAACATAGTTGAAGAACTGGAACGAAGACTTGTCACTGTTTCGTCAAGAATTTCAAAAGGATTTGAAACACATTGCACCGACGGGTACAGGCCTGCACCCAGATATGACTACATTCATGTAAACTGTTGTTATATTCATTCAAAACACAAACTTCTACCAAAGTATATGTTTTCACTGATCTGTTTAACCTTACGTCCAGTGATAATGGTCTCTGACCGAAAACGGTTGATAATACATTGATGGTTCAAATGGCTCTGAGGACTATGGGACTTAACATCTATGGTCATCAGTCCCCTAGAACTTTGAACTACTTAAACCTAACTAACCTAAGGACATCACACAACACCCAGTCATCACGAGGCAGAGAAAATCCCTGACCCCGCCGGGAATCGAACCCGGGAACCCGGACGCGGGAAGACACTGATGGTAAAAGTGCATTTTTAAAGCAATACGTACACTATTCGCTGACGTTTTGTCCCCATCTGCGGAACACGTCTTCAAAGGTTAACTGGCGACAACTGGTCTCAGAAGATGTCTCCCACAAACAGGGACGAAACGTCAATTAATGGTTTAATGCACTGACCGAAAAACAGTCACAATAGCCAAAAATCATCTATATGGAGTAAAGAAGTTTCTGGAATACATTTTTCTCGGCAACGGATTTAAGTAATTAACATTGCAAGATCACTGGTTAACGTAAGTGTGAGGTAAGCCATTGAAAATGTGAAATGTTGATACATTACTAACCCGGTGTAACAGCAAGAATATTGAATGAAAGCATGATATAGTGCATGACTTGTGTTGTACAGGTCACGTATCGGATTTCAATTTGTGTGATGGAGTTCCATGCCTGTTGGACTTGGTCTGTCAATACAGGGACAGTTAATGATGCCGCGCGGGATTAGCCGAGCGGTCTCAGGCGCTGTAGTCATGGACTGTGCGGCTGGTCACGGCGGAGTTTCGAGTCCTCCCTCGGGCATGGGTGTGCGTGTGTTTGTCCTTAGGTGTACATTTTTTTGAACAGTTAATGATGGTTGCGAATGACGCTGGAGTTGACATCCGATGACACCCAATATGCGTTCGAGTTGAGACAGATATGGTGACGCAGCAGGCCAAGGCAAAATGTCGAAGCTCCGTAGAGTAAGTTGGACTACAACAGCGGTATGAGGGCGAGCGTTATCCTGTTGGAAAACACCCCCTGGAGTACACTTGGTGAACGGGAGCACAGTATGTCGAATCAAATTTGCCGTCAACATTCTGTAGGATAAGAGTCCTCCTGCTGTCATACGAAATCCCATCCCAGACAATAAATCGAGGTGTAGTTCCAGAACGCACACGGATTTGTTGTAAGACCTCTACTGGCTTCACTGGCTTCACTGGCGCCGAGGCAGAACCAGCTTTCATAAGAAAACACAACTGGCCTACACCCTGCCCTCCAATTAACTCTCGCTTGACACCACTGAAGTCGCAGATGGCGGTGGTTTGAGATCAGTGGAATGCACGCTACAGGGCATCTGGCTCGGAGCTGTCCTTGAAGTAACCGATTTGTAACAGTTCGTTGCGTCACTGAGGTCCCAACTGCTGCTCGTATTGCTGCTGCATATGCAGTACGATGCTTAAAGTTTTAAACATCGCTGCGTTGTCAGCGATCGTTGCAAGGTAAAATTAAAACAACTGCAGCCCGCGGTCGCGAAAATGAAGTCTCCTTGACCTAGCTTTCGGCCACTTCTAAGAGTACCTTCATCAGAAATAAAACATTTAAAACTGGCAAGTCAGGTGTAAAATGAATATGAAGCGATAACGCTTTAGTCACAAAATATTCAAATATACTATGTGATCAAAAGAATCCGGACATCCCCAAAAACATACGTTTTTCATATTAGGTACATTGTGCTACCGCCTACGGCCAGGTAATCCGTATCAGCGACCTCAGTAGTCATTAGACAGAGAGAGCACAATGAGGCGCTCCGCGGAACTCACGGACTTCGAACGTGGTGGCTGGATGTCACTTGTGTCATAAGTCTATACACGAGATTTCCACACTCCTAGACATCCCTAGTCCACTGTTTCCGATGTGATAGTGTAGTGGAAACGTGAAGGGACACGTACAGCACAGGAGCGTACAGGCCCACCTCGTCTGTTGACTAACAGGGACCGGCGACTGTTGAAGAAAGTCGTAATGTGTAATAGACAGACATGTATCCACACGATCACACAGGAATTCCAAACTGCATCAGGATGCACTGAAAGTACTAGGCAGTTAGGTGGGAGGTGAGAAAACTTGGATTTCACGGTCGAGCGGCTGCTCATAAGCCACACATCACGACGCTAAATGCCTAACGATGCCGCGGTTGCTGTAAGAAGCGTAAACAATGGACGATTGAACAGTGGAAAAACGTTGCGTGGAGTGACGAACCACGGTGTACAATGTGGTCATCCGATGACAGGGTGTAGGAATGGCGAATGCCTGATGAGCGTCATCTGCCAGCATGTGTAGTGCCAACAGTAAAATTCGGAGGCGGTGGTGTTTTTCATGGAGGGGGTTTGCACCCCTTGTTGTTTTGCGCGGCACTATCACAACACAGGCCTACATTGATGTTTAAAGCACCTTCTTGCTTCCCATTGTTGAAGAGCAATTCGGGGATGGTGATTGCATCTTTCAACACGATCGAGCACCTGTTCATAATGCACAGTGCTCACACGACAACAACATCCCTGTAATGAACTGGCCTCCACAGAGTCCTGACCTGAATTCTATAGAAGACATCTGGGATGTTTTGGAACATCGACTTCGTGCCAGACCTCACCGACCGACATCGTTACCTCTCCTCAGTGCAGCACTCCGCGAAGAATGGGCTGCCATTCCCCAGGAAACCCTCCAGCACCTGGTTAAACGTATGCCTGCGAGAGTGAAAGGTGTTATCGAGGCTAAGTGTGGGCCAACACCATACTGAATTCCTGAATTACCGATGGAGGGCGCCACGAACTTGTAAGTCATTTTCAGGCAGTTGTCCGGATACTTTTGATCACATAGTGTAGAAAACATAGAGGGAGCCCACTAAGAGCTGCACCATATGTCGAGCTGCGATAGCATCATACGATGCGCCAGAGCCCGTACGACGAACACAAAAAATGGTTCAAATGGCTCTGAGCACTATGGGACTGAACTGCTGTGGTCATCAGTCCCCTAGAACTTAGAACTACTTAAACCTAACTAACCTAAGGACATCACAAACACCCATGCCCGAGGCAGGATTCGAACCTGCGACCGTAGCGGTCTTGCGGTTCCAGACTGCAGCGCCTTTAACCGCACGGCCACTTCGGCCGGCACGACGAACACAGTGGTCTTCCCTGTCGGTAGTGGCACGTGGCCGTGCAGAGTCCGGTCCTCTTGCGACCCTTCATTCTCGTGACCACCGCTGCCAGCAGTCATGTACAGTGGCTACATTCCTGCCAAGTCTTTCTGCAATAAGGCAGAAGGAACATCCAGCTTCTCGTAGCCCTATTATATGACCTCGTTCAAACTCAGTGAGATGCCCGAGGCAGGATTCGAACCTGCGACCGTAGCGGTCGCGCGGTTCCAGACTGTAGCGCTTAGAACCGCTCGGCCAATCCGGGCGGCTAGATGTTTTTAATGGCGTCTTTGTCGCTTAAAGGCATTTTTAACTAACATCAGCTCACCACGTCCATTTCAAAGGCAACTAACGCTCACGAACTTTACAGCGTATGTTTGAAGCAAACCTGATTTCCAACTTCGTAATGGCGCTAGTAGCGCCACTCTTATAAACTTGGCGCAAAACTTGAATACATCTTTCAGATATAGAAACGAGCGTACCAACTTTCGTTTACGTCGCACAACTCCTTCTCTGTGTTGCGAATTTTTTTCCGTCAGTTTATATCGACCATGGCCCGGGACTCTTAGCTGAACGTAACAGGTTCTACGAACATGCCCAGCATGATATCGCTGAATTACGCATCAGTGCTCAACGCTCAATTCGTATTGGATTGACTATATTATCGGTCCAACGATTGTTGTAACTGCCTTCAAAGTCTGTTAAAGCCTTTAGACAAAAAAAGTGGCTCTGATTGTGAAGACGCCTAAGTGTCCGCCCGCCGCTGCTCCAGGCGCTGTCGGCCTTCTCTTACGACGCTCAGCTGCGTCCGGCGTCGCTGCCGGGTGCCGGCTTCGAGCCCCCGGCGGGCCTGGCGGTCACGGCGACCGGCTTCGGCGCCACCGGCAGCGGCGGCGCCCTGCCCATCGGCCTGCAGCGCGTCGACGTGGCGGTGGCGGCGCGGCCGGCGTGCGCCGCGGCGCTGGGGCCGCTGACGGCGCGCATGCTGTGCGCCGGCGAGCCGGGCCGCGGCTTCTGCAGCGGCGACCACGGCGGCCCGCTCGTGACCGCAGAGGGCGTCCAGGTCGGCGTCGCCTCCCGGGCCGCCGACGCCTGCGAAGAGGCGCCCGCCGTCTACGCCAGCGTCGCCAGCGTGCGCGAGTGGCTCGCAGACGTCACGGGTGCTTGAGAACCGTACTAGCTGTTCGATCCGGATGACGCTAAACAACATTAATAATAATTCCTTTTAATAGTCTTTACGATTACCTGTTGTGAATGTTCCTTAGATGAAATAAAATTAAAATTATTATTTTCATTGTCATCTAAAAGGGAACACCTTTTCCTTGGCTTTAGACTAATACTTCCTGTCAGTGACTGTTTAAAGACTGTAGATGGAAAGTAATTCTCATTCACGAAAAAGGTGCCGTCCGCCCTTCGGGTGGTGTCAGGCGCTGTCGGCGTTCTCGCGTTGGTACTGCGTATCGCTAATAATACTGACATTACATGCAGCTTCGGTAGTAGAGAGAGGAAAGAGCAGGATGAGGAGAGGCAGATGTGGAGAGGGATGGGAGAGAGGGGGGAAGATAAGGAGACGAGAAAGGGAGAGCGTGGGAGTGTAAAGGACTGAGAAAGAGAGGCAAAAATGAAGGTAGAGGGGGGCGGGGGGACAAGAGGTACGAGAGACGTCAGGTGGAGGATAGAGAGAGAGAGAGAGAGAGAGAGAGAGAGGGAGGGAGGGAGGGAGAGAGGGAGGGAGAGAGGGGGGGGGGGAGAGAGAGAGAGAGAGAATGCGACGATAGAGGGGGCAAAAGGGGAAATAATGGGAGATAGGTGGTGAAAAAGAGAAGTACTGAGTGAGGAGAGAGAACTGGGACACACAATGAGAGAGATAACTGTGGAATGGGGGGGGTGGGGTTCAGATACAGGGCGATGGAGAATGGGAGAGTCAGGCTGTGTGAGACGAGTGACAAAGGGCAAATGAGGGGCAGACAGGAGTAAAGGTGGGAGAGAGCGAAAGAGGGAGAGGGAGGGAGAGAGAGAGAGAGAGAGAGAGAGAGCTCTTATCGCTAAGAACTGTTTGCCCTGTGACAAAGACATAGTCGGACGAACTCGGCACGACGACCAGGCGTAATAGCGCATTTTGGGTTGGACAGGTCGGGACGCTCGACCCTTGAGAAACTCTTTCTCCGATGTCATGAAAGCAATGCTATTTCTGATACTAATGGTTAATGAAAACCACCTCAGCAGCTTTTTCGCTTATAGAATTCATCATTTCCGGACCAGGGTACCGTAACTCAATATGATATATACAGCTTTCTCTCATTATTCCTTAAAATTTGTAATATATGTGAAGACAGTGCAGGAAACACATGATACGGTTGGTATGCGATCCACCCTACCCGAAAAACGCACAGAATATTTTCATCTGTCTCATAGCCGTTGTCACCCTTTCTACTCAGCTGTACAGTTCGTTTTGTACCTAATGAAGTATTTTGTCCTTCATAAGACCCACTCTTTTTCTCACTGTCTTCTGGGTATTTAGCTTTCTACGTTTGCACATTTCAGGGACTATTTAGGCATCCTATTGGCGAAGATAAGAGGGGAAAAAAATGATGCGAAATTTGGTTAATAGTGGATAATTTCATGCACGTGACATCGATGTCTCAGTTGCTGTGCTGTCACACTATTGTATAATGGAACATTTGATCAAAAGATGCGGCAAAACGGAAGAGGAGACAATTTCATAGAAAAAAATCCACCCTATCTCTCAATCTTTACTTCTCAATGCGGACGAAATCACGTTATGCCTGCGACATTGCCTTCGTATCTAGCAAATCCTGTGCCTCTTTTGGCGTAATATTCGACGGCAAATCATAACAGATATAATGTTTATAGCAGGTAATTCATATTACTTGTGTTGCTTCCTGACATAGTGACTTTGGAGATAAGCGATCTCTAAATGTTAAAAGTTAAGGATCATTATAAATAATCCTTTATCAGTCAATATAATTATGATAATTAGTTTTGGCTAAAACATTTAGCCATCTTTAGATCTGAAATCTTGTCGAAAACTGCACGTGAGGTAGAGCGGCGTGACACAAGTGTCAATATGACAAAAGTTACCCGAAGTCAATAGGTACCAAATAATGCATACGTTGCTGTGTCTAATTTTCAGACCGGTTGGAGACACTTTGTCATCAGTAAATTATGTACTTGTGCTTAGCAGCATTCGTAGGACAATCTTCTTGTACATGCACGGCTACTTGAACATTAATATAAATATGAGCCAAAAAATAAACAAAGTAAATAGGAAATATGATGCAATTTTTCATGTCACCACTACAAAGTTGAAACCATATAATTATTACCCAAATGTGTCTTCAGTTAAACATGTATGCGACGGTTTATAGTAATAAAACAGCGGCTTGCTGTAGCGAAATAATTGCGCTCGCTACGTGAAGGCGCGAGCGAGTATTGTTCCGGACGCTGCCGGAAGACGTCGGCAGCTGTTTTGACAGCCATGCGGTAGGCGCCGCTGATGTATTATGTCAGCGCCGACAGGGCCCGTCTCCCCAGAAACATTAATTAAGCGAGCGTGTGCCTGTCCTTAATAGCATGCAGACGGCTGTGGCAAATATTGACTCGAGCGCGGATGGATGCACAAACTTCCTCGTATGGAAACGCCTTACACTAACTTGCGACACACAGATTATGTCAAGGTGCTGCTTCAAGGCTATTAGACGTTTCACCCTTCAAACAGAACGATTATCATACATTTGTTGTCCAAATATGTACGCCGTACGCTATATACATTGAAATTCATCAATAAAAGGAGCTACTTGCCTTGGGAATAGTATAAACGCGAGATGATTAATATATGACTAACTTCCTCCCACTTTTTGTTCAGATTCTTCGATTCACGGGTGTTTCAAGTGGCCTAGTGCTGTGCACTATCTCTTTCTTTGTTCAGTCTTCTTCACATTACTATTTCATTTACTTTATCTCTCGAAACAGCTGTCCTGAAAAGCGTGACATTCAGCTGGACTGATTTCAATGACTAAAATTGAAATCTGATGTACACTGTTTTCATGTTGTAGTTCTTCTCAATAAGTGTTACTGCTTACGGATATTCAGTTGAAAAGAAATGGAGACTCATAGTCTCAGATCTACGTCTATTGTTTTTCGATGTAAGCACATGTCAAAGATTTCAAAAATTCCAATAAAGTCAGAACTACAACGTATTACACCGAGGTGATGAAAGTCGTTGGATACCTACTAACATCGTGTCGGACTTCTTTTTGCGCTACGAACTGGAGCACTTAGACGTAGCATGGACTCAACAAGTCGTTGAATTCCCCTGCAGAAATACTAAGCCATGCTGCATCAATAGACATCCGTAAATGCAAAATTGTGGGTGGTGCAAGACTCTGTGCACGAACTGACCTCCCAATCACGTCCCATAACAGTTCGATTGCGTTCATGACGGGCAAACTGGGTGGTCAGGTCATTGTATTGAACTGTCCTGAATATTCCTCAAACCTATCGCGAACATCTGTGGCCTGGTGACGTGGCGCACGATCACCCATAAAAATTCGATCGCTGTTTGGGAACATGAAGTCTGTGAATGGCTGCAAATGGTCTCAACGTAGCCGATCATAACTATTTCCAGACAGTGATCGGTTCAATTGGAGCAGACGACACAGCCAATTGCATGTACATACTGCCCACACCATTATGGAGACCACCAGCTTGCTCAGTACCTTATTGACGGATCCATAGCTTCATGGGATCTACGCCACACTCGAACGCCACCATCAGTTCTTACCAACTGAAATCGTGATTCGTCTGATGAGGCCACGGTTTGCCAGTTTTGTAGTGTCCAACCGATGTGGTCACGAGCCCAGGGAAGGCGCTGTAGGCGATATCGTGCTGTTAGAAAAAGCACTCTGGTCGACCATCTGCTGCCATAGCCCATTATCGCCGAATTTCGAAATTATTTCATGCAGTGTTGCTTGTCTGGTAGCACTGACAACTCTACGCAAACGTCGCTGCTCTCGCTCGTTAAGTAAAGGCCGTCGCCCACTGCTTTGTCCGTGGTTGCTCTCTGAATATTGAAATCCCTAACAATTTCCGAAATGGAATGTCCTATGCATCTAGCTCCAACCCCTATTCCGCGTTCAAAATCTGTTAATTCTCGTCGTGTGATCATAATCACTTGGACACCTCTTCATGTGAATTTACATAGCGCGAATGATAACTCCGCCAATGCACTGTCCTTTTAAACCTTGTGATGGTACGCTATACTATCGCCATCTGTATATTCGTATATCGCCATCCTATGACTTTTGTCACCTGAGTGTAAATCTTAGGACATTATTAAGAAGTATTAGTGACCAGGTATCGATCATCTGAAAAATTCTGCTGTGTGCTCACTGCTTGTGTGACGAAACCCGACACTTTCCATTCACTTTATCCTTGATATCTTATGTTAATGTTATCAGTTTATCTGTTATCGCGTTTCCGGCGTCGGTTTCAAAGGAACGTTGCCTGTCATTAGATCACCCTAAAATGTTGACTGAATGGTGACCTTTAAAAATTAGCTTTACGACCATCCGAGATGATTTTTTCAACTGAGAAGTAATTTCAAAGTTACCACAATTCATGTTTCTAGAGCCTCCAGCTGTAAAAGAGACGTCGCTATATATGGCTAGTTAGATTGAGCTCTAAATCGTTCCATGAAAGATATTCTGATGTACCAGACAATCATTTGTCTATTACTACAAACGAAATTTCGTGATAGTTCTCTCTAAATTATTGGTACCTGGAGTCACACTGTGTACAGTTTACCTCACGGTCATGGGAGTTTATATAAGAGGCAGAAATACACTACGGACAAGACGGTCCAAACGGCCTTAAAGATGCCCAACTGGATTGAGATATTGAGAATCTGAGGCTAAGGGAGATCTTTCTATCCTGTCAAATTCTTGAAGACACGTGGGTCACTTCGAACTTTGTATCAAGCGTAAACACCATCTCCGAGAGTTCATTCGTTAGCAGTCGGTATTATTTGCATAGGAAAATATTGTTTTGTCTACCTATTCCTTGAGGTTTCATGTCAAACACATTGACTTCAATTCGTGTTATGAAGCAGACTACGTGGCACTGTGTTACCATGAACGGACAGCAATCAGCAAATAGATTTAGCTGTGAGCGGTAAAGCAGCTAGCACCCTTCTCTCTCTTTGCAATGGCTTACTACATCGGCACTGCTGTTTTCCTAGATTTTTTTCTGCTTGAAGAATGGACTGTTATTCTCACGACGAACTTGGCTTGAGTTTCAAGTCGTATATTGGCTCTCAAAATGTTCAGAACATGTGATACCTCTTGAGATCCTAACTCGAATGTGACTTACAATCAGCGTAACGTAAATGCTCTCATCAGGCACTCATTTAAAGAACTCACTATTGTAGTACCCATGTGGTACTGAGGCTCAATTACTGTCCGACTGGTTCACATCATTGGAGAAGTTATTCCAAAATCGTTAAAATGAAAAAATTGGAGTGTAAAAATTAATTTTCTATCCCACATTGTCAGTAATTTTTTTCTGTACGCGTAAAAACAGATTATTTCAAATTTAATGCTATGCAAGACGACATTTTGTCTGTTACTATTATTTATTTGAAATGTGTATTTATTAACCTTTAGGGTTATTACGATTTATTTACTGCCAGTTATTTTTTCACTGTTTTTCTTTGTTACACTTTGTAAAGTATTTATATGATATTTTTCTTTCAATACATGCGGCGTAGATGTGAATAGGCTGTCAGGAAAAATACGTGTAAAAAAATAAGATACACAAAGTTGACGACATAACCCAATGTAATAACTTCACTAGCAACTTACAAAGAAAGATATACCTGAGAAGGTGCAGTGTTCTGAGATTCATACTGTTCTTTAATTCATCAGAAACTAAATGTAACTGGAAATATTGACACACTGATGGAAAGATGTACAACCAGGCCACTTTTCATTATTTAAAATACCCCTAGCTTACTTCTTTTTATATTACAGTCTGCTACGCTGCTGTAATACAATGGGATTACGATGACTGTCAGAAAAACAGGGAAACACAAACTCTGGTATGAAACGGTAAACACGGATTAGTATCAGAAAACAAGGAAGGGACTGACTAATATTATACTGCGCATATTGAGCATTAGAGAAATAAGAGCTATATCAATAGTACTAAATATATAATTTCGGAACCTAAGTGGCATAAAATGAAGTTTCCTTTTTAATTATTAGATATACAGTAGGGCACTGTACCTAAAAACATATTTTTCAACGTATAACATTAGTATAATGGTATCGTGCAGTTCTAAAATCGCCAATTGAAACTATTTCCCAATATCAAACTTTACTTAGTATTTTACAATAAGAGCACAAGGCTGTCTTAACATTTGACGATGTTTTAGTGTAACCAAAACGACATATTTCCTTTTGCAGATAGTTCCGTTCTGGAAATAAACGTCATCGTGCGTCTCGTATCCGGAATCTGATAAATTTATACGCCGGTTCTGTTTGATGTTGTTTGGTGTGCCTACTTTAAGCCGCGTGATTGACATGATCGGTTTTAATGGCATTTCTTTGATCTTTTACTCAAAAGGTATCAATTCGTTCCTCTTAATAGCGGAGTCCTTTAACGACGAACGCCAATCACTAAACAGAGTAGCGTCTTTAGATGGTCCGAGATTCTTCGACAGACGCTCCTGGTCTACATTTACCTGTTACAAAAATGTTAGAGCTCTAATTTTTAAATTTATCAGCGCTACCAAAGTGAGATAAACCAGATAACTAAGACATACCCCACACAGACACAAAATTTCGTGCATTTAAAATTGCGATCTCGACCGCAAAACAGGAAATATATCACTTCTCTTTTCCATTTTATGAATGCTTTGTGCGTAACCACTTTCTAACTGATAAAATATGTTTTAAAATTTAACAAAAACTCCTGAAATCTTAAAAAAACTTTTGTAAGCTACTGTGGAAGGCAGCAGCGACACAAACAAGAAAAAAAGGGAAGTTGCGATCATCCATGCGATCCGTAGATTAAACTTTCGAATTAATAGAAAACTTTATTTCTGTTGAGGGAAGAAACAGTACTTCCTCTGCTTCCTGTGCCTCCTGCATGCAGTTTCATTGACAATCTATTACTGCTTGCAGAACGCAGGTTAAGCGTCGTCTTACAATTACTCAGTACCAATGCTCTCGACTTCAGCGACCGAAATGGGCAGGACTAGCGATGGGCGACTGGTTAACTTAGCGTTGACAGGGAGCGCAGGCCGGCCGGAGTGGCCGAGCGGTTTTAGGCGCTACAGTCTGGAACCGCGCGACCGCTACGGTCGCAGGTTCGAATCCTGCCTCGGGCATGGATGTGTGTGATGTCCTTAGGTTAGTGAGGTTTAAGTAGTTCTAAGTTCTAGGGGACTGATGACCTCAGAAGAAAAGTCCCATAGTGGTCAGAGCCATTTGAACCATTTGAACAGGGATCGCTGAACTCTGTCTTCCTGGAGGTGTGACGCTACTCGCTCTTTCCATTGGTGCGCGGGTCAGGGTCTTCTTGATGCCATTTCGCGGCGCTGCGCTTGGTCGGTGTGCAGTCGATGTTCAAGAACTGCACAGTACCCACTTTAGCCGTTAGTGGTTGTTTTATTACAGGATCATATATGTTCGGACTCGCTATGATCTAGTAGCATCGTCAGATGTCTCTTTACAACAAAATTAACATGTGTTCGTTAGAAACACAGGGTGTCCCAACTTTCGGATGGGTTTCAGATTGCCAGAATCATGTAAATTGGCTGGTCCCAAGATGAAGCATTAAAAATGGCAGTGGGTAGGAGACGTAGGTAGAGTTCGTGAGAACTGCTAGCCGAAGGGGTTATTGAAAACTACTGAGGTGTTAGGTGGTCTGGCCTCCCTACTTCAGACAGTCTTTGCGTCTTTGCGGGCATTTGTTTATTTTTCATCACTGGTCAATACCTGCTGCTCACGGTGCTCATGTACACTGCCCGCACCAGCTACCCACTGGAATTTTCAATGTTTCATTTTGCAACCATCCAATTTAGGTGGTTCTGCCAATTCGAACGCCGTCTAAAAGTTGGGAGACTGTGTATTTTTAGCGAAACCATGTTAAAGCAGTGATACACTAAGCCACAACATTCTGACAACTACTCACCACGACATTGGATGCCACCTGGTGGCGCTTTGCGCATGCGACGCCGTAACAGACGTGGGTCACGCTAGCGAAGCTGTGGGCTGCAAATGAGGAAATCCATTGGGATAAGCGCCTTTGACAAAAGGCAAATTATTATTACGCCTGTAAACGAGTATCTCAAACACGTCGAAGCTCGTCGAATGTTCAGGTGTTACTGTCGTTAGCATCCACGAAAAGAGGCAGAAGGAGAGTGAAACTACAACTAGGCGCTAAAAGGTTGAACGTCCACGAATCTTCGTAGAACGTGGGGTTCGGAAGCTTGTCTCCTCAATAAAGTAGGGTAGATGGTGATCTGTAGCAACTCTGCAGATAGAGTGCAAAATGTTTGTGCACTCACAAGAGTTTCGAGACTCACCTTGAAACGTCCCCCTAGAAAAATTATGAATGACTGTGCTGGTGAACGTCTTACGTCATTTGAATTTCAAACAGCTGAGCAAAACAGGACGTACTCAGACAGTACTCTCTTTAGTTATTCTGATCATCACTGAACTGAGTCACAATATTTTAGCGCAACGCAATCTGACTTTCAATAATCCCTACAAAAGAATGGCCCTGACAAACAATAACCTATACCTTTCATTAATCACTTGCCTCACAAAAATCTTCGTTACTCGAACTACCGCATTGCAGAGAATGCCAATACTGCCAGCTAAATGAAAGATTCTAACTGCTGAAGGCACTAACTACTGATAGGCATAGTTAGCAAATGAAAGATTTTCATAGAGAACAAACAATGTATTTACCTTAATAGTGTTCAAAAGTATATATATATATATATATATATATATATATATATATATATATATATATATATATATATCAGTTCATAACATCCAGTCTCACAAATTTCCTTTTTCTGACAGACACACGTCCAGATCGCTCTCAAAACTGAGGCATCTCTCCCTCCACATCCACCACTGCTGGCGGCTCACATCCAACTGCCCAACGCTACGCGCTGTTCACATCCAACTGCCCAACACCACAATAGCGAATATTCCAACAATGAGTCCAACCAGCCACAGATTGCTCACAGCGCAGTCAGCGATTTTCATACAGAGCACTACGTGGCGTTACCAACATAAAATCCTAAACAGCCTACTTGCAACCTTTCACTATACATTGATGAACATATTGACCCAATGACATTGTCAATGAAGATTACAGTGGGCACGGGACCATCGGGATTCGACCGTTGATCAGCGTAAACGTGTCGGCTCTTTGGGTGAATTACATTTTTGCTACACTAGGTCGCTGATCATGTCCACAAACGCCGTCATCGAGGTGAACGGCGGCTCGAGACGTGCAGCGCGCCACGGACACAGGCTGGTAGGAGCAGTATTATGCTGTGGGAGACATTCTCCTGCGCTTGCATAGGGCCTGTGGTAATAATCGAAGACACGACGACAGGTGTGAACCACCTACATACCTTCACGCGTGATGTCTTCTCCGACGGTAATGTCACCATTCAGCAGTATAATAGTCCGTGCTGCGGAGCCAGAAAAGTGCTACAGTGGTTTGAGGGGCATTATAGTGAACTAAACACTGAACGTCTTGAAGACGAAATTCGCCTGATGTAAATCTTATGGAGCGCATCTGAGTCGCCATCACCGCGTACGCAAATTAAAGACCCGTTATTTACATGAATTACATGATCTGTGCGCAGAAAGTTAATGCCGCTTCCTCCAGAAAACTGCCAACAATATATCGGGTCCTTGATACGCAGAATCTGTGATATATTTTGTTCCATAAACGGACAAGCAAGCTGTCAAGCAGGTGGTCATAATGTTTTGGCTCATTAGTGTATGTATACACCTGATGATGCGAAACTGGTTGTGTATGTCCCTGTAATAAAGAAACTACTAACAGATGATGCGACTACCAAAAAGTTTTTTAAAAAATATTTTATCATGTGTCGAAGCTGTGGATGCCATAACCGTAAAATCATACTTTTCAACTGATTTGCATATTTTAAGGAACTTCGTCTTTAAAAAAGTGTTATGAGTATGTGCCTACGAAAGAAGAACGTAATCTTCTGGAAATACTTACTTTAGTATATAGTCTACCTCTTTATAATGATAAGTGTGGGGTGATCAATAACTCATACGTAAAAGTCATTTGCTATTAATTAATCAACGGGTAGGATTGTAAGGATTCCATAACAAGGGCAGAGTTGTGTGAGTCAGAGATAAGCATGTTTAAAAGAAAATGGAGGGTAGGAAACTGTAACGCAGATTCAGTTTCTCTGTTCTTTTCCTAAACAAATACAGTGAACGCCGAGATGGAAAGGACATGACCTATACACTTTCCCATCCTCTCCTATCTGAACTCGGGCTGCAGCTTTAATGATTTTGTTGTTGACAGGAGTCAGTATGCTGATCTCCCTCACCTTTCCGTAAGTAACACTATCTGGTTTCCGGGCACAAGCTGCTTTTCCCGTATGTAAGGAAGGAATGACACATTTTGAACGGAATGGCTGACGCACAATTCCGTTTTGCACCCTGCCTGATAAAAAAGAAAAGAAGTGAAGCACCGTTAAGGTGAGGATGTAACGAAATGAAACTTGACGGGTTGAGAGGGTATGTGACGTTGATTACAAAATAAAGTCGAATTTATAAAGAACGTGGCACTTAACCCTGTGACCAGGATGCATGCACTGATTCGGTAGGAAAGTACGTCTTCTCCTGAGGCAGTCTCAGCCACATTTGTTGTCAATAACTTGGATACTTGTCGTAAGTATCCCGGATACTGGCGTTGTGGCGTCAGAGCTTGTGTCTCAAATGTTCTAAGTTTCCTCAGTCACCATCAGCGTGACCTAAAATCATACCTGATGGCTCCCGAAGCCATGATACCAGGAATAACATCGTTATGCCTCTAAAAAAATTGGGAGGATGACACCTGTTACCACATATCCGCCATACTCGACAATGGTCATTCAGAGTAGTGCCGGAACCACACTTCATCGTTGAACGCTGTGCGATGCGATTTATCAGAATTCAGTGCTTCCCGATCGTGGCACCGTTCCAAACGCAACGGTTTTTGTTGTGGTGTCAGAGGCAGTCTACGCATGGGACGCCATGAAACTAGTGTGCCTGCTGTTAGTCTACAACTAGGGGCGTGGGATGCCACAGAATATTACAGGAAGTCCATTACTGGTTCTCGGATGACAGACGCGTTGGGATCGGATTACGAGGATCTAGCGGTCATCAGACATCGTCGACTAGAGCCTTGACCCTCCTGTTCCCATACAGTCCAACATTATAATGCCAAACTGCTCTGGATATTGCATGATTCAAAAAGCTGACCAGATGGACACCCACAATGAAGCCCCCTTCAAACTTGTGAGTTGCTGATAACGCTCACAAGAGCAGGCGGTATCTTCGTGTCCTCCACAGCGATCACTCAGCCTTTTCATCATCATCATCATCATCATTTAAGACTGATTATGCCTTTCAGCTTTCTGTCTGGAGCATAGCCCCCTTATATAATTCCTCCATGATCCCCTATTCAGTGCTAACATTGGTGCCTCTTCTGATGTTAAACCTATTACTTCAAAATCATTCTTAACCGAATCCAGGTACCTTCTCCTTGGTCTGCCCCGACTCCTCCTACCCTCTACTGCTGAACCCATGAGTCTCTTGGGTAACCTTGCTTCTCCCATGCGTGTAACATGACCCCACCATCTAAGCCTGTTCGCCCTGACTGCTACATCTATAGAGTTCATTCCCAGTTTTTCTTTGATTTCCTCATTGTGGGCACCCTCCTGCCATTGTTCCCATCTACTAGTACCTGCAATCATCCTAGCTACTTTCATATCCGTAACCTCAACCTTGTTGATAAGGTAACCTGAATCCACCCAGCTTTCGCTCCCATACAACAAAGTTGGTCGAAAGATTTAACGGTGCACAGATAACTTAGTCTTGGTACTGACTTCCTTCTTGCAGAAGAGAGTAGATCGTAGCTGAGCGCTCACTGCATTAGCTTTGCTACACCTCGCTTCCAGTTCTTTCACTATGTTGCCATCCTGTGAGAATATGCATCCTAAGTACTTGAAACCGTCCACCTGTTCTAACTTTGTTCCTCCTATTTGGCACTCAATCCGTTTATATTTCTTTCCCACTGACATTACTTTAGTTTTGGAGACGCTAATCTTCATACCATAGTCCTTACATTTCTGATCTAGCTCTGAAATATTACTTTGCAAACTTTCAATCGAATCTGCCATCACAACTAAGTCATCCGCATATGCAAGACTGCTTATTTTGTGTTCACATATCTTAATCTCACCCAGCCAGTCTATTGTTTTCAACATATGATCCATAAATAATATGAACAACAGTGGAGACAGGTTGCAGCCTTTTCTTACCCCTGAAACTACTCTGAACCATGAACTTTTCACTCCAGATATATATGGGAAGATTTCAATTATACTACATCATGGTCAGGCAGAGATTACGAAATCAGGCACTGAATTGTAAGGTGCACCCAGGAGAAGATACAGGCTCAGATCACAATTTAGAAGGTTGAAGTTTCAGAGACTAGTCCGGAAGGATCAATGCGCAGAGAAGTGGACGCGGAAGTACTAAAGAATGAGATGATTACACATGGAGTCCTGTGAGACTATACAGCAATCTTAAAAGTTGGAAAGAAAGACATAGTTACAAAGAAGGTAACTGTGAAGAAATCACTGGTAACGAAAGAAATACTTCAATTAAACGACGAAAAAAGGAAGTGCAAAAATGTTCAGGGAAATTCAGGAATTCTGAAATACGAGTCGTTTAGGAATGAAATAAATACGAAGTTTAGGGAAACTAAGCCGAAAAGGCTACAAGAAAAACGTGAACAAATCGAGAAACAAATGATTGTCGGAAAGACTGACTAAGCATATACAAAGGTCAAAACAACCTTCGGTGAAATTTAAAGCATGGATAGTAACATTAACAGCGCAGTGGGAATTCCAGTGTTAAATGCTGCGCACAGGACGGATAGGTGGAGGCCTCGATGAGTGGAAGACTTGTCAAAGCGATAAAAAGGAAACAGTAGACGATGTATGTAGAAGAGATACGAGACCTAGTATTAGAATCTGAATTTAAAAGAGCTTTGGAACAATTAAGAACAAATGAGGCAGACGGAATTGATAAATTCCATAAGAACTTCAGAAATCATTAGGTAAGTGGCAACAAAATGGCTATTCACTTTGGTATGTAGAATTTATGAGCCTGGTTATACACCATCAGGCTTTCGGAAAAACATCATCCACACTATTTCGAACACGGCAAGAGCTGACAAGTGCGAGAATTATTGCACAGTCAGCTTAACAGCTCATGCATCCAAGTTTGTTACAAGAATAATACACAGAAGAATGAAAAATATAATTTTTGTCTGTTAGATGACGGTTAGTTTCGCTTCAGGAAAGGTAAAGGCATCAGAGAGGCAGTCCAGGTGTTGCGGTAGGTAATGGAGGCAAGACTGAAGAAAAATCAATACATATTCATAGGATTTGTCGACCTGGATAAAGCGTTGTACAGTGTTAAATGGAACAAGATTTTCGGAATTCTGAGGGAAATAGGGATAAGCTTTAGGGACTGACGGGTATACAAAATGTGCAAGAGCCAAGAGGGAACAATAAAAGTGGAAGACCAAAGAAAGAAGTGCTTGATAAGGATGTAATCTTTTGCCCCTACTGTTCAATCTGTACATCGAAGAAGCAATGACGGAACCAAAAGAAAGTTTCAAGAGTGGAATTAAAATTCAAGGTGAAAGGAAATCAATGATAAAATTCGCTGATGAAATTGCTATCCTCAGTGAAAGCGAAGAAGAATTACATGATCTACTGAACAGAATGAACTGTTTAATGAGAGTAAAGTACACTGCTGGCCACCGTAAATGCAACACCAAGAAAGACAAGAGGTAGCACAACAAAATTTATTTTGTAGATAACATGTTGACCAAGTATCAAATGATTACGTTTACAGACGTCTGTGACATGTGGTTCCTGTCAGAATCAGTAGCCAGAGTAGCCGCCATTGTTGGAGATCACCGCTGCCACACGTCTCGGCATTGAGTCAAAGACGCGTTGGATGTGTTCCTGGGGTAGAGCAGCCCAAGCAGCTTCCACACGTTGCCAAAGATCATCTGGTGTGGCAGCTGGGGATGTAATCTGGGTCACTCGTTCAGCAACCATGGACCACATGTTTTCTATCGGCGAAAGATCCGGAGAGCGAGCCGGCCAGGGAAGCACTTCAATCTGGTTATTGACGAAGAACCTTTGGACAATGCGTGCCACGTGTGGTCGCGCATTATCCTGTTGAAATATGGCTGTGGCCGAGCCCTGAAGGTAAGGAAGGACACCTGGCTCCAGCACCTCGGATATGTAGCGCCGGCTATTTAAAGTACCGGCAATGCGTACTAGAGGCGTGCGAGAGTAATATCCAATACCGCCCCATACCATAATACCTGGTGCAAGACCAGTGTGGGGTGCATAATGCAGCTGTCCAGCATCCTCTCTCCACGGTGTCTCCACACTCGAATCCGACCATCGTGGTGCTGCAGACAGAAGCGTGCCTCGTCAGTAAAGACAACGTCATTCCATTCTGCCGTCCACATCCGTCTGTCATCATACCATTGGCGACGGAGACGTCTGTGGTTCTGCGTCAATGGTAGACGAAGCAATGGACGTCTTGCGGACAGACCACTCTGCTGTAAACGGCGTCGAATGGTACGCGCAGACACTGGATGATGCGTTACAGACGCAATGTGCTGTGCTATGGTTCGGGATGTCACTGAGCGATCCGTCACTGCCATGCGCACAATTTGCCTATCAGCACGTGCAGTGGTGCACCGAGGTGAATTCGATCGACCACGTCGGTCCGTCGTACCCTCCTGCATCCAACGGTCACATATCCGCATTACAGTTGTTTGGTTTCGTCCAAAACGACTAGCGATTTCTCTGTATGATAATCCACAATCTCGGTAAGCCACTATCCTTCCTCTGTCGAACTCGGATACTTGATCAAACGATGTTCGCTGTTGTCTACGAGGCATAACTGATCGTCTTGTGAAACAACCACAAGGTAAACACACGTGCCGAACGTACACTCGTCGAAATCGCCAAGCCTTAAATGGCGCTATGAGGTGGCGCCACAGGCGTGCGTGATGTGCGTCTGCGCTGAAATTCTAATCAGTTGCATATCTCATCGCTCCAAACCCATGGTGTAAATTTCACTTGATTCGGATGCTTCCTTCAGGGTGTTGCATTTACGGTGGCCAGCAGTGTATAAGTACTGACAGAAAATCTCAGAAAGTCGAAAGTAATGAGAACTAGCAGAAATGAGAACAGCGAGAAACTTAAAGTTGTTATTGATGGTCACGAAGTAGTTGAAGTTGAAATACACCATGGTGGATGGAGCAAGAACGACATCAAAGGCTGACTAGCGCTGGTCAACACAACATTCTTGGACAACGGAGGTCTACTAGTATCAAACATGGGTCTTAATTTAAGGATTTCTGAGAAAGTACGTTTGGAGCAGAGCACTGTATGGTAGTAAAACATGTGCTGTGGGGAAATAGAACAGAAGAAAATCGAAGAATTAGACATGAATGTTGAAAGTTATATCAAATGGTAAGGTAAGGAAAGAGGAGGTTCTCCGGAGAATCTTGGAGGAAAGAAATTTATGGAGAATATTGACCAGACGAAGGGACAGGTTGATAGGAAGTCACTTAAGACATCAGGGAACAACATCCATGGTACTAGAGGGACCTGTAGAGAGAAAAAAACTGTAGAGAAGACAGAGATTGGAATACATCCATTGGAAATAATTGAGGATGTAAGTAGCAGATGCTCGTCTGAGACGAAGAGGTTGGCAAGGGAGAGGAATAAGTGGCGAGTCGCATCGAAACAGTCACAACACTGATTTTTTGAGGGGCATTGTATACCGTCATTTGTATCCCGATCAACTGATTTTGACAGTATGCTATTTTCAAATCTTTCAAACGTACAGGAATGGATGACATACTTTGCTCCAGCTATCTTTTAACAATAAAAGATCTATACAAACTAGAAGGAGGTGGCTTAGTGGTAGTAGCAAGGGGCATAACGAACGGTTAGTATAAACGGCTGGTAACTGTGCAAGAATGGAGGAAGCGCAAGAATTCTTGTCTAGGGTGTAATGATACACAGAAAAATGGAAGCCAGAAAGAGATCAGAAGTAGAACCGACAGGTGAAGGAAGCGTTTTTCATGTAGAGTGCTGTTCTGGAAGGAATATTGGAAAGTTTATGCCTGGAGCACCGCACTGTAAAAATGTAAAACACGGACGATTATAAATCCGTAGAAGAAGAAACTAGAGAAACTTGAAAGCAAAGGAAAGTTAAAAATTATATATGCGGGTAAAGAATGAAACTATTAGGAATCAAAAAAAGAGAATCTGAAAATAGAAGTCAAAGGAAGATCCTCATAATATGAAAGGAAATTTAACTTTGTGTTAGAAGAATGTATGGAGAGGAAAAATAATGGGGGCAGAGAAGGATTAGACAATGCAAAACTGGTTACTGCGGATGTAGGGCTGTAGGTCAGAGTGTTGCACTTTGCCGGCCCGTATGACCGAGCGGTTCTAGGCGCTTCAGTCTGGAACCGCTTGACCGCTACGGTGGCAGGTTCGAATCCTGCCTCGGGCATGGATGTGTGTGATGTCCTCAGGTTAGTTAGTTTTAAGTAGTTCTAAGTTCTAGGGGACTGATGACCTTAGAAATTAAGTCCCATAGCGCTCAGAGCCATTTTTGAATACATAGACATTATCTTACGATACTATGTGTCAATGACGTGGACGGAAATGGTCAAGTGACAAAGTAATATAGCGGAAGATTTACTGTTTTTTTTTTTTTTTTTTTTTTTTTTTGTCGCTGTTTAAGAAGAGGGAGGTGCCTGTCTCAAAGTCTGCAGAATAATTCAGCCAGCTCAGTAACAGTGCGTACGTCGTAATTAGACGACCGTACGGCGCAGCGCAGAGGTCAGCAGACTGGACTCGCATTTTTAGGTTTTCCGTGTTTTCTAAGTCTCTTAAGGAAAATGCCGGGATGGTTGCTTTGCAATGGCACGGCCGATTTCCGCTCCAATCCTTTCCTAATCCGAGCTGGTGCTCCGTCATTAAAGACTTCGATGTCGATTGGACGTTGAACTCTCATGTTGCTCTTTTCTACTAGAAGACAAAAGTAAAGATCCTAGTACACTGCCAGCATTTCATCATAGAGAAGCAGAAGTCAAGTGCTGTTACAGAATGAACGTAAGGCGGCGGCGTTCACTGTACATAACTTGTACATCAGGCATTCCGTGCACCACTTCTGCGTTGCTGCGTATAAAACGAACAGTGAGCAGCCAGGAAAAACCTACTCATACCCCTCCTCCCAGAATGGCCGTCAGGAAATAATTAAGGTTTTATCACAGGAGAGAGTAAATCAAATTTTCTGGTTACAACAGTTTCGGAAATGAAACACTTCTGAAACAGCTGGCCGGTGCATATGCACTGTTGCTTACGCTATACTTTGTCATTCGATTTTAGAAATATGGTACAAAAAGGCTGTGACATCCGCTAGGGTGATGGCAGAGTGGTGTTTGCGGCAAAGAAACAGAGAAAGAGAGATGAAAGGAGGGGGAGAGAGAGAGAGAGAGAGAGAGAGAGAGAGAGAGAGAGAGAGAGAGAGAGAGACAGAGAGAGGAAGGAGGGAGGAACAAGGGGAGAGAAAGAGAGACACAAAGCCTGAGAGAGAGACAGAAATTTCAATGTCCCTGTGCATGAAAGAATTTTCGTCTAATAACTATCAAAAAATTTTTGAAATGACATACTGCTTTTCTTCAATATTTATATGCACAGTAACAGTAAAACCAGATGCTAATTTTTACAGCTTCGAGAGCGACATACTTGGTATGTTGCGACAACGGATCTTACTGCGGAGGATTCCAAGTTGCATAGGGATTAGTTATGGATGATATGGCAGTAGCTGAAGAAAAGATCTTTGCTTCTAAACATTTATTTACATAGCAAACATAAGAAGTATGGTGCTCCACAGCTGCTAGCTAAGTCAGCTGAAGACAGTAAACGCAACTCACAAACTTCAAAGTAGTATCGGCATACACAGTGGACGACCTGGTATATAGGGTCTCGACGGTACATCTACATCTACATGGTCACTCTGCAATTCACACTTAAGTGCCTGGCAGGGGGTTCGTCGAAACATTTTCATACTACTTCTCTACAATTCCACTCTCGAATGGCTCGTGGGAAAAAGGACCACCTATATCTTTCCGTTCGAGCTCTGATTTACCTTATTTTATTATGATGATCATTTTTTCCGTACATAGACTGGTGTCGACAAAATATTTTCACATTCGGAAGAGAAAGTTGATAATTGAAATTTCGTAAATACATCTCGCCACAAAGAAAACCGCCTTTGTTTCAGTGACTGCCACCCCAACTCGCGCATCACATCAGTGATACTCTCACCCCTGTTGCGCTATAACACGAAACTAGCTGCCCTTCTTTGACTTCTTCGATGTCCTCCGTCAATTTTACCTGGTAAGGATCCCATACCGCACAGCAACATTCCAGCAGAGGACGGACAAGTATAATGTAGGCTGTCTCTTTAGTGGGATTGTCGCATCTTCTAAAAGTTCTGCCAACAAAGCGCAGTCTCTGTTTCGCCTTCCCCACAATATTATCAACGAGGTCTTCCCAATTTAAGTTGCTCGTAATTGTAGTTAATAGGTATATAGTCGAATTGACAGCAGTTAGATTTGTGCGACTTATCGTATACCCAAAGGTAGAAAGAAACAGCGTGATATTACATAGAAATGTCTTCAGCAGATGAGAACAACGTATCAGCAGTGACTGTGATATTTAGAAATGTGATTGAGATATACAAGATTGGTAGCATTATCGTCATGCATGTCAAATACAACTTGATGAAGGCATAACAGTCCACCTTAGGCAATAGTGAGAAACAGTCGACAGCGGTAATGTTGTCATTTCACATAATAAACGACTAATTTTCGCCAAATTACTAGCGGTCCTCAGGACGACGACCAACTTTGCAGCTCGTAAACAAATTGTTTTTGAACAGTCGGAAAATTACCTTTTGTTTTATAGAAACAAAATTAGCTATGCTTACGGAAACCTCAGGAAGACAAAGTGGGATTTCCTACAAAGAGATGGACATATCTTCCGGAAAGAGGCAGACGGCTAATTCATAAATATGAATGAAATGATGATAATAACTAAATTAAGACATAGAGAAACATAATATTTCTCAGTTGTAGTTTACAGACTACGTTGTTCACAGAATATTTCTCGCAGATTTGCAATTTGTCCGGACCTCTCCCTTGTGCCACAAATGTGGGTAGCGCAAGGGAGACATGTACGTCTTACAACATAATTAAAGCCTCTGAAATGATTAATGCGCGATCTGCATGCTGATCCAAGCTATTTGGGAGACCAGATAAGAAACATCAGCATGAATTCATTGCGTGCTACCCTTTGCGGTGCATTAAATCGAGACCCTCAGCAAGGTGAAGCCGGTAAGATGACGACACTGTTTCGCACAGTTCACAAATTCCGATGACATAGTAGCCACACGTACCTGAAATCGAGAACCTCAGACAAAAAAATATTGTGCTTGTATTCTAAAACTAGCACAGCAGCAGTTTTCAAATTAGTATATTTAGTGTTATATTCATGGTTCACCAGAGGAAAAAATAATACTTATACAGTTTCGTGCGAGAAGTAGTTGATCGAATTATTCGCTGTCACGCGAGCAGATGCTTGATAGATATTCACAAATTTCGCCCTGAAAAGCCTGTTTCAAGAATTTTTAAAACAAGGTATCGCACTATATCTGGAATATTTATTCGCCCGTTCACCAACCACTCCCTGGCCCGAGGTCTAGAAATATAAGCTCACGCTGCGCTTCCTTCTATATAGACAATATTTCTGTTAGTGTGCTCTGTTAAGATGCTATGGACATTATCTTCTTCAGTACAGGCTGGTCAGGCATTACGTGGTTCATATCCTCGGTACCAAACTCAAGCCTACCATTTGCTGTAACGTCAGTTGACTTAGAGGCTCAGGCAATGTTGAAACCTCCCTCTACACTGATATTTTGTCAAGGTATTTCTGGATATTCTAAAATTTATCAGATAAAAAGTACGTAAACGTTTTGTTCTCGAGATGTTTAACACTATAGTGGAATTAACAGAGACTGCAAGAGGATCGGTAGTTGGAGCTAGACGCATGGGATATTCCTTTTCGAAAATCGTCAGGGAAGTCAATATTTCGTGATCCACTGTGTAAAGTGTGTGCCGAGAATATCAAATTTCAGGCATTACCTGTCACCACGGACAACGCAGTGGCCCATGGCTTTCGTTTAGCGACCGAGGACAGCGGAAATTGCGTAGAATTTTCGGTGCTAGCAGACAAGCAACAGTGCGTGAAAAAATCGTAGGAATCAACGTGAGACGTCAGACAAAGGTATCCGCCAGGGCAGAGCGGTGAAATCTGGCATTAAAGGGTTATGCCAGCGGAAGACCGGCGCGACTACCTTTTCTAACAGCACAACATCGCCTGCAGCTTTTCTCCTGAGCTCGTGACCACACTAATTGGATCCTAGACTACTGGAAAACCGTGACCTGATCAGATTAGTCCAGATTTCAGCTCACAAGAGTAGATGATAGGATTCGATTCGTGCAGACTCCACGAAGCCATGGATGCAAGGCACTGTGCAAACTGGTGTTGGCTTCATAACAGTTCGGGCTGTGTTCACATGGAATGGACTGCGTCCTCTGGTGAAACTGAACCGATAACGACTGTAAATGGTTACATTCGACTACCTGTCGACCGTTTGCAGCCATTCTTGGACTTTATGTTCCCAAACAATGTTGAAATTTTTATGGATGACAATCACCGGTTTGAAGAACATTCCGGACAATTTGAGGGAAGAATTTGGTCACCAAGATCGCCTGATATAAATCCCACCCAACATTTATTTCACATGCTCGAGAGGTGGGTTCGTTCACGAAATCCTGCATCGGCAACAATTCTGCAATTATGGACGACTAAAGAAGTAGCACGGCGCAATATTTGTGCAGTGGACTTCCAGCGACATATTGGGTTCATGTCAGGTGTAGCTGTTGCATGACGGCGGCAAAAGAAGGTCCGTCACGATATTAAGAGGAATCCCATGGCTTTTGGCACCTCATTGTACAGTAATTGTCTTTACCCCCAAGGAGGTTTCGAAATAGTGCAAACTTCCAATTGTCGTTAAAGATTCAACTGGAAATAATGGTCTTATTGAGCTTTTTCGTGGCATACCAAGAAGATATTTTCACTTTGTTAATGTCACTGTATTCATCATAATATATTTTGTGTTCTGTCGCAAACCTTACTAAGCACCTCGTGTGACCATATTTGCACAGTCAATTGTCAGTGTAACACTGAGCTGAAAGATTTTCGAGTGAGCATAAATACGAATCCACCCGGTTATCTCAATTTATCGCTCGTAGGACATCATGTCTGAATACAGTGACTGGATTTCATAGACTTCTGTAGTGCTTGTCCTTTTCTAAACGGTTAGTAACACTTCAGGAGGAGCACCATCGACATCGTAGCATGACAATGTGATTTTGGCTCAACCTAATCCTCTTGGTAACAAGCGGTTACGTGGAAGTTATTCTGGAGGATGACGATGTGCAAGTACTTGAAAATTATTTTAATTTTACAGGTGAACGCTTTACCTATTTTCTGAGATTCTAAGACACACAGATGCCAAAAAAAAAAAAAAAAATTGTACACCTGGAAAGACGATTTTGATCCGATGACGGTATATGCCACCTGGGGGTGGGTTAGTAGATATCCTCACAATGGTTTCAACATCCTTAGTCAACAGATAGAGCAGTAGAATAACTAACGCGTTGCCATAGGCAATGCTTTCAGCCGGAAGGATCAATGTGGAGGAAACGTATGAAGTAAGCAGGCAAGCATGTCCTACAACAAACTGAGCGTGTTTGAAGGGGGTCAAATGGTGGCCTTTGGAGTGGTCAGATGCTCCTTTTCAAAGATTGCAAGAGAAGTTACACGTGATGCGTCAGTTCTCCAACGATGCTGGTATTAGTGGTCACGTGAACATTCACACACTGGTCAACGAAGTTCTGGACGTCCACCCAGCACAGACGGTTGCCAGGACTGTCGTTCTGTAAGGGCAACAGTGGCAGATCATACAGCTACGGCAGCAGAGACGTTTCAGCACGAACTATTGCGAACTATTAGCAGTGGGACTACGGGCACAAACACCTCTAGCCTGTCGTCCAATCACGCCACACCACCGATGTGCGCGGTTCCACTGGTGTCGTCACAGGATCACTTGGAGGATGGAATGGGGCGCTGTGGTCTTCAGCGATGAAAGCAGATTCTGCACGCAAGCAAGTGATTGTCGTTTGCGCGTACGACGTAGACCTGGTGAGCGCTGTTTTGAAGAGTGCATTCGCCAAATGCACAAACTGATCCCAACCTAGGCGTTATGGTCCGGGGTACGATAAACTACAACTCTTGCACACCTATGGTGTTTCTAGAGAAGACACTAGCCAGCGCTCATTACGTTCAAAATGTTGTCAGAGCCGTTCTTGCAACAGGAAGGTGATGTGTTGTTCCAACAGGATAATGTTCGCCCACCCAATTGTGCTGGCCAGCTGTATCTCCGGACTTGTCTCCAACCGAGCACGTGCGTGATATGATTGGACGACAATGGACTCGTGCGGCTCCTCCACCAACAGAGGCGGCACCACATAATAATATGGGTGTTCCATGTGGGGTCGATACCTGATACTTCAGAACCACCTTTCCTATTGATCCGCAAATGTAATTATTCGTGTAGCCCATACCCATTGCTGCAACAGTAAGTCTTGAGTAAATTGAAAAAAAAAGTATGTACAAATATTTTTATTAGCAGTGCATTCAGATTTCGTTATTGGCTACTTGGTATTTAGGGTGTAGCGTAGCATCTGCAGAACTACAGCCGTATTGTAGGTTTATTTTCTCTGCCGGTACTGTTATTTGTAACGAAGAGGTAAAGCAACAGAAATCGTGAGCAAGAGGAACAAAAATATCATATAAATTTTCTTCTTGCTGGCAAATATCACCTCGTTTCTAACGAGCTCAACGAAAATAAAACTAATTTTTCAACGTAGGTCATAAATTAGCTACACAGTAGCATTTTTCATAAAGTTCAGCAGTTTAAACATAATACTTCACTCTTTACTGCTTGGTCTCATTCCTTGTAAGGGCTCCCTGAGCACTGGGAGTTATTTCATTACTTTTCAGAACAAACTGTGCGGGAATGTCAGAGGTGCGTGTCATTTAACTTTACCGCAGTGGCAGAGAATGAAACGAAGCGCGAACTGTCATATAGGCGGCCGCACGCCACGGCAGCCGGCGCTCGAATGACTAGTTCAAGGAGCGGCCGCCCTCAGCTGTGGCAGCGCCACTGTGCGGTGGCGCTAGCGGCGCACCGCTGCCATCAATCTTCCCGGCGAAGTAGGACACTCCTGAGAATAACACGCTGTTTCGCACTTCCCACTGCTTCTTCCTCGCGAGCAGGCGTTGTTACACACATAAGTGTGAAATAGCACCTCCACACTGTAGTGGAACACAGGGCGAGGCGTTATAAAGGTAATTCACAGGGCACAAGTTTAAACCACCATCGTAAGTTTTCATTTTTTGTCGCTGTAGCAGAATGAAGCTAGTAATGCACGGTGGTAAACACGTTCTCAGTAGTGACTGAGATTTTGCCTATGGTAAGGAGAACTTTCTTTCCTCCAAAGCTAATTTAGATATACATTTTTCTGAAGCTGTTCCGGCAGTACATTTTAAGTGTTGTATCGTAAAATACGTTTTAAAACAGTTACGAACCATAAAATTAATCAAAATATGTTTATTATTAGTTTCCCTATTGCCGTTTTCTAACCTGCAAGGAGAGCTAGAGCTACAGGCACCATTACCTAAATAAATACCGTTCCAGCCTGAAATCTTTCCACAATTACCCTTGTCAGGGACGGCAAGTTGACAGTGTGACTGCGATAAACGAAATAAGAAAAATTATGTGCATCTTGTGCATCAACGACGAGCGACAGACTTTTTAATCAAAGCCATATTTCAGATGACATTTATCTTCATTGTTTACCAGAATCGGTCGAATGAAAAATGGGATTATGCCGAAATCTAAAACGTAGGAGACTGTTTGAAAACAGGTCGTTTGGAACTGTATTGGTCGTAGATGGTCAGTCTGCATTCACAAGGTGCATACCAAAGGAGGACCTAAGTCTGTGCAGATGGCTGATTCAATGGGCGAGCTTTTAGAAGCGTAATGTGGGGAAATTTTTATTCGCCAACTGCGTTTTACAAACTGACGTTCATCAGCACAAGGAGAACTGTATGTCAGCAGCTACGAGCGTGTTTATGAATTAATAAAGGGAAAACCAGCAAGATTGGTTGGAAAGAACTGCCGTCTTATGAATGGCAGAAAAAAATTATTGTTCTCTACCTCAGTATTTTTTTAGCATTTCACAAGGCTATCGATTTTATTAGTGTGGCTCACATAATGCTATCAGATATCTTGTACCGACAATATCGTGTGTAACATACTGCATACTTTATCATAGTTGCTGATGCGGGAGTGTAATTTATAATTGTATTAGACGTCGTATGGAGTTTTGTTCACTACCGCTGTTTCAACTAAAAATATCACATAGGAACTATGAGAAGCTGCATAAAGTAAGCACCAGTACCAAATACCTGACAGCGTTACATGATGCAGAATAACAAGAAAACCACTGAAGGTCGCACATGTAGTGCTGAGGCATGTTACGTGTGCAAGGAGGAGAAATGAATTTTGTGTTGCATAAACCGTAAATTTCCTCCAGTTTTTCTTTCTAAGCGCGAAAATTTCGATAAAAGCAGCACAGGAGGAAGATCACAATGCGGTTCATACAGTACTGTCAAGAATGAAGAGAAGTATGTTTATCTTTAATGGCAATGCATATTTTAGGACCGATAATATTTTTAAATCGATCCATTACCAAGGTTCAAGCCCCCTGGGTTGAGAGTGCTGAAGTGCATATTACAATCACTCGGCACTGTACACGGGAGTTGATTGCGAAAGAGGAACGCGAACTCGTTTGCATCTCACGCAAAACGCAGCGCTCTGATTTAATTAGTATTTTAACAGCTGTAGTGTATCGCACCTCAAAGAGCTGCTAGTTTTCAATAGATGAACTTTGAAACATGGAACATAACTTGCTATGGAGAACACCATTAACTTGACCAACTTTTCCAAATGCATTCCTTCTTTATTCTACCTTTATCACGCGTTTCTGTTATGTGATTACTCACATTCGACAACAACATAATGAGGAAACTGGTTAGTGTTCATAATACTGTCATTTCTTAAATTTGACGTTTTTTAGTATAAATATTATTATTATTATTATTATTAAATATCGTTAATATATAATACAAATTGTTATGTTAACTCACTAATGATGCCTGGTTAGGATTAGAGTACGCCCGAAGTATTTAATCTTATCAGACAGAATAAACTCATAAAAATAAAAAAAGACAAATATCAGTTATAAGTAATTAGCAACATTGTAGATGAAACATATTAACATGCTTCCAGAATGAAATTTTCACTCTGCAGTGGAGTGTGCGCTGGTATGAAACTTCCTGGCAGGTTAATACTGTGTGCCGGACCGAGACTCGACCTCGGGACCTTTCCTTTCGCGGACAAGCTAAGAGACGAGGTACTGGCGGAATTAGTGCTATGGGGACGGATCCTGAGTCGTGCTTGGGTAGCTGAGTGGCTAGAGCATATGCTCACGAAAGGCAAAGGTTCCGAGTTCGGAACGCAGTTTTAATCTGCCAGGAAGTTTAATATTAAGATGGCTCGTGTCTTTTTACTTTCATATAGTGTATGTGTGTGTGTGTGTGTGTGTGTGTGTGTGTGTGTGTGTGTGTGTGTGAGGAGAAAGAGAGAGAGAGAGAGAGAGGGAGAGGGACAGAGGGGTGGGGGGTAGGGGAATGTATTCTTTGCATTCACATGCGAAACCCACCTCGCACTTCCGTCACGTGCCATTCTGCAATCCTGCAGTTCATAGATGAAGGCAGTCAGGTAGACGCAGTATTCAGTGACTTCAGATAAGCATTAGACTCAGAACGACACTAACGATTAATAACGAAAGTATATCCATGAGCAGTAATAAACAAAATTTCTGAATGGGCTGAGGATTTGTCGGTAGGGAGGATGTAGCGTGTTATGTGAGATGGAATACATTCGAAAGATATAGAAGAAACATCAGGTGTCCCTCATGAAACTGTTTGGAACCCTTGATATTCATGCTGCATGTTAACTCTATGACACTAAAGGGGGAGAATATTACCTAGTTACTTATCCAACGTAAATTTTACTACGCTGTATTTGTAGTTACAAGGTCTCCAATAGTGTGTCACGTACAAAATAAGTGCAAAATGTTCCGTTTTGTATCCTTAAGTGACAATATCAGATTGGCGGGAAATGCGAATGGGTACCAACTGCAATCGTATCTTTTATGAGAGATTTGTAATCTAGGGTTAATGACGTGGGGGAGTATATTTGCTGATGATGTAGATACCTATAATGAACTAATTTCTCAAAGAATAAAAAATGGTGAGATATTTAGTCAGATAGTGACAGGATCTGGAAAAGTTTGAATGACTAGCCAATTTTACACTCCGTGAAACTTCCTCTGATTATAGTGTCAATGAGTCACAACTGGAATCAGTCAACCGCTACAAATATCTGGGTTTAATAATATGTAAGGATATGATATTGGATGACCACATACGCTCTGTTGTAGATAAAACAGGTAACTGACTTCCGTAAATTTTTAAGATACTGGGCAAAGGTAATAATTTTACTACGGACATTGCTTGCAAAACATTCGTGAGACCAACCTAGAAGTGTGTAGGGCCCATGCAAAGTATTACTTACAGAGGATGTTGAACGTATACACAGAATAATGGCAGAACGAATGGTCACCGATTTGTTTAGCCACGGCTGTCAAGAAGGTGCTCAAAAAACCTGTAGAAACAAACGCTTGAAGAAAGACACGAACTATCTAGAGAAAGCTTGCTCACAAATTGTCGTGAATCAGTACTAAGTGAGGAATTTAGCAACATGCTTCCGCTTGCTTACGAACACGCCTACAGGGACCGCGAAGACTAGTTTCGGCGTAATTACAGCGTGCACAGACGCTTTTAAGCAAATTTCCTTCAGACACTTTACGCGAGAATGTAATGGTAAGTTATGAGTGTTACAATGACAAGGATCTTCCGCCACATAATTCACGATGGTAGAGGCATTTTGTGTGCATGGGCTTGTTGAAAATGTTGAGAGGAATTTGATGTAAAAGGGGAAGGAAGGAGCGTTAGACTTTAGCGTCTCCTCTGAAATGAAATTGTCAGAATTGTCTGAAGTAATTTATCGAAAATACACCACTGGCCATTAAAATTGCTACCCCACGAATATGACGTGCTACAGACGCGCAATTTAACCGACAGGAAGACGATGCTGTGATATGCAAATGATTAGCTTTTCCGAGCATTCACACAACATTGGCGCCGGTGGCAACACCTACAACATGCTTACATGAGAAAGTTTCCAACCGATTTCTCATACACAAACAGCGGTTGACCGGCGTTGCAATTGACCGGCGTTGCCTGCTGAAACGTTGTTGTGATGCCTCGTGTAAGGAGGAGAAATGCGTATCATCACGTTTCCGACTTTGATAAAGGTCGGATTGTAGCCTATCGTGATTGCGGTTTATCGTATCGCGAGTTTGCTGCTCGCGTTGGTCGAGATCCAATGACTGTTGGCAGCATATGGTATAGGTGGGTTCAGGAGGGTAATACGGAACGCCGTGCTGGATCCCAACGGCCTCGTATCACTAGCAGTCGAGATGACAGGCATCTTATCCGCATGGCTGTAACGGATCGTGCAGCCACGTCTCGATCCCTGAGTCAACAGTTGGGGACTTTTGGAAGACAACAACCATCTGCACGAACAGTTCGATGACGTTTGCTGCAGCATGGACTATCAGCTCGGAGACCATGGCTGCGGTTACCCTTGACGCTGCATCACAGACAGGAGCGCCTGCGATGGTGTACTCAACGACGAACCTGGGTGCACGAATGGCAAAACGTAATTTTTTCTGATGAATCCAGGTTCTGTTTACAGCATCATGATGGTCGCATCCATGTTTCGCGACATCGCGGTGAACGCACATTGGAAGCGTGTATTCGTCATCGCCATACTGGCGTATCACCCGGCGTGATGGGGTGGGGTGCCATTGGTTAAACGTCTCGGTCACCTCTTGTTCGCATTGACGGCAGTTTGAACAGTGGACGTTACATTTCAGATGTGTTACGACCCCTGGCTCTATCTTTCATTCGATCCCTGCGAAACCCTATATTTCAGCACGATAATGCACGACCGCATGTTGCAGGTGACGTACGGGCCTTTCTGGTTAAAAAAAATGTTCGACTGCTGCCCTGGCCAGCACATTCTCCAGATCTCTCACCAACTGAAAACGTCTGTTCAATGGTGGCCGAGCAATTGGCTCGTCACAATACGCCAGTCACTACTCTTGATAAACCGTGGTATCGTGTTGAAGCTGCATGGGCAGCTGTACCTGTACACGCCATCCAAGCTCTGCTTGACTCAATGCCCAGGCGTATCAAGGCCGTTATTACGGCCAGAGGTGGTTGTTGTAGGTACTGACTTCTCAGGTTCTATGCGCCCAAATTGCATGGAAATATAATCACATGTCAGTTCTAGTATAATATAATTGTCCAATGAATACGCGATTATCATCTGCATTTCTTCTTGTAGCAATTTTAGTGGCCAGTAGTGTATGTATAGCCTGTATCTCAATGTTCATACTCATACCCGTGCACCCCGCTACCCATTCATAAAGTGTGCCACTTGGCTCGGAGGAAGACCTAAGGTAATCAGCATTTTCAGAGAATTCTACATCTACATCCATACTCCTCAAGACACCGTACAGTGCGTGGCGGAAGGTCCCCTGTACTACTGCAAATCGTTCCCTTTCCTGTTCCACTTGGCCGGCCGGTGTGGCCGAGCGGTTCTAGGCGCTTCAGTCTGGAACCGCGCGACTACTATGGTCGCAGGTTCGAATCCTGCCTCGGACATGGATGGGTGTGATGTCCTTTGGTTAAGTTTCAGTTTTTCTAAGTTCTAGGGGAGTGATGGCCTCAGATGTTAAGTCCCATAGTGCTCAGAGCCATTTGAACGTGTTCCACTTGCAAATAGAGCGAGGGAGAAACGACCGCCTACGTGCCTCCGTGTGAGCCCTTATCCTTGTGGTCGTTACTCAAACTGTACTTTGGCGGCAGTACAATCGTTAGACAGTCAGCTTCAGGTGCCGTTTTCCTAAATTTCCTCTATAGTGTTCCTCGAAACGATCGTCGACTCCCCTTCAGGGATTCCCATTTGAGTTCCCGGGACATCTCTGTAATACTTGCATCTTGTTGTTGGAAACTACCGGTAATAAAGGTAGCAGCCTGCCTCTGAATTGCTTCGTTGTCTCCGTTTAGTCCGAGTTGGCAGAAATCCCAGACGCTCGAACAGCACTCTAGAATAGGTCGCACTAGCATCCTGTATGTGGTCTCCTTTACTGATGAATCACACTTTCCCAAAATTCTCCCAATAAACCATAATCTTCACAAGCTGGTTCCATTTAGTATCGCTTTGCGACGTTACGCTCAGTTATTTAAACGACTAGAAAGGGGTCAAGCAGGACGCTACTGATGATCTGTCCGAGCATTATTGGTTTGTTTTTCCATTTCATCCTCTTCAACTTACACTGTGTCAAATGCTTTCCGGAGATATAGATTTATTATATACTTATATAGATATGGTGTCTGTTCTTTCAGACATGTCCGAAAGAACAGACACCATAACCATATAAGTATATAGTTCTGGCAATACCGGCCACGACCTTCTTCTTCTGTGCGGATGCACACATATTGCCCGAACTCTTAAAGGACTTGGTAAGAATGTCTTCCGCGAGTAAAGAGTGTGTTGGGGTGGGACAATACAAATGTAGTGTGTGGACATACAAGGTGAGAATGTGGGTCTCGCGGGAGGTGTGCGCGAGATAGTCCTGCAGTCGGACTATCCTCTGTGCCCTCTGTGGCTCAGATGGATAGCCGGCACTGTAGCTCAGCGTGTAATAAAAAAAACTGAGTGAAAGGATCAACAACGAACTTCAACGGATATCATGTGACCTCCGCAACGACCAAATACAACGATCAGACACGAATAAAAAGATGGATAGAGCGTCTGCCATGTAAGCAGGAGATCCCGGGCCCGAGTCCCGGTCGGGGCAGACATTTTCACCTGTCCCCATTGATATATATCATCGCCTGTTAGCAGCTGAGGGTATTAACTGAATTCTAATTTCGTTATAGATTTATTCGTCGTGAAACTTCTGTTATGTCTGTTGTTTTCAACCACAAGATGTCTGTATCTACAGAAATTATCATGGTTGCACGATTACTATTTAAATTCATTCTGAGGAAATTTGGCCGAGTTGACAGTGATGTAGAGCCTCATGAACTAACTCGATGTAGCAGAACTGTTACCGAACGTAATTAAGGAAGTTTAATTGTGTTACGATCCTACTCAAAAACAGGTTCTGCGCTCGTAAAATCTTCATTGCCGCGCCACTTCTCGGAGAGATGGGTAGCCTCGTTTTATGACTTAAGAGGCGTCGTTACTGGCGCTGAAGCAGGCAGAAATTGCGAGGGCTCCTCTACGGTAGTGCGTGTCCAGGGGCGCCGAGACAATTTTATTACTCCTTGCTGCGGGCGATCCGCCCTGCGGGCTGATTACGGGAATTTCGCTTTACACGCTGCACCGTTCAATCAACGGCAGCAGTAATTATCAATTAAAATCTTCTGTGGCGAGATGCTTTGAAGGCGAGTGTAGATTGTTATTGTGAATAACGCAGCCCCTCGGGGATCCTCTTCGGATGCCAAGTGAAAAAAATCCAATTAACCATTAACTGCAGGCAGTATTGCATTCAACATGGTCTTTCCACCAAAACGCGAAAATTAATGCAATAGCGTTTCCTTGCTAAAAATACCACTTGGTACTACATTAAATGGCCGAAATTAGGAACAATCATTATTTTGAGAACAGAATATGGGTACAGTGCACTACGATTTGAAACAAAATTACATCGTAGCGGAAAGCATCGTTACCTTCGGGTGCAAAGACTGTGGTTCGATTCCCGATACGTCTAGATGTTGCGGATATCGCCGAAAAAACCGGTTTTCGGTTATATTGTTTAACTTTACTGTTAAAACCGCTCAAAATAGCCGGATTCTGAAATGACCTGTTTTTGGTTTTTTATTACCATTATTTCCTGTGGTGCATGTAGAAATCGAACATTTGAAAAATTTTGAATCTCTCGTTTTCAAGATGCAAGACTCAAAATATTAAATTAAACAGGCATATCAACGGCCGCTGGTTTCCCGAAAAGTGATAAGTGGCTGATTCCCACCAAAAAATCAGCAGCAGCCTCCTATTGATTCTAATTTTTTGAAACTCCGCTCAGAAACCATTTTGCAATTGGTGTTCATGGCACTATTTTGGCTCATGACTAGTCAACTGAGGTTGAAGAACTGTTCTTTCCGAATCGGTTTGTCCGCTTCCAGTGGGTAAAGGCATGTTATATATACACAGGCAACAGGTCAGCCACTTTCTATATGTTTTATTGTATACAACGAAAAATTGTTAAGTTTTTAATTTATTACTGTTACCATAATTTCCTTCTTCTTTTATTATTTCATAGAAATTTCAGACAAAGTTTTCATCTTTTAAAGCAAATGAAGAACTGTGCCTCATTGCTACGTCATTTCGTAAAATTATATCCAGAGTAGGGTTGATGCCATTCTGCAACACAGCGCATGACCGGCGGCGACAACGAGAAACGATCGTATAGACCAGGTGAGCGCAAGTCTTGCAGAATGCACCTACACGCTGTCTTTAAGCCACGATACACGGAGGCAAGGACATCTTTGTCTCAGCAATGCTGTATCAATTCTTATGCAGTGCATTTGTTGCTCTCACCTGTCGGCGTTGTTGTAAAACTATCACTGATTGCTTTCATCATTTTCTGTAACATGCTACACTCCTAACCAATGCAAATTGTAGTAATAAAAATCATTCTTTTTTTTAAAAAAAAGTGTTTATTTAAAAACGGAAAACTTTAGGACTTCTGTGGCTAATTGATATTTCGGCTTTTCACTCGGATATATGGAAAAAATAATAAACGCCTGTTATAAACGAGACCACAAAAACACCGAGAAGTACCGGTTAATCATAACCAGAAGACCGATATCGGTTGTAACCGGACGGTTTTTTTCCACGTCCTTAGAAATTTCTGAGGTACAGAGGCCTGGAACGGGGTGTACTCAGCCTCGCCAGACCAGATAAGGAGCTTGCTTGAATAAGTAAGCTGCTGCATTATCAGGATTCATCTACTGAGAATAACGAGTGGATATGTCCCACAAACATAGCTCGCTCCTCTGCTGCCTGGTAGGCAGCAATCAGACAGCTGGGGTACCCCAAAGGCCTAATCCGTAAGTGGTGTTTAAGTTTACGTTAATATCAGTTCCTACAATTAATAACTCTACTCCTGAACCAACACTGCTGGTTGTTACAAATAGGTCAATGCATCGTGACTACAACTCCCTAGACAATGTTGAGGCAATCCCTTAAGATGACACATGGTGTAGAGCAGTTACGAGGCACCGGTGACGTAAGCCATGACAGTGAAGTGCTGAGTATGTACCAGTCGGGTGCATGGAATCATCACAGAAAGATGGTTCGACATGTGGCGTGGCAGCACGGAAGAAAGAATCTACCGTGTTTGGACGAGCGCTTGAGCACTATGTGAAAGATGATTCCCTATTTGTTTGTGCATCAACATGAACTGTCCAACGTTTCTACAAGGGATGGTATACTACTCCCAACCATGTGTCACGGCGTAAACCTGTAGCTGAAAATGGTGTTAACCGACACGGGCCGAAGGCTTCATTCAAATGGCTCTGAGCACTATGGAACTTAACTTCTGAGGTCATCAGTCCCCTAGAACTTAGAACTACTTAAGCCTAACTAACCTAAGGACATCACACACATCCATGCCCGAGGCAGGATTCGAACCTGCGACCGTAGCGGTCGCGCGGTTCCAGACTGAAGCGCCTAGAACCGCTCGGTCACAACCGCCGGCCGAAGGCTTGTGTCACATCTTGTCAATAACAATCGATTTCAAACCGGACAGGAATTGGTGAACTCTGTGGGTTCAGGCCCATGTCAACTAGTTTTTACCCGAAGACTGAGAAGGGAGAACGGAAATTTAAGGTCGTGTACCTTAGAAAACGCTAGTGCTGACAGCAGCACATACAGATGCACATCATCAATGAATTACGACGATAACTTCAATATTTTCGGCGACAAAGTGTCGCCCATTCTTCGACAGGAATGGAAGCTGAAACAATGAACTAAAAAGGCCTGGACTTGAACCCGGGTTTCCTGCTTACCAGGCGAATGTGCTATCGACTTCAGCACCCTGGTAGCGTGTCTAACGCAGTTGCGATTACCTTAGGCCAATGCCCTCCTTAACACCAACTCCAGTTCCCATCTCAGCCCATCTGAGTTTAAGAAGGGGAAACTCAAGATGGGCTGGGGTGTGAATTGAGGTTTGTGCTAGGGAGGGCATTAGCCTAGGGTAATCGGTGCAACTGCGTTAGACACGCTGGCAGGGTGCTGAAGTGGACGGTACACCTGTCTAGTAAGCAGGAGGTCTGGGATCCACAGCCTTGGCACAAATTTTAGTTCATTACTTCAGGTTCGATCCTTATCCAAGATAAAGTCGAGACTCAGTATATCTCCAGGAAAATGTAATTACATCAGACCAGTGTTGCCCATCCACCTACGTGTTTAGTGTGCTGCCTTCCAAGGCACGATAGCTGTGTGCGCAGATACTCTGGCACCATATGGCACCTCGACTGACCCGCTAAATCACCAGATTTTAATCCCATAAAAACCTATGGTACACCGTGTCCTGAGGCACTTCGGAGCATTATTCATCTTGCAAACTGACTTGTGGAGGAACGGTAAGGGCTTCTCAAACATGCTTCATTTGTAAACGACATCTTGGAGTGAAAGAGTAAACTGAAGTGAAACTTCTTTTTTTCCTACGAACTTCTCGAGTGATCGGCCAGTTCTACCAACAAAATAAGTGTGGACATGGCTTAGCCGAAAGACGCAATATACACACAAAAGCTTGTATAGAGTCATTATTTATGTGATAATCGTAAAATGATTGCAAGAAAGAGTTTGGCAACATAACGAGTAAGCAGGACTTGTGAAGCAAAAAGCGGTGGTGTCTGCAAAACACACTGAGTTCTACAACGATACTTCCATCAAGGTGGAATCCAGTGAACATTTAGTTCTGCTACCGCCCCTACAAAACCGATTGAATTAAAAGTTCGTTTCACTGGCTGTAATTTGCTTACAAAAACCGTGGACGGCTATGCTTTAAGTAGGGTGTTTATTGAAGGGCCACAGAAGATTAAGTTGCAGCTGACCCGAGAAGTTAATTGGCAGTAATTGCTCCACTTGCAGCAAGGCGAAGTCTTCCCACGACTCAGAGGCGGTAGTTGCTCGCGGCTTTTGGGGGCTCTCGAATTACGGACAGCCACCGAAGCAGGCGGCTCAAGTTGCGGAGCGGAGGGAGCGAAACGCCACGAACACCTTTGGCGAAACTGACTTATTTGTAAACATCATTTATCGATACACTTTAGTATCAGAATGTATCAGATACCGAACTGTACGAGGACTATCCAGAAAGTAACAGACGTTTTGAAATAAAAAAATGAACAATGTGGAAAAACCAAATTACATTACATACACTCTAAAGGTACACTCTTCATACTGAGGGACTTATCACATTGTCGCACAAGTTTTTCTATACCGTCTCTGTATATGAGCATAATCCCAAAAGTAAGGACTCCTATTTTTTATAAGTACATAGACCTGTTTATTTCTACAATGGTTCACATCAGTTTACAGCTTGAACATTTAGCTATTTTTCGACAAAATCACCATTTCTGTCGATGTGTTTTTGTAGACGCTGTGGCAGTTTTTATATTCCCATTTTACACCGGCTCACCACCATACTGTTCTTTCACCTCGTCGTCGGAGCTGAATCGCTTTCCAGCCAAATGTTCTTTAAACTTAGGGAACAGGTGATAGTCACTGGGCGCCACGTCAGGACTATAGGTTGGGTGGGTGATTATGTTCCACTGAAACTGTTGCAGGAGAGCAACGGTTTGCCGAGCGATGTATGGGTAAACGTTGTCATGGAGAATGTGTACGCCCTTGCTCAACATTCCTCTTCTCCGGTTCTGAATTGCCCGTTTGACTTTTTTCAGAGTCTCACTGTACCTGTCAGCGTTAATTGTGGTCCCAGTGGGCACAAAGTCGACCAACAATACCCCTTTCCGATCCCAAAAAACGGTTATGATGACTTAACTGGCAGACTGTGTTTGTTTGAATATCCGCGACTTTGGCGAAGAAGGATGCCGCCAATGGCGTGATTGTTGCTTGGTCTCAGGTGTAAAGTGGTATGCCCAGGTTTCGTCACCCATGACAGTTGAGTCCAGAACGTTGTCCTGTTCGGCTTCAAGGCGGTGAAGAAATGCGCGGGAAGCATCAACTCGTTGCTGCATGTGGTCCTCAGTCAGAATGTGTGGCACCCATCTTCCGCACACCTTCCGGTAGTTCGATGTTTCAGTTAAAATTCTGTGAGTGGTGCTTCGGGAAACCTCGGGAACCAACTTTCAGAGATCATCCAGGATGATTCGCCGATGTTCACGCATGCTTGGCTCAACCTTCAACACTGTCTCCTCAGATATTGATGGTCTCCCACTTCTTTGTTCGTCGTGAATTTCGGTCCGACCAGCTGCAAAGTCTCTACACCACTTACGAACATTTTTGACATCCATGCACGACTCACCGTACACTTCCGTCAACTGGCGATAGATTTCAATCGGCGCAGTGCCCTTTGCGTTCAAAAACCGAATAACTGCGCGCATTTCGCACTTGGGGGTAACATCGAACGGGAGCTCCATTCTGAACGGCTTCCAAGCCAAGACTCAGCGCCTCAGCCCGGCGTGCGCATGTTTACACACAGCGCGTGAAGCATTATTCATAACAGTGTGACCAACTGCCACACGAACAGAGTTATGTGCTTATAACCAAATAGGAGATCTTACTTTATGGATTACCCTCGTAAATATGCCTACTGGGATTGCAACCACTATGTTATACCGGCACGCATTTCGACGTCAGTATCAAAGCGTTGAGCAGCGAGCCATGTCTTCATTGCTGGGAAGAGGCAGTAGTCACTCGGCACCAAATACAGGCTGTATAGCGGGTGATCGAACACTTCCAATCCAAAACCCCATAGGAACTCTCAGGTATGATTTGCAGTGTGTGGACGTGCGTTGTCGCGAAAAGACAAAACATTTGCGCTAAGTTTTGTATCGCTCGTCTTAACTTTGTCAGTGTTAGACACTACCTCTGTGCATTAACTGTCGTGCGACGTTCAAGGAACTCAACAAGAACCACTCTCTTAGTATCCTAAAACACAGTAGGCATGCTCTTTCTTGCTGACAGCGTTTGCAAACAATTCCATGGTTTCTTGGGAGAAATTGTGTCCCGAATCTATCGACTGCCTTTCTGTTTCACAAGTGGCATGCTTCATCCAAGTGTCATTCCAACTTACGATCCGATCGAGTACTTGTTATCTTCAAGAAAGGTCAGTGCTGTAGCCATTCTCCGTTTTTTTGTGGCCCTTCGTCGGGGTTTTGGGAACCCACCTCGAACAAATTTTGTGGTAATCGAGCTTCTTCTCCACAATTTGATATACCAAGTGTGGTTTGCGTACTGTAAGACCTTCGGTACACACACTAGCAGATTATTTGACTTGTCGCTCTAACGAAGTAGGCGAGTGTCAGCAATATGTCTCGTGGTCTTATCGTGGCGTGTTTATCTTCTGCCGTTAGGTCAGACGATTGAAATGCCACTTGCACGCTTAGAGTAGCAGATTGACGGTGACCAACTTTAAACAGAACTTGATTAATTTTCACACATATTTATTAAAATAATAAAAAAGATAGACATTACGTAACTTGATTCTGGATGCCGTCTACAATTGACAATCTGAAGTTCCTTTGGTCTTGGTACGTTAATCTTATTCTCACATTTCTCTGATACTTGACAAAGTGTCTAGTCATTTATCATCATGGCTGTGTACAGGAATATGATAATCTTATTAGGCACAGAGTGAAACTTGACTATAGACTGGTACAGAGAAATGCAGACTGGTACAGACTAATGCAGGCGGATGCAGACTGACTAATCGGAGGTCTGTACACTCGTAATACCTCGCGCGTTCAGTTATCTCTGCGCGAGTGTGATCCGCGAGGAGAAAAGGTTCTACGTCAGCAGCAATCTCATCGGGTGCATTACATATTAATACGGGGATCGGCGGAAGCAGAATCTGGTCCGTCTCTAAGACAGCGCCATCTCGTAGTGCGGAGACGGACGAGCGCTGCGCCTGCGCTGTTGTGCTTAGCGGGGCGCGCTCTAGTGGGAAAGTTGTGTAGGCGCTGACTACGCGGAAGGAACTATGTACACAACACCAAGCTCCCTGAAATTCGAGGAAAATGTTGCGAAAGTAATGTAATCGTGAAACGACGATTTTCACGAATTTTGTCGTTGATTTTCATCACCATTTCGTCAGTTGAAAATCTAGGCCTACCACGGCGGTCCTCATCGCGCACGTTGGTAAGGCCATTTTTAAAATCAATGTAGCATTGCCTCATTCGGCTTCCACTCATTATTCCATTCCCGAACACATCACAAGGGTCTCAGTAAGTTTCAATTAGTTTACAGGTTTTTACCAACAAACGCCTATTTACAGAACGGGTCTCACAAGTGGTAGAATTTTTATTGCAGCATACATTTAACAAGTCACAGAAAGCAGAGTAGCTGGGACACATACCACACGCTACCATCGTTGGATGTACACTCAGTGTAGAAAGGTTATGGCACCAAGATAGCGGTCGCGATAGACCTAGATGTCTCTTACGTTCTGTATAGCTCTCGTAGCTAACATTATACAAAAGACGATATATGGCTTTAGACCCAAGTTAGAGGTCAATCAAATTGTTTGCTGCATACCTCGAACACAATGCCGGTTGTATCTAATTCTTCCAAACCATGTGGGGCATGAATCAGCAAACGATGCTATGGCGCCTTATGCTACCTACTTAAGCCCCATCTTATTCTATTATTTGCTGCTGTGAACGTGTACGCGCTCTGCATGTCTTGGAGTCACTCACGTCCATCTACAAAGGTAAGGCCTTATGATAAGGCTTCGGCAATTTGATTGCATTTCTGAGTCTCCGATCATTTGTCAGTTCTCTTATCCGTTTTTACTATTTTATATTTCTAGTATTTACTGAGGTTAACGAAGACGATGTTGGCCTGATGTAGTCGACGATGCCCTTCAGCTACACTGTCGATAGTATCGGCCTAAGAAATACCAAATTAAGGTATTTGCTTTTACAGTATTTGATCTGTTTGTACATGCTTTTAGGTTATCCAAGTCTGTACAACGCCATCGCGATCCTTAAATAGATGTATTTCTTCTCTGTTTTCTATGTAGATCAGCCTGAAGATGCCTAAATAAGGTGAAACGCTTAGCTGAGAAATAAAACAACTAAAATTGCAACCAAGACTGTTTTTAACTAATACCGGTCGTATCTGTCTTCAACAAGTTACATGAATAATTTTCATTTTGACTGGAGTCACAGTGATCGTAAATTTTTTAAATATTGCTGCCGCGTTTTGACTGTAATAATTTTTAATTAATTCTTATAAAATCCAAATTTCGACCTAAGGCCACTTTCAAGTTCAATTTTTTTTATGTTAGAAGATATCAGACTAGTATGAAATACAGGTCCCTGTGAGAAAAGCAAACGTCGTCTTGTAGCCCACATCTGCCATTACTAAAAGTGAGAACATCTGGAAAACGCCTAGATAACTTGCACACTTTCATTTATGGACCCTGTAGCGCAGCAGTTATATGAAAATGCTAACCAATAAACAGGTGTGCGTCACACTTTTCGTAACAGTCTGATGTCATTTGACGTATAAATAGATTTTTGTACCTGAAAATGGCCTATGGTCGAAACGAGGGTTGTATAGCAATAAAATGTAAATTATTACAGTCAAATGGCGGCAACATTATTAAAATAATGAAGGAAGTTAGAAGCAAAACCTTAGTAGAACGTATACTCATTCTTGTTTCCATTGGAGCTATTCCTACAGACAATTTACTACAGGTGTTGACGAGACATTTGATGGTATGTGAAAGTCTTTAATTAACTTCCAGGCTCCATTATGTGGAAAGAAATGTGATTATTTGCTTACCGGTGCAACGCAGGAAAAAATTTGGAAATTTTCGATAAGGTCTTATGGGACCAAACTACTTAGGTCATCGGTCCCTAAGCCTACACACTACTTAAGCTAACTTAAACTAATTTACACTATGGACAACACACACACCCATGCCCGAGGGATGACTCGAACCTCCTAAGGGGAGAGCCGCACGGACTGTGACAAGAAGCCCTAGGCAACGCGGCTACCTCGCGCGGCAACGCAGGGAAACAGAATTATCCAACACGCTATGTAACAAAGTAAACGCAACAGTTTTTTCTTACATTATCACTGATATAATTTCTTTTCATAGCTGTTATTCTGTTAATTGTGCTCGTAAGCTATCTAACGAGTAAGTTCTTTTTTTTATGGTTTCCCACTTCAACAGACAAAAACGGAACACCTATAAGATCCGTCTGTCAAGACCCTTTTTTCTCAGGAACGATTAAAGGTTAGAAACTGAAATATATGTCCAATACTAGTGTCTACTGTCCTTTGGTCGAGTAAACAAATTAAGGTTCTAAGATAACGCTATCAAACGATACTGCCATTTATGTCGCACATTTTGAAACAGGTGCAACTATCTGTCTATACAGATAATCAAGTTTTTACGGAACCTCAGGGGCGAGTCCTACTGGCAGCTGTCATTTCCATTTTTTTCCGTAATGTGTCAACAGCGTAACAGTGACTTGCTGAAGCGGTGCATCGAAAAGTATCCTTTTCGTAATGCTCTCGCGAAATTTAGCTCGACTTGCTTATAGCTCAAACGATCATTGCAAGTTGGAGAAAGTTTCATCATAAATTGGTCCCTCTGATTCGAGGTCGGGGCATACGGATTTCACGTGAAGCTGACGACTGAATTCCCCCGAAACTTCGGTTCAAGACTACGTTGATACCCGGCTGATTTCTCGAGATGCTTTTCTCATCGTTTCCGTGTACTCTGCATAAATTCCTGATAAAATACGTATGTGTTCGATGCATTTGTGCACATTGGCCACATACAAGGTCACTTAAACACATTAGGTATTTCAAATTCGTCTTTGCAGCTACTAAAAATTACCTTAACCGCTTCGTTTAGCACATTCAAAAGACCAGTGGTTGCATCTTCTACGAGTACTTCTGTATCCCGAAATCTATCTTGTGTTGTGTGGCGTAGGGTACTGCATTTAGCGCTGTCACTTCCACTCTTTACTGTTTCAGTACCGAATGATTCTTGGGAAGAACGATTGTTGGTGAGCCTCCGGGTGAGTTCTAATCCCTCTAATTTTATCTGCATGATCTTTTCGTGAAATATACGTAGGTAGAAATAGTACATTGGTTGATTCTTCTAGGAACGTAGGCTATCAACGTGACGCTTAGTAAATGAACCTGTAACGATAAGCGCGGAACGTCTTCGGATCTTAGTTTACTGTGTCACTCGTCTCTGGTACAAATCGCAGGCCGTCGATCAATATTCAAGTATCGCTCCAACAACTGTTTCGTAAACAGCCTCTTTTATTGATGGATTACACTTACTGAGAATTCGTGCAATGAATCTCAATCTGGAACATCTTAAATGGCTCCGTACGCTTACTCCTAAGTATTTTATCGATCAGTCTGCTGCCAGGGATTGTTCTGCAATAGTGTGGTCATTAAATAACTTGTATTTTCGCTTTATTTGTTCACTATACGGTACACTCGTTTATACATGAATTGTATTCGCAATTGCGAATGCGAACAGCCATCACTTGTAAATGGAATAACGACAATAAAAAAGTCGTGCCGGACTGGGACTTCTAACAATACCACCACTTGCAAAGTAGGTTAGAAATCAGATTAATAATGTTGTCACGCAACATATGTTCGCTTCATGGGCAACAACAAAGCTATTGACTGAGGATCGTATCGTCAGAATGGAAATAATGAAGTCACTGTAAAAAAGTCATTAATTTTGGCACTTATCTTGAATGTATTCCCACGGAGATTTCGTCGAAGTTGTTATGGCTCATCTTGTAGGTTCTAGGGTGATTCCACTTTGACTGCTAGAAGGTCCAGATCTGTATTTTAGCAATATTTGAAGAGCTAACAAATGCGTTTTTCAGGAAATTCTTAATGATCAAACAATCCCAGATCAGAACAATGGTATGGTAGAAATAATTTTTGACTTGGTGTTCACGATCCACATTTTTATTAAACTTCTTGTAAATTCACATATACTTCTTCTTAATTGTCACATCATCAAGAAAGCAGTTTTGTATCGATTTTCATATATTTAATTTCCACTTTAATCAAACACAAGACTTGACTGTCCTTTTACAAAGCGAAATAACAACTTAACTTCTGAAAAGTGAAACAAAGACTGCTCTCCGAGCGCATTCGGGCCTAAACGGTTACAAGTAAGTCAAAGATTATGACAGTCTAACAGAAATGAATACGCACAAGAACCATATCACTGTAATATATCGATTCATCGGAGTACCTATACAGTAATAAAACCAAATGTGAATATTGTCACAAAAATATGTCTGTTACTTCGCAGAAAAGTAGTACGATATTACTGGTATCGAGAACTGGGGTTGGAGTGCCGTAATGGTCACGTAAATAAAGAACCATTACAGACTCAATCCCGGATTTCTCGTTTTACGGGAGCGGTCGCCTTAACCGCCTTGCCCATCCATGCACGACCCACAGCCAAATAAAATCTTCCACATGTCGTCGTTCCTACGTCATAACCCGCACTCGTACACATGTCATGTAATTCCTGTACAGAGAAGGATATGTTATTGGCGGATAAGTACGATATTGTAATGCCTGTGTTGTTAATAAGAAAACAAAAAAATAAAAAAAACGTAAAACGGTGCACCCTTCCTTTGGACATGCGTGCATCATAAAACATATTCCCCAGTGCTACAACGTACTGACGTCACCGATATAGGTTCATAGTTTCTGTGCTGCTCCAGGAACCATCTTGAAAACTGTAATGAACTGCGCTTTCTTTCAATCACTAAACACGCTTCACTCTACAGTACAGTACTGCTAGAGCAGGAGCAAGTTATTTCGCATCATCTATATCGAATCTCGCACGTATCCCATCAGGTCAGTGGCCTTTTCCCCGCTGAGCTTTTTCATCCGATCTTCTATTGAGAAGTCAGTTATTTCTAGTGAAACTGTTTTGCAAAAAGGAGTTTAGTATTTTGGCCGTCCCTCTGTTAATGTTTCGATACCATTAAAGTCTCAGCCTCACTCAGCATAAGATCAAAACTTCTTATGATCTTCTGTCGGATAAGTAAATTAAAATATATTATTGAATTCGCTGAATACTTCGAGTGTGCCTCTCCTTACACCAATTTTTGCGTAGTTCAGTTTTTGTTTATGAGTCTATGGATACGTTTACATCTATAGTGATGGTCTCTTTGTTTTCGGAGCAGCTTTCCAAGACGACAATCGAACCGCAGCGGGCCTTTCCTATCCATTATCTTCGTCCAGTTTCCACTTGAATCTTGAAGTGATGCCTGCATACATATTTTGTCATTAATGTTTTTGGTCTGAATTCACTTTGGCTTGAAACACTACGCATTCCTTGATGTAAAAATCCAAAATATTGCAGCCGTGGCCCGCAGCTCGTGGTCGTGCGGTAGCGTTCTCGCTTCCCGCGCCCGGGTTCCCGGGTTCGATTCCCGGCGGCGTCAGGGATTTTCTCTGCCTCGTGATGGCTGGGTGTTGTGTGATGTCCTTAGGTTAGTTAGGTTTAAGTAGTTCTAAGTTCTAGGGGACTGATGACCATAGATGTTAAGTCCCATAGTGCTCAGAGCCATTTGAACCATTTTTATTGCATCCGTGAGGTTTATTTACGTTCTGCTGGTGTAACATCAGTACCAAAGATGAGAAAACCTGGAAAATACGAGCGTAAACGTTATTTTCTTACGTAAGCTTAAACCGTGGAACATGTAACCACTGATGACATTTCAGATGAATATAACGAAGTACTCACTTTTAGGTAGCTGGAAAGACAGATTAGAAATAAAATTTTTTCCAACTCATAGCAGGGACTGTACATCATCCAGTGATATACGATGAGGAAACAAAGAGTCTTGGTTGAATGGTAGTAATTATCGTTTATATTATAGTATATTATGTATAAATAATAATTACAACCCTGTAAGCCTTTTTTTCATCAGACTTGAAATATCTATTCGAATAGCAATAAGAGACACTGTGGCCATAGAAATATAAAGAATTTAACTTCCTTTAAGCAAATAATCTTTACGAAGTTGAAAGCTGCTGTTGACGTTTTCCGTGTTTTAGAATTTGAGTTTAAACCTTCGCCTACTGCAAAAGACAACGTATGTCTTTTTGTACTTTCCCTAAGTTTGGTTCGACACTTGTGGGCCATCTTCTGTGGGTCTCGACTTATTTGTGTAAAAATATTATATACAGTTAACTGCTGTTTTTCTGTTTTACGTCTAACAACTATAACATGTACTTCTTTTATGTAGTTCGGATTGATCGACCGGCCGGAGTGGCCGACCGGTTCTAGGCGCTTCAGTCTGGAACCGCGCGACAATTACGGTCGCAGGTTCGAATCCTGCCTAGGGCATGGATGTGTATGATGTCCTTAGGTTAGTTAGGCTTAAGTAGTTCTAAGTTCTAGGGGACTGATGACCTCTAATGTTAAGTCCAGCCGGCCGGTGTGGCCGTGCGGTTAAAGGCGCTTCAGTCTGGAACCACGTGACCGCTACGGTCGCAGGTTCGAATCCTGCCTCGGGCATGGATGTGTGTGATGTCCTTAGGTTAGTTAGGTTTAATTAGTTCTAAGTTCTAGGCGACAGATGACCTCAGCAGTTGAGTCGCATAGTGCTCAGAGCCATTTGAACCATTTGTTAAGTCCCTTAGTGCTCAGAGCCATTTGAACCATTTCTTGGACTGATCGTCTGTTTACATTAATTGAAAACACGAGTGTGGACATGCCGGATAGCATTTATGGCGTTTTATGGTTCTACAGCATGCTACTTGAAAAGCGGTCACTAGTATGTTTTGTTTGTTAGGTGTAACTACGTACACTTTTTAACCTCTTTCAAACTTCAATCTCACCTAGTATCACAAGTTTATGTAGATAGAACAACATTTGAGCGTAAACGTATGTCACCACACTCATCGAGAGGCAGTGTGTTATTGTCGCCGCTCATATGTTTCTCGTTATATTTTTATGCAGTGTGGCGTTCCTTTAGAATCTTGGTTGCGAGTTTTCGTGATGCATCTACTAGCGGAGGAACTTGATTTGTGTGTGTTTGTATTTTGCAGTAAGCGGAGTTAAAATAAAAAGAAAGGAATTTTCTTATGTTATGCATTTGAATTCCTTAGGCTGATTCCAGAACAGCGAAGATTCAAGACGGAAATATTTTGTGCCGCACGCAGCTTGATGTTTGATAAGAAGGAGAGTACGTGAAGCAGAACGGGAGAGCGATAAAAAGGCACACCAAGTTTGGGGGTGGGCAAACGAAGCACTCGGAAGCCGCAGGCCACCATCTCCGAAGTCGCGCCTATCTCGGCGGAGATCTCGGCCGCGCCGCCGTAGTGCCCGCCGGAGCGTAGCGTGTAGCCGGCGGCCCGAGTTGCCGCAGATACCCTCTCCGGCTAGGGTCGACTGCCTGACGAACTAGTACGGCCGCCGCTGAGCCGTTGTTCCGCTGCGCAGAACAGCTTCCAGCTTCCGGAATTCTCTAACAGCACAGTGGCAGCGGTAGCGGCGGTGCGGTGGCGACCGTGCAAGGACACAGGTTTGATGCGGAGCTCTTCCGCTCACAGCAGCTCCAACAATCAACGTCTTCAGTTAAGTTTCGGATGTATTCCAGTCTGTCTCTTTCTGTACAGTTTCTACCCCCTGTAGCTCCCTAAACTACTGTGGAAGTAATTTGATGTTTGTATGTGTTTAGTCTTGATAGATATCACGTCAGTGCCCTATGTTTCTTTCCTGAGCAAACCTATGAAGAACTTACTCATTTCTGGCCAATTTTCAATATCCTTCTATAACACTGAAACTCACCGATTCCGGTTTCCCCACGGTCCATGATCCACTTCACTTCTATACAATGCTAACGTAGGTTCCTAGAAATACCTTCATGGAATTGAGACCCATGTTTGATACTAGTAGGAGCTTTTCGGCTAGAGACTCTCCCGCTGGCTGTGCTAATCTGCTTTTTATGTCTTCCTTACTTCACCTGTCGTATGTTATTTGGCTTGCAAGGTAGCAGAATTCCTTAACTGCAACTACATCGTTTTACCCAAATTATGATTTCAAGTTCTACCTCTGACTTCATTTCGGCTACGCCATCTTTCTTCTGGGGATAGTCAGTCTGTATTCTATGCTAAGCAAACGGTTCATTCCATTCGGTATCTCCTGTAATTCTTCCTGAATTTCAATGACGATAGGTGTTCCTTCAATTATCTTGTCTTTGTTGTGTCACCCTGAATTTCAATCTCACTTCTGGAGAAACTGTCTTTGTCTTGTCTTAGTTGTGTCACCCTGAATTTCAATCTCACTTCTGGAGAAACTGGCCGGCCGCAGTTCTAGGCGCTTCAGTGCAAGTCACGCAACTGCTACGGTCGCAGGTTCGAATCCTGTCTCGGGCTTGGATGTGGGTGATGTCCTTAGATTAGTTACGTTTAAGTAGTTCTACATTCTGATGATCTCAGATGTTAACTCCCATAGTAGTCAGAGCCACTTCAACCATTTCTGGAGAAACTATTTATTCCTCCGATGTACAGATTGAACTGCAAGAGAGAAACACTGCATACCTGTCTTACATAATTTCTAATCAATGCGCTTCTTTTATTTTTTTGTGTCCTGTTTGCTGGACAGTAGACGGTCAGTGAATTTTATTAGGAGAGGCATAGGTCTCCTGGGAGATGGACAGCTTTTGCAGAAGTAAGGCTGCGGCATGCTTTGTGCTTTTGTGGTCAGAGCCGGTTCGTGAGCTAGCTAAGTGCAGTTAACGTTTGCCGCCACTGCCGTCAGCAAAGAATGAGTGAGTTTGACATTTCTGCCTCTTTTGCATGAAGATCAAAGGTCGAAATGCTGCGGCCCGGTCCACACAGCGTAAGAAAAAACGGTGCTTTTAGACCAAAATTTTGGTCACCCAGTCGAACTGAGTCTCCCCGCCACTGTGCTTGGCGCAAAGATGGCAACTAATCGAGGAGATACTACCACATCCAAAAGTGGTAATTCTGTAATTTGATTTGAGATTTAGAGAACTTTGTTAATTTCATTGGAAATACTATCAGTCATTAGATCAAACAAATATCTGTTAATCTCAGTCCTGAATTAGATTTCGGTATCGTATAAATATTTTGCGTGGTTAAGTGACCTAGTAATAATACACTGAAGTGCAAAAGAAACTGGTATAGACATGCGTATTCAAATACAGGGATATGTAAACAGGCAGAATACCGCGCTGCGGTTGGAAACGTCTGTATAAGACGAAAAGTATCTGGCGCTGTATTTAGATCGGTTACTGCTGCTACAAAGGCAGGTTATCAAGATTTAAGAGAGTTTAAACTTGGTGTTACAGTCGGCGTACGAGTGATGGGACACAGCATCTCCGAGGTAGTGATGACTTGGGGCTTTCCCGTACGACCGTTTCACGAGCGTACCGTGAATGTCAGGAATCCGGTGAAACATCAACTCTGCGACATCGCTGCGGCCGGAAGAAGATCCTGGGAGAGTGGGACCAACGACGACTGAAGAGAATCGTTCACCGTGATAGAAGTGGAACCCCTCCGCAAATTGCTGTAGATTTTGTAAGTAAGCTGTTTAGATTTTTATGTTGGTAACGCCACGCAGCGCTCTGTATGAAAATCACTGACTGTGCTGTGTGCAGTCTGTGGCTGGCTCGACTGATTGTTGGAATATTCGCTTGTGTAGTGTTGGGCAGTTGCATGTGAACAGCGCGTAGCGTTGTGCAGTTGGAGGTGAGCCGCCAGCAGTGGTGGATATGGGGAGAGAGATGGCAGAGTTTTGAGAGCGGACGACCTGAACGTGTGTCCGCCAGGAAAAGGAAATTTGGAAATTTGTAAGACTGGATGTCATGAGCTGATATATATATATATATGACTTTTAAACACTATCAAGGTAAATGCATTGTTTGTTCTCTATCAAAATCTTTGATTTGCTATCAGTAGTTAGTGCCTTCAGTAGTTAGAATCTTTCATTAGCTGGTAGTGTTGGCGCTCGCTGTATTGCAGTAGTTCGAGTAACGAAGATTTTTGTAATGTAAGTGATTCATGAAGGGTATAGGTTATTGTTAGTCAGGGCCATTCTTTTGTAGGGATTATTGAAAGTCAGACTATGTTGCGCTAAAAAAAAATATTGTGTGACAGTTTACTGATGATCAGAATAAGTAAAGGGAGAAACGTCTGAGTACGTTCAGTTTTGCTCAGCTGTTTGAAAATCAAATAACGTAAGAGGTTTATCAGCACTGTCATTTTATAATTTTTCTAAGGGGACGTTTCAGTTTCAGTGCTGGGCCATCAACAAGTGTCAGCGTGCGAACCATTCCACGAAGCATCACCGATACGGGCTTTCGGAACCGAAGACCCAATCATTTACCCTTGATGACTGTACGACACAGAGCCTTATGCCTTGCCTGGGCCCGTCAACACCGACATTGGACTTCTGATAACTGGAAACAAGTTGCCTGGTAGGACGATTCTCGTTTCAAACTGTATCGGGCGGATGGAAGTCTACGGGTATGGAGACAACCACATGAATCCATGTTTCAAATGGCTCTGAGCACTATGGGACTCAACTGCTGTGGTCATCAGTCACCTAGAACTTAGAACTACTTAAACCTAACTAACCTAAGGACAGCACACACATCCATGCCCGAGGCAGGATTCGAACCTGCGACCGTAGCAGTCGCACGGTTCCGGACTGCGCGCCTAGAACCGCTAGACCACCGCGGCCGGCCATGAATCCATGGACCTGCATATCAGCAGTGGACTGTTCAAGCTGTTGGCGGCTCTGTAATGGTACGGGTGAATGAAGTTGGAGTGATATGGAACTCCCGTTATTTCTAGACACGACTCTGACAGGTTTCATGTACGTAAGCATCCTGTCTGATCACCTGCATCCATTCATGTCCATCACTATGCATTCAGACTGACTTGAGCCATTCCAGAAGGACAATGTGACACCCCACACAACCAGAATTGCTACAGAGTCGCTCCAGGAACATTATTATTAGTTTAAAGACTCCCGCTGGCCATCAGACTCCCCAGACATGAACATTATTGACCAAATCTTGGGTGCCTTGCAACGTGCTGTTCAGAAGAGATCTCCAACCCCCCCAACCTCCCACGTACTCTTACGGATTTATGGATAGCCTGCAGGATTCATGGTGTCAGTTCCCTCAAGCACTACTTCAGACATTAGTCCATGCCAGCTCGTGTTGCGGCACTCTGCGTGCTAGTGTGGGGCCCTGCACGATATTAGGCAGGTGTAACAGGTCCTTTGGCTCTTCAGTGTAAATAAAATCTGGTGCTCGCCTATGTCTGCTTGTCTCGCTCTGACAGCATTGTCGCTGTGCACAGTGACCATATTCAACGGTATAGTGTAGTGTACAGTGGCGTGTGACGAGGGCCTCCCGTCGGGTAGACCGCTCGCCTGGTGCAAGTCTTTTGATTTGACGCCACTTCGGCGACTTGCGCGTCGATGGGGATGAAACGATGATGATTAGGACAACCCAACACCCAGTCCCTGAGCGGAGAAAATATCCGACCCAGCCGGGAATCGAACCCGGGCCCTTAGGGTTGACAGTCTTCCGCGCTGACCATTCAGCAGCTACCGGGGGGGGGGGGGCATTCAACAGTCATTCCCTTATTATTCAGTGAAGACACCAACCATTGCGCTCACTCGTCTTGTTGGATTATAAAATACCGCGTCGACATTCCCTAGGATTATGAGTTTGCTGTCCCTAGTTTCATGACTATTTGGTTAATAATCTTGCAGTATTCAGACGTAATAAGCAGCAACATTGAAAACAAATTTCGGTCTTAAAACTGTTTGTTACTCTGAAGATTGCCGCTGCAAGGGCGATTGAAACGTCGATTGTATAGTTTGTTTTCTAATAACGCGGCCTATTGCCGAAAACGATTTATCCTCTAAACTCTCTGGAGAACGACTAGAAGAACGTCGGCTGCGATTTGCAGGCAGAGCACAGAGCGGCGTATTTCACACACAGGGCGAGGACGTCCGCGGCCGAGCGTGAAGGCGGCTATCTCGGCACTGGATCTTCTCCGGGCCGGGCCGGGCCGACCTTTTTATTATTTATGTATTTATTCCGTTCGCGCTCTCCGGGCGGCCGGGCGACCGGAGGGGCACCGGGGAAATTCGGCGGGCCGAGGTGGGGCGATGCGGGCCGATTGCGCTGCCTGTCCGTCAGCGCGGCACAGACGAATGACCGGGAGCGTGACCCGAATACACGACGGCGCGCGCGCGATTATACGTCGACACCCGCCGACACCGGCGTCGGCAGCGCGTGCGGAGCGTCGCTCTTAGCAACGGCGGCTCTGCTAACGAGGGAACCTCCCTATCGCGACCCCCTCAGATTCAGTTATAAGTTGGCACAGTGGATAGGCCTTGAAAACCTGAACATAGATCAATCGAGAAAACAGGAAGAAGTTGTGTGGAACTACGAAAAAAAATAAGCAAAATATACAAACAGAGAAGTCCATGCGCAAGATAGGCAACATGAAGGACAGTGTGAGCTCAGGAGCGCCGTGGTCCCGTAGTTACTGTGAGCAGCTGCGGAACGAGAGGTCCTTGCTCCAAGTCTTCCCTCTAGTGAAAAGTTTACTTTCTTTATTTTCGCAAAGTTATGATCCGCAGCAGATTGCAGTTATAAGAGTCGAGGGACACGAAAGGGAAACAGTGGTTGGGAAGGGAGTGAGACAGGATTGTAGTCTATCCCCGATGTTATTCAATTTGTATATTGAGCAAGCAATAAAGGAAACAAAGGAAAAGTTCGGAGTAGGTATTAAAATCCATGGAGAAGAAATAAAAACTTTGAGGTTCGCCGATGACGTTGTAATTGTGTCAGAGACAGCAAAGGACTTGGAAGAGCAGTTAAACGGAATGGACAGTGTCTTGAAAGGAGGATAAAAGATGAACATCAAGAAAAGCAAAACGAGGATAATGGAATGTAGTCGAATTAAGTCGGGTTATGATGAGGGAGTTAGATTAGGAAATGAGACACTTAAAGTAGTAAAGGAGTTTTGCTATTTGGGGAGCAAAATAACTGATGATGGTAGAAGTAGAGAGGATATAAAATGTAGACTGGCAATGGCAAGGAAAGCGTTTCTGAAGAAGATAAATTTGTTAACATCGAGTATAGATTTAAATGTCAGGAAGTCGTTTCTGAAAGTATTTGTAAGGAGTGTAGCCATGTATGGAAGTGAAACGTGGACGATAAATAGTTTACACAAGAAGAGAATAGAAGCATACGAAATGTGGTGCTACAGAACAATGCTGAAGATTAGATGGGTAGATCACATAACTAATGAGGGATCACCAATTTAGTATTAGAGGGCAGCGTGGAGGGTAAAAATCGTAGAGGGAGACCAAGAGATGAATACACAAAGCAGATTCAGAAGGATGTAAGTTGCAGTAGGTACTGGGAGATGAAGATGCTTGCACAGGATAGGGTAGCATGGAGAGCTGCATCAAACCAGTCTCAGGACTGAAGGCCACAACAACAACAACATGATCCGTCCGTTCGTTCATTGACGTCTCTGTTCACTGTAATAAGTTTAGTGTCTGTGTTTTGCGAGCACAGGGAAAACTGTGCGACTGTGAAACTGTTGCAGTCATTTGTTGCAGTTTATGTGACAAACTCTTATGTTTTCATCACTTTTTTGGGAGTGATTATCACATTCACATGAAATCCTAAATCGGGCAAGGCAAGGCAGAAGAATCGTTTTACCCATTCGCCAAGTGTACAAGCTAGGTGGGTCGACAACATATTCCTGTCATGTGACGCACATGACGTCACCAGTGTCGTATAGAATATATCAGACGTGTTTTCCTGTGGAGGAATCGGTTGACCTATGACCTTGCGATCAAATGTTTTCGGTTCCTATTGGAGAGGCATGTCCTTTCGTCTACTAATCGCACGGTTATGCGGTGCGGTCGCAAAACACAGGCACTAAACTTATTACAGTACACAGAAACGTCAATGAACGAACGGACAGATCATACGCCGGCCACGGTGGTCTAGCGGTTCTAGTCCCTCAGTCCGGAACCGCGGGACTGCTACGGTCGCAGGACCGAATCCTGCAACGGGCATGGATGTGTGTGATGTCCTTAGGTTATGTTTAAGTAGTTCTAAGTTCTAGGGGACTGATGACCACAGATGTTAAGTCCCATAGTGCTCAGAGCCATTTGAACCATTAGTGGAACATGTACTGTGGGAAAACTGGAACAGAAGGTAAGCAATTTATTTGAGATTTGGTGCTACCGAAGAATGTAGAAAAATAGGTGGACTTACAAGGTAAGCAATGGGAACCTTCTCTACAGAATCGACGAGGAAAGAAATATATGGAAACATTGACAAGAAGAAATGACAGGATAATAGGACATCTGCTTATACACCAGAGAAAAACAATGGGAGCTGCAGAGCGTAAAAACTGTAGGAAATGACAGATTGGAATACATCTACGGAATAATGGAGGACAAAGCTCGCAAGTGCTACTCTGAGAGGAAGATCTTGTCACAGGAGAGTAAATTCGTGGCGCGCCGCATCTCACCAGTCAGAGGATTGACGACACGAAAAAATAAAAAAAATATCCCGACTTCCATATCTTCAAATCGGGTTACTTTTCCATATTTACCACGTGAAACGTCCCCTTAGAAAAATTTATGAATGGCTGTGCTGATAAACCTCTTACATTATTTGCTTTTCAAACAGCTGAGCAAAACTGAACGTACTCAGACATTACTCTCTTTACTTATTCTGATCAACTAAACTGACACACAATATTTTTAGGGCAACGCAATCTGACTTTTAATAATCCCTACGAAAGAGTGGTCCTGACTAACAATAACCTATACCTTTCATGAATCACTTACCTCACGAAAATCTTCGTTACTCAAACTACTGCAATACAGCGAGCGCCAATACTGCCAGCTAAATAAAAGATTCTAACTACAGAAGTCACTAACTATTGATAGGCATAGTTAGCAAATGAAAGATTTTGATAAAGAACAAACAATGTATTTACCTTAATAGTGTTCAAAAGTCATAATATATATGTATATCAGTTCATCACATCCAGTCTTACAAATTTACTGTCTCTGATGGACACACGTCCAGATCATCCGCTCTCAAAACTCCGCCTTCTCTCTCCCCACATCCACCACTGCTGGCGGCTCACCTCGAACTGCGCAACGCTACGCGCTGTTAACAGCCAACTGCCCAACACTACAATAGCGAATGTTACAACAATGCTAACCAGCCGCAGACTGCACACAGCACAGCCAGTGATTTTCATACAGAGCGCTACGTGGCGTTACCAACATAAAAACCTAAACAGCCTACTTACACACGTTGCATCTTCGCGTCTAACATTTTAACAACATTCACGGAATGAATTCGCCTAGGCTACCGACGTACACTCTTCGCACTCCACGCGACAGTCGAGCATTCCAAAAGACGGCTTCGTACTGTCAGTGCAGGTAGAACATGCCATCTTCACGTGGAGCTACCGCACAATAGCTGCGTTGTGCGCGCGAATCGCTCATACCACTGCTTTTGGGAAGCACGGTCCGCGTGCTTAGCTGGATGGTAACGTGTTCGCCTCCCATGCAAGCGGGCCCCGGTTCGATTCCAGGCCGAGTTGAAGAGTTTCTCCGCTCGTGGACTGTATGTTATGTTGTCCTCATCATCATTTCATCTACATCACCGGCGCGCAAGTAGCATAATGTGGCGTTTCATGAAATAAGACTCGCACTTGGCGTCCGAACTTCACCGAATGGGGCCTCCCGGCCAACGACACCATACGCTCATTTCCATTGGGGCGTCAGAGTTTCCTGTCTAATAAATCTACCCTTGTCAGTCATCTCTGGAACTCTGAATCATCATCACGGAAAAAATATGTTTATTGCCACTAGGAGTTGGGTTGGGTTGTTAGTGGGAAGAGACCAAACAGCGAGGTCATCGGTCTGCCACTAGGAAAAACAAAATATCAACATTTCAATTAAAGTCCATGACAAAGGAACTTACGCCCTATCGTAGAAAGCTTGGTGTTGAGTCTGGCGAAATTCAGGCAGGAAAGAATTACTGAAGTGGGATGCAGTGGATCACTGAGGAAAGAATGTGTTGCGCAGGAGACTGCTCGTCGCAACCTGTTGCAGATGGGGCGAACTCTACATGTGCTGCTGTTGACCCGTGACATTGCCGGTTACGACTGCAGTCCATTCAGGAGTATCGTGATTCGCCTGTCGAACGGAAACCAGCTGCCAAGTCAAACCAATCGCGCTTGTTATTACATCACGGTGACAGTGTTGTCAGTCTTGTTAGCTACGCCACCGCCTGTTAACACATACATCTCACGAAATATATAGCCTGCTGGAATGTCCTGTACGCTGTAGTTTTACTAAAAGCATCATGAGAATCGAGATCCGACCATTCAGTTCCCACTTCTTCTTTCCTGAACTCGGCCTTTTGCATTCTGTGTTATTCCACAGGCCACAAACATATTACAGTGCTTCTAGGTGTATAAAAATATTTTCAGTCCTGCTCAAGTGCATTAAAAACTCTTGGATAATGTCGAGGATAGTTTCGTAATGACAAAATAATGATAACGTGAAGCTGAAAGAACTTTGGTAATGCCTGGTTTTGTAGCGATTATTGAAATTTATGTATATCATGTATTCCATAAGATAAACTCCTAGAACAGTCCCATTGGAGCGTATGTACGACGCCGACCGGCCACCGTATCATCCTCTGCGATATGACATTACTCGGGTACGGTGTGGAGGGCACGAGTTTAGCACACCGCTCTACCAGCCGTGTTTAGCTTCTGGGAGCCGTTAGTTCTCAGGCCAGTAGCTTGGCAAGTAGCTTCTCTGTTGGCATCAGAAAGATGAGCGGATTCCGTTCCAGCAAGGAAAATTCCCTGGCAGAACCGGGAATTGAAGCCAGATCCTCCGTATGGCAGGCAGTAGCGCTGACCACTGATGTACGGAGGAGGACAGACGTATTCCATGAAGTCTAATTTTGACAAGAATGTATAGCCTTAAACATATCTTCACGCCACACAGCCTTATATACGCCTGCATCAGTCGACGGTTCACGAGAAGGATGGAAATGTATAACGGCCGATCAAAAAGTTTCCGTTTGAAGACTGTACAGACGAGAATCGGTATGCTAGCAGGCAAAATCGCCGTAAACACTGAGGCAGTCATCTCACCAATGCCCAGGTTGAAGATACGTGCTAGGTAATACACCGTGTCCTTTTACGTGAGTAAGTCCGTAACTGCCTGCTATACATTGTCATCCGACAGGACTCGCCGACCCATCTAGGCCCGACCGAAGGTTTGATAATAGTATGGGGGGGGGGGGGGGAGATGTAGACTGTAGGCAGGTGCTCGAATCTCTCTCACTTGCGATGGTGTAACTTCTGCGTTACGACATTTGTGATTTGGAAATGTGCATTATTACCACGCAGCAGCGCAGCCTGTCGCACCTTTCTCGGAAGTTTCGCATTGATTTTCGACACATGTGCTCCCCCATACAGATTTTTCATTCTGCGATGGATGTCTAAAGCTGTTTGTCTTTCTGCAGCCAAGAATCTAATAACAGCAGTTTGGTCCTGTTTGGACGGTTTTGGTAATAACTTCGCCATAGTTCACTTTCAGTCATTTACCACACGCACGACCGAAGGACACGAATTCCACACTTATCCAGTGTCTATACGTCGGTGCTTGTATACACTCATCGGAGTAGCACTACGGTGGACAAACGCAGTAGCAGCGCCCCCAAATGGAGCATTTTGATTGCTCCGTATAGGTCACTGGTAAATCAGTGTGCTCTTGCAGCACGTCTAAAAAAATATGTTCAGAGTCTCAGGCTCACCCTTTCTGACATTCCATTGAAAAACCCCCGAGTAACGAAAGGGATTACAAGGTTTAGGCATAATGATGCTCCAGGTATTTAGTCACATTGTCGGAGGTGTAATATCTGAGACCTACTGCGCACTATTTCCGTCATACGACTGTAGTTGAAAGGATTTTTAAGTTGCTGAGAATTTTTCCGGGTTGCATGGCCGTGGTCCATGGAACTCTTCAATCCCTGACGTTTCGTCCAAGGCTACGTTGGACGTCTTCGGAGGTGCTCCTGGTTGTGCTGAGTCTTGCCGACAACCAGGAGCACCTCCGAAGATGTCCAACGTAGCCTTGGACGAAACGTCAGGGATTGAAGAGTTCCATGGACCACGGCCATACAACCCGGAAGAATTCTCGGCAGCTGAAACATCCGGTCGTGAAAGCCTTCATTGTATGATTTTTAATTTTCAAGAAAAGAAATTGAATTATTTATGAAATGTAAAATGAATTTCTTTTATTTCACGTCAATGGTGACTGACTTGTAGATCTTCACGCTAACGGTTTCGGTCAGCAATGATCATCTTCAGATCTGTTTGTCACTGCTGACCGAAACCTATAAGTTCGCGACCATAGGCGTAAATTAATATGAAACATATTCTAAATTCTCGGGCCATTGTTCCATTCGCGACCGTGTCGCAGTTCATGAAAAGTAAATTTTTTACACACATGTGTTGTAACTATGTGTTTGGAAGTACATCGAATCACGACCGTATAAAACAATACACATAATGGGGCACGGGGATGTTATTTTGTACATTTTATATGCGTTTCTTTGAGTTGAAGACATCTTAAAAAGTATGACGGGACAACTGTGTAAATGCTGTTGAACAATATTCATTAAATAATATAGAAAAAAGAGAGCAGTTTTCGGTGTATGGATACAAGGCAGTTTTTCCTGGTTTTTAATTAAGAAGTTGCACTCACTTGGTCTAAGAAACTTTGAAACAAGATGTACATTGTTCACAGTCCGAAGCTTGGGGCCTCTAGACCTTAGGGATTTAGGGACATAACGGAGAATCTAAATTTGAATGACAGGAAATACATTGGAGTCAATCTCCTCGTGAATGCTAGTCCACCGTCTTACCACATCGCCACCTCCGTCGTTGCACCTGTTCTGATTGTGAAAAGTAAATCGATACGTCGTTATATGAATGTCCATAACGTACTTGCATATCAATACCGCACGAAACTGACAGAAGACCAGCCTCGACGTGAATTGATTACTTCCGCGATGAATATATTACAGTGACAGCCGTGAGGCATCACGCCGACAGTGTCAGATTATTGACCGTGCGTGTCTCGTACGAAATGTACATTTCGTACCGACCTTTGTCGGTAATGTTAGAGGTACATTTACGCACTCTGGCACTAATAGTGGCAGAAACGTTTCTACGTCGTAAGCCCATCGATATTGCACAAATATCAATGACAAAAGCAAACAGAAAATGCTGAACAATGTCAAAATAAGCTTACGGAGAGCTTTGATGCCGGCCGGAGCGGCCGAGCGGTTCTAGACGCTACGGTCGCTGGTTAGAATCCTGCCTCTGGCGTGGATGTGTGTTACTTCTTTAGCTTAGTTAGGTTTAACTAGTTCTACGTTCTAGGGGACTGATGCCCACATCATTTAAGTCTCACAGTGCTCAGAGCTATTTGAACCAAGAGCTTTGATGGAAGCGTTTCTCTAGAAAGAAGTAATTTGCAAAGTGAGATGTCAGAAAGAAGCAAATATTTGTGAATAATTTATATGGAAAATTAAATAAAATTAGCTAAACAACCTCATCTTCCGTTGAAATGATCGTTGATAATCAAGGGACCAAAATGAACACCTTGCCGTGAGGAGTGGCTGCACGCTTTGAGGCGCGATGTCACGGATTGCGCGGCCTCTCCCGCCGGAGGTTCGAGTCTTCCTCGGGCATGGGCGGGTGTGCTGTTCTTAGCATAAGTTAGCTTAAGTAGTGTGTAAATCTGGGAACCGATTAACTCAGCAGGGGGGGGGGGTGCTCTTTTTTTTTTTTTTTTTTTTTTTCCATCGAGATCAAGATGTCACATTGCATGTGCTCGATTGAATACATTGGCCACAGATTACAACCACCATATTTGCACCTCACTACAAAACAGAGGGACACAGGTACTCACTTCTTTTGGGGGGTCACCTGACAGTGTAATGCGTAACACAGCCAATAGATGGCGAATTATTTTCATTGTGGTCTAAACTGAAAACGAAGATTCAAGACATGTAGTAAGACCTTAGGTATCACCTGTATCAAAATAGAATTATACCAGGCGTAGATACACGGGTTCCCCTAACGCTTTTGTGCAGTGTATATAGCGGGACCGCAGCTAAAAACGGGCTGCAGCACTTGACGTCGCTCGAGGTATTCCCTGTGTGTCGGCCGCGTCATCGTGTGAGCGGAATATTCACTGTAATCGGCCCTTTATTAAGAAGCCAATTATGGAATTCACAACAGTTAGGAACGCTGAGGGCGCACGCTGATAGCTTCTGCCAACAAAGTCTCCCAGCGAGAGCTGACGTGCTTCGATAATAGAAAGCAGGCCCTTTATAGGGCCGCAAAGCACAGGCCAAGCGCGGCGCGGTATTGCATTTCGGCCAGGAACTTTCGTCTAAGGGTTATCTGGATCGCAAGCGAACTAACTTTAGCCTCGCTTGCCGTTCTTCGCGATCTTGCCGTTAACGGTATATGATACTCACTCACGCTTGTTGTTTTGTGTGGTGAGGATTCTCTTTAGAAACACCGACAACATGAGAGAAAACAGCGGTTTTCACATTCCGTATAGCCTTGCAAGAGATGCGGAACTTCATCAACAAAGTACTAACCCTCTTACCGACGATGGAATGAATATAGGTATTGTATGCACCGTATTCAAAGCTTTGAAATGAAGAGAAAATGTAGATTGCTAAATTATACCAGTTGAATATCGGAATCATTCCCTCAATACAGAAAAGACTGATTCCATCTCTCTCTCTCTCTCTCTCTCATTTCTTTATAGCCTGTTTACTGGTTAGCAGTTTCATGTAAAGCTATGCTATAGGTCCAGAAATGGAAGTTTGTGATTGATTTAGCCGTTTTAGAGATATTCTCATTTTTACTATTGACAGATCTGGCATATACGACCAGATATATTCTTTTTGGACGAGTACTTTTTATTTCATACCAGCCTGAAGTCTTTTGACATACAAATAAGTACTTGAAAATGGCCTAAGGCCGAAATCTGGATCGTTTAGCAATAAAATAAAAGTTATTAGAAATGGCGGCAGCGTCATTCAACAAATTTACCATGGTTCTGGCTCCAGCCAAAATAAAAATTTTCGGCTCCATCTTTGTTCTACGGAGCTGAGGTTCCATCTTTAATGACCTAAATATCGACTGACTGTTTCTTACCTTCCACTTCTTCGGGTACCTAAATTCTGCTCATCAATCATCCTTTATATTCTGAGATGGGATGTAAAATGCCTTAATGATAAAGCGTTGTAGTTTAATTTCCTTCCGCCACAATTCAGCGTGTACCAGTTTTTATACATTAACCTCTTCCTCGAAGCTCTGGATGTTCGCTTTTAGTACTAAAAATGAAAATGAGTGCTTATAAATCGTGCTCGGCATTTTCTGCTTTCCATCCTTGTGTTCCCAGGTGATAATCTATAGCTTTTCTTTCCATAAAAGGAATGGAATAATTAATACCCTGTGAGCTCGATTTACATCGGCAATAACTACTGCACTATCAGAATTGTTTGTTGGCCGATTTAATTCAAGGAACTGGTGATCAGCAATTGTTCATTAGAGAAATTCGTTAGAGTTGCGACCTGTCGTGATTATTGCATTCTGAATCCTGAATAACGCTTGTAAAGAAGTAGTTCTGTATGGTTTTATACTGTTCTGAAATTCTTCTTTATCTGATGGTCATTTGATACTGTACATACGTTGTCAGATCTCAAGCCGGGCCATATAACTGTTTCCAACAGGAAGCAGGCTGACTAGACAAACTTTTCATTTCAGTCAATATACATATTTTGTAGAAGATAGATTTGTGTCCAGGTATTCTGTACACAATATACTCACTAAGTAGATTAATTCGTAACGAATGGCTGGAACCTGAGAGGTAATAATATCAAAACATTCAAACAACGCCTTTAACCATAGCTTGCTGTGTATAGTGCCTGGAAATGAGCAGAATTCACTCATATAATCACCAGAATATACCATGTTCCTCAGTAACATAGTCCTATATACACGTTATCTCTCTCACTCGGTTCATTATGTGTTGCTGTAGTAGTAGTAATAGTAGTAGTAGTTGTAGTTGCTGCTGTTGTGGTCTTCAGTCGGACAAATGATTTGATGCAGCTCTCCTCGCTAACCTATTCTTTGCAAATCTCTTCATATCTGCATAACAACTGCATGCTACAGCTATCTGAATCTGCTTGCTGAATAAAAGTGTTGGTCTCCATCTACGACTTTTATCCCTTACACTTGACTTCATTACCGAACTACTTACTCCTTCTTATAGACAGGTTTTGTCATTAATTTCAGTTGTCCTCCACTTGATTCAGTACTTCGTTACTTATCCAATATGCCCATCCAATCTTCAGAATTTTTCTGCACCACTACATTTCGAAAGCTTCAGCACCCTTCCTGTCTGCAATGTTTGACCTCCAGGCTAGACTCCACTACAAGATTACACTACATAGAAACACTTCAACAAAAAGACTCGTTAAAACTTAAAAGAATCTACTCCTTTTTGTTCAGTTTAGGTAAAAGAGCATAATATGGACTTTGGACAGTACGTGATGCGTTTAAAGCACAGCCCGTACATATTTTGTCCCGACTGCTTGTCTTCAACCGACAAATAAAAAATTATTTATATCTCTCCTCATTTTACTGAGAATAAGAACCCATAAATTTAATCCGACTTTTGATCTAGTCTTACGTTGATTTCGAACTAAAATGCAGTCTTTGTAGGCTTATGAATTGATCATCGGCAGTTTCATTAGTAACCGCTCACGTTTCAGACATTTGAAAAAAAATTCCATGAAAGGAATTTAAAGAGTATTTTCAGGTCTACCTTTGATTTGGGGACTATTACATACTCCTCACGGGACGACATAGCTATTTCTCACGCTATCAGATGTTACTACAATGGCTTCTCACTTTCGACATCGATAGTTTTGATCCTGCTGTGTATGAGTAGCAGCTGAACGCTATCTGGGAAGAAGCTTCGTTAACGCCTAGAGGACGTTATACGCCGAACAGTGCTTCTATCAGCTAGGAACAGCTTTGTACTTGGAAAAAGAGAAAACCTGTAGAACGATTCTCGTCGCACATTCGTGTGTAGGGAATGTGGTAGCTATTACAGTCATACAAAAGCTTCCAGTCTGGTGACGGTGAGATGTTCTTGATGGAAATAGCCATGTGAGGAACTTCACGTCTTCGTGTCTGGTCGAGGGACTACTGTTAACGCTTCACAGGTCGCGAGAAGGGGGGTAGTGAAAAGTTTTCAGAGTCACGTTTGGCTCAGAATGCCTCTTCCTGGACGATTATGCCCGTCCGCATTGAAATACTTTGGTGGCGAACTTGTCGTAGGAGACAAATGTGTACAACCTCAATATTTTGCAGTGCTGCTGATGTATATAGAGGAGACCAACTGCAATCAATCAGACGACACTAAGGACTATTTTAAAGCCCTGCGTAACTCTTGCTCACAAGGGAAACTGCCCATCGCAACCCACTCCGGTTTAGTGGTAAAGTGTCCCAGAGGATAGCCCGTCAGAAACGGAATACAGATCAGTCATGAAATCAGGAAGAAGGTGTACTGAACTCTGAAAACAGACGCAAAATAAAGAGAGTGAACGGTCGAAGTTCAAAAAGTGCAACATCGAGCGAATTGCCAGCACCACTACGTCGTGGTTGTGTGGTTGCGGTGTTGGATTGCAAAGCGGGAGATTAGTGTTCAAATCTCCTTGGTGTCCCTTTTTCCCGCCAAACTATGAACTTCCAGTCCGGTCGTTGACGTATCTTTTCTCCTTCTGTAGTCTTGGCAATTGTCACACTATACGCTGGGTACAGAATATGACTAACTTGGTAAGAATATATTACCATCGCAAGTGGATGTGATGAACGGTGAGAGTAGACGAGATGCCGCATTCACACCTCAGCGACATGAAAACAACAAATAAATAGGTGTTAACTATCTTACAACAAAGGAATTGAAGAGTCGCGTAGGAACCCTTGGGTAACAGAAGAAATATTGAATTTAATTGATAAAAGGAGAAAATTTAAAAAAGCACTAAATGAAGCAGGCAAAAAGGAACACAAACGTCTCAAAAATGATATCGACAGGAAGTGCAAAATGGCTAACCAGGGATGGCTAGAGGACAAATGTAAGGATGTAGATGCTTATCTCACTAGGGGTAAGACAGATACAGCCTACAGGAAAATTAAAGAGACCTTTCGAGAAAGAAGAACCAATTGCATGAATATCAAGAGCTTTGATGGAAACCCAGTTCTAAGCAAAGAAGGGAAAGCAGAAAGGTGTAAGGAGTATACAGAGGGTCTATACAAGGACAGTATTATGGAAATGGAAGAGGATGTAGGTGAAGATGAAATGGGAAATATGATACTGCGTGAAGAGTTTGACAGAGCACTGAAAGACATGAGTCGAAACAAGGCCCCCGGAGTAGACAACATTCCATTAGAACTACTGACAGCGCTGGGAGAGCCAGTCCTGACAAAACTCTACCATCTTTTGAGCAAGATGTATGAGACAGGCGAAATACCCTCAGACTTCAAGAAGAATATAATAATTCCAATCCCAAAGAAAGCAGGTGTTGACAGATGTGAAAATTACCGGACTATCAGTTTAATAAGTCACAGCTGCAAAATACTAACGCGAATTCTTTACAGACGAATGGAAAAACTGATAGAAGCCGACCTCGGGGAAGATCAGTTTGAATTCCGTAGAAATGTTGGAACACGTGAGGCAATACTGACCCTACGATTTATCTTAGAAGAAAGATTAAGGAAAGTCAAACCTACGTTTCTAGCATTTGTAGACTTAGAGAAAGCTTTCGAAAATGTTGATTGGAATACTCTCTTTCAAATTCTGAAGGTGGCAGGGGTAAAATACAGGGAGCGAAAGGCTATTTACAATTTATACAGAAACCAGATGGCAGTTATAAGAGTCGAGGGACATGAAAGGGAAGCAGTGGTTGGGAAGGGAGTAAGACAGGGTTGTAGCCTCTCTCCGATGTTATTCAATCTGTATATTGAGCAAGCAATAAAGGAAACAAAAGAAAAGTTCGGAGTAGGTATTAAAATCCATGGAGAAGAAATAAAAACTTTGAGGTTTGCCGATGACATTGTAATTCTGTAAGGGACAGCAAAGGACTTGGAAGAGCAGTTGAACGGAATGGCCAGTGTCTTGAAAGGAGGTTATAAGATGAACATCAACAAAAGCAAAACGAGGATAATGAAATGTAGTCGAATTAAGTCGGGCGATGCAGAGGGAATTAGATTAGGAAACGAGACGCTTAAAGTAGCAAAAGGAGTTTTGCTATTTGGCGAGAAAAATAACTGATGATGGTCGAAGTAGGGAGGATATAAAATGTAGACTGGCAATGGCAAGGAAAGCGTTTCTGAAGAAGAAAAATTTGTTAACATCGAGTATTGATTTAAGTGTCAGGAAGTCATTTCTGAAAGTATTTGTATGGAGTGTAGCCATGTATGGAAGTGAAACGTGGACGATAAATAGTTTAGACAAGAAGAGAATAGAAGCTTTCGAAATGTGGTGCTACAGAAGAATGATACGAAAAATAATACTTCTGATGCAATGAATAAAATTCTCACCGTAATCCAATAGATACATCTGGAGGGTCCTTCCCTACACATCGCTGTTACAGACAGACGTTACACCACGACGCAGACACAAATTTGAATACAGCGAACCGACTCGTCACTGACCCGAATGACACTTCATGATTTTGTGATAAAATGAGGGGACACGAGGTAAATTTGAACACACAAGTCCCGCTTTTCGGTTCAACACCGTGACCACACACCCGCGACGCTGTAGTTCTTGCAGCTCGCTCGATGTTGCACATCTTGAGCTTGAACCGTTTGTTCCTGTTTTGCATCTTTCTTTACAGTTCAGTACACCTTCTTCCTGTTTTCATACTTGATCTGTGTTCAGTTTTTGACGTGCTATCCACTGGGCCATCTTACCAGTAAATGTGAGGGGGATGCGATCGGCAGCACCCCTTGCCAGGAATGCGATCGACTGAGGACCAGACCTCTCGCATCACAAAATAATAGCAGTAAAGGTAGTAGTAATTTTATTAAACCATGGATCACTTGAACAAGGACTTGGGACATTTCGTGTTATGAAAGCTCAAAAAAGAAACATTCAATGATACAGCCATTTGCATAATTAATGATGTAGCTTGAATAGCATGGGACAGAAAGTCAGTTCTAGACTTACAGTGGGTATCATCCCAACAGATGGCTCTGAGCACTATGGGACTTAACTACTAAGGTCATCAGTCCCCTAGAACTGAGAACTACTTAAACCTAACTGACATAAGGACATCACACACATCCATGTCCGAGGCAGGATTCGAACCTGCGACCGCAGTGGTCGCGCGGTTCCCGACTGTAGCGCCTAGAACCGCTAGGCCACTCCGGCCGGCTATCATCCCAACATTTACGTGAAGTAATTTGGAGTTAGGACGTGTTGACGTGGGAGGAGACCAAACTGCGAAGTCATCGGTCTCATCGGATTAGGGAAGGATGGGGAAGGAAGTCGGCCGTGCCCTTTCAAAGGAACCATCCCGGCATTTGCCTGAAGCGATTCAGGGAAATCACGGAAAACCTAAATCAGGATGGTCGAACGCGGGATTGAACCGTCGTCCTCCCGAATGCGAGTGCTAACCACTGCGCCACCTCCCTCGGTAGTAATTTCGGAAAATCATGGATGGAGATTAGATAGTGTGTCATCTGCAATACAAGACTGGTCTGTTCAGTTTAGCCATGGAGTAAACTATTGTTTTATTTTCACTTTATTCAAAAATGGCTCTAAGCACTATGGGACTTAACTTCTGAGGTCGTCAGTCCCCTAGAGCTTAGGACTACTTAAACCTAACTAACCTAAGGACATCACACACGTCCATGCCCGAGGCGGGATTCGAACCTACGACCGTAGCGGTCGCGCGGTTCCAGGCTGTAGCGCCTAGAACCGCTCGGCCACTCCGGCAGGTTTTCACTTTATTCCCAATAAATTATTAAATAAACTGAAAAGCTAATGCTACACTGTTCATTGACTCCAAAAACAGTGTGCCATGTCGCTGCTAAGTACGTGGAGCAGCAGCGGGAAAATCTCGTGTTAGAGACTGAATGTAGCTAGAAAAGACATTAGAGACTTACGGACTCATAAAAAGTCCACATATACTGCCTTTGTATTCAAATGTACTTGGCCCTTTTTTAAAACCATGCACCCCTCTTTTTCGCCAGAAATTCCCCATTTCCCAAAATTCCTAGCAGCAACGACATATCTCATTGTTCCTTTCAAAGATCTCTCTGTGTAATATCACCCGACTTTTATACAGTTACTCATGATTGTAATCGAATTTTAAAATGTCACTATTAGTACAGTGATTGTGTTAATACTAACAGTAGTAGCAGCAATAGCGGCAGCAGTATTGGTATTATTATCCGCCATTGGTTAGTATCATTACCCGAAATCTCCTTAGATGTATACAAATTTGGATTCAAATCTTTCTTTCACTAATGTTAGTCCTGTTATTTATAATGTTATAAATATTACCAGGATTTAATCAATCTGTGATGCAAAAGTTTTGGCTGTGTAAAATTTTGGTCCATGGGACGAAATACCACAAACAAAGTTTTTATGTTACGGAAGAGTTTTTTCGGTTGCACCGCTTGTTTTAATAATGCTCTTGGGTTCAGAGCTTTTCTGATTACCTATTTTGGTACGGTCTACGCGAAAAATGACTTGTGATTAAGCCGAACCTTGATTTCTTTAATAGAAGTAATTTTCTTGCATGAAGCAGTTTTTTCTTTTACTGAAACTTACATAATTTTACTATTTTGCTTATGAGCAGTATCGTCGAAAAGATATAAATATGTTAGAAGCTTCCGTTTACTAGACTATCATGATGTAGTGCCGAATTTATCAACCCGTCGAGGTGTACCGTACAACGCACAAAGTATACAGTCAATTTTGATCTTGAACTGTAATCGTTCAGACATTCTATTCAGCGAAAAAGCTCTTCTTTCTAGTGTATATTTCTGGTTCCGTCACGTTTATGATATGTAAACCGGATCCTGAAGCTCTACTTTCTACCTTGCGTTTCGGTTTCCTCTACTACTGTACATTTAGGATACATAAACAAGAACCTAATTCATTGTGATATCTGCTCACTACATGTAAGAAATGATATATTTTTGTCTTCCAGAAACATGAATACTTGAACTTCAAGTGTTATGAATCATCATTCCATAGGAGCAACGGAAAAAAACTTCCGTGGCTCGTTTTCACTAAGCACAATTTCGGCTGTGTATTCATTTTCAAGTGGAGGATACAAACCGTCATATTCGGGTTACAATCAAAACTTATATTTGTCACATATTGTTTAATGCAGTTTTTTGACATGGCATGCAATAAACTAAAAGCCTCTAGGCTAAGAGAGTAGTAAATACGAATTCCCTAAGAACGCTGCGGACTGACTAAACGAATACTAACCCTTCTTTCCTTTCGTGCCATTCACACATGTACTATATCACTTCCGTATGTGAACGAAGATTTCTTAAAATTGGAAGAATATCCAGAGCGAACCTTGCAGCCCAGTTTTATATCTAATCAAAAAGCTACTGGATGTCGCTGGGATAGAACGCTATTATACTTGCGACTGGTATATTACATACAGATGTTCAATCTGTTCAAGTAGGTCAGTTAATGCAGTAATATATCTTACCAAAGATTTGTTACTCCCTATGCCGACTACTTTTTAATTCCATCTATTGTTTTGCATACCAGACCACCCGATAACACTTTAAAACTGTATGATCAAAGTACGTTTCGATTGTGACCTACACGTACCCGTTTACCGGGTTATACAACACACTTCAAAATGGACACACAGCCGAAATTAAGCAGTAATAAAACAGACGAAATGATATGATATGCTACTCCTGTGTCCGACTCCCGTGAGTGAACTGGACATGAACCTTGGGTCCTTTGGCGTTAGCCACCGGGGGGGATAATCACGTTGATGATATAAACTTGTTTCGCACAGCTTTTCCGGTGGCGCACCTAATAATTAATAAAGTTACCACTATTAGAAACAAAAGAAAATCACTTCAACTGGTGTACTGAAATTATGTTTAGCAGCACACTTTATAGATGTGCAGTGTGTAATTATTAAACTTACAGGACATAATGAGGAATGCACTTTGGAAGGTAAAAATACCTTCGACCAGCAGTTTAAAACAAATAGTGCAGTGACCTGTCTGCACAGTTTTAATTTCGAGTGCTGCTGAGTCTCAGAGACGGGGCTTCCGTTTTATGCACATTGTGTAATGGTTTGAATAAGTAGGAATATTTTGCAGCGTTGCGAGCGTAGCAAGAAATCTCAGCTCTTGAAGTTCTCTGAAAAGTTGGGAGAGAGAGAGAGAGAGAGAGAGAGAGAGAGACCTCCAAACGCTACGCTCAGATAATCTCGCTTTCCGCGGGGATTTCCACAGCTCGCTACCCACGCTGCGGCACCCTGCACCTCTAAGTCGGTCGACAACATTCGAGCGCGAAGACGCGCGAAGGATCGGGAACTCCTTTGGAACACTTCATACGGATAGTAAAGTGTAGTATTAAGTAACGTTGTTATTAACACGGAATATGCTAAGTATTTTCTGAGAGATAAAGGAAATGCTGCTCCCAGTTCTTCGTTCTTCTTCAATAATGCAATTCTCGGGTGTGGCGTGGCACATCCACGGATTGGCAACAATTTGCATCTACATCTGCATCTATGTGATTACAATGCTATTCACAATAAAGTGCCTGGCAGAGGGTTCAATGAACCACCTTCAAGCTGTCTCTCTACCGTTGCACTGTCGAACGGCACGCGGGAAAAACGAGCACTTAAATTTTTCTGTGCGAGCCCTCATTTCTCTTATTTTATCGTGATGATCATTTCTCCCTATGTAGGTGGGTGCCAACAGAATGTTTTCGCAATCGGAGGATAAAACTGGTGATATTTCATGAGAAGATCCCGTCTCAACAAAAAACGCCTTCGTTTTAATGATTGCCACTCCAATTCACGTATCATGTCTACGACACTATCTCCCCTATTTCGTTATAATACAAAACGAGCTGCCCTTCTTTGTACTTTTTCGATGTCATCCGTCAGTCCCACCTGATGCGGATCCCACACCGCACAGCAATACTCCAGAATAGGGCGGACAATCGTAGTGCAAACAGTCTCTTTGGTTGACCTGTTGCACCTTCTAAGTCGTCTGCCAATAAATCGCAGTCTTTGGTTTGCTCTACTCACAAGATTTGTGTGACTTAACGCTAATCGAAATTTAGCTGACTTCACACTTTTCTTTATTCAGGGTCAATTGCCACATTTCGCGCCAAACAGATATCTTATCTAAATTGTTTTGCAAGTCGTTTTGATCATCTGATGACTTTACAAGGTGGTAAATGACAGCTTCATCTGCAAACAATCTAAGCCGACTACTCAGATTGTCTCCTATGTCGTTAATATAGATCAGGAACAATAGGGGGCCTATAAAACTTCCTTGGGGAACGCCGGATACAACTTCTGTTTTACTCGATAACTTTCCGTCTATTACTACGAACTGTGACCTTTCTGACAGGAAATCACGAATCCAGTCGCACAACTGAAGCCATACTCCGTAGGCACGCAGTTTGGTTAGAAGCGCTTGTGAGCAACGGTGTCGAAAGCCTTCTGGAAATCTAAAAATTGTGTTTCTGTGCCGGCCGGGGAGGCCGAGCGGTTCTAGGCGCTACAGTCTGGAACCGCGCCACCGCTACGTTGGCAGGTTCGAATCCTGTCTCGGGCATGAATGTTTGTGATGTCCTTAGGTTAGTTAGGTTTAAGTAGTTCTAAGTTCTAGGGGACTGATGACCTCAGAAGTTAAGTCCCATAGTGCTCAGAGCCATTTTTGTGTTTCAAATTTGTGTCCAGTTGCTGCAGACTTCACGTGACGAAAATTGCATATGCCACATGTGTGAGAGTCGCCTACGTATATTGTTCTTTTACCCATTTATCTCATAATTTTAAAAGTGAAATGGAAAATAACGAATACAACAAATTCCAAAACAAATGTGCAGAACATCCAGAAAGTATCACTGACGCCAGACCGTCATTCCTACACCGAACAAACTCGATCCATACTTCTGCAACCTCGCAATCTAACAAGGCAGCACAACGTGCTTTAAGTCACTGGCTGAGGTACTTCCGGTTTCCTTTGGTCTGTTAATTAAACCGAACGACCTCCACTTTAAATTTTTCCATCATTTTTATGTATATTCCAGTATCGTAGTTGATCTTATGCTTTGAGAGTAATTTGTAGAGAAGAAAATTCATTATGTTGGTGAACTCCCATAATGGATATAAGGTGATTCTGATTCAATGCTACTTTTATAAGTGTTCCATTTGGTGGAGTGGGTGCTACTTGGACTTGTACGAGAGGGGAGTAGAGTTCAAATCCCGTCTGTGTTCCCGGTTTAGGTGTTTCCTGGTTTACTTTAATTAGTACAGAAGAGTGGAGGGAAATTTTCTTTCAAAGCGGTTGTGGTCGATGATGATTGCCTAATTCACGCTTCTTACGCAGCGAGCGAGGTGGCGCAGTGGTTAGCGTATTGGACTCTCATTCGGGAGGATGACGGTACAAACCAGTGTCCGACCATCCTGATTTAGGTCTTCTTATTGTTTCCCTAAATTGCGTGAGGCACATGCAGGGATGGTTCCTTTGAAAAGGCACCGCCGACTTCCTTTCCCATCCTTCCGTAATCCAATGGGACTGATGACGTCGCGGTTCGGTCTCCTCCCCCCGAATCAACCAACTAATCTACTTGAAACTTCCTGGCACATTACAACTGTGTGGCGGACCGAGACTCGAACTCAGAACCTTTGCCTTTCGTGGGCAAGTGCTCTACCAACTGAGCTACGCAAGCAAGACTCACTGCCCGTCCTCACAGCTTTACTTCCACCAGTACCTCGTCTCCTACCTTCCAAACTTTACAGAAGCTCTCCTGCGAACCATGCAGAACTAGCACACCTGAAAGAAAGGATATTGCGAAGAAATGGCTTAGCCACAGCCTGGGGGATGTTTCCAGAATGGGATTTTCACTCTGCAGCGGAGTGTGCGCAGATATGGACGGGGAGTGAGTCGTGCTTGGGTAGCTCAGTTGGTAGAGTACTTCCCCGCAAAAGTCAAAGGTCCCGAGTTCGAGTCTCGGTCCGCTACACAGTTTCAATCTGCCAGGAAGTTTCATATCAGCGCACACTCAGTACTGTTAAAAATATTGTGTTTACGCCTGAAAAAAATTGGAATATTACAATGAAACGTTTGACAGCCATTGCCAGATGGAGGTTCGTCCGGACATCTGTATATGGTCTTCAGATATAAGTATAGAGATCTCATAGATATACAGCCATATCTTTTTACAATCTCACTGTTTTCGACCACATGTAACCTTCTTCAGATATAAAAAAAAGCAACGTATATAACCGTGAACAGCATGTACTTTCTGTTATTTTAAAGTAAGTAGCAAAGTTGGATTTGCTTATGTAGTGGTGCAAGCGATCCGCCGTGTCATGCTGGAACTTCTCATCATATTTATCTGGTCTAAAACTGTGATCTGTAGTTTGAATTTCATAAAACGATGCATAAATTTTTAAATACTAATACAACTGCTGCATTCTCTCGCGGTAGATATGTCGGCTACACTAAATGCACAACTACGTTGATGCTGCGCTTTTCCTAAACTTACCTGTCCACCTCCCACTACGTAATTGTACTGCTCTTTCTAGGAATCGAGTAAAGTATTTCCTTGGTCTGTCTACCAACGATTCGTCCTCTTGTATGCAATGCCCATCTAGAGTTTGATTACAGCCACAATATTATCTTTTTCTCCAGTTTGGTATCTGATCCATTTGTTTACCTCTCTCTTTTGTATTTTGCATCACACGTCTCTCTGCTGCTTGACGAACATTTATGGAATATTTTCCGCGCCTCTGAGTGTCAAACCGGTGAATTACGACGATTGGAAATTTTCTGTTTCAGACACAGGGCGCGAAACACAGATCCGAAACATCGCAGAACGTCCAGAAATACGTCTCTCTTACACACTGTGGCCACTTCTAATTGGTCCGTTGTTGCACTCGACGCCTTGCGTGTACAGGGCCAGTCACATTAATGTGGCCACCGCCTACGTTTGACGTCACGACAGGTGGCAGCACTGGCAGTAGAGAGTATATAAAGAGTGGCGAGGGACCACGGACAAACAACGCAGTGCGGAAACGGCGTCATTTATCAGAGGTCCAAAGGTGCATGATCATTGACTTTCGGGCCAAGGGTGGAAGCATTTCCGAAACGGCTAAGTTTTAAAGCTGTTCACGTGCAGACATGTTTACGGTATTCCGTGCATGGCGAAACGGCGCTATCCAAACCCGACACCGAGGTAATTATGGTGCACCACCGGTCATGGGGGTGAACGACGGCTAGAGAAATGTTTAAAGGCGAATAGACATGTGACTATTGTGGAACTGACCGCCCATATGAATCAAGGGGCTGTCAATAACGTCTCCTCAGCGGACGTTGCTGCGTATGGGCCTCCGCAGCTGGCATCTGGCTCATGGGCTCATGCCGACTGCCGTTCATCGCCGACGAAGGCTGTAATCTGCACACCGTTACTGTAGCTGTACCTTCACAGAGTTGCGACGTGTGGCCGTTTCAGATGAATCACGTTTTATGCTCCATCGGGCAGATGGCCGTTGGGGTGCAGGGCGTGAAACGTCTGAAAGCAAACGCCTGCAATCAGGTGGGAGCGACAAAGTCTGGGGAATATTTTCGTGGCATTCCTTGGATGATTTCGTCATTCTGGAAGACACTATGGATCAACAAAAGCATGCATCAAACCTTGGAGACCATGTCCACCCCTACACGTAGTTTTATTTTCGTCTGGACGATGGCATCTACCAGCACGACAATCAGTAAAACCCAGTTAATTCAGTTCAGGGTCGTGAGTTGTTTGAAACACATTTCGATTGCTGAAAATTCCCTGAAAAACGATCTATGTCAATGAAAAGTGTCAGACAGCACGCCGTGTACGAGTGTGGTTCCAAGAACATCAGCCCGCATCTCGTGGTCGTGTGGTAGCATTCTCGCCTCCCACGCCCGGGTTCCCGGGTTCGATTCCTGGCGGGGTCAGGGATTTTCTCTGCCTCGTGATGGCTGGGTGTTGTGTGATGTCCTTAGGTTAGTTAGGTTTAAGTAGTTCTAAGTTCTAGGGGACTGATGACCATAGATGTTAAGTCCCATAGTGCTCAGAGCCCCTCCAAGAACATCAGGATACGTTTACAGTACTCCCTTGGCTACCAAACTCCCCGGATTTGAACCGAGTCCAGGATCTATGGGACAACATCGATAAGGCTATTCCCACCATGCAGCCTCACCCGGGAAACCTAGAGCAGCTGGACACCGCACTGGAGTTGGCATGCCTCCACATCCCTACCGCTTTGAGTAGCGGTCATTTTACAAGCAAGCGACTCCAAATGTACATGGTGGGCTAATTGAATTGGTTCGTTTTATTACACAAGTACGTACTTACGTATTAAGTTTCAAATATTTTGGTATGTCTCCAATCATGGTGTAAACACATTTCCATATGCCCCCATGTTCTTATCGCCATATTTTGGAGCATGTCTGGTTTTACAGTGCGAAATACATCAACAGCTATGCGCAGTTATTCTTTCGTAACATAACGACGTGCAAATACATGCGCTTAACCACTTGCGATAACGAGCTGTCGGGTGTGGTGAAGGCAGGACTTCTTGGTGGACGTTTCAAGGGATCTGGTGGTGTTGACGAACCAAGACCTATCCTTTGTCCTGGAAAGTGTTCACTTAGGAACGTGCGCACTGCAAGAGCGTAGTGAGGAGTCCCTCTGTCTTGCTGCAACCATAGGAATGCTTTGAGGCCCCTTTATCAAGCTGAGGTATTACTTATAACTGTAACATGTCTAAATAATTCACGCCATTCACAATCTATTCAAAGAAGTACTGCCTACGTAGATGTGATGCCGTCGCTGTCAGTATCATACATGAGTCGGTGTCTTTTCTGAGACGTCTGTTTAATGAGGATTCCCTTTGCCCCTGATGACTATATTTCTAACATGTGGGCTGAAATAGACGGCACATTGATCTGAGAACATAAACTTCGCATGGTTCTCTGCATTTGTGAATTGAGATAGGTCGGCCGGTGTGGCCGAGCGGTTCTAGGAGCTTCAGTCTGGAACCGCACGACTGCTACGGTCGCAGGTTCGGATTCTGCCTCGGGCATGGATGTGTGTGCTGTCCTTAGGTTAGTTAGGTTTAAGTAGTTCTAGGGGACTGATGACCTCAGATGTTAAGTCCCATAGAGCTCAGAGCCATTTGAACCATTTGGGAATTGAGTTAACAAAGCACGGCATTCTAAAACGCGCATATTCCGATCTGTATCCGATTACTCGTTTACGAATGTCGGTCGAAAAAGTCTGACGTTAAGGTCCTTTTTCATGTGATCTCGCGGTGATGTCCTCAATGTACTGAGTTCCGAAGGATGTTTACTTATCGACTTCACGGAACATTGTTCAAACCAAGCAGAGACTCCGCCACATGTTTCTTATCGTGTCTTCTTCCTACCAACCAGCGGCCTATCTTTACACTGCCAAAAGCAAGAGCACACCTTTACCAAACCAGAAGTGTTTCCTTTCGAATGCAGCCTTGTTAAATCTTTAGTGGAATGCTCCCGTAATATATCTCACTATTTGCCCTTTGTGTTGTCATTCATGCAACGAAACACTTGTCCCTAAGTGCTCCTCAATGACCATGTACTACCTGCCACAGCTACAAATTTAAACTCGGCTGCGACTGCGAAAACACGGAAAGATAAATTCCTACAATTGATAAGACACAACATATCTACGAAACAGCATAATAATATATGATACTAAACAAGGATTACAGGGGCATGGGGTCTTCTTGCCCACATAGTACATCTCACCCAGTTCCCTCCTCAGTACAGCCTCGGAGATTGGTCGAGACGGATATGCGTTGGCTGACAGCAGCAGCAATTCCTGCCGGGTTTCAGACACACTGCCCGTAACAAAGCGTGACTAGTATGTGGTCGCTGATATTTTTACGACCACAGTCCTTACTAAACGATACATTGCTGCAAGTGACGTAGCATTTCCTCTGGACTCGTTCGAGTATCTGTTGGTACACCAACAATTGGGGCAATTTGACATGTCCCCGAGTCCCGTCGTCTTATTGTACTGATATTGTACACCCGTCAGTCCCATACACGCAGTTATCAGCTCTGGAGGACCACATGACCCACCATTCCATACGAAGTGAAGCGCTCCAAAACGACCGGGGTGCTGTTTTAGTTCGTCTTTGTGATGTTGTAATCCTTATTGCCATTGTCGGCCTTGCTTTTCCTCTTGATGTCTTTCTTGCTGAATTTTATCTGAACCGGAAGAAACCCCTACAGAGTCATGAAAGTGTTTCAGGTCTTCTCTATTAACACGAAGCTCTTCTTGTTTTTTCTCCCAGTGTGAGTCAAATACTTCCGTTGGGATATTGAGAATAGTTTTGGTAAAAGCCATTGTCGTTAAATGTCACATCTTACAGTTCATAATGATTCAGTATCATAATGCTACTTAATGGTGACTGTAGCAGTGATGTATGTTTCTGTAGTGCCGCTAAACTAAAAGTAGTTCGACCTACGTCCCTATTTTTCGAAACTAAATCACAAGATTGCTCGAAATGGATTCTCGGCAGAGTGGGAATTCCTACTAACTATTCTGCTTCTTAATTTCCGTCTCGATTTGCCAGTTGTTTATTGTACTCTATCCACTTGTGAAGCCAGCTTGTTTCTTTACCCCAATTATCTTTAAAAATTGTGTTTGAAGATGGTTTTACTAAATATGTTATACATCGCGGAGATTACGTCTATATGTCCCTTTTGTAACTTTTCCTGAATCCTTGCTTGTCAAGCATAACACGTACAGAGCCGACATAGATTTGGTAATTGTCTTTTTTCGTAGTTTTACAATAAATTATATGATGTTCCTTTTGTACCACATTTACCCTACCTAAAATCCTTTCTGTTGGAACATCATCATATCAAGAAACTTTCTTTTCATCTTAGATCCAAAGGTTTTATACAACTCACCTGGCACTCATCATTAGCAGTCACTCTTGATTCTGGTACAAACGCTTAAATAAATCCCCGAATATCTCTACATTTCTCTCTATGATGACAGGTCGGCAACCGTAACTGACGAATCGTCATGTCTTCCCAATCCATGTTCCTGCTTTTGTGTTTTAAATTTATTTTATTTCCAATAGGCCATACTAGATTTTCGTTGCACTATTTAACATTCAAGTTTCCTAATACTTTGTTCACTTCAGAAGTTTCAATTATCTTCCTACAAAAGTTTACCTGAGATTCTCTTCTGTTCGTCAATAGAGTCATTTTTACATTCATAGGGTTTCCTTGCCTTCTTCACGACTACAATACCGTCGCTGTTTCTCTGACAACGTTAGTTATATTATCGCCATTTTATTTCAGCTCTCTAGGGGTAAACATGTTATTATTCTCGGAAATATATATTAATGAATGAGAACTGACATTTATGGCAGAGCACGATACACTTCTCATATAGCAATCATTCTATGGTTCTGTTCCTAACTTTTCACTAGATTCCCCATCATCATCTCCCCTAACAGGCAGTCACACCATGAGGAAGAACGCTATAATAAAGCCGAAACCATTATTTTAGTAGTTAAACGAAGCATTCGTTAAATGTAATTTTATTGTGTCTTGATTCTGTTATTTAAATGGTGTAATATTTAATTGGTACTTTTCGACTCCTAATTACATTTGCTCTTATAGGTAAACGTTACATTGAGCTTCAGACTAGTGTGGAACAGGCATCCATATTAATTAAAGAGAGTCTGCATTAATGTTTTTAATGCTGTGAAACTATAGTAATGTGGCTCTTTAAACCTCGTGTGTGTCTACCCCTGACATATATCAAAATTACCTAATGCCCAAGATGAAGGTATTAAAAAGTGTTCAGAGTGATGAGAGGCTGACTGGTCAGGAATTCTCGACAGGCCGTTAAAATATTCATAATCTTAAATGAAATTCTCAAGAAATGCAGAGAACGAGATAATGGCAAATAAATTATTTGTTCCTGTTAAAGAGCTTTAGACGACGAGATGCGTTTTAGGTAACTATAGCTGAACGTTCCTTCCCGTCTGCTATCTAGGGGCTTCCGTGGCGTCTGCCAGAGACCTTTTCGCACAGGATCTCAGCAGTGTGCGGCACGCGAGATAAATTACGACGTATTTCTTCGCAGAGACGAAAAGGTAGCGTAGCATTTACTCGCCGGTAGACCCCGTGTGCGATTGTTTGCCAGTCTGGTGCATGTATTTCTATTTGACGCCACTTTGGTGTGTTGAGAAAGACGAGACGAAATGATGAGGACAAGCCCCCAGTTCCAGAGCGAAGAAAATCTACCGGGCTGGGAATCAGACCCGGGATCTAGAGACAGTGAAGTAACCACTATACCACGAGCTGCCTAATCACTTCATAGACTTTTTAGGGAACTTTTACTAGAGGAACCGGATTATTTCTATGCAGTGCCACTATACTGTTTCAGCCTAAATAAATGTTGGCAGTTTCGCTTTGACCGGCGAGACAGGTTTAAAGTAATCACCTCTTCTATACCTGTAATCAGTGGCTTCTAACAACTAAACTGATTCAAAAGTTTGTCGTCTCCAAACACTGGGTTGGAAAACGAGCTCCGGAAACTGTCACTACGAAGTGCCTATCGGATTTGTAGTATCACTTCCGTAAACAAAAATAGGATAACAGTTGAACGGGAGAAAGAAACACACGGAAACACCACGAGTTTTCTCTGCTACAAAGCGATGTCTTCTACAGGGTGTTACAAAAAAGTACGGCCTAACTGTCAGGAAACACTCCTCACACACAAAGTTAGAAAATATGTTATGTGGACATGTGTCCGTAAACGCTTACTTTCCATGTTAGAGCTTCAAATCACATTAATCATGGAATGGAAACACACAGCAACAGAACATACCAGCGTGACTTCAAACACTTTGTTACAGGAAATGTTCAAAATGTCCTCCGATAGCGAGGATGCATGCATCCACCCTCCGTCACATGGAATCCCTGATGCGCTGATGCAGCCCTGGAGAATGGCGTATTGTATCACAGCCGTCCACAATACGAGCACGAAGAGTCTCTACATTTGGTACCGGGGTTGCGTAGACAAGACCTTTCAAATGACCACATAAATGAAAGTCAAGAGGGTTGAGGTCAGGAGAGCGTGGAGGCCATGGAATTGGTCCGCCTCTACCAATCCATCGGTCACCGAATCTGTTGATGAGAAACTTACGAACACTTCGACTGAAATGTGCAGGAGCTCCATCGTGCATGAACCACATGTTGTGTCGTACTTGTAAAGGCACATGTTCTAGCAGCACAGGTAGAGTATCCCGTATGAAATTATGATAACGTGCTTCATTGAGCGTAGGTGGAAGAACATTGGGCCCAATCAAGACATCACCAACAATACCTGCCCAAACGTTCACAGAAAATCTGTGTTGATGACGTGATTGCACAATTGCGTGCGGATTCTCGTCAGCCCACACATGTTGATTCCGAAAAGTTACAATTTGATCACGTTGAAATGAAGCCTCATCCGTAAAGAGAACATTTGCACTGAAGTGAGGATTGACACATTGTTGGATTAACCATTCGCAGAAGTGTACCCGTGGAGGCCAATCAGCTACTGATAGTGCCTGTACACGCTGTACATGATACGGAAACAACTGGTTCTCCCGTAGCACTCTCCATACAGTGACGTGGTCAACGTTACCTTGTACAGCAGCAACTTCGCTGACACTGACATTAGGGTTATCGTCAACTGCACGAAGAATTGCCTCGTCCATTGCAGGTGTCCTCGTCGTTCTAGGTCTTCTCCAGTCGCGAGTCATAGGCTGGAATGTTCCGTGCTCCCTAAGACGCCGATCAATTGCTTCGAACGTCTTCCTGTCGGGACACCTTCGTTCAGCAAATCTGTCTCGATACAAACGTACCGCTCCACGGCTATTGCCCCGTGCTAATCCATACATAAAATGGGCATTTGCCAACTCCGCATTTGTAAACATTGCACTGACTGCAAACCACGTTCGTGATGAACACTAACCAGTTGATGTTACGTACTGATGTGTGTGATCCTAGTACTGTAGAGCAATGAGTCGCATGTCAACACAAACACCGAAGTCAACTTTTTTTTTTTTTGGTCATCAATCTACTGACTGGTTTGATGCGGCCCGACACGAATTGCTTTCCTGTGCTAACCTCTACCTCTCAGAGTAGCACTTGCAACCTACGTCTTCAATTATTTGCTTGACGTATTCCAATCTCTGTCTTCCTCTACAGTTTCTGCCCTCTACAGCTCCCTCTAGTACCATGGAAGTCATTCCCTCATGTCTTAGCAGATGTCCTATCATCCTGTCCCTTCTCCTTATCAGTGTTTTCCACATATTCCTTTCCTCTCCGATTCTGCGTAGAACCTCCTCAATCCTTACCTTATCAGTCCACCTAATTTTCAACATTCGTCTATAGCACCACATATCAAATGCTTCGGTTCTCTTCTGTTCCGGTTTTCCCACAGTCCATGTTTCACTACCATACAATGCTGCACTCCAGATGTACATCCTCAGAAATTTCTTCCTCAAATTAAGGCCGGTATTTGATGTTAGTAGACTTCTCTTGGCCAGAAATGCCTTTTTTGCCATAGCGAGTCTGCTTTTGATGTCCTCCTTGCTCCGTCCGTCATTGGTTATTCTACTGCCTAGGTAGCAGAATTCCTTAACGTCATTGACTTCGTGACCATCAATCCTGATGTTAAGTTTCTCGCTGTTCTCATTTCTACTATTTCTCATTACCTTCGTCTTTCTCCGATTTACTCTCAAACCATACTGTGTACTCATTAGACTGTTCATTCCGTTCATCAGATCATTTAATTCTTCTTCACATTACGTTCCTTCAATTGGGCCAACTGGCGGTGAATCGAGGAAGTACAGTACATACTGACGAAACTAAAATGAGCTCTAACATGGAAATTAATCGTTTCCGGACACATGTCCACATAACATCTTTTCTTTATTTGTGTGTGAGGAGTGTTTCCTGAAAGTTTGGCCGTTCCTTTTTGTAACACCCTGTATAAGACTTCGGCAAGCCTACCTCATTTTTATCAAACAACAACTCCTGTTAACAGACACATCCACATTGTGAGACTTCTGTCCACCTACAAATTCTCAGTTATTAAGTCACTCCATTTCTAACAAGAAGCAGAAAACGACTTTATTCAGTACGGAAATTGAAGTGGAGTAGGGAGAAACGAAAGGAAAAGGAAGGGAAGAAACTACTGATGTCTTTTGCATAGGGACTTCAATGCGGAATCGGTGGCGACGAGCGAAAATGTGAGTCGTACCGGGATTCGAACCCGGTTACTCTTGCTGCTAGGCAGTGGCGTTAACCACTGCGCCACACGCACACAGCCGGCGGAAGTGGCCGCGCGGTTCTAGGCACTTCAGTCTGGAACCGCGAGACCGCTACGGTCGCAGGTTCGAATCCTGCCTCGGGCATGGATGTGTGTGATGTCCTTAGGTTAGTTAGGTTTAAGTAGTTCTAAGTTCTAGGGGACTAATGACCTCAGCAGTTGAGTCCCATAGTGCTCAGAGCCATTTGAACCACACGCACACAGGAAGGAACAGGCACCTCGCATTCACCTAATTGATTCGCCTCGATGGGCAATGAATCCACCATCTTCAGTGTGGATGCGCAATTGCGTTTGGCCGCCTGCGGCTATCTCAATGAGCATGGAGGGCATGGACGGGAACAGTGGATAGGTGGCTCTAGGTGGGAGTGTGGGTCAACCGGGACGCGTGCCGAGATAGTCTGTTCACTTGCGGTAAACACTGTGTCCGGGTGGCATACTGGTTAACGGAACTGCCTATCAAGCGGGGGCCCCGGGTTCAAATTGCGGGCCGTCACAAATTTTCGCTCGTCGCCGCTGATTCAAATTCCGATGCAGCTGACGTCATAATTCTTTCCCTTTTCATCCCTTTCCTTTCTCCCTCGCTCCACCTTCAACTTACATATTATATACCACGTCTGCGGATTCGAGGTGGTGTCTGCCCTTTTGGACGTCTGAAAGTACATATACCATGCATTCAGATAACTTTACAGACCACTGAGAATCACTCACTGACGATTTGAGACACACGAAACTAGTCCGGTGAAATAAAGTACCACCCCCAAAGCAGCTTTTTTTTGAATACTTCATTAATAAGAGGCCACGTTTGCAATTTTAAAATTACTCATTAACAATGCAGCACAGAATGCGATGTTTAATACCCAGACAAAAATGTTTATGAATTTTTGAAAAATCATCTAGGAAGCTAGCTATCCTTATCTACAGAAATTCTCGGGTTTTGAAGAAGTCCTAGTCGGGATGCATACGAAGTCACAGCACAGGAACGTGGTAGACCACGGAAACCCCTTGGCTACCATTTGCGGTCCCGCAACAACCACCGCGGGACTGTCTAGCGAGTAAACACTCTCCGTCACTCCATTTGTCACATCCTTCCCTCCTTTCCAGCCTCTGAACACACACACACACACACACACACACACACACACACACACACTTGCCTTGCACACGACACGAAACACCGCAGCAGGAATTTTAATTGCAGCTGCGGTAGTGTTACTACGTCTTCCCCGTATGGAGGGAGCGAGCTATTTGTCTCCGCTCTCTCAAATTTTTTGTCTCATTGTCGCCCAACGCATTTCATCTTCCCTTCTGGAGTCGACGCTTCAATCTGCCGGTGTACTAAAGGGGACATTCAAAACGAGGCCTGGCCAATTGAAAGAAGCAAAAGCTCTCGTTCTGCTCCCTGCCTGGATTTTACTGAGGATTTGTCGTTTATCTCCCTCTCGTCTGTTTACATCTGTTGTTCATTTGCTCATTCATGAGTCTACGCATCCTGCGGACAGAAAATTCTAGAAATGCTTCAAATGGCTCTGAGCACTATGGGACTTAACATCTGAGGTCATCAGTCCCTTAGAACTTAGAACTACTTAAACCTAACCAACCTAAGGACATCACACACATCCATGCACGAGCAGAATTCGAACCTGCGACCGTAGCAGTCACGCGGTTCCAGGCTGAAGCGCCTAGAACCGCTCGGCCACACCGGCCGGCTATTCGAAAGACGGACCGCCCGGATTCTGCCGATACCGCAACGACGAGATCTTCGAGGTGGAGCCTTCCACAAACAAAGTTCTCCAAAATGTCGACAATCGCTGAGGAAAACATGGGCCTTATCTAAGGCTGAGCATGTGGAGGAGGAAGTTTCGATGTCGTAGCCTAACTGTCTTCGAGTAGATAATTTAAATTTTATACCATCCGCCGCCCCCCCCCCCCCCCTCGTAACATGAAAAATGCCTGTCAACAGCGTTCTTTTCATATTAGGAAACTGTCTAAAATGGAACTGAATTCGCATTACGTCATCCTTTGCCCTAAAAATGTTGATTCCAGTAACTGCAGCTCTATTTTACTTTTTCCAGGGAACGAGTAAACACACGAGGTACACTGAAAACTGTCCTGAATGTTGGTTAAAAATCAACCCCTTCTTCCACAGGGGGGATGGCAGGTGGCGAGACGCAACCGCATCGCATAAAACAGCCGCCATTGTGCTGTAAGCTGCCGTGAATGCGAGTCTACTCGCGGATTACTTTGTCCGCCAGAACAGCGCCACAGCACGGTAATCAAGGGAGCTGGAAATGGTCCGCACACACAACGCAGTCAGTCGCGCCGAATGCAGTGCCAATGCAGATTCCACTCTTGCAGCATAAAGCATACACGAGAGGGGTACAGGTTGATGCAAAAAAATACATGCCTTCCTAGCAGTTCTGATGTTCAGTCAGCGCACTGTAATTCTGTATTTCTTGCGAGATTTTTGTTTCTCACTTGTCCACAGTCATTTGGGCAAGTGTTAGGCGTGTCCCCAATTTCCGCATCAGAAATTACAAACAAAATTTGCCAGATCATGAAAATTACTAACGTAGAAAGCGCTTTTCTACTTATGTTTCAGCTTCTCGTTTATTTACTTCCAGGATTACCTAACTGCTACGTGGAGCACGAATTAAAAGCAAATATACGGTGCCTCTAGCAATATTTCAGTCAATTCTTACGGATCACTCAACCGTGCGTCTAATATGATTAAGAATATGGTCAGTAAACATGTCTTCTACGATGCACTGAAAACAACTAGAAACAGTACGCTAGTAACAGGTTGTATTGCATAATTAGATTAACAACGGAAAAGCCGCTATGGTCTTAAAAGTACAAATCCAGCATCACAATAGACTCCTTGGAGAATGCTGAAAAAATCACTCCATTATGCTCAGTTCCTAAATTCCGATAGTACACATTTTAAAAAAGCAGCTTCGCGTACACATGAATCTCCGTCGTTTATCATGTTAAGCATGTTACCGAAATAATAAATAATTCTACAAGTAATTTAAAAAATTCGATGTCATTATAATGTGTGATTAGAAGTAGGGACGCTCACAAGTTACGTAAAAGTTAGCTATTACTGTCATGCGAAGAAACAGAAAATGAAAGTGGTCATTGATGTTATTCTACGTCTCGGTAGGAGACTCATTACGTTTCCGATTTCATTGGGTAGAACAGACCACAGCAGGCTAGCGGAAAAGGTGCAAGATTTTTCACGCAAAAGGAGTGAAATGTTTCCCAGTAATCAGTTATTGACAGATTGGAAACGAATGCCACTAGGTGTCTGGTATCAAAATTCGATGGAACGTCCTAAATAAAATGAAACGAACAGTTAAACTAAAGCCTTAATGTTCAGTGTAGTCCAAGAAAAATCCAAAGCCATTGTTACTAAATTAGCGAAAAGTTATGCCACCGAACCGAATTTGTCATTATCTTCTTCTCATATAGTGCTATTCGTGAAAGACTTTTTTTAATTAAAACTTTTTCCACTCTTTTTAATATCCATTGAAAAATTGTAAAATTTCCAGTGTGGCAGCTGCGTCATCTTTCCAATCGTTTGAAGTGCATTTCATTTTTTGGTACATTTTCATTTTCGAACTCTGTCAGTCACTTTTCTTGACGCAAGTAGCTGTTAGCCAAATGATCACAGGTTGAATTTGGCGTTGATGTCAGATTTAATGTCACTTCTTTACGTACTTTACACCACATTCAAGCACTTTAACTTGTAGTGTAGGTAATCTCGGGGAAAAATGTAGGACTATTGCTTCTGGATTTTTTCGCCCGAGCGATTCTTGAACGCCGTATGTTGGCCTCGTACGGTTATGCAGATGGATGAACGAATGAGACGATATACAATGTAAACTACAAAATCCTCCCTTCGGAGGCAGATGTAGGTGTAAATTTTCCACCGTCACTCTTTATTTCTAGAAAGACTGGAGCACAAATGAGTAAACAAGTATCTTCGCCTGAATCCTTTTCGTGGATGTGTCGTAAACGCTTTGTATGAGATTAGGTTTCACTTGAGACGTCGCATGTACAGCGCACATGCCTAGTTAGCTTTATTCGGTGAGAATGATCAACACAGTGCGAAAAGAAACTAGTGTTATTTTGAGTATTTCGCTAGTCAGTCTATGTGAACGAGTTACGAAGGGAAATATTACAACGAAATGAGTAATAACACAGCCGAGAGAGCTACAGCATTATTAGCTTTATAGACTGAACGTTGGTCTTGTAACGACGCGGCTCGGCGTAAACCCTAGAGTCCTGTTGCAGTATCCAAATGTCCAGCCAGCATTACTAATGCATATTTCCTGGATATCATTATATTGATTTAGAAATAGGCAGTGAAAGTTCCTGCAACAACACGATCGATACCCTTTAATATGTTTGTCCAGTCGGAGCTTTATTTTCATATGTTACTACATAGACGTAGCTGAGACCTTACTTTGCTTTACTTCCTCATTTCATAATGCTAGAAATATTAGTAATAACATAGTAGTTGCGTTCTGGCACACTAAAAATTGGAGTCATTGGTGCTAGGAGTTTTTCTTTATTTGCCCGCGTCTGCGTCAGTCGGGATCGATCGACCACCTTTCCCTCCTCTGCGTGTGGCATAGGCATAGTATCACAAGAGGAGGTGGTATACTTCGAAAAGGCCGGATGATGCTGAAATATTTCAGCTAGATTACTTCATGGTTAGACAGAGATTCCGAAATCAGATTCTGGATTGTAAGATGTACCCAGGAGCATAGACTCAGATGACAATATAGTATTGATGAAGAGTAGGCTGAAGATTAAGACACTAGTCAGGAAGAATCAATAGGCAAAGAAGTGGGATACGGAAGTACTAAGGAATGACGAGATATGCTTGAAGTTCTCTAAGGCAATAGATACAGCAATAGGGAATAGCTCAGTAGGCAGTATAGTTAAAGAGGAATGGACATCTCTGAAACGGGCCATCACAGAAGTTGGGACGGAAACGGAGGTACAAAGAAGATAACTGCGAAGAAACCATGGGTAACAAAAGAAATACTTCAATTGATCGATGGCAAGAGCAAGTACAAAAATGGCCCGGGAAACTCAGGAACAGAGAAACACAAGGCGCTGAGGAATGAAATAAATAGGAAGTGCAGGGAAGCTATGACGAAATGGCTGCAGGAAAAATGTGAAGACATCGAAAAAGAAGTGATTGACGGTAGGACAGACTGACTTTCGGGGTGATAACATTAAGAGCGCAACGGGAATTCCACTGTTAAATGCAGAAGAGGTAGCGGATAGGTGGAAAGAATATGTTGAAAGCCTCTGTGAGGGGGAAGATTTGTCTGATGTGATGGAAAAATAAGCAGGAGTCGATTTAGAAGAGATAAGGGATCCAGTATTAGAATCAGAATTTAAAAGAGCATTGGAGGACTCAATATCAAATAAGCAGAAGGGATAGTTAACATTCCATCAGAATTTCTACAATCATCGGGGGAAGTGGCAAAGACACGGCTATTCACGTTGGTTAGTAGAGTGTATGAGTCTGGCGACATACCATCTGACTTTTCGGAAAAGCATCATAAAAACAATTCCGAAAAAGGCAAGAGCTGACAAGTGCGAAAATTATCGCACAATCTGCTTAACAGCTCAAGCATCCACGTTTCTTACAAGACTAATATACTGGAAAATGGAAAACAAATTGAAGATTTCCTAGATAACGATCAGTTTGGCTTCATGGAAGGTAAAGGGCACGCTAGATGCATTTCTGACGTTACGATTAATAATCGAAGCAAGACTAAAATAATCAAGACAAGTCAATAGGTTTTGTCGACCTGGAAAAAGCGTTCGACAATGTGAAATGGTGCAAGATGTTCGAAGTTCTGAAAAAAATAGGGATAAGCTAGAGGGAGAGACGGGTCATATACAATATGTACAACAGCCAAGAGACTGGACGACCAAGAACGAAGTGCACGTATTAAGAGGGGTTTAAGAGAAGGATGTAGCCTTTCGCCCCTACTGTTCTATCTGTACATCGAGGAAGCAACGATGGAAATAAAGGAAATGTTCAGCAGTAGAATTAAAATTCAAGGTGAAAGGATATCAATGATGCGATTCACTGATGACATTGCTATCTTGAGTGAAAGCGAAGAAGAATTACATGATCTGAACGGAATGAGTACAGAGTACGGATTGAGAGTAAATCGGAGAAAGACGAAGGCAATGAGAAGTAGTAGAAATGAGAACAGCGAGAAACGTAACGTCAGGTTTGATGGTCACGAAGTAGATGAAGTTAAGGAATTCTGCTACCTAGGCGGTAAAACAACCAATGACGGACGGAGCAAGGAGGGCATCAAAAGCAGACTAGCAATGGCGAAAAGGGTATTGCTGGCCACGAGGAGTCTACTAATATCAAGTATCGGCCGTAATTTGAGTAAGAAATTTCTGAGAATGTACGTCTGGAGTACAGCATTGTGTGGCAGTGAAACACACTGACTCTGGGAAAAGAGGAATAGAAGAGAATCGAAGCAGTTGAGTAGTGATGTTACAGACGAGTGTTGAAATTTGGGTGGACTGATAAGGGAAAGAATGAGGAAGTTCCTCGCGGAATAGGAGAGGAAAGGAATATGTGGAAAACACTTATAAGGAGAAGGGACAGGATGATACGACTTCTGTTAAAACACGAGGGAATGACTTCCTTGGTACTACAGGGAACTGCAGAAGAAGAATTCGTTGCGGGCCGCATCAAACCAGTCAGAAAACCGACGAAAAAAAAAAAAAAAAAGAAAGAAATCGGTCAGCAGACCGATCTCTCGGCCGTTGTCGAATTTATCGGCCTTGGAGATCTGACTCAAGTAGCTCCTCAACTGACATCACGAGGCTGATTCCACCCTGTTCCGGTTCTGTCAGCAAGAAAAAATTCCTGTAATTAATTAACCGCAAATGAAAGGGGGACATTACAATTTTTAAAATTACTTACCGAGTTATTACTTCATTACCAACATAGTAAACGACGGCGATGTATGTGGTGCGAAGCAACTGTTAAAATGTGCACTTCAGAAAACGTGTATGATTTACATAACAATTTTTCAGCATTCTTTCCTTTTGAAGACAGTTACTTTCAAATTAATAAATGTTTTATGTAAATAAATGATACTTATGTGACATGAGATAGAGATTCATACAACCTAAAATTTGTGTTGTTTCAAACTGGACGGTTCTCAGGTGACCGTGTCGTAGAGAGTGCCGAGTTCAGAAGGTTCTTGCTGATAACGGAGCACATGCTGTTGACGAACACATTAATGTGGTGGGAAACATTAGCCTTCTGAAAATTGGTTGACAGCCAGAAAAAACCATTTAAATAAAGCATTTTAAAAGTTTTTTGTGGCTGGTTGCGTCACTCACGAGCAATCATTAACGAACGCAGAGTTCATGCAATGCAGCATGGATGAAATAATATTAATCATTTTGCTGAAACTTCTTGACGAATTTGAACTTTACTGGGAATCGAATCGTTGTTCTTTCGTGGGCGACGCTCGTTGCTTAAATCTTTTGATGGGGGAAGCGCGAGCTTATAGCTTGCCTGTATGTGACTGAATACAACAGCACTGCCATCTATATGAGAAATTTCTTTAGTCGCCATTCAGTGAACATGCTGAGGTGACAGGTGACTAAGATCGTGCGGAGTGTTTTGGTATAACAGTTTCACTAGCAAAGTAGCGAAACTGTTCACTTTACATAAGCACCTCGCGATTTCTTTGGCTCTTCGCCACCTGTCAGCTGAGGAAGTTTAATGAACGTAGCCTGTAGCGGAAGTTAAAGCATTTCTTAACACCCATAGCTGTCGTACTTTATGTATACCTTGAAGCATTATTAACCGTGCAGCACAATGTGAACATACGTGAATTTATTTAATTACTCGTACTAAATACTGGACGATAAATTTGTGTAGTTACACGTTACGTATGACGCAGGATCGATAGTGCAACCGATCTCCTAATATCAAACATATCCTACATATACGTACATATCCATCTGCATTTAGAGCTGCATCTACACTTGTGGTGTGTGGTGGAGAGTACTTTTTGTACCACTGTCACCTCCCACGTTTACACTTCTAGTCACGAATGGTACGGGAGAAGTACGATTGCCAGCAAGCCTCCGTGTAGGCTCGGCTCTCTATGACTTTGACTTCGTGGTCTTTTCGCGATATGTATGTAGGAGAAACTAATATATTTGATGGCACTTCTAGGAACGCATGCTCTCGGAACTTAAACAATACCTCACATGGTGATACAGAACGCCAGTATTCAGCGTGTGCCACTAGGGTTGGTTGATCATTCCTGTGCCGCTTACGCGCTTACTAAATGAACCTTCCTAAAGTCCCATCTGGTAATCATCCCATATTGATGAGCAATATTCAAGCATTCGTCGAGTGAGTGTTTTGTAAACTACTTCCTTTGTTTATGGGACACATTTCTTGAGATTTCTTCCAATGAATCTCATTCTGACATCTGCCTTAACCGCAGTTAATTTTATGTGATCGATCCACTTCGAATCGCTCCGTATGCTTACAACTATACATTTTACGGAAGTAACTGCTCCCAGTGATTTTTCTGCAATTGCTAAGTCATGCAATAAAGGGGCAGACACTGAAAAATAACAAAGCATCAGGAGAAGACCAAGTCATCGCAGAATTATGGAAAAATGCAGGAAAACTCAAAGAAATTATAGGTGCAAAACTCAAAGAAATTATGGATGAAATCAGGAAAATTGTAAAAATCCCCACAGTTTGGAAGACAGCAGTCATACATCTTCTGTACTAAAAAGGAAGTAAAACAGACCCCAGCAACTACCGTGGAATCTCTTTATTGTCAATAACATACAAAATTCTGTCTAAAGCTCTACTAAACCGAGCAGAATCTCAGCTGGATTCAAAACTAGGCGAATACTAAGGTGGATTCAGGAAAGGTCGATCATGCGTTGAACAAATCCTTAACTTGAAAAAATCGATGAAATATTTGCTTATCACTTTCAAACAAAAGTTATGTCATCACGTTTGTCGACTTTAAAGAAGCATATGACAGTATAGATCGAGAATCCATTTTTGAAGTGTTTCAGAATTTGGACTAGATCAAAAGACAACAAACATCATAAAAGAAACACTCACGGACACCAAATCCAACGTAAAATTTATGGGAGAATTGTGAATAGAATTTGAAATAGACACCGGAGTACGACAAGGGGATGGACTGTCCCCAGTGCTCTTCAACTGTGCTCTTCAAAAAGTTGTTCAAGAATGGAGAAAAGCAGGTGCACACAGACTGGGACCAAAACGTAAGGGAATAGAATGAGACTGTTTAGCATTTGCTGACGGCATGGCACTGATAGCCCAAGACATTACCGATGCATAGTAACAGCTAGAATTATTACAAGAGCAGGCAGCAAAAATAGGATTAGAAATTTCATTTGAGAAAACAAAATTTATGACTGACATCAAGGATGTAGCTTCTGATCTCAAAATATGGTAATAACTACATCTCTCGAGTAAAAGAAATTAAATATTTAGGTGAATGGATTGCAGAAAATTGTAATGAAAAGAAATTTGTCATATGAAGAGTCCAGAAAATGGAGACGGCGTTTAAGTTAGCAAAAAACGTTCACAACAAACAGAGTCTCTCGTGGAACTGCAAAATACAACACTACACAACAGTAATTAAACCCGAATCTCTCTACGCATCTGAGACACTAAATCTTCAACACAGAACTCTAAAAGGGGAATTAGAAGTGAAATAACGTAAAATAATGATGAAAATCCTAGGACCAAGAACTAAAGATGGCTTGCATTATCCAAAACCCAATGCAGAAAAATATTAAAATATCTCCAAAATAATAGACACAATGCGCATGAGAAGAATCCAATTCATGGGGCATTTAGAAAGAATGGACTCAAACAGGTTAACGCAAAGAATCCATATATTTTTAAAGAACAAAACTACATGACCGAACTGATACTAACAGACATGAGAGAATTAGGGTCTCCAAATCTACATGACAGAAATGAAATCAGAAAAATCACAAACACTCGGCTTTTTGAGAAGAAGACAGAAAAACTAACCGACATACGTGGTCCACGCAACGAAAGCTAACCCATTCGTTGCGTATGAAGGAATACTGGGCGAAAAGGAAGATCAACAATTATTGATTACGTGTGGTCCTAAGTGATCCATCCGCGAAGAAGAAGAATAAGAAGAAGAAGAAGAAGAAGAAGAAAGGGTCTTTCAGCCGATGTGCTCGCAATACGTTACAATTCTCTGCGTTGAAGGTGAATTGCTAGTCCTTACATCTAGCGTCGATTCTCCGCAGGTCTTCCTGCATTCCGAAAAACTTTTCTATCGCTCCTTCTTCTCCGTATATAACATCATCATCAGCTAAAGGCCTCATGGAATTTCCGTCGTTATATACTAGGTCATTTATATATATTGTGGAAAGTAATGGTCCTATGACACTGACTTCTCTCCGTTAAGAATAACGTGCTGTGTTGTGTTTGCTAGAAAGTATTCATTCGAATCACACTGCTGGTCAGATATTCACGATCGTGTACAGACGGCACTATAAGAGTAAAACTTAGTAGTAACGTGAGACCACTGCTTCATATAGTAATCCTAGCATGTATTCCGCTAAAGTTATGGAGAAGAAAGTAAGAGAAGGAGCGTAACACTTACCAGGTGCTCCTATACAAGTTCCTGAATCAGTAGCTTTTGTAGCCGCACATATATTTTCGTGTTATCCGACAACACAGTTTTCTTAAAGTTTCGATGACGCCAGTAGCCATAATCGTTAAAGGCAAGTGAGATACTGTATACGTGAGATGCTGCCTGAAGACCGGTGCTGTTGCAGATGCAAATCGTATTGAGGCTATTTTACGTCTGACGACGTTCCACAATGTACATCACATGTCTATTATTTAAATACGCTTTAAAATGGTAGAAGCTCTCAAAACATTAATATGCTGGTCCAGAATAATGGATAAGTAGCTCCTGGACTTCTTTAACTCCAGAAAGAACATACCAGAACTTACAAGAGCCTAGAATTGGGAAAAAGTGTCTTCGGTTTAATAATTCAAGTCCGTGACTGTTGATCGGAAAATAACCAAAAAGAAAAGAAAAAACTTAAGTTGACAGCAGTGTCTGCCTTTAATTATGTTTTACAAATAAACGGATGACCTCAGATGTTAAGTCCCATAATGCTCAGAGCCATTTGAACCATTTGTATTAGTACGCGATTGTATGTGGACCCTCATTCTATTCCCTTACGTTTTGGTCCCAGTCTGTGTGCACCTGCTTTTCTCCATTCTCGAACAACTTTTTGAAGAGCACAGTTGAAGAGCACTGGGGACAGTCCATCCCCTTGTCGTACTCCGGTGTACTGTAAGCTAGGCCCAATTGACTGTAGAGCTATTATTGTGCTTTTCTACAAGCCGATGGTGTGCGAGTTCGAAGGTAGGGGAATACAGACTGGTAACGGTAACTGATAAAGTAGGATTGGTTGGTTGGTTAGTTTCGAGGCGGGGTGGTGGTGGTGGTAGGGGAGGGAGGACCTAACAACGAGGTCATCGGTCCATCGGATGAGAGGGGAAGGATGGGGAAGGAAATCGGCCGTGCCCTTTCAAGGCAACGATCCCAGCATTCGCCAGAAGGATTTAGGGAAATCACGGAAATCTTACATCAGGATCTTCGTTGATCCATTATGGATCGTGGGACGAAGGCTGGCATGAACTTCTTGATGCAATAATTTACCAACAGCCGTATGATTTGTAGAAGTTTATTTTATATTATTAACTTCTATGTGCTACCAGTTTCGGCATTACATTGATGCCATCTTCAGGCCCCACTCATCATAGTCGTAAAATCGCTATACACGGAAGGAGCCATATAACTGGATCCGTGAATCAATCGTCCTGCAACAGCTCTTGGTGGCCAGGCGACAGACTAGAAAAAAAAATCAGGATGGCCGGACGTGGCTTAGAACCATCGTCCTTCCCAATGCGAGTCCAGTGTGCTAACCACTGCGAAACCTCGTTCGGTAATACAGACTGAGGTTGTGCATTTGTGTAGTTGGAAAATGTATTCAGTTGTTAATGGTCGTTTAAGGAATGTGAATGTGTGTTCACATAGGTCTGCATTGGTTCCCACTATTGCTCGAAACTCTCCTGCATGTCGTTACTCCAAAGTCTGAGCAAGAGCTGCGCCTTATGTTTTCTTCCGTCAGGGCGCAAGAACACACCAGTATCAGTCCTGCTAGTCCTTGCTACTGAACTGACGGAATTTTAATGGAGCTTGTCACAGCGTAACAATCAGTTTCAGAATCGTAAAGCTGTCGCGCTTTAATATGCCTCGACGAATAGGTTAATTCAGCAACCTCACTTGTTTTTTTTGTGTGGGTGTATTTAAACTGAACTGGAAAATGGGTTTCCTGGTATTCGCAACGGTACTATTTTGTGAAAAACTGATACAGCGACGTGTAAAAATACAGGTTAATCCTCACAACTAGCCACTGTTAGTAATGTCATTTATTAATGGCAAAGAGCGATCTTGTGTTTTCAGAACCGACAGGTGTCAGCGCGAAAGGTGAGGTTTCGAGTTTCAGTGTTTATCCTGCACATAGTTTTAACCTGCGAGGAAGTTTCATAGGCGCTCATTCCGGCACAGAGTGAAATACCCACTCTCGAAGTTGTACGTTTTCTTTGTAACAGGTTACAATACATTCATATTAGTAACAAATATGAAAATTTGTAATGCCACTGAATATTATTATCGTTCCTTAACCCAACAGATACAAAAGAGCGAAAAACATTAATTTACATGTTTTTCTTATAACACATAAGGTTACCGTACGTGTGTATCCATTCAAAATAACTCGAGTTCAGCACTGCGATCCATCGAAGTGTGTTCTAGATTTTTCTTTCCTCCTTTATTGCATTTTACCGTAACGCTGTTCAAATGGTTCAAATGGCTCTGAGCACTATGCGACTTAACTTCTGAGGTCATCAGTCGCCTAGAACTTAGAACTAATTAAACCTAACTAACCTACGGACATCACACACATCCATGCCCGAGGCAGGATTCGAACCTGCGACCGTAGCGGTCGCTCGGTTCCAGATGTAGCGCCTAGAACCGCACGGCCACTCCTGCCGGCTCGTAATGGCGTTATCAAGATCATGAAGAACATACAATTCACAAAAACGAGGGGAATATGCTGTAACAGGCAATTCTGCCAGAGTTGATCGGTAGCATTTCTTTGTCAAAATAAATCTCGGTAGACGGACTTAGCAAAGAAAATGCATTACCTAAACTGACATAATTGTTTATTAATAGATACAAATACTTGAGGACGGTATTAAATATCTGCTGGCCGAAACGAAGTTTTTCTGAAGAGATACGAATGATTTTGGAGGTCATGCGATAAACGTAGCTAATTATTGCAACTTTACAATAATATGTACAGAAAGTTACTTATGTTGGTACTCTGTGTTACCTACATAAACATGAAGAAAAGCTGTTGACAGCACTCTCTCTTAACAGTACCGCAGAAAATGACAGGTCTGTTGCTTCTGCTACTACCCAAGTGCAATTTTTATTTAGGCTTTTATTTAGGCTTTTAGAGCGATTAGCGTTCCATTTTCGAGAAGGTGATTCGGGTCCATTAGGTTTATAAACGATAAACTTTCGCGTCTAGCTAAACAATTCGACAGTACCGATGAAAGTGGAATACGTTGATTTAGTCTATCGGCAGACAGTTGTGCGCAAAGCTGGTGATGTTCTTGCAGTATTTGCATGATGTTCTTGAGAAGTAACGATTAGACACACAAGACAAGACAAATGCGGCCAGGTAAATAGGAAAGCCTGCAAGCAAATACAGTACAGCAGTGCAAAATGGAGAAACACTTGTTTCAAAGCGTATTACACTGAAAAATTGTACCACGTGAAAGAAAAGTGTACAAATTTATATATAGTCCACAAGAATTTGAATAAATAGTTTCAGGTTTTCATAAAAGCCGGCCGCGGTGGCAGAGCGGTTCTAGACGCTTCAGTCCGGAACCACGCGGCTGCTACTGTCGGAGGTTCGAATCCTGCCTCGGACACAGATGTGTGTGATGTCCGTAGGTTAGTTAGGTTTAAGTAGTTCTAAGTTCTAGGCGACTAATGACCTCAGAAGTTAAGTCGCATAGCGCTCAGAGCAATTTGAACCATTTAACCTAAGTACATCACACACATCCTTGCCCGAGGCAGGATTCTAACCTCCGACCGTAGCGGTCGCGCGGTTCCAGATTGAAGAGCCTAGAACCGCTCGGCCACAGCGACCGGCAAACAATGGTGGCCGCGAGGGATTATCCGAGCGGTCTTAGGCGCTGCAGTCATGGGCTGAGCGGCTGGTCCCGGCGGAGGTTCGAGTCCTCCCTCGGGCATGGGTGTGTGTCTGTTTGTCCTTAGGATAATTTAGGTTAAGTAGTGTGTAAGCTTAGGGACTGATGACCTTAGCAGTTAAGTCCCATAAGACTTCACACACATTTGAACATTTTTTTGAAACAATGGTGGATTTCTGTCGAGGGGTGAATGTTTTTGTGCGCCTTTTATCTACGTACTGTACGTGGAAATTAGTTACCGTATTTGATTTTCTACTGGCGGATAAAATATTCAAATAATTTACGGGAATGTGTGAGTTGAAGTCTTCGACAACCGCCGATGTCTCGACAGGTGTACACCCTGTCATTTTCAAGGCAATAATGCAGCAAGGAAGCGCAAGGAGACCTTATAAACATAAATGGACCTTCTCTGAAATTCTGTGTGGGATCCTCCTCTTTCGCCTGTCAAAAAACAGAGGATGAGAGTTAATGTTATCGCAACTATTGATTATTTATATGCACCATCGATAACTTCTGACGTCGCCCATCATTGGTTGTGAGGTGGCGCTAGAGCCGGATATCTTCACAATTCTAAGTTGTCAACTTTCCTCGCACAGCGCTCCCTTGCTGCCTTTGTGACTTACGGGGGGTAGGATGTCAAACGGGCCGACTTGGAGCAGGAGAGGCACCACTGAACATTTTAATTTCCACTGTCTATACTTTTACAAATAAATTCATAAAACTTTGTCAGCATGACCGGGAAGGATTCAGAATTCAGACTCTTAGCAGTGGAAGTTCGAAAACATACGAAATAATTTTTTTTTTTACTTGTGAACTTTCTTCATTTCTTTCACTTACTAATGGCAGCATTTGTTGCTGTAGGTACACTTTTCTTCATAAGTAAGAGAGATTCTTCGATGAATTTTGCACAGCATACAAACCATACTTAAAGGTGTATGACACTCATGAATTATCCAAATCTATTAAAAACTGTGGTAAAAATTAAGGTAATTAACTTAAAAACAAACTTATTACATATACGGGTCACTGTGTTTTTTCGCGACGATGTCGCAGCTTATAACATTTGTGTATTTTCTAAACATGAAGTTTAAAATATAACAGTTCATTCGTTTTTTCATAAATTAAATAAATTCTAGAGTTTCATACACCTGTGGGTATGGTATGTATGCTGTGCAAAATTCATCGAAGAATCTCTCCAACTTATGAAGAAAAGTGTACCTATAGCAACAAATGCAGCCATTAGTAAGTGAAACAATGATGAAATTTCGCGTGTAAAAATTTTTATTTTGTTATGTTTTCGAACTTCCACTGCAATGGGTGTGAATCCTGAATCCTTCCTGGTGATGCTGACAAAGTTTGATGAATTTACTTGTAAAAGTATAGACACCGGAAATTAAAATGTCCTGTGATGCCTCTCCTGCTCCAAGTCGGCCCGTTTGACGTCCTACCCCCTTCAAAGTGACACTGTGTGCGCCTGTCGCAGTATCGGCGGTTGCCGGAATCGTCACGCAGCTGCATTCTGGCAAGTTATTTGAATAACCAATGTCTTTAACGTGCCAAATGTTTCTAACGCGGAAGGAAAGTGCGCGGAGTTGAGAACCATTAACGTATCGAGGGGTAAGTACCTTTGTTGGTTCCCTTTGTTTCTAACCGTACAAGAAGAGCAAGAGCAACAGACAGGGGACTTAGAGCAGTCGGCGCAGGGCGGCCGGATTATTGTAATTACGCGCTGGCAGAGAGGCGATAGCGGCCGCGTGCCGTCGCCGGCTGCGGCGCGCATTGTTCGCCACAATGGCTGGCTGCGCTCCGCAGCGTGGGCGGCGGCGCCGTCGCCGAGGCCCGCCAGCGTGTCCGGCGCCGCCCCCGAGTCGTCTCCCCCGCGGTGGGGGCTTTGGAGCTCGGCGTGCCGCCGGCTGCCGCGCCTTCACTTGTCTGACAGCCGCGGGCCGGCGCTCCCTGCGCATCTGCGGCCCAGTGCAGCTGCCGCGTGGGGGCGCTGCGCTGTTTCTTTACAAACTGGTGGCGCACAGTACGTCCTTCGTATCTGACTGTGACTAAAGCGGAGTTAATGAACCAAACTTTCCGAAATTCCTTCACCAGGGAAGACGAATGGAATATTGCAGAATTTGAAACACGAACAGCTGCTAGCAAGGGTTTCTTAGAAGTAGATACCCTAGGGGTTGCGAAGCAACTCAAATTGCTTGATACGGGCAAGTCTTCAGGCCCAGTTTGTATACCGATTAGGTTCCTTTCAGATTACGCTGATACAATAGCTCCCTACTTAGCAATCATATACAACCGCTCGCTCACCGATAGATCTATACCTACAGATTGGAAAATTGCGCAGGTCGCACCAGTATTTAAGAAGGGTAGTAGGAGTAATCCATCGAACTACAGACCTATATCATGGACGTCGGTTTGCAGTAGGGTTTTGAAGCATACACTGTATTCAAACATTATGAATCACCTCGAAGGGAACGATCTATTGACACGTAATCAGCATGGTTTCAGAAAGCATCGTTCTTGTGCAACGCAGCTAGCTCTTTATTCGCACGAAGTAATGGTCGATATCGACAGGGGATCTCAAGTTGATTCCGTATTTCTAGATTTCCGGAAAGCTTTTGACACCGTTCCTCACAAGCGACTTCTAATCAAGCTGCGGGCCTGTGGGGTATCGTCTCAGTTGTGCGACTGGATTCGTGATTTCCTGTCAGGAAGGTCGCAGTTCGTAGTAACAAACGGCAAATCATCGAGTAAAACTGAAGTGATATCAGGTGTTCCCCAGGGAAGCGTCCTGGGACCTCTGCTGTTCCTGATCTATGTAAATGACCTGGGTGACAATCTGAGCAGTTCTCTTAGGTTCTTCGCAGATGATGCTGTAATTTATCGTCTAGTAAGGTCATCCGAAGATCAGTATCAGTTGCAAAGCGATTTAGAAAAGATTGCTGTTGGTGTGGCAGGTGGAAGTTGACGCTAAATAACGAAAAGTGTGAGGTGATCCACATGAATTCCAAAAGAAATCCATTGGAATTCGACTACTCGATAAATAGTACAATTCTCAAGGCTGTCAATTCAACTAAGTACCTGGGTGTTAAAATTACGAACAACTTCAGTTGGAAAGACCACATAGATAATATTGTGGGGAAGGCGAGCCAAAGGTTGCGTTTCATTGGCAGGACATTTAGAAGATGCAACAAGTCCACTAAAGAGACAGCTTACACTACACTTGTTCGGCCTCTGTTACAATACTGCTACGCGGTGTGGGATCCTTACCAGGTGGGATTGGCGGAGGACATCGAAAGGGTGCAAAAAAGGGCAGCTCGTTTTGTATTATCACGTAATAGGTGAGAGAGTGTGGCAGATATGATACGCGAGTTGGGATGGAAGTTATTAAAACAAAGACGTTTGTCGTCGCGGCGCATGGCGGCCTGAATGGTCACCCATCCAAGTGCTGACCACGCCCGCCAGCGCTTAACTTCCGTGATCTCACGGGAACCGGCGTATCCACTGCGGCAATTATCCTCCACACAGTCCCAAATTTGCCCCATCGAATTTCACGTTTCCAGAACTTAAACAACACCTTCAAGGGTTACACTTTGATAGTGATAAACCTGTGCAAACAGGAGAGAGGTTGTGGCTCCCTCAGCAAAGTCAAACATTCTACACTGACGACATCAACAAACTGGTCTCTCATTGGGAGCAGTGCATTTGTCGCCAGGGTGGTTATGTTCATAAAAGAACATGTAAACATGAAAAATAAAGGTGTCGAAAGTTAATAACGTTTGTTTTACTTGTACAGCTTTGAGTGTTTTCAGATAAAAATTTCCACGTATTAGTTTTCAGCACACCATCTAAGTTTTCCAGACGAGTGACACATCATTTTGGGCCTCCATTTCCCTCCCCTCCCAATCCCCCCGCACCGTCACCCGATCACCAACTACCAACGCCACCTCTTTCCGCGAGCCAGCCATTCGCGACTACTATATTGGTCATTTCTTATATATCACGCTACTTTCGCTTTTCATGTTACACCATCCATGTGTCGAGTGTAATAATGAATAATTTCGCTAATAATATTCAAGTTGAGCAATGTAATTGTTCTATGGGCCCCTTTTGAGTATGTGTGTAGGTGTAACCAGTGTCTTAACAGGATTTCAGACGATGGAGCAAAGTGCGCTGAGTTGACGACCATCTTCATATAGTTTTTCACTGTTTGTGGAATGTGAGGTAAAACAACTTTCATAGTCTTAGCTTGATTTCAATTTTCTATCTCTCCTTTTCGCCGGGCGTTGTGACCGAGCGGTTCTAGGAGCTTCAGTCCGGATCCGCGCTGCTGCTACGGTCGCAGGTTCGAATCATGCCTCGGAAATGGATGTGTGTGATATCCTTAGGTTAGTTAGGTTTAAGTAGTTCTAAGTCTGGCGGACTGATGACCTCAGATGTTAAGTCCCATAGTGATCAGAGCCATTTGAACCTTCCTTTTCATTTTCGATAGTACGCATGATATAGTGTCACTTTTCTTCAAACTTTTTCGTCAGTTTGAGGTGTACTATGGAAAATGGGTTTCCGGAATCAAGAGTTGACATCACACTGTGTCGGCTGCGGCACGTCTTTCTGTGTCACGGTAAGAAGTTTATTCCTCATGACTGAGCATTAACGAAGCGCTCCGAGTTTTCCTGTCAAGAGCAGCTGCAATTTTCTAGTCTAAATGCCCTAACGTCAGTAATATCCAGCTAGAAGCAACGTACTCATGTCATCAATAGAAGAGACTATTCTCCGTAGCTGCATGGTAGCCATCGTGGTTTTCTCACGGTGAACTTGCTTTGATTATTGGTGGCCGCACCACGTTAAAGATGACACCCCAGCACTGAAACGATTTCAGATGGAAATATTTCCACAAAACGGTGAGCTGCACGAAGTTTACTATTTTCATTCTACAAACATTCTAATAAAAGTTTTATTTTTGCAGATACAGGGTAGTACAATTAACAGCGAAAACTGTACGATTTCTTGTGAAGGGTTCATTCTCCTCAGTCAGCCTTAAATACAAGCGATTTTTAACATTTTTTTTGAAAAGACTAATGAAAGAGTCAAGGTAAATCTTTTTGCAGATTGTTTATTCAAACTTCGACAGCATTTTCTGATTTTTTAAAACAGAATTCAGTCATTACTGAGCCCCTCCCCCATCCGAGGAGTTAAAGTTGTTCTGTGCAAAATGAGGTGTGTCCATTACGGAATTCCTGCAGTCTGCACATATTATCTGGAATCAGCAAAAAAAAGTAAATAAATAAATAAAAAATAAAATAAAATAAATTCTTAGTCTTTGGATGTTGTGCACGGGATACTAACAGTTTTTTTAAATTTGACAAAATAATAAAACGACTGGCGTGTGAAACAAAGAAGCAGTTCCGTCGCGTGTTTTTAGTCACTATTTTTTTAAGTAACTGGTGAATAAATTAAAATAAAACAAATTAGACTCTCACTCTTTGCGAATGTGCCCGACGACTAACTCAGGCAAATTTGAGAAAGATATGTCTGTTAGTGTGCCACCAGTCCATTCTGTCAGCTTGAAATGCGCTGTCTCTCAAGCTGACGGAATGTTTTGCTGGCACAGTAATAGACATATTTTTCTGAATTCTGCCTGAATTACTCGTCGGGCATATCCCAAGGAGTGATAGTACAATTTCTTTTATTTTAGTTTATTCATCAGCTACTGCAAAAGAGACTTGACCAAAAACGCAGGACAGAACTATATCTTTATTTCAAAGTCCGTCGTTTCATTATTTAATAAAATTTCAAAAACAGTGTATTATTACTCTGAGAACAATATCCTATAGCTTAAAAAAATTGTCTTCTGATTTCAGATATGATATGCAGACTGCAGGATGTCCGTATGGAAACATCTCAATTTGCACAGAGTCACTTTAAGTCCTCAGATGGAGGTGGGACTTGTTGATAACTGAATTTCTTTTAAAAAATAGGAAATAGTGTCCAAGAACCAATAAACAATCCGTAGAAAGGTTTATGATGATTGCTTCATCAGCTTTTCTAAAAAAAAATGTATAAAGCCCTTCTTTAAAAACTAACAGAGAGCTACAGTGCATTTGTAATCGCTATTTGTGAAACTGTAATGGAATATATATTTATAAAATTATACAATAATATATGTAGATTAGTCCTAAAACTTGTCGTTAATTTCCTTTCTGTGACGTTACAATGAATTAATTCCCACATTCAGATGTCATATACGAAGTAAATCAACAAAATTCGTAGGTATGCTATAAGTGTTTTCTAAATGTGTATGTGTTCTTCTGTAATTCTTCACATACCCCACGATTATTTCTAAAACTGCAATTAAGCATTCAGTTCTTATAGATCGGCGTTTCTGTAGTGTTGATATCGCAGTCAACGTCTACACATGTAATCACAAGTCCTGATTTTCAAGATGTGACTTCGAAGTGTTCACTGGCACTCTAAATATGCCATAAAAGGCTTCTAACTAAATATATTATTATTGCTTCCAAACTGGAAGTATTAAACAGATGAATCACGAGAAAAATATTAGTTCCAACAAGACGCACAAAGGCCAGAAAATTAGCAAGTAATGAAAATCATAAAAGAAATAATGAGTGGTATCTCTTGGACAAGATGGATGACGATGGACTGACAAAATGAAGCTTCGAGTGTCTCTGGCAAATGAAATTGCTAACAATCGGGATTCGAGAAGCTAGTAAAGATTTAAAAATACGCAATGTGAAAGAAGAAGCAACAGAGAAAGATATTTACAAAAGGAACGTGCTAAATTGAAAATGTTTCCGAGGTGAAAACGGTAGGAAAATAAGTACTAAGTCCAAAGAAAGATGTGTAAGAAGAATGGAGGAAAAGAAAACAACAAATGACAAGTAACTGAAACTATCATGTGTTCCCCAGGTGATCGAGATGAAACGGAAAAAAATAGATATATGTTACGTTCAATAACTTGTGATTTTAGGTCTTTCTTTCGCGGATGTGCAGTGAATATGATATTTTCGCCCAGAGCCTGATGCTACTATACACTCACGTTATTAACAGATATTTCGCCATGGACTGTCCGTTCGTGACCGCAAACGAGTCGCAATATTTTATTTTTCTGATTCAGTCGAACGTTTTTCGGCGCTACAGCTCGAGTTTCAACGACTACGTTTACGCTTTTGGGTGTTACGTCTGCTTCAGTTTATGAACTGGCAGTAAACGGCCGACAGGTCACACGAACAGTAACATGACACGTGTCGCTTTCTGAGTCATTCATCTTTAGATGACCTAAAAACGAAGATGAAAAAGAGAAATGAAGGTAGTAAAATAATAAATTATAGCATGAAACCAACCTCTAAACGCAACCACGAATATTCAGATAACCTACGTGTGTAGATTTTTTTTTGTTTTTGTTATTTGCTTTTCTAGTGTTGTATTTTCCTCTGCTATCCTTATGTTTCTCCTTTTTCTTTTCTGTTTAATCAGATTTTCTGATGACACACCTCGAAGCCTAAACCGATCGTAACACGCTTTTGTTTCACCTGACCTAAAATGAGGTGAAGATTTCGTCAACCAGCACTACTACATTGCGACTTTTGAACTAACTTACCGTGCCAATCATTGGAGAACTTACGTCTTAAAATTGACTTTGAATCACAGTGCAACTCGGTATTTTTCATATTAACGAACACTGACAGAAGTAGTAGATGACAGACAAAAATCTGTAGACCGCGCGGGAATCGAAGCCGAGATCTTCAGTTCCGTAGTCTGGCACTTAATCACTTAGCTACCGCGAAACTGCAAGACTGAAATTCAAAATTGAAAAAAAGTTATAAAGTAGTCATAACTCTTAAGACAGTAAGCGTTGTCCACGTAATATTTTTATTTCTTCGCTGTTCTCATAAAATTGAAAGCGACGACTTTCGTTTATTGCTGTGTTACAAACCGAAGCAGATATAACGACCAAAAAAGTCAATGCATTCACTGGAAACGGAGCGTTTTGGACTGCGTAACTCGCAGGAAATGGCCGGAAGCCTGAAATGACCCATATACCATTTACAGTAAATCGTATAGAACTTTCTGTAAAAGAAGTATGCAAGTACGGAATAACCAAATTTGTTGAGAGAGACCTCATCTTACATTTAGATATTTTTATGGTTTCGTTATAATTTATTATTGTTAACACACATCAGAAATGCGTAAGTACTAAGATACGGAACGGACAGTCTTGAAAAGAACTTGTAAGATGAACATAAAGAAAAGTGATGGATTGTAGGCAATTAAATCAGGGGCAGCTGAGGGAATTATAAGAAATGGGCCACTGTAAGTAGTAGGTGAGTTTTTCTATTTGAGCTGTAAAATAACTGATGATGTTCGACGCAAAGAGGCTATAAACGTCACGTTCACAATAACATGAAAACCTTCCTGCAAAAGAGAAATTTGGTAATATCGAACATAAACTTGAATGGTAGGAAGTCTATACAGAAGGTATTCAGCTGGAATGTATGATACGTGAATGACGAAAATTTCATAGAAGAAAAGATGGTTTTGAAATATGATGAAACAGGGGTCTGGTGGAAATTAGACAGGTAGATCGAATAATTAGTTAGGAGGTAAAGAATCTAAGTGGGGAGTAAATGAATTTATGGCACAACGTGACTAAAAACAGGGATCGGTTGACAGGACACGTCTGGAGGCGTCAGTGAATCAATCGTTCACTTGGCAATGAAGGAGGTAGTATGAGGGCTACGAATTGTAAAGTGAGACCAAGTCTTAAACTCAGTTAGGCTCGAATGTATGTAAGTTGTAGTAGTTATGTTGAGTTGAAAAGGGCTTCTAACAGTAGACTGGCATAGAGAGTTGCATTAAAGTGGTCTTAGGACTGAAGAAGCACACTGGGTGTCAAGTGCCCCAAAGAAAGAAGAAAACAATGTATGAATCAACCAAATGCAAATTAATCCAAGGCGAATCAGGATGTTTCATGCCACACAGCCGTACCTGCTGATCGGTACGAGCCCAGTAATTTCACAGAGGTGCCTACTTCAAACCTAAGTATCTTTGCTTTCGACACCTAGATGGGTAATATTGTACCAACATTATTGATACGTACCAATCATCAGTGTAACTAATAAAGAAACGCGAGGGTGCGTTTAATCTCTGAGGAATGTTTGAGGTTCAACTGCTTTGCTCCTCTTTTTCTCAGCAAGCAGTGCAACGAGCGAAAACGAGGTCGTCGCGTTTCGTGCACCTTTTATTGTTTTTTAAACGCAGCGTCTAGTGAATAGGCCGTCATAGCACTGTACGTGTAATATCTTTGGGCGCCATACTGCCACCTATACTTCAACATATTTATGGTACCATAGAGGTGCCTAAGGTAAGTGTTGTAGATACTGTAACTACTATCGTGGATGTGGGTACTTAAGTTTCACCCTCATCTTTTGGTGGAATATTCTTTGTTGCAGTAGGAGGATGGTATATCAGTAATTTAATGTGGAGAACACACAATTCATATAAATAATAAGGTGACAGAAAATTTGACCAAGCTTCAAAGAACAAATATGGAACACATACAGATGGACGACATAATAAAATATTCAGTTGTTCATTCCTGGTATTAGTAAGTATAATACTCAAATTTTAACCTACTGTAGAATAAACATTGTGCGTCTTCACAGGTTTCAATGAATGTGCAGTTTCATTTTATTTAAAAACGAAACTGAATGCGAAATGGAACTATACTACTCATTTCCGTGGGTCTCCGAAAGGAAAATAATCTTCCACAGACGGATAACTATTTTTTTGTGAAAACAGGTTTGTTAATATCGGGAACGTAACTCGATATTTCATTTACGTACTTCCGCGGTCATCGAGCTTCCTATTTTTAAGCACAAATACAATTATCTGGACGAATAAAATTTAGAAAAATCTTTTTAATATTTTTTACACAAACCTGTGTTACACTACCACTACACGACAGACAAGATTGCGACAAATGAATTGCAGCGACGCGTCACGATTTCTCATACGGCAGTTGGGGCTATGTCCTTTAGGAAAACGGTTGGGACAGAGGAAATAGCTGCTCGTCAATCAACAGGATGCAGTAATAAGTTTCCTGAAAGAAAAAAAAGACTTCCCTCCGTATTCAACACCGCTGAAACGTTTATGATACGACGATAGTGTGGGTTCCAGGATGGATTCCCTTAACTAAATAACCCACTTCAGCGATTGGATTAGGAGACAGGTCGGGAGAAAGTGACCCGGCCACTAACAGTAAAAAGCAATGGGCCTCTTCCACCCTATCAGATCGGATCTTTCCGCACAGTTCCCTTGGTCCTTGCTTATCTTCCTGCGCCGAGGTAATTTCAGCGCAGCCCGGGAACAGTAGAGGGTAATGAGAAACCTGACAGATTGCCCGATCAGGTCGCAACGACACATATAAGCAGTTTACAACCTGGACGGCGACTACTTGAAATTTTTTCTAACAGTCGATACTGTGCGTCGTTCCCATAAAACAATATTTTACTTCAAAAGTGAAGGACAGCGAAAAAGTTTTTATATCTGCGTTTCGAGTTCTTTCATAAAAGAGAAAGTAATGGGGGTACAGAACAGAACGTACTCATTTTTCTTTTGAGTTAACAAGTAAGACAGCATAACAATAAACGTAATCCGCCGCTGGGTAATTCAAAATTCATATGTACAAAAAATTATATTGATGTAGAATGCTTTGTTCGAATAACACGTAATTGTTGCAATTCGAATTTTCTTCAGCATCATTCATAAAAAATTGTAAACTTTTATACAAGGAGTGTCCTTACGACACACTTGTTTCTCTTTGTCTTGACCGAATGCAACGACGGATATAACGGAAAAGCGAAGAAGACGAACAATACAGACGTCTAGTTAATAAATGTCCAACTCAGCACAATTTGATTCACTTCATTTCTCTTAAAAATAAGATAGAAACAAATTTAGTGTCCTCTTTAGAATAAATATTCTGATTGTGACGTTATGGGGTGGTGGGGTAATATATAATGAGAACCTAGCCGTAAAAATCTGCATATTACGTTCAAGTTCCCTGTAACTCAAACATGTACCAAGCTGTCTTGTCGTCTTACTTTCCCTTGCTTACTTCTCGGCTGCAAAGAAAATTTTGTTCTGCTACGATCAGTGTAGTATTACTTATGTGAGGTCTTTTATGATTAAAGCATTAAAACTAAACACTTTCTCCGGAGTCAAAGATAGACACATTTGGTATTACGAAAATATTCATCAAAGTCGAAAAATAGACTATGTAGCAGAGAATAGGCATTCATTTCGCGAGAGATGAGAAAGAAACCAAATTAAGTGCTGTCATATTCCACTGTCTCATCTAACTGTTATCGTACATTAGACAACAATAGTATTTCAAATAAATGTAATGTCATAGACACCGAATTAATTTGCAGTATTGTTTCTCGAACTTACATGTCATTAACGTTATAGAGAAGATATTTTAAGAGATAACATTCTACTCTGTGAAACACTTCTGAATATCTAGTAGCTGTAACGAATTGCTGTATATTATTCAAGACAAACGCAGTAGATATCGATATGCTAGTAGCATATAATATCAGCTGTTTAAGGTAGCTCCTTCAATATTGATTCCTCTTTCAACAGTCTCAGTCATATAGAACGCTGATAGCTGAACATTCCGCTTTTCTCAATGAAAGGCGGGTGTATGTACGACGGATTTAACTTAAAGACCTGCCCCAGATACAGCTTTTTTTCGTGAGATGCCACACTGATATTTCTTATAAGAAAACTTTCAGTCTTTCGTCACAAAAAACTATAAGGATGTTTAGCTTTGCTTGGATAATAAAGTACTCCCTAATCCGGTGACACCTTTCGCCACCAAGACGGATAGCCCCGTGGCAACTAACCGTAGAGCAAATATATAGATATTTCCGCGTAGCAAGAAATTTAGTGTGTAAACAATTTTGTTTCGACCACAAACTTGTGTCAGTGCTACCCGTTTTTCATCCTACAAAAAAAAAAAAAAAATACTTGTTTGCAGGATAAATTATAGGAATCGGTTCCTTTATTTTCGTTTCAGTTATGTGAGCTGCCCATACAACTTGATACGTACGTAGTCACAGACACGTCCCTAAGACGTTATCATTCATCGTAGCATATGTCACGACTCTTACACTCGGACGGCATAAAAGACAGAAGTTTGCTGATGTAATCTGTAGCCTGTGTCGTTGTAATTTATTTGCGAAACTCGAAATTTTAATAATAATAACAGACGATTAGTTTTGAAATATGTGATCAGCCATGCATGGTACCTCTAATGTTCAATCTTGGCCTTATAAATAAACGTGTGTATGTTGCATGCCAACCGCTTAAAAATCGCTGTCATCAACAAAACAGGTACATATGGAAGGTAGGTTCACGTCATAAAGTGGTTTGACAAAAGATCCTTCCGGGTCATGACGTATGGCACTGCAGACACCAATTGTCCCCTTCAGAGCATGGGACAATAATGAGGGGATAGCATTGTTCAAACAAAACTCACCCCTCGAACCGATGGCACCTCTCGCCCACACGACAGCCGACATCGTGGCGACAAACTGTAGGATGACTGCTGCAGATATTCCCATATCGGCAAGAATTTGTTGGCAAGTTTATTTTTTTATAAAATCAGCGTCAGTAAATGGCGCTTCAAGTTCTTCTCAGTACTGAAATTGTCACTGAGTGTGGGAAAGTATCTCAATCTTCACGGTAAAAGTGTCAAATACTTGTCGAAGAAAAGGGGGCGGTGCTCCTAAGGGCAGCGAATTTCTGTCGGAGGGTGGTTGCCACACTACCCGCTGCTGGTAAGGCGGCCAGCGACCGCAGCTGCCATAGCTGACGAGACCAGTAGCCGGACGGCAACACGCACGCACGCAGTGCCGTATACAGAGCGCGTCCCGGAGATTGCAGCGCCGATGACTTTCCGGGAGACCCGACCTAGCGGCAGGAAGCGCGCAGAGCGACTGAGGAGGCTCGTCCGTTCCTTCCGGGGAGCGCGCCAAACTGGCCGCCGGACGCGACGGCGCATGCGCCGCGAGCGGAGAGCCGGGTGCCGGCACCGCGCATGCGCGGCGCACCAGCCAGTTCAAGGCACCCCCTTGCGGCGGCCTTCTAAATCTGCAGCAGCGCAACAGCAGCGGCAGCAGCAACCGGCCGCGTCGGTTGGCACCCTTAATGACTGCCCCATTAAGTCCGATTCGCTGCGAATGCTAAGGTCGCGCAGATTGCTCGCCGTTAGCGCCTAATTGAATATGGAGACCGTTCTTGGGATGTTCGGAGAGCACACTCCGGCTCCGGTGCGACCTGCTATCCGCGGCGGATATTAGGCGATAATGGGCAACGCTATTGATGAGCAGTTACCTAAAGCAGAACCAGCGGTATTAGTTGAGCGACAACAGCAGTTATAGTCTCCCTAGTGAAACAATCGTGCTCAGGTTGGCAGCACCTCTTGATGTTTTCCCATGTATGCGATTTAAAATTTGGTTCTTTCTTAAATACACCTGACGCAAAACTCTACTTGTTACTTTTTTATTCACTAACGTAAGACATGTTTCGATATGTATGTATCATCTTCTATTGGTGAAATTTATTTATGTGAAGTATAATACAAACTTTCTATTGTAGGGCTAAAATTATGTATAACATTTGCATTTTTAAGTTCATTTCGATTGTTCAACTAAAATTACATTGCTAGTGAAATTGCATTTTTACATATCTGTTTTCGTGCTTTTTTTTTGTCGTTTTGACCGCTGACATTTCCAAAGTACCCATGAAGAAAATGTGTGCAAAGTCCCTTTCTTTGGGTAGTGGTTATGCGTGTTAACGTACTTACTATATCCATCCTTTTGCGTATCTGTTGTAGATAAGCCGGTGGCTGTGGCCGAGCGGTTCTAGGCGCTTCAGTCTGGAACCGCGCTGCTGCTACGGTCGCAGGTTCGACCCTGCCTCGGGCATGGATGTGTGTGATGTCCTTAGGTTACCTAGGTTTAAGTAGTTCTAAGTCTAGGGAACTGATGATCTCAGATGTTAGGTCTCATAGTGCTCAGAGCTATTTGAACCATTTTTTTCTTGTAGATATCTCTCTCTCTCTCTCTCTCCCCTCTCTCAGCTGCTGTTAAGTTGTTAAGTACACTGTTTTCACATCTTTTTTATGTAATGTCACTCTCACCTTTATTTCACACGTGTTTTCCACGAACCGTGTTTTGAGTAGATTTTTTTGTCTGCATACTAACTGAGATTTGCTTTGTTACTGTCGCTGCTTAACCGTTCACTGTTGGCCTTATGTTTAGGGTGGCGCTAATTTTTAATGTTTCGTAAGACGTTTTTCTGAAGGTGGAGAACTTGCATGATTTTGTGTGTGTGTTTGTGTGTGTGTGTGTGTGTGTGTGTGTGTGTGAGAGAGAGAGAGAGAGAGAGAGAGAGAGAGAGAGAGAGAGAGAGAGACAGAGAAACGTCCACATCATAACTGAACTGTAGCGATTCACTCTGACCTACAAAAGTCATGGGATAGCAATTGCACATGTACAGATGGCGGTAGTAACGCATGCATAAGATATAAAAGGGCTGTGAATTGGTGGCGCTGTCATTTGTACTCATCTGATTCACGTGGAAAGGTTCAATGGTTCAAATGGCTCTGAGCACTGTGGGACTTAACTTCTGAGGTCGTCAGTCCCCTAGAACTTAGAACTACTTAAACCTAACTAACCTAAGGGCATCACACACATCCATTCCCCGAGGCAGGATTCGAACCTGCGACCGTAGCGGTCGCGCGGTTCCAGACTGTAGCACATATAACCGCTCGGGCGCTCTGGCCGGCACGTGGGAAGGTTTCCGGCGTGATTATGGCCGCACGACCCGAATTAACAGACTGAACGCGGAATTGTAGTTGGAACTAGGTGCAAGGGACATTCCATTTTGAAAATAGTTGAGGAATTCAATATTCCAAGGTCCACACTGTCGAGAATGAGACAAGAATACCAAATTTCAGGCATTATCTCTTACCACGAACAACACCTTCACTTAGTGACCGAAAGCAGCAGCGTTTGCATGTAATTGTCAGTGCTAATAGACAAGCAATACATCTTGAAACGACCGCAGAAATTAATGTGGGACGTACGAAGAACGTACTTTGTGACAAATTGTCATGTGAGTAATTAAGTATTCCTGGAATTACTCTCCAGATTCACAAATATCTGATCTACTCTAAATCACAACTGCTTGCTACTATGCCTCTAATAAGAATGTCCTAACCCTGCACAACTGAGTGGTGACCAAGCGCACCACAGATTGCATTAAAGGCAGTGTCAAGGCTCTTTCCATTACCCGTGCAGGGCGCTGGTGTATCTCTATCGCAGTACAATAGTGGTGAATTATTTACAGTGGCAGAAAACATGAAAATCCTTACGTTAAGCGCTGTCCCCCCTCCCCAGCCTCCCAAGAAGAAATTACATACAGAGTGTCTTAGGCGTGTTAAGTAAAGAGAATTAAAATGTAAAAGGAAAAATTACAAAGTTGTAAGTACAATATGCTAGAGTTATTCATAACGTATCTTAGAAGAAAGATTAAGAAAAGGCAAACCTACGTTTCTAGCATATGTAGACTTAGAGAAAGCTTTTGACAATGTTAACTGGAATACTCTCTTTCAAATTCTGAAGGTGGCAGGGGTAAAATACAGGGATTGAAAGGCTATTTACAATTTGTACAGAAACCAGATGGTAGTTATAAGAGTCGAGGGGCATGAAAGGGAAGCAGTGGTTGGGAAAGGAGTGAGCCTCTCCCTGATTAATTCAAATTAAATCGGGTGATGCTGAGGGAATTAGATTAGGAAATGAGACACTTAAAGTAGTAAAGGAGTTTTGCTATTTAGGGAGTAAAATAACTGATGATGGTCGAAGTAGAGAGGATATAAAATGTAGACTGGCAATGGCAAGGAAATCGTTTCTGAAGAAGAGAAATTTATTAACATCGAGTATAGATTTAAGTGTCAGGAAGTCGTTTCTGAAAGTATTTGTATGGAGTGTAGCCATGTGTGGAAGTGAAACATGGACGATAACTAGTTTGGACAAGAAGAGAACAGAAGCTTTCGAAATGTGGTGCTACAGAAGAATGCTGAAGATAAGGTGGGTAGATCACGTAACTAATGAGGAGGTATTGAATAGGATTGGGGAGAAGAGAAGTTTGTTGCACAACTTGACTAGAAGAAGGGATCGGTTGGTAGGACACGTTTTGAGGCATCAAGGGATCACAAATTTAGCATTAGAGGGCAGCATGGAGGGTAAAAATCGTAGAGGGAGACCAACAGATGAATACACTAAGCAGATTCAGAAGGATGTAGGTTGCAGTAGGTACTGGGAGATGAAGAAGCTTGCACAGCATAGAGTAGCATGGAGAGCTGCATCAAACCAGTCTCAGGACTGAAGACCACAACAACAAAACATTCATAACATTACCATTGTTATGACATCAAGTCACAAAATGTACAATAGCATGTTCTGATTTGTGTTTTACATACGAAGATTGTCTTTGCACCTTCCGGGCGGTTCTAGGCGCTTCAGCCCGGAACCGCGCGACTGATACGGTCGCAGGTTCGAATCCTGCCTCGGGCATGGATGTGTGTGATGTCCTTAGGTTAGTTAGGTTTCAGTAGTTCTAAGTTCTAGGGGACTGATGACCTCAGATGTTATCCCATAGTGCTCAGAGCCATCTGAACCATTTGAAACACACTGTTTGCTGAGATCAGTACATTATAGGCAAATATTGCAATACTTACAACCATAAAGATCTGCTTCATCGTCTCATGTCATTAATCCTGTGAACAGTATGGGAATACAACTGGAGGTAAAATGTTGAATCACTGTTTAATGACTCCTGTCATTTTGTGGATAACAAAGGGAGTGCAAGTAGCACAATATGAAACACTGATGAAGTCATATCAGAGGTAGACTCAGTAAGGCAGCTGATTTTCCATCACTAAGAACACTCTGAAGATTTATGCGAATTTAGACTTCCTCGGCGAATCTCTGCTATGAAGTCACCTCTGGTTATCCGCTGAGTTAAGTCGTCACAGAACAGCGGAGCATGACGCCTTGACCCGGCTGATAACCCGAGAAGACTTCATCGCTCTGGAGATTAGTAGTAAATGTAGGATTAAATATGAGCAGACTCAGGGAAGCAGCTTTTCACTGACAATTCAAATGTCCGTTTGAAGTCTCTTAGAAATGCTTTTGGTAATTGCTGTAGTTCAGCAGCTGCAGAATATTTCAATAAACATTGAAAAATCAGTCGTCAGCTGCACAAGAAACCCGTTATTTGATTTCAACTCTCATCTTCAGAAGCGAAATAGGCTCAAACACTAGCAAACCAACGTCAAAGTAAGAATTGGACGGTGGTGTCCTTTGCTACAGAATCAATGAAAGAGAGTGAAATCGCTAAAAATACATGTTAAGTGCAATGAATGGCAAAAAATTAACTATCAAATTTCAAATCGTGCATAATATATATGACAAAGGTCAACCACAGGCTGCAAACCACGTCACAAAGTAATGAGTCATTAATTAGCCCCCAGCTGCTGTGGTCGAGCGGTTCTAGGCGCTTCAGTGCGGAACCGCGCTGCTGCTGCGGTCGCAGGTTCGAATCCTGCCTCGGGCATGGATGTGTGTGATGTCCTTAGGTTAGTTAGGTTTAAGTAGTACTAAGTCTAGGGGATTGATGACCTCAGATGTTACGTCCCATAATGCTTAGAGGCAGCTAATTAACCAAACCAGACAAACACAATAGTCGTTGCACGTGAATAATTTATTTGAGGTTTCAGATAATGTGGATAACTTTCCAACACAGATGAATTCTGTATCAGTAAACACAACAGAACAGATATCTAACTGTCAACAAGTAGCTTCAGAAGACCAGTCGGTAGGCAGTAAGTCGTCTATGCCATGCAACCTTTTATTGGGACAGTCTATTCTGGTTTAGCTTCCACTTCTTTCAGCCAAATTACACAAGCCCGCTTCAGTTACTGACAATAAGCACTCAGGCGTTGAAAATTTGGTAAACATGAATACGAAACTCAATATTCCGACTTTGTTAGAGCTGCTATTAAATATGAATAAAACACTTGAACAAAATACAAAATTGTTTACGAAGATAAACGAAACACTTTGTGGTATCACATACCCATACCACCCCATTGGTGTGCCACAGTGCACAACGGAATTACAAGTTCCCCTGTCTGATGCCGACGGCGGTCACGCAGAACCTTGCGGACCCAATGGCGCACGCCCACTGAGCCACGGCTCCCTTGAGCGGTGTCTGCCGCAGCAATACAGGACGGCTGGCGGCGGCCGCTAAGCCCAATCGTAGTTGATGTCTCTTCCTTCTTACACTGTCATAGCAGAACTCTAATCCTTGCTGCTTTACTTGTAATGTGTGTCTGTACACTTTGAATAATACAAGTTAAATAAACGTTCTGTTTACTGTGTTATCTTGTTCGCTAATCATTTCCGCTTCTGGTCATCTTTCCTACAACGATACTTGCTACACAACTCTGTAGCCCACTGGTCCTTACCGTTGTATACGAAGTTCATCCCCAACACGCTTGAACAAAACTCAGAACAATGTCAGAAAATAGACAAAACACAAGAATAAAACACAAAATCACAAGAAGAAATAAGTCAAGATATCAAGAAACTTGGGGAAAAACGGCATAAACGTTCTGTACAGACCCGACAAGAGATTAGAAATGTAACCTATTATAAATTATGTGTGCTTTGGAGGTCAGATCTGGAAGCTGGAGAGATCTGGAGAGATTGAATAAGTGTCTCTAACCGTTCTTTCTACCACTCTGTCTTCTTCTAAAGTTGTGTCCCAAGCGCAGAAGACAGCTCGTCGGTCGTGGGATCTTCTTCCGCGGAAACTGTTACACTGTTAACTTGAATCTGTGATTGTGCTTCCTATGGGATGCCACATGCTCAGGTTAGTCTCTGTGTCTACAGAAAGCAAGATGTATGGTACTGTCAATGATTGTGGGCGACACTTCTCATTAATGTTTCCTGTTCGGTTGCTATTTAAATATTCACACATTTTACACTGTCTTTTACAAACTCGACATAGCTTTCTTAATTGTATGGTAACTTCTCCATACACTTCCGATACAGAGTACGACACAGCCGCTCGAAACAGAGATACATGTCTGGTTCTGATGAACGCGCGAAACAGAGTTACGCGTCCGTCCTTCTAGAACGCCCGAAACAGTGACTCGCGCAGCCGATATACTTCGTCTCCCAGGCGCGCCAAGGCGACTCGAAAGTGTCCGGAGCACTTCGGTTGCAATATCATCACTCTTATGTTTCTCAAAACTGGTGAAATTTAATAAACAAAAGCGATAGACTCATAGGGTAACCATGAGAGATTTTAGATTTGCCACTGAAAATATTTCTGCTCCGCGTAGTAGATTTGTCACTGAAAATATTTCTGCTATGCGAAGTAGAAATCTTTTCAGTGACAAATCTGAAGTGTTCGGTGAGAAAAATTTACGTGCGCAACAATAAGAATGCAGTGGGATTGTATCCACATCTGTTGGACGAATGTTATGGAAACAAACACTCCAAACCGACATTTCACGTAAGTCACGTCCAACGAAAATCTGTAACGCAACCATCTGTGTGTGGCGTGCTTACAATTATGTGTTATTTATATTTTAGGACAATTAAACTGTAAAAAAACGAACCACATGTTATAAGGAAAGCGTGTAAACCGTCTGAAGTTGAACCATAACGATTCGAAACCGGTAACGGTACCCTTTGAATAAAGGAACTGAAAATAAATTTGTGGCTGGTTGCTGTCCCAACACCAACATTTCTCTTCAAATAACAGCCACGGTCTCCAGCCATGTCATCATATGACAAAAGTGCATTAAGGGTTTAAGTACTTACTTTTATTTATTGAAACAAGCTATTTAGTTACAAGCATTCTTGCAGGCGAATTTACATCAAAGTTTATTATATTTCCTTGGGAATCGTGAAACACGTTGATCGAAAAGTTTCAAGTCATAAACTGTTCTCTGCTCATAATAGTATGTTGGGTGTATGTTATTAGGTTGTTGTGTTAATACATGTCGTAACGCAAGCTGTTAGTGGAGCATAAGTAGCAAACTTTGCTGCTACAGGTGCATAATCTCCGTATACATACATCGTAATTTCTTGGGCAAACGCAGATTATCTCTTTATAAGGTGAATTGCTGAATAGAAGTGTAGTTACGTCAGTCGTACATGACTTGTTTGTAATACCTGTTTTTATATATTAAGTGTTCATTTGCCTGCCCACAGTTATCGAAGTCGGAGGATATGAGGCGTGTAACGCATCTTTGTACGTACCTGTTTGCGTAAGAAATCATAAACTGCTACCTACACATTGTTTTCAGTTGTCTTCACGATAATAGTTTCAGTGTGCACGGGAATTATCTCGTTATTTTCATGTACTATTCTCATTTCATAGCAAAAACAGATTCAAGTTATGTAGATTTTGATGTGTCGTTGATGAGTATTTGGACAAAATTTTGCACTTGTTTTCGGCATTCGATACACCGCAAAGTTTAGCAACGAGAAGCCAATAATGAGGAAAAAATATAGTTGTAAGAGAAAACCTACGTAACACGCCGCGATTCAAAACTTTCGGGCAAAATTCATCTCGACGAGTGAAGTTAATTTCAACAAGAAAAAAGAAAACGTTATGCAAAAGCTATAGTAACTAAAGTGATGTCGCATGACACTGAAAAAGTATGGTTTTTAATTGTTTTGTTTTTAGTCTACCCCTGCAATTTATTTATTTTTCCTACAGGCTACTGATTTCAGTACACAGTACCACCACAGGGCATCCTATGACCAAAATGGCCTGAGGATCGTACTGGTAACAAAATCGGTAGCCAGTAGGGAAAATAAACTATTACTATGCACTAAAAGATGTACATTTTTGATATTGAATTGTTCACTGTTCAACCGACAGTATGTCTGGAATTTTCCGTGTGGCATTGTTGGCTGGGAGACCCCAAGGAGTAGGCTTAGTAGCCTAGTCGAAAAAAAAAGTTTCTTTTCTTTGCACACAACGGTCCCTTTCCGGGCAGATACGTGAGATATCTGTCTTATCTGTGTGTGTTAAGTGTAGGTAAAAAGAAAGACAAATTATGCGATTGGCTGGATGACTCTGAAAGGCAGTTTCAGGAGCCTGATTACAAAATGTGTTTTGTATCCTTCGCAACAGTAGGCATCTTTCCTTCGATAAGTGTGAGCATTGTGTGTTGTTTAAGTGTAACTGCTAAGTGCAGATGACTGTAATGTGTGTGTGTGTGTGGGGGGGGGGGGGGGGGGGAGGTTAGGAGTTTAACCGAGGACATTAGTGCAAAAATTGGCGATCAAGGATTTTACCCCACCGCCCCAACTTCGCGCGGCGTACTCGAACGACCTACCATTCAAGTATCGGTTGCGCCCGTCGGTGGTTAACTTCGGTGATCTGACGGGAAACGGTATAACCAGCACAAGACTCCCGTGCGTGTAACTAAGTGCTGTGGGGGTGTATTCTGTATATAGAGTGATGTTGCGCAATGACAATGAGAGAAAGCAGAGGGCGAAGCCCTGAAAGCAGAATAGGAAGTATACAGAAAGGAAAGCAGAAGGCGGCTCCTTTGATTTGTATGAAGTCATGCGTTGTTCTCGACGCGATGTTGAAACCGAGTAAATGCGAAACAGTAGCTGGTTATTATAACGGCTCGAAATAGGCGTTCTTACGAAACGGAAGTACTCCAACCGGCTAAATGAATATTTTTACGAAATCCTTGCCGCGCGTGACTAGCCAAGCGGTCTAAGGCGCTGCAGTCATGGACTGTGCGGCGGTTCCCGGCGGAGGTTCGAGTCCTCCCTCGAGCGTGGGTGTTTGTCCTTAGGATAATTTAGGTTAAGTAGTGTGTAAGCTTAGGGACTGATGACCTTAGCAGTTAAGACCCATAAGATTTCACACACATGTGAACGAAATCCTTTTACGAATCTTTAATGAAACATGTTGGTGATAAATCTCTAAAAGTTTATAAGCATTCATACAAACTGTAAACTACATCTATTTTTAGTATCAGATAACAATGAAGTTACTTTGTTTTGTAAATATCGGTTTTTTCCTTTCAGACTTGGGACTTGGAGCAGATAAACCAGTGAGCCGTAGTAAAGTTAGCTTTGAAAAGCACGCCACAGCGCGTAGCGTGAAGCAGTCGCCATCCGTTTTCTGGCGATAGTGCCATTGTCGCAATTGAAGGCTTCGGTGTCTCCCTATAGCGGGAAAGGGGAAAAGTGGGCTGTTTGCGTGGGTTTAAGAAGTGGCTATGTGGGCTCTCGTGGGGAGTTGGCAGTCGGGGCATCAAGAAGCGACTTCTCTGCCGGTACTAGAGGGACAGCACGCAGACCACGGCATCAGCGCAAGCGACGCGAGCACCGGCTCCGTGGTATGGGGCATTAACTGTTCGTCGCGAAAGGAATCTTCCTTGAGCGTGGGTCCGCGTGGGGCTTAATCTGCAGTTCGGCCGTATGCGGTCGACCGGCGAGGAGGTTCCGAAAATCGGCGCGCCTTCCTGCGTCCGTTGAAACGGCTGGCAGCAGGCGGATCGGGAGAGCTGCGTTGATTCAGTCCTGGGAGTCGTAACGCACCAGATGTTGAGTATTGATTGTTAACAGATTTTATGAAGTTTAATTGAATTCAATTTACTTACTCTTGTTAATTATACCAGCCGTATTTTTAGGGGGGGGGTTTCCCGCCATTCATTCTCATCTGCCCACCAGCAGGAAGGTGGTAATATTAGAAAGGGTGGTCCGTTTGTCCCCTTTTGAGGACGAAAGGGGGGGGAGTCAGAGTAAACCTGTGGTTCGGATTGCATCTTTTCCCTCCCAACTTACCTACGGGTTTATTCGACTGTTAGCCTCTGCCATGTCTGTGAAAGTCTAAGGCACCAGTGACTGTACTGTTTAAAATACAAGGCACTAAGACCTGATCCATTCTCTCGCCTTCTATAACTAGTATTACTAGACTCACGTGTAAAAGGTACTCTAAGAAAGAAGAAAACTTCCTTCTGCCTCGTGGTAAGAACTAGTCAATTGCATGACGAATTCCAGCTCATCTGGAAGCTGCAAGTTACATAAATTTGTGTTTATGTATATTTTGCTATAATCAAGCAAGGTTAATATACGCCGAAGTGGATTTTTTATATTGTTTCTAGTCAGCAAAAACTGTTGTGTGTTTTTCCAGTTCAATACCTTTTGAGGCTTTTACTCGACGTGCTTATGCGTTTTATACAGGTAGTTGGTTTTTAGTGTGTTTTCTTGCCATGCAAAGGTTTGCCATTTCATTACGGGTAGATACTGTTGCCTTGAAAGGAGAATGTTGTAAAAGTTCGCAAGTCCTACCTGGCGAGCGTGTGTGATTGCCGTAAGTTAACTGGCAGAAATTTGTAAAATTTATTTTTTATATATTTTGGAAATGTTAATGTTATTAACTGTGAATGTCCCCCCGTGTGCATGACTCATGCGTTTTGGTTTTTCTATTTTGAGAACTTTTGTAAACAGGATTGTCTTTATATGTTGCAGACAAGTTACATTGTGAGACATTTAATGAATGGAGTGAAATTCACTTGTAATTTAGCTGACCTTGAAATATTATACAGTGTCGCGTTGTATACGTTAAATTGCTTGCCATTACTTGCCTTTTACTGGCGCGAAATTTTTTTATAATAATTTAAAAGTCCTTTCCTTTCGTAAATTGTGACTTATTTGTTAAATGATTGTTGGTTTTTTAATACCGCAAAGTCTTGCACCAAATTTGAATAAAGAGTGTTACTGAAAATCGTGTGTAGCTTCACCAGTTATGCCTTGGCACCTACTTCCACTTTACATTTTGTGTACTGATTGATTAAGAACCTTTGATGAACCAGTAGTAATTTTACGGCTCAACCAGCTTCACTTCCAACAGAGACAGCTGTTATGGACACTGTTTGCAGAAGTTTCAGTATTTGTATCAGAGCTGAAACGTTCGTTAATGTTGTCAACCCGAAAGTAACTCGTAAGTGTTACTTATTTGCATGTATGCATGAATAGTAATTAATGACGACTGACAGCTGTTCGAAATTAATCCAAAAGAAATTGGTGTGTGCGGACAGCCGAAATGGTTAAGGCGATCGCTCGCGAAAAGCGGGGAACCTGGATTTTAATTACGGTCTGGCATAAATTTTCACATGTCATTAGTGGGTAGTATATCGATACCTAACACAGCTGATGCCAAGATATGCGTAGTCAGGTAATTTATCAGTCGGCCTTTGATTGAGGAGCGGTAGGGTACATACCGGCCGCTCCGCGTCGCGTTTCCGAACCTGTTACTGTTTGCCGCGCCACCACGCTAGCTGGTGTCGAGTATCATAGCTACATTCCTGACATCCCATAGCGCTTTCGTATCGGAAAGCCACGACCAAGTTGCAGTTTCACGCAACGTACTCAAGACCAAAAGCCCAAGAAGTGGAGAGATTTTTGCGAGACCTGAGAAACATGGATCCGAAGGAGCTACTGGGTATCCACTTGTCTCTCGTTTCCACCGTTGACATCTCAATTGACGCAAGGTACTCCAGACCCACGGCAAAGGACGACGATGAGAGATTTCTCCGAGGCGTGAAAAACATTGATCCGAAGGAGCTACTGGGAATCCACTTGTCTGTCGTCTCCAGCATTGATATCTCAATTTCACTGACAATGAGGCAGCTCGACGACATGTTCTGGCACTCCGTCAGAAATGTGTGTGTCGTAAAACTTGAACGTGCTGAACTGGGAACACAATACACGTGCACGTTTGAGCTACCATTTGAAGTACCAGCGGATTCAGTTACCCATGCTCTTCGACGCTATGGCACAGTCCTCGGCCATACGGCTGTAAAATGGAAGACCTTCGAAACTTACCCTGTCCTTCTGCTTCGCCATATACCTTCGAATCTCGCGATGATTGGTTGCCGGACGATAATTATTTACGACGGTTAACCGAGGACCTGATCCGAATCTGGACCAAGAGTCCATTACGTACGGAATGCCTAACGTCGTCTCGTGCGGACACCTCTGACGAACGGATTGGACCGTTGGTAGTGACCTATCCCGATGACGTATGTTGCGGCGGCGAGATGGGAGACGCCAGCCATCTATGACGATCTTTCCATGTTGGTACAAGCCTTGCAGACTCCTTCAACAGCTCCTCAGGTGCCCCAGAGTCTTCTAGAGCTCCCTTGTCGAGCCCTGGTGGCACGCATACATCGCTACATTGTGGTAGCAGTTAAAGAACAAGGCGCCGCATTCATGCCCAGCCCTGCGATGCACACACAGGCCTGATAGCGTAAGCAGAAATCTCCGAAACGACATAAGGAACGGCGCATAACGGACGAAGCAGTAGACAAGCCCGAGGAAGATACGATGGATGATGAGTTGCGTCAGCCGATATATCGGTCGGATTCGGCCTATTCTGTCACATGGTTCATTTTCTTCCCCCACTACCGGCGAGACCGCGCATTGTGGGGATGCGGGAGAGCAGCGAAGCCCCATCCCCGTGGATGCCTCCTCGACTATGTCTGTCTCTCGAGATCCGGCTGAGACGTGCGCGGTTCGCGGTCATGCCGCTTATTGCTCGCCATCTTGTCTTTATGGTTCTATCGCCTTTTTGTTATTCATTTTTTTGCCGTCGCAAAGTTGCTGGTTTGCTTGCCCGTGAGTGGTAGCAGCAGCAGCGCTTATCGATAAGTGCACTGTCGTACTGTGAGGGTGGGGTTGCTATTCTGTAATTCTGCGCAACGGATTAATTTGAGATGTACCCTTTATCCTGAGGCTCCTGCAAGATGCAGTTTCCACCCCCACACTACTACAGAAGTCACACAGACGCTCCTAACGTTCTAAAGAGAAATGCCTGAAAAACTTTCAGCAATAAATATCATCTGGAGTCGCCCGCTGTAAGGAAATGACACAAAAATTTCTTACGTATCTACTGGGATACTTGGGTACTGGAGTAGTGCTACTTAGTATAAGAAAAACATGAAACTAACAAAAATTATTATTTATTTTGCAAAAATTCTGAGAAATCACAATGGCACTTTCAGTTATGAACTGAACACGTTATTTCCTGGTTCTTTACGGAATGTGAAGTTACCTCTCAAGGACAGGATTCGCTAATGAAATTTCTATACAAAGTTTAAGATTGTTATTGACTTGGCAGAATGGCTGAGAGCTGCGCCTACTCAACTTGAATAATTGGACATTAGAATGTTGCTTGGTACAGTCGAGGCTGTCGCGTGTGAAATGCAGTGAAGTGTACTGTTGTGGAGGAAATATGGGGCTCACAAAAGCTGTAGCGCACAATACCGTAAGCTGCGATGGCTGCTGTCTGCGCCGCTCGCTGCTGACAAATAACATAACTCTCATTGTATCTGGATTGAACTTCACCAATCGCAGTTTAGACGCTTCAGTCTGGAACCGCGTGACCGCTACGGTCGCAGGTTCGAATCCTGCATCGGGCATGGATGTGTGTGATGTCCTTAGGTTAGTTAGGTTTAAGTAGTTCTAAGTTCTAGGGGACTGATGACCTCAGATGTTAAGTCCCATAGTGCTCAGAGCCATTTGAACCATTTTTTGAACTTCACCAATCAAACTCTCCCTACGCCTTGATGCAGTCAAGGACTCCTATTTGCCCCTAGACTAACGGCGTGGTACAGTGGTCAGATAACCAGTCCACTGCGATGCTACTCAAAAATTCGCTCGCAGGCGTTTAACTATAACTCTGTCCATTCACACCGCACAATAAGTGTGGCGGTGTGAACAACGCTTAATTGCAAGTACTCGATATAGAGCCGCACTCCAATTCGCTCTCGACAGAGGTTTTCTCCCAGTGAAGTACTGCGGAGAGACTTGTTCCTCGCTCTTTGAGTACACGTACGAGCGCACACTCTCTCGTTTCGTGTTCTCGCTCCAAGAGCGACAACGGAACGGCTCTGCTCCACGCCAGACGTGAGGTCTCTTCCATTACTCCTTCAGATCAAGGCGTCTGAAATACCGTCTGCCAATCAACATTGCTCTTCTAAAACAGGAGAATGACGTTTCGTTTAAGGTGACCAGTCCGGAAATCTGTAGCATCAGCGTTTGGCGTTTGCTGTCTCCCTGTGAAAATCTCTGAAACTGTGTGCTCTGTTTGTAAAGAATGCATAGGCTGGGCGCTCCCACGCAATGTAGCGGAATTTGCTTTTAGGCCGAACACAGGGTCGTTCCCCCTTTCACTCGGGCAAATGCTGTCCGCTCCATGGGTGGTCACTGGCCGATGTAGATAGGTTTGGACCAGCCTCCTGGCGTGCGGTTGCTCTCCCAAACTAAAAGCTCCTGTGACCGTCATGTCTGGAATGTATGTATGTACGCCAGCCTCGAGTATTTCAACCACAGTGCACTTACTTGCTATTTGCATATCGTTTACATGAATTCATACACCATTGACTTTATCTAGTCGAGTTTGGGTTCGAATGAAGCGTCTTGATGTGTGGAATATGATTCTGAGGGCGGAATATAAAAGCAATGAAGGTCAGGAGACCACGACGTCTTGCAGTACCATCTCTGCAGCGACCGTTAGTAGGCCCGTGTCGTTGTGTGTCTGGAGTTGAGTCGGGGTACGTTTAGCCAGTGAGGAGTGGACAGCCATTACTTGTCGAGGGCTGGCCACACACATGAACTGTCCGATGGAAGGAGATTGGAGCGGGAACGACCGCCGGTTGGCCGTTCGGTTGGTATTCTCGTTGGCGACGTGTATTTGGTCTTTTGACCATTCCTGGGCCTTGTCAGTTGGTCAGCATGCCGGACGTGGGTCGATTTCTTCCTCGTGCAGAAATGTCGTCGCTGATGGGCAAGAGTTACCTCTGCATGGGTAGGTCTGAGCCAGTGTGCCAAGGTCACCGTGTCTCCGAGTTCCAAACGGACATCGAGTTGAGTTGGGTTGGAGCTGCAGTGAACTCCGGACAGCCAAGATTCGCCCGACCGTTGCCGGCACACATAATTTGAGTGCGGACGACCTTGGTTGGTCGTTCGGTCGGCCGTCTCAGCGGACGACGTGTGTTGGGTCGCCGACTGCTTATGGAAACTTAAGTATGTCGGCTTGACATTTCTACTTGTTGTTCCACAGTGATTGGTTGTAGGATTGTCGGAGTTCTTGGTGCAGGTGTTTACATGGAACTGTGTGTAGATTCTGTGATTTCCACTGAGCAGTTATGAACGCTGTCTGCATACTGGAGTAGGCAGTCGGTCGGTTGCGACAGAGCAGCGAGAAAGTCTCTGCAGTGTGTTGTCAGGCTGGGACCACTGGCAGCGTGCACACATGCTCGGAGTTGTGCGGCACTAGCTGCGAGAGCTGCGAAGTTCGTCGCCAACCGAACCTGGGTACTGGAGTTGAGTAATCAGTTAACCTGTTATGAAACCTCAACTGCTGTGACATCTCTTCTTTCGTTGCTGGTTGTTGCTTCCTGGGCTATTCCTGCAAGCAGCAACGTATGGTGTGCTGGAGTCGGCAAATTTTGCAACCGTCTTCCTGTGTGGTGTTTAACTATTGGAAAGATTGTAACTTATTAGTGAAGTGCACCAGCGGTATCTTCTGCCTTGTGGCCGTGCGTAGTTTTCCGGCAGTGTGTTTTCCTCGCCATGTTGATGCTCTCCGGCACAGCGTGTAGTTCGACATCTTGTGATTCTCCCTTTTTGTGGTTATTGCGCCTTGACTGTGAATGCTAATTATCAAGACGTAGTGCTGCTACGACCTTCGACTTCGCTTATATTTTAGGTTGTCGTGCCGCTGGTTGAGTGGAAGGGAACTGATTAGGCTGTTGGTTGGTTCTTCGGCCGTCCCTATGTCGTGCTCCCACTCGATTATTTAGTGTTACGCTTGGCTGCCTGTCTCACCTAACCTATTGTTAGAGTTTCCTTCTCAGGCCTACCCTTGGAACACTTCTGAGCACCATTGTTCTGTTGTTTGGGATTGTGATTTTCTTTAGTCTCAAGTGCTGTGCGAGGCCTTCAGCTGTGTATTAATTTACTGTTTTGATGTTCTGTATATGGCTTTCGGCCGAACCTTATGCGAAATATTTTAAGATACGGCCTTCAGCCGTATTGTTTCTGAATTCTTTTAAGCGTATGTGTGATTGTTTTTAGCAGATACAGTTTGTACGTTTGTGCAACTAGGAGCAACTGATTTGGGCCCTTTTCCACAGCCTGATCCGCTCTATCCTGCGATACCAGATTTTAACTGTGTTATCGACCTCCCTGGAAGACTGAGCGCAGGAGATGCAGATTCAGGATGTGTTTCAGGTCCTGGAGGATGCATCGATGCCGCTTGCCGCGTCCACATTGAGGGCGACAGACGCCTAGGCCGGTGTGACCTACACCAAGCGCTTCCTATCTTTTCGCTCTGAAGACGCTCCAGACCGTTAATACTGTTCACTTTTAATACCAAGAACAGCCCCCCTAGATTTGATGGAACATGTATGCCACCTGGCCACGATCAATGTTAACGGCATTATTTCTGCTCTCTAAACCCTTTTGCTTTCGGATACATCACAAGCTACGGATCTGCATGTTGTTTTCCTTCAAGAAGTCCGACCAGGACTGTGTCTCAGTATCTACGGATATGACGCCTACGCCCTGCCTTCAGATGTGGGCAGAGGAGGCACGGCTATTCTGTTCAGGTAAGGGATTTTGGCAACTGAAGTGTCCTATCAAATGTTTTTTATTCCAGTCTTTGATCACAATATAAAATCCTTCGACGACATTTTGATCAAAGACTGGAATAAAAAACATTTGACAGTACCTGGATCACTGTTTGTATTCGCGACTATGTCGCAGTTTGTGAAGTGTCCTATTTGCGGTCGGCCCGTGTGTTCGCACTTACGTATGCTCCTTCCGGAACCGACCGACGGAGAGAACGCTGCACCTTTTATGCCGAAAACCCAGCATTGCTCTTTCAGGGCAATGCCGACCATTTGCTAGCGCACTAAGATTTCAGTTGGGTGCGTAGACCATCCGTCCCGATGCCGCCCTATACAACATGCCCGGCACTTCAGGCGCTTAGCTTTGTTGGACACACAGATCATACCACACGGCGATCTATGGGAATAACTATTTTACTAGCCATTCCGCGAGCCGTTTGGATAGAGTTTACGTCACACGGGGGCTGTGATCGGCGGTTGTAGCCGCTGAGATGTGGCCGGCAGCGTTCACGGACCACCTAGCGTATGTGTGTGTACTCCCATCGTCCCTCGTCTGGTGCAGGAGGGGTCCGTGGCCTTTGAATGTGGTCTTTGTTGACGTGAAGTTGAGTCCACTTGGAGCAGATGCCAACGGCGTTTATCCCTGTACCGTTCCACACTATAGTGGTGGTTATGGTCTGTCAAACCCGTCTTGTGCCGAAAATTAGCCAACCATAGACGTGATAGAGGGTACTGGTATCCGCAACCACTGATTTCTACTACACGGCGCTCCAAGAACCGGCTGTGCTACCGCTGTCGCCGGAACGACAATCGGCAGAACATCACATCAAGGCACACGTGCTGCGTAACTTCGCGACACGACTCGCAGGTGTGAGGGCGCGGGAGAAGACAACTGATGGTTTCACTGAAGAACGACTTTCCCTCCTCCATGTCATTAAAGACAGAAGACGACGCGAGAGGCAGCTCATTACGGATGTCGAGAAGGAGTATGGAAGACGCGCTGAAACACAAATGGATATCCTCCGAGCGTTCACACGGCCACATACAGTTCACGACCGAGATTACAACATGGACGTTGCACTCAGGAAGTCCTATTCGACCTATCCGTTTCTCGGAATCCACTAGATGATGCTACGCTCTTGTCAGAGATGAGTCTGGAAGAACTAAGAGCAGCTACACAGTGCGGTGCTCCCGACGAGACACGAGGCTCTGACGGAATTCCTCTTGAATTTTAGAACCAGTTTCTTGACCTTATGGGCCCTTGATCTTAAGGGTCAGGCTGAACCCCGCTTTTCAAGTACCACCTGAGTTCACTGAGGGCCGCCTGATTCCGTTGCCCAAACACGGAGGAGGCCGTCGCCCGCTTGGTTTTCGCCCACTGACAATGCTAAACACCAGCTACTAACTGTTCATAAGCATCCTCCGTGAGAGGCTGAAATCTAAGGTAATGGCAGCCATTCAAACTGATCAAACCTGCCTCGGAGGCAATGCTAATGTTATGACAGCGAACCAATAGTTCTGTACTGATAGGTTACTTTGTAACTTCAATATATGATCTGAAGATGGGAAGCTAGCCTGAAACCGGTCATTGAAAATAAAAAATATCGATGGAAGACTGAAATGCCATATTTTTATTCAAAGAACGATCGCGGCAATCCCAATAAGACAGTTATGTCTATTTTTGATGATGCTAATGTGTTTACAACCTTGAGCACCTATAGATACGTACTGGCGCTGATGCAGACACACCGTCACCACGGAGCTCTTGTTGCGCTGGATTCTGACCGTGTTTTCGATCGCGTCGATCATGAATACTGCGAGCAGTTATGGAACACACCGGTATCCCGCGCGTAACGACATCTGTTGTGCTTCGTTTGATCCATGGGGCTGTGTCAGCAGGTCCGTCAGGCAGGTCTGTTTTCTTTCTGTCAAGCTGTTCGCCATTGCTTTCGAATCAGCTCTTCACGGACTGCGGCGACGCAAGGAGGGACTTAACTTCTGCTCGTGATCTGTCGATGTGGCTCATGCGCCGATGATATGATGTTCGTATCACGGACGGGTGAAGAAGTCGCTTTCCTGGTGTAACCTCCCCACAAAAATATATAATTAAATTTTTAAATATTATTTGGTTAATGATTCTAATTTTAGTGTAACCTCACAACAAAATTGGTTCCCATTTAATGTACACACAAAATTCTTTTCTCATTTAATATAAGCTCGAAACAGAAAAATTCCTAAACCTCGTAATAAAAAATAAATTCAGTAACCTGGTAAAATTTGGACGACGGCAGTGCTGCGTCATGGCCCAGTAAGATCATTCTGAATAAAAAAGCAAAAATTCTCACCTCGATAAAATCGGCAACTATCTGCTCTTACAATAGCTCTTTTCCGGCACAGCTCTGTGCAATGCTGGCCTATACATTTGTTATTTATGAAAGGAAGCAAATGATTTTTCTTTTGCAACAATCGGAATGATCATGCATTGAAAAAAAATATTAAATTCTTTAAATTGAAATGAATGCTTGTTATTATTAGGACATTTTTAAAAGATATACATGGGAGTTTACATAATATTACTAGATATGCGCGAGGCTGGTATTTTACCTTATACAATAATACTCAGGCTCCGGCATCGCTGCACCGCGACCGGCCCAGCCAACACGATACGCCAGACCAGACCAGACCAGAGCACACACTGGCAACAACTTACTGCTACAGCTACACAGTTCGTACAGTCAACACTGCTCTCTGGTCAGCGATTCTCTTATACCTTGCATATCGCAGGCAGCGCATGAGCAATACATCGAAATTACATCTGCTCGGACCTCTTACATAAAATTACATCTGTATTACATCTGCTCGGACCTCTTACACTGGCTCCAACAGTATGGGGCGGCGGTGGCCAGTGTGATTAACTTACGGAAATCACGCTACGTGGAGACGGGACAAGGGATGCCTGCGGAACTGAATGCAGACATGACATAGGTCCCAATGTTCAAATGCTTCGGGATATCGGTCCATCGAAAAATACAACAAACGGCGGCCTTTACGTATCGTAAGGTCTTACAACGACTCCGAACATCTTACGGAATCTTATGCAACGAGCTTGGTACGTCAATGTGTACATGGCTTCTCAAATGGCTGTGAGCACTATGGAACTAACATCTGAGGTCAACACTCCCTAGAACTTAGAACTACTTAAACCTAACTAACCTAAGGACGTCACACACATCCATGCCCGAGGCAAGATTTGTACCTGCGACCGTAGCGGTCGCGCTAACCAGACCGAAGCGCCTAGAACAGCTCGGCCACACCGGCCGGCCATGGCTTCTCGACTTAACCAATACTCCCACGTATTACCGATGACAGACACGATTGCTTCCAGGATAAGGACAGTGTTCGGACACATGGTGAACGCTGGTGCTGATTTTAATGGCGCAGTTTTTAATATCTTACTTTACTGTTTCACAAAGGAGGATTTGAACCGTCTCACATCAAGCGCGGAGCGCTGGCGTTGTACCTTCGCTCAGTGCGGCGACTCTGGCTTTCACCAGCAGACAGTCTTACTGGCACCCTGACGGCAGAGATGGTCCCGCACACGTTGTGCCCACCGGCACCTGTTTTGTTGCCCTCGCTACCTCATGTTAGGACGTTTTTCGTGGCCGTCATACGGCAGACAAAGATTTATTGTAGTTTCCTCCAACGCTGGAATCCGACTAATGACATTGTAAGACGACTGGATGCGGGTTTGGCGAGCCATACTCGCCCCCTTCTTGTCCATTCTTGTGCGATCAACGTGGTATGGCATATTTTAAATATCTTTCTCTACTTCCCTGTTTTTAGCTATCTTCTCTTTCGTCGTTTGGGATTAACGTGTAATCGTTTTTAACTCCTCTTTTGTCTTCGTTTTCTACAGCTCAGACCCTAGTTGTTTTTGTACCCTAAAACAAAACGAAACAAGCTGAGGAGAAATATGGGACCCGATGAAGGCTCCATGCCATTTACTTAACTGACTATTCCATGTGCCCCCGTAGCGCGACAATAGACACGGACTAACGCAGATTGAACTGTCGCCCGCACTTGAATGCTGGAAACTGACCCTCCAGATACAGGCTTCCCTCCTATGCCACCCCTTGTTCAAGCGGGAAATCTGGGTTCGAATCTCGCTCTGGCATAAATTTTCACGTGTCACTAACGGTAGAACGTCTGTACCTAACACAGCTGATGCCAAGATTTGCGCAGTCAGCGAATCTATTTCGAATTAACACATTAGGCTGCGTAGAATCACTAAAGAAAGGCAAGTCCTCGAGTGGTATACCAATCAGATTCCTTTCAGAGTATGGAGACACAATAGCGCCTTTCTTAGCAATCATGTACAACCCCTCACTTGATGAAAGGTCCGTTCCTAAAGACTGGAAAGTAGTACAGGTCACACCAATATTCAAAAGAGGAAATAGGAGTAACCCATTGAATCACAGGCCCATATCACTGACCTACTTGAAGAAAATGACTTATTGATACATAAGCAAAATGGATTCAGAAAATATCGTTCTTGTACAACATAGCTAGCTCTTTATTCCCATGTAGTAATGAGTGCTGTCGACAAGTGATCTCAGATCGATTCCATATTCCTAGATTTCCAGAAGGTTTTTGATACCGTTCCTCGCAAGCGACTATTAATCAAATTACGTGCATATAGAGTATCGTCTCAGTTGTGTGACTGGCTTCGTGATTTCCTCTCACACTGGTCACAGTTCGTAGTGATGGACGGTAAATTATCGAGTAGAACAGAAGTGATATCTGGCGTTCCGCATGGTAGTGTCATAGGCCCTCTGCTGTTCCTGATTTATATAAATGATCTAGGTGATGATCTTATCAGCCCCCTTAGATTGTTTGAAGACGACACTCTAATTTACCGTCTAGTAAAATCATCAGACGATCAATTCCAATTAAAAAATGATCTAGAGAGAATTTCTGCATGGTGCGAAAAGCGGCAATTGGCACTAAACAAAGAAAAGGGCGATGTCATCCACATGAGTACTAAAAGAAATCGGATAAATTTTGGGTATACGCTAAATTGCCCGAATCTAAGGGCTGTCAACTCTACTAAATACCTAGGAATTAGAATTACTAGCAACTTAAATTGGAAAGACCACATAGATTATATTGTAGGGAAGGCGAAACAAAGACTGCGCTTTGTTGACAGAACACTTAGAAGATGCGACAAACCCGCTAAAGAGACAACCTACATTTCACTTGTCCGTCCTCTGCTGGAATATTCCTGCGCGGTGTGTAATCCTTACCAGGTACGATTGACGGAGGACATCGGAAAAGCGCGAAGAAGGGCAGCTCGTTTCGTGTTATCGCTCAAGAGGGTTGAGAATGTCACTGATATGATACTTGAGTTGGGGTGGCACTCACTGAAACAAAGGCGGTTTTCTTTGCGGCGAGATCTATTTACGAAATTTCAATCACAAACTTTCTCTTCCGAATCCGAAAACATTTGTTGACAGCCACTTACGTAGGGAGAAATGATCATCACAATAAAATAAGAGAAATCAGAGCTCGAACGGAAAGATTTGGGTGTTCCTTTTTCCCACGCGGCATTCGAGAGTGAAATAGTAGTATGAAAATGGTTCGATGAACCCTCTGCCAGGCACTTAAGTGTGAATTGCAGAATAACCATGTAGACGTAGATTTATATGTGTAGAATTAAATTTATACAAATGTTTTGAATCAGGCCCAGACCTGTTAGTTCACAGTAACATATTGTGTAACACGAAGCATATTCGTTTAATAAGTGATGACTGATAACTGTCGCAAGGAAATTTCTTTCAAGCTTTAAATATGAGATGTGTTTCAGCTTTTCCATTATGTAACTGTTGGTATGCAATGTATTCTTCATCATTTTCTTCCAGCATTAAGAATAAAAATTAATCGCTATCACTAATTTGAGAAACGTGTATCTACTTCCACTAACGGTTAACGATAGATTTGCAGGCCATTTGTATGTTGCACCAGTCACGCAGCGCGCTCAATTAAAATTAATTCCTGTTTTGTGCATACTGTAGCGAGAAGTGGCTTTCTTTCCAACTTTGTGAACAATTTCGATACGCAGCACCGTATCACCTAAAAAGAGCCAAACATAAGGTAAGCAGAGACCATATATTTCATTGCAAACCCTTCAAATTTTCTGCTGAAGAGAATTAGGAAATTAAGCACCTCAATTACTGTGTCCAAAATCGAAAACATAGATATCGTGGTGCTACATGAAACTATAAGAAAAAAGAACATTTTTGTGCACCTATTAGTTTCGTCTCAATCGACACAGTAGTGAAGGAAACTCACAAATGCGAAACAAGTCGTTTTTAATTTTTTTTACTTGCAGAATTTTTTGCAGTTTAGCGAGATTTTGTTGTTCATAGCAAGAAAATCTGCAATATAATTTTTCTCATGTACTGCTGTCAGTCACCGTGTGGGAACCACTTGTTACTTTCTTGCGTGATCTTTTCTCATACTACTACTTGTTATATACTCCTTACTTTAATAGAACATCAAACAATAGTTTACTTGTAGGTAATCCCAGCACCTAAAATGCATTATTAATTACGGAAACAAACTGTATCCACTTACCTTTTGTTTCAGACACAGCTATTTACTCGATTTCAGCATCGCAGACTTGGCGCATGCGCACTGAATTTTGGCGCATGGCTTGCAGCTGTTTCCGTTCTGTATACTCTCTATTCTAGACCAGCATGTAACCTATTCCTCTCGAACAGCGCTGCAGCTTGATAGAACAGGCAATGACGGCCGGAGCTCAAGAGGAGAATGTGATTCCCGTCAATAAAATAATATTCTAAACGTCACACACCACTGTATCGGATAAGCAGCATTAGAAGCTTTTAAATGTTCTGAATACCATTGTATTGCTACCATTAACTTTCCATTTGAGTGCTACCGACTGCAAGCAGACAAATGCAAGTTATTACAATTTCTGGTCGATTGGAGACGACTAGATTCATCATATTTGCTTCTCAGATCAATAGAAGAGGGAATATACCAAATGAGTCCATGAAATTTGAAAATTCCAGGTGAACTAATGCCATAGTCTACCTCAGCTCCGAATTATACTCATATGATAATTTGCACGTGTAGTGGAATGAAAATGAATACAGTCTATCATATGACATGTATGTGAGGTCCCATGCTTCATACCACGAAGAGGTATGCCCACAGGATTACAAGGAGCTGGCGCCAATAATCGTTATAAACTGTTCAAAACAGCACGAGATAGTTCAATGTAGACCTATAGATGTATGAATATAATTTTAACCATCAGCAAATTTCCCAGAACATTGTGCAACAGATGCTATAGTTCTACATGACCAAGTGATAAACTATTGCCATCTCTCTGGTGTTGTGAAACGAGCTGTGTAAATGAACAGGTACTGAGCCATACCCAGAGCATTTCACAATGGCATCTCATTGTGAACATCATTTCAGACGCTCGGGGTTGCTATGATGATGGGCGTGGACAGTTCATATTTAAAGATGTTGCTTTCATAGCAAACCCAGCGGATGCTGGTACAGTGAAGACATTCTCAGCAAGCACTGAATCGTCGCATACTTTCATGGATGTGAAGTTTGCTAAAACAAGGAGGAGTGCAAAGTGGTTAACATGTTCCTTCTACGGAATTCACTGAGATGATCCTGATATACTCAATAAAGATATCATGACATCGCTTCAGTTATTCAACCACGCAGATGCCAACAGCTATGTCAAAGGCGGGGATAAGATCACGTGGATGCGTCGAATCTTGAAGTTTGCTGCTATTCTAAACCTGGAATTCTATGAGTGTCCTGGTCCTCATCGACACAAGAACAGGATGTGTGAAAATAGTGTTGCGTCATGTCTGCTTATGAGAGTCTAAGATTACAATTTATGTACTTATCTTTCACACTTCATTAGCGTATAGCTTCATCCAGATACAATACCTAATACCTGTGATTCTCCTCGAGCACAGGGGATACAATTGTAGATATGTCTGGTATGTTTCTCTGGAAGTGGACGCGGTTACATGCTACCTGCTCCCATAGCAAAATACATGCTGTACAATAGGCACATTTCCTTGCAACCATTCAACCATTACATATACTGTATTTTGTCATTCTCCATATTAATTTCAGACTCATGATTTAAAACTCACGTCATTCGCGTCATGCACTTCATATATAGCATCCACTGTTTTATTTTTGTTATTGTGTAAAGAAATATATATAATCACTGCCATACATATTTGCTGTTGTAACGGATTTTTTAGTTTTAGTTTTTTCAATTCTCACAGATACAAATTGATTCCTGAGTTTCAATTTCGTTCTTGAGGTACAATTTTGTTCTTGAGGTGCAATTTGGTTGTAATATTCAGTGCAAAGATGCTTTCTGTACACAATAAAAAAAACAGTGGTTGAAATATTTACAATTTTCAGATATATAACTCTACTTTAAAAATTAATACAGAGGTAATTTTATTCGTGTACTATAGCTAAATTCCAACAATAATTCTGATGGGCTGTCAACTATGTTTATATACATCTACACATAAAAACTAAATTATACGACTATAATTTTTGTCGACGAACGTGGTGTACAGATTTTTTTTTACAACGTATGTAGTTACAAGTGTACACAGTACACAATGCCTATGCATATGGTATGCATAATAAGCAAATACATTAATATTTACATGACACACACACACTCACACACACACACACACACACACACATACACACACACACACACACGCGCGCGCGCGCGCAGTTGCTTGTAGTATGGTACAAGAAAGGGTGCTACTCCAACATTTACATCCACTCTCATTCTCTCCCACTTACTCAATCAGAATCTACCTACCCTCTATCTCACAACAAGTGAATAGTGTGAGTGTAGGAGACTTTCAGTCCCCTCATCGCAATCGACCCTTTTAGCATCACGAGGCAAAAGATCGACTTCAGACTGCAGCAGTGTTTAAACCTCATGTCCTCTCAATCGAATACTAATTTAACGCACCATTGCTGTAGGGGATGTGGAGCACCACGATCACTGCTGTACAGGCACTGCAGATAATCTTCGATAGAGAGGGCTCTAGATGCCACACGATGCTCACCCTTAGCTTGGCTATGAGTGCCACCTTCCAATGTGTGATACAAACACATTTTTGCTCACAGACCTACAAACTCCACAATCGCTGAACGTTTTAGCCCATATTTCATTAAGCCAATAACCTTCATGCTCTGTGGAACAATACTGAAAGGATTGTAAGACATTTATGAAGACGTCTCCAGCTCTTCACTGTAGTACCTCAATACTTCGGATGGACTGTTACCTTTCACCCAATAGATGCAGCTATCCATATAAATGACATTGGATCAGCAAAATTGAATTGGTACATACGGAGTTTGGACAGGTCTAGTATGCAAATTCCAACATAGATAGGTTTTATGAACTCTACCTCATACCATCGCCATCTTGACAACAACAAAATTCTCACTGAAGATTGTGACCCTTTTACAGTTTCGTCTGACGATGCATTTTCTGACGCCCCAACGCCCATCCCATTCATTTGTAATCAAAATGTCATCATGTTACCTCAAATTTTCCAATGTTTAGCTGAACATTCAATTATTCACTATTGCTTTAAAATCTTCTCCCATGTGACGGAAACTCCCTATTTTGTATTCGAACCAGTTTACACCTTCACCCAGATGATTCCAATCAGCCTCGTCCTCAATTTGAGACCCTGCTGGAGATTGTGCTTTTGAATAATGTAGCTCTGCCTATTCGCAAGCAATGTAATCAGTTCTGAGTTGGAGCTTCCTCACGGAACTAGTTGCTCTGGACACAGTGACATATCGGCGTGTGCATAATGCAAACTAATAGGCTATGTGATTCTGTCTCCACCACATACCCTACATCAGAATCAACCGCTATTCCCTTGATTTTTTCACCTAACCCCTTGAATTCTCACTGAAACTCACCAATGGGCAGTGATTGTTACATGATGTGCCTATATAGGTTATTGACACCCAAGAACATGATGTAATTCGAATTGAGGGATGTGTTGAATCTCTGAACTATATACGTGGTTTATTTGCCTTGGCGTGCCTATGGACTCTTTGACGAAGTCCCCCTGGATCCCTCGCACAAAGGCAAGAAGTATGTCAGCATCGGTCAATAGTTCCATACTGTACTTCACTTTCTCGAACGTAGCATCCCAGGACGCGTAATAAAGGCGGGATCTATAGGATATGTGGTCACGCATGGACTCTGGAACTTCTTGAAAACATCCAGGAGCAAGTGCACATCTGTGTCCATGTACAGCTATGCACACTCTCCTTGAGATGTTGAATTCCCACTAGACATTCGCAGCATGCTCAAACTATGCATTTGTTATGGAGTTGCCTGTAAGGTTGCTGGAAACGCAGTTATGCTGTGTAACCTGGTTTCGTTGACTTTTGCTATGCAGTCGAGAAACTCATTTGGAGGAAACCCCTTTCCTAGTCACAAGTTGAAACTTTTCGTCGTCGCAAAATCAGAGTTTCAACAAATCTCTGGAGTGTTGCGTGTATAAAAAGTAGCGAGTCAAGGAAGCAGACCACAATCCTTGGCGTCATCCGTTTTAAGAATTGGAGAATGAAATACATATATCAACACTCTCAGGCAGGGCATTGACCTGATCATTCTTCATACCGAAATTTACCAAGTGTTCAACAAGAAAGTGAGCATCATACCCACTACAATTACGAAAGAAAATGGATTTTTGTTGTGGTAATTAATACTTCAAGTTGCAAGTGTTGTGGGTGGTGCCACGGAAATTCCCCATGAGATGACAATGGTCCCTTCATGGAGTTCTGCTTTTCTGTCTAATGGCATCCCACAAATATGGCAGTAAGCCGCTTTCCTGTATAAATCTTCATCCTCCTTCAATTTGGTCCTGTGAATTTCATAGCTGTAAAGCTCGCCAACCTCCTACGAAAGTTCTTCAAGCTTAGTGAGAAGCCAAACCCAAGGATTACCCTCAATATAAGGTTTATATGCGTTGAGATTGTATCAGTTGAGACTCGAATTATAGGACAATACCACCTGATACGCTGCCACATAGGGTACGTGTTTGACTGTGAAGCTATTATGTGAGGCTGTTGGGTCACCTTCACAGCAGGTCACAGGAGTGAGGAGGCAATTGTAGTCGGCATACACAACAAATCGGCATCGCTCCTGATGGTGAGCTCCCGGTGGTTATTAATCAACCCCCAGGGGGTCATAATTCAATTAGCATAACAATAGATTAAGAGGAGGGGAAGGGGGATAACTTTCCGCTGAATGAATATTTGCCACGGAATGTATGCAGCCTGCACAAACAAAATGTGCCACAATCTGCCATACTCCACTGCTGTTAAAACCTCTCCTACCCTTGCAGGCCGAAAACTGGAGGTGAAAACTTCATCCACCGCCAACTCGGCTGTGGGAGAGATCCTGTTGTAATGTGACATACCTACATGCCGTACAGGAAATGTTGCCTGCTGTTCTGTTACCACAGTTTTCTCTCCACTACATACTATATCCATATTTCTTACATGGTCTGTAATCGTTCACAGTTTAACATAAGAAATAAAATTTGTCCCCGCAATCTTAATCAACACTAAACATACCAACACTGTGATCCAAAAATTACACACAGTAAAACCCTTTGAAATGTTTCCAACTTTGACAAACAATGCCATAGTAGCAATAACACACGGAAAATCCAAGACCTAATAGAAGAAAAATGCTAAAGAAAAAGACTTGTTAAATTAAACGTACCAGCAACATAAATTACACTTTAACAATTTTAAATTATTTATTGTGATCTGGACCCAGTTACCGATCATTGTATTTGTTCGGATTACAACCCTAAAATTTGATGTTTATGATGCTGTTTTATGCTTCAGTGGTAGTGTAAAATGAAAACTGTATGTTTTGGAAGTATCGGGCATAAAATGTAGTGGAGATACTGCGAAGTCCTCGGTGCACATAGATACAGAGAGAATCCGCAAAGCAGAAATTGCTCACTTAAAATGCACAAAAGAAGCTAGACAGAAAAAAAGGGGTACTAAGAGAAGAAAAGAAGATCAGTGTGATTCATATGATGCTCGGTATGGTACAGGAAAATATTGGTGGTAAGTAATTCTAATCAATAACCATATTAAAACTGCATTACTAAACTTTAAATAGACTTTTCTCAGAACTCCATTTTTTATTTTACTTTCAGGTCTATTATTTTCTAAACTAATTGGATCAGAAATACGAAATTTGGTCAATTTGTACTCAGGATGGTAGTGAGTAATTAGAAGTAAATTCAGAGCCCCAACCGAACATAAAGTGTCTTATATTAATCAGTGAATTGAAAAAGGGAAATTTTTTTAGTGAAAGAATAAAAAGTTTCTTTAAATTCAGAAGAGGTATTTTGTTTATTTTACTCTTAATTGCAGGCAGATATCTTGTATGCATTCAGTAAAAACTTCACTCTTTTAACACTCATAGTTCTTTTGAAAAGTGTACCTGTCAAAGCGTGAAGATAGTGTTGGTAGAATAGGGATAAAAACTGCCTTCCGTCTCCCCTTAATATACTATTAGAATAAAAGAAAAGACAACTTATTAACATTGAGAAAATATAACCGTGTTATTGACCTGTTTGAAGTCCCACAAGGAAGAGATCAGGGAAGTTTTGACAGTCGTCGTAAGCTCAGTCATGGATGAGCCCTCCACCACAAAACGAAATATCAACTCGCAAAAGAAAAGAATCGAAGACACCTAATCATTCTCCTCCCGTGACAGCCCACACTGCAAGCCGTTCTCACCAGAATTGACGGTTCAGAGCGACCAGAGCCTGGTATCCCGATCCGACAATTCTGACAGCCCGCCAGAAGGCATGGTCGTACGCGGCAGCCACTCGGCGGCGCCCCTGTAACCTGCGAGCGCTGCTGTCACGCCCGCGGCGCCTGCCTTTCGGCACTAACTGCGGTCCTATAAAGCCGGTCGCGCTGGGGCTCATATCAGAGTTGTGTTCCGACAGCGCTTTTGATCGTTTCGCTATTCGTCGTTGCTGTGGTCACTGATGGTTACTACGTCCTGGTATCCGATTTGGTTTTGCTCTCTGGTGTTGGTATTTCTCATGCTGGAATGTGTCGTCAGTCGTCGCTGTTGTGTGTGTCTGCGTTGTACCTACGATTCCCCGTTGATGCCGTCTGCCCCTGCGCTCCTGTGTCGCTCGATTCCGGATACTAGACAGAGTTACGTCCGCTGCAGCACCAACTCGTCCGTCATGGAGTGACGAACTGAATTCTAATGCAAGTCTGCTCCTCTCATATATGTCATCCGATGCCCTGAATAACTCCCTCTAATTTTTTACATTCTACTTCACTAATCTAAGCAATTTTTACTCCAATTACTGTCCAATGAAGTTTTAGAAATTGTGCTTCAACAGTCTACCTATCTTTTTCCCAGGACGGCATCCTCCATCTTCCTAGGAATGTCTGTAGACGAAAAACAAACTGTAAAAAAATTCTTTTTAACAAGGATAGAGACTCGTAAAGTAATTTATGTTGGATTCACCAGATGCACAACATTTTTACCATACAGAGCCTTTTAGGAAGTCTGCTATTCCGTGGCGGATGAAGTTTACACTTATAAGGACTCTGAGAGACAAACACAGCCGCTTGGAACTACCGTGACGTAATGGAATGGCGGACACATTCCACCTGCCATTAAGTCATCAGAACACTGAGCTCTTCTTTGGTCTAACCCCCTTCAGAAATCGTTCCGTCCCTAGAAATACGCCCGCCGCCAGGAAAGGACATTCAAGACCGTATGTACTACGGCACATGCGTATCTTCTGCGGAGACGTGCGACTAAGTCTATAAAGAAACAAACGACTTCATAGTTCGCTAAAGAAAACAGAACACGAGATGAGTGTCAAAAGCTGATGGAGCCACAAATAGTTATCACTGCGCATGAAACTAACAAACATACACGACTGGCCATTAAAATTGCTACACCACGAAGACGACGTGCTACAGACGCGAAATTTAACCGACAGGAAGACAATGCTCTGATATGCAAATGGTTAGCTTTTCAGAGCATTTGCACAGGGTTGGCGCCGGTGGCGACCCCTGCAACGTGCTGACATGAGGAAAGTTTCCAACCGATTTCTCATACACAAACAGCAGTCGACCGGCGTTGCCTGGTGATACGTTGTTGTTGGTTCGAATGGCTCTGAGCACTATGGGACTTAACATCTGCGGTCATCAGTCCCCTAGAATTTAGAACTACTTAAACCTAACTAACCTAAGAACTTCACACACGTCCATGCCCGAGGCAGGATTCGAACATGCGACCGCAGCAGTCGCGCGGTTCCGGACTGCAGCGCATAGAACCGCTCGGCCACCGTGGACGGCGATACGTTGTTGTGATGCCTCGTGTAAGCAGGAGAAATGCCTACCATCACGTTTCCGACTTTAATATACACTCCTGGAAATGGAAAAAAGAACACATTGACACCGGTGTGTCAGACCCACCATACTTGCTCCGGACACTGCGAGAGGGCTGTACAAGCAATGATCACACGCACGGCACAGCGGACACACCAGGAACCGCGGTGTTGGCCGTCGAATGGCGCTAGCTGCGCAGCATTTGTGCACCGCCGCCGTCAGTGTCAGCCAGTTTGCCGTGGCATACGGAGCTCCATCGCAGTCTTTAACACTGGTAGCATGCCGCGACAGCGTGGACGTGAATCGTATGTGCAGTTGACGAACTTTGAGCGAGGGCGTATAGTGGGCATGCGGGAGGCCGGGTGGACGTACCACCGAATTGCTCAACACGTGGGGCGTGAGGTCTCCACAGTACATCGATGTTGTCGCCAGTGGTCGGCGGAAGGTGCACGTGCCCGTCGACCTGGGACCGGACCGCAGTGACGCACGGATGCACGCCAAGACCGTAGGATCCTACGCAGTGCCGTAGGGGACTGCACCGCCACTTCCCAGCAAATTAGGGACACTGTTGCTCCTGGGGTATCGGCGAGGACCATTCGCAACCGTCTCCATGAAGCTGGGCTACGGTCCGGCACACCGTTAGGCCGTCTTCCGCTCACGCCCCAACATCGTGCAGCCCGCCTCCAGTGGTGTGGCGACAGGCGTGAATGGAGGGACGAATGGAGACGTGTCGTCTTCAGCGACGAGAGTCGCTTCTGCCTTGGTGCCAATGATGGTCGTATGCGTGTTTGGCGCCGTGCAGGTGAGCGCCACAATCAGGACTGCATACGACCGAGGCACACAGGGCCAACACCCGGCATCATGGTGTGGGGAGCGATCTCCTACACTGGCCGTACACCACTGGTGATCGTCGAGGGGACACTGAATAGTGCACGGTACATCCAAACCGTCATCGAACCCATCGTTCTACCATTCCTAGACCGGCAAGGGAACTTGCTGTTCCAACAGGACAATGCACGTCCGCATGTATCCCGTGCCACCCAACGTGCTCCAGAAGGTGTAAGTCAACTACCCTGGCCAGCAAGATCTCCGGATCTGTCCCCCATTGAGCATGTTTGGGACTGGATGAAGCGTCGTCTCACGCGGTCTGCACGTCCAGCACGAACGCTGGTCCAACTGAGGCGCCAGGTGGAAATGGCATGGCAAGCCGTTCCACAGGACTACATCCAGCATCTCTACGATCGTCTCCATGGGAGAATAGCAGCCTGCATTGCTGCGAAAGGTGGATATACACTGTACTAGTGCCGACATTGTGCATGCTCTGTTGCCTGTGTCTATGTGCCCGTGGTTCTGTCAGTGTGATCATGTGATGTATCTGACCCCAGGAATGTGTCAATAAAGTTTCCCCTTCCTGGGACAATGAATTCACGGTGTTCTTATTTCAATTTCCAGGAGTGTATTTAGCATGTCTGTTCCTGACCCGTGTGAACCGTAAAATTACTAGTGGTTCACAAAAGGTTATTAATCACAATTAATACACAAAATGTAAAGTGGAAGTAGGTGCTAACGAGTAACAGGCGAAATTACCCACATTTTTCAGTAATACTCTTCATTCAAATTTGGTGCGAGACTTAACGATATTTTTTTAAAAAACAACAAACATTTAACGGATAAGTCACAATTTACGAGAGGAAAGAACTTTTAAATTATTAAATTATTATAAACAATATCACGCCAGTAAAAGGCAAGTACAGGCAAGCGAATTAACGAATACAAGGCGACGCTGTATAATATTTCAACCTCAGCTAAATTGCAGGTGAATATCCCTCCATTAACAAATGAATACAATTTGAATATATGACTTCACGTTTGGGCAGACAAATTTCCCATTTGGTTACAACAGCCGTAGCTACGGCCGCCCACAACAGCCTCACTCAGGTTCATAAAATGGCGCAGAATCTAACTTACCTGCAATATATAAAGACAATCCTGTTTACAAAAGTTCTCAAGATAGAAAAACCAAAACGCATGAGTCATGCACACTGGGGGGGGGGGGGGGGGGGGACACACTCACAGTTAATAACATAAACATTTCCAAAATATATAAAAAAACTTACGGCAAACAAATCCGCTCGAAAGGTAGGACTTACGAACTTTTACAACATTCTCCTTTCAAGGCAACAATTCTATCCGTAATGAAATGGCAAACTTTTGCATGACAAGAAAACACACTAATAACCAACTACCTGTATAAAACACATAAGCATGTTGAGTGAAAGCCTTAAAAGGTACTGAATTGGAAAAAAAACACAACAGTTTTTGCTGACAAGAAACAATATAAAAAATCCACTACGGCGTACATTAACAACCTTGCTTGATTATAGCCAAATATACATAAACACAAATTTTCGTAAGTTACAGCTTCCAGATGAGCAGGAATTCGTTATGCAATTGACCTTACCAAGAGCCAAAAGGAATTTTTCTTCTTTCTTAGAGTACCTTTCACACGTGAGTCTAGTAATACTAGTTATGGCAGGTGAGAGAATGGATCAGATCTTAGTGCCTTGCATTTTAAACAATACAGCCATTGGTGCCTTAGACTTTCACAGATATGGCAGAGGCTAACAATCGAATAAACCCGTAGGTAATCTGGGAGGGGAAAGAAGCAATCCGAACCACAGATTTACTCTGACTCCCCCCTTTTGTCCTCAAAAGCGGACAAACGGACTACCCTTTCTAATATTACCACCTTCCCGCGGGTGGGCAGGCGAGAATAAATGGCGGAAAACCCCCCAAAAATACGGCTGGTATAATTAACAAGAATAAGTAAATTGAATTCAATTAAACTTCATAAAATCTGTTAACAATCAATACTCAACTTCTGGTGCGTTACGACTCCCAGGACTGAATCAACGCAGCACCTTCAAATGTTCTGCCGAGCCGCCCGCTGCCAGCCGTTTCAACGGACGCAGGAAGGCGCGCCGATTTTCAGAACCTCCTCGCCGGTCCACTGCATACGGCCGAACAGCAGATTAAGCCCCTCGCGAACCCACGTTCAGGAAGATTCCTTTCGCGACGAGCAGTTGACGACCCATACCTTGGAGCCGCTGCTCGCGTCGCTTACGCTGATACCGCGGTCTGCGTGCTGTCCCCCTAGCACCGGCAGAGAAGTCTCTTCTTGATGCCCCGACTGCCAACTCACCACGAGAGCCCATGCAGCCACTTCCTAAACCCAAGCGAGCAGCCCACCTTTCCCCTTTCCTGCTAGAGGGAGACACCGAAGCCTTCAATTTCGACAACGGCGCTACCGCCAGAAAACGGAGGGCGACTGCTTCACGCTGCGCGCTGCGACACTCTTTTTCAAAGCTAACTTTACTACGCCTCACCATGTTTTAAGCTGCCTGTCTACTGCGCTCTTTCTGTGGTAAACTGGCAGATAGACAGATGTCGCTTTGTGAAGTTGTGCTTCGCAGCATCTGGTAAGCCCTAGCAGCAGGAAATTAACAGCTGTGGAGTTTGCGCTGTGGAAATAACCCGGTCTGCTGTCCGTCGTAGAGCGACTCACGTCGGAGGGAGAGAGAGAGAGAGAGAAGCCCTGTTCCGCATCTGCGCGCTGCCCGGCATTCCGGACAGAGCAAGTATGCCGCGGAGAGTACTGCTCATTCTGCACCGTCTGAGGGAGCCAGCCAGCAGAAGCAGCGACCAGCAGTACGAGAGCCCTCCCATCCCCAGCCTTGTCGCCGCCTGCTCCTACCTGACCCATACAGCATCCAGTAACAGGTCCTCAGCAACACTTATTTCATTTCTCTGACGCAGCAGAGAATAGCGCTGTTCATCAAAACTGCACCACCATGACGGCAGGAACCAACAAGGATCAAATGGACATAAAGTGTACTACGTGATCCTAACATGTATACATATGATTAGCAATTCAACGTGACCTCACAAAACAGGCGCCTTACATAAACTGTGGGGCACCCAGAAGGGAAACAGGAAAAACCATGGCATTTCATGGACTAAGATTATACGTGATGTTACTTCAGTTATTACAGAATCGACTCAAATTTAGAAGGAACTTAGCAGTACGAGCCATTTAGTACTATGAAGTTGCACCACGTCTGGCCTGGATGAATGCATTGATTTGCTTGGGAAGCATGCTATACACTGAGGTGATAAAAGTCATAGGATACCTCCTAATGTCGTGTTGGACTGCCTTTTGCCAATCGTAATTCAGTAACTCGTCATGGGATGGACTCAAGAAGTCGTTGGAAGTCCCCTCCAGAAATACTGAGCCATGCTCCCTCTATAACCGATCATAACTGCGAAAGTCCATAATTCTCTCTAACAGTCCAGAATGTTCGTCAAACCATTTCCGGACAACCGTGGCGCAGTGACATTGCACATTGTCGTGGAAACATGCAGCCCATTTATGGCTGAAAATGGTCTCCAAGTAGCCGAACTTCCAGTCAATGATCGGTTCAGTTGGAGCAGAGGATTCAGTCAATTCCATGTAATTACAGCCCATTATGGAGCCACCACCAGCTTGCACCGTGCCTTGTACACAGCTTGGGTCCTTGGCTTCATGGGATCTGCACCACACTCGAATCCCACCATCGGCTGTTATCAACTGAAATCGAAACTCATCTGACCAGGCCACAGTATTCCAATTGTCTAGGTCCAACCAATATCGTCGTGAGCCAAGGAGAGGAGCTGCAGCCGATATCGTGCTGTTAGCACAGGCATTCGCGGCATAGCCCATTAATGCCAGATGTTGTGACTCTGTGCTAATGGATGCGTTCATCGTACATGGATTTATCACTCAGTGCTGCTTGTCTACTAGCACTGGCAACTCTATGCAAACGACCTGCTTTCGGTTGTTAAGTGAAGCCTGTACGCCGCTGTTTTGTTCGTATTGAGCGGTAAGGCCCCACATTTGGTATAATCGGTACACTCTTGACACTGTTGTGGCGGCTTCTGCCACCCAATGTATCAGGATGACGAAAAGTAGCCGGAAGACACCAAATACAGTGGATGAATGCCAGGAGGAGACGTATTAAAACTCGGCGAGAACTTTCGAGTTGATTTATCTGTTTTCACTACAGTGCTCAGTTCACCTCGGTCAGTGTCACAGGGCCCCGCAATGCTGAGGAAGCACCCCAGCGGCCTGTGCAACGCAACACTGTGTGGTGCCGGCCTTGGCCGGCCCGCTGAGTTCCGATGATGTAAGGATGGCTCAGCGGTCAACATCCTCAATGACTCCGCGCTGCTCCACCGGGAGCTGTAGGCCAGCTGCACTGCTGTTTCTTCCTCACTGGCATAGCTGAGAACGTGGTGGCAACGACCGCCCGTGATCTGGCGTCCGAATCTGTGGCCCTCGCCTCGGAAGTCTCCAGCGTGTGTCAGGAGCCGAGACGACTGCCCACAGTAGTGAGCCGAAGAGTGGCCCGCCGCTGGCTGGCTGCAGACCCCGCGTTGGCCTAAGAGGGTCGAACCAACGACCTGCTGTGAATTGGCACTCTGTCGCCCCATCTGTTGCTGCGTGTAGCCCAGCGGTGTGACACACCCTGCCGTCCAGGAGAGCTGCCAAACTTGAATGAATCTCGTTAGAACCTCTTTATACTCGGCTTTGCGCCTCTATTTTGCCAAGTGTGCCGCTTCACGCCACGTGTGCTCAACACTTAGATTCTTCTGCCTGTGACTTGCGCCATGGAAACTGCTGTGTGCGCCCTCTCTGGCAGTTCAACCTGTGGCCTCTATTTGCCTTGGCAACTGCTGGCATGCATAACTTAATGCAATTCGGCCTGCCCCTGGCTGTAACTTGCGCTCTGAATATCACACAAAAGTAACTTCCCTATCCTAAACGGTGGTGCCGCTAAAACACTGTGGAACTCAGAATATTGAACTTCATAACGATATCCGAAAATGGAATATCCCAGTGCGCCTACGTCCGACTACCTTTCCCCGTTCAAAGTTTGTTAATTTCCGTGGTGCGGCCATAATCACATCAGAAACGTTTTCAAATTAATCACCTGAGTTAAAATGACAGCTCCACCAATGCACTGTCCTTTTATACTTTTCATATGCGATACTACCGCCATCTGTTTATGTCCATATCGCTGTCCCGCGAATTTTGTCAAGTCAGCTGAATGCTGTTGCATCCTCTCCTAAGGTAAGCCGCCACATAGCTGTTGGAACTTGTCCTTGACACCCTGGACACTGGTACTGGCACATACTTAATGTCCGAGCTATTTCCATACAGATTCTATCATGGATGGAACCGGAAATCTATCTCTCAGCAGTACATAGACATTTCATAGAGATACTTACTATGTGAGGACAAGCATTGTCACGTTGAAAATTTGTGTCACAACATTGTCGCATATCAACTACACATAAGGACGTAGGATGTCCGCGGTATACTACCGTTGTACAAACGTAGTTCTCTTGATCAATATCAACCATAATCTGAAGTAATACACAATGGTTCCCCAACGCGATGACGGTAGGAAAGACACCGTCGTTTTCTTCCAAAACATTGAACGAATGGGATCTCTATCCAGGTCTCCATCACTTTCCACGATCGTCTGGGCTACAGCAAAACCATGATTTATCGCGAAACACAATGTGACGCCAGTCATCAGAAGTCCATGTTCTCGGTCACGACACAATTCCAAACGTAACCGTTCGTGTGGTGTTAATTGCAGCCTACGCATGGTATGGTAATTCAGCAGTCCAGCTACCGCTAGCCTACAACTAGTGGTGTCGGAGTCAATCAGTTGTTCTCTTATATCTCGGCAGATGTGAAGGGGCTGCCAGGTGCTTGGCGCACAATACGGCGATTCTCGCTTTGGTTGGCAGACGTGGCTGACAGGGTAATTGAAGACGAGCATGCAGATAAACAGTGGGCTACTATCACATCCGAATAACCCTAACATCTGGATGTTTGCACAATTTAACCAGCAGCCAAGAGGAGACATACAGAGTGGCGCACATAAAACCGACCCGAACCGGAATGCGAACGCGCGTGAGCAGCATTACTAGCTTGACAGTTTCTTTACCACCTGCAACAGCAGTAGCGTGTGAGTAGTTCATACGGAAAGTAGTCGTTATAAATCGTGTACTTCATTGTCATGCCTTACTGCATTGAAGAACGTGTGCTCATTGATGAGGAATATGTGCGGTGTGAATCCATTAAAGTTGTTCGTGACACTTTTCACAAAATGTTTCCTAAAAGTAATATTACTGCAAAATCTACGATTAAGGATCTAGTGAGAAAGTGGCGTTTGACAGGCAGTGTTGTTAATTCAAGGAGAAATAAAGCACCGACTGTACGTACACCTGAAGTTGTGGCAAACGTGATGGCACAAATTGAAAGAAGTCCCTACAAGTCAACACGACGATTATCACAGCAATGTGGAATATCTCGCAGGTCATGTCAACGCATCCTTCATGACTTATAAATGAAACCTTACCGTGTGCGTGTTGTTCAGCAAATGAAAGAGGTGGATAAGAGTAAGCGCACACGTTATTCTAACTGGTTGCTGGAAAATGTCGCTGGGGGACATCTTGATCGGTTCCTCCTTTTTTCGACTGATGAAGCATGGTTTCATCTGTCGGGTTACGTTAAACACAATACACTGGGCTACAGAGAATCCCCATGGTATACTGCAAAAGTTGTTACACGATTTAAAAGTTGACGTATGGTGTGCCGTATCTGGTAACAGAATTATCAGACCATTGTTCTTCAACGAAACTGTCAACACACATGTTTACTTGCAACTCTACAGTAAATTCTCGGCTTGTTCACTCCAAACGAAAAATGTTGTGCATATTTACAGCAAGATGGGACAACTTCTCATACGTCGGATTTGTCCATAGCTCGTATACATACTGATTTTACAGAAGAGAGGACCATTAGTAACGGCTTGTGGCCACACCACTCTCCCGACTTGTCACCATGTGATTTTTACGTCTGGGGATTTCTAAAGCCAGAGTCTACCGCAACAATCCCAGAACACTTGACACATAAAAAACAACATATGTGAAGAAATTTCGAACATTCCTCAAAGTGTTTTCCTTAACATGCTTCGACGTGCACAACTTTGCTTGGATGTTGGCGGAGAACATTTTCAACACAGACTTTAAATTCCATTCTAAAATATGCTTATTAAACTAATATAAGTAAATCTGTTATTGAAACTGTTAATTACATGTAAGCAAGCGATGATGTACGTTGCTTTTCTTCATTCATATTCCTTTCAGCGCAGGGGCCGGTTTCATGTGTGCCACTCTGTACAATGACTCCGTTTTCAGACTTTGTCAGGTGCTGATAACAATCACCCTCGCCAGTACGAGGCTTGTCCGTGTCCACACCAGCAATCACTCAACATATGACACTGTCCAGGCACCCTAAACTAAGATGCCAATTGTCATGGGATAGCAATACGCACATATACAGATGACCGTAGTATCGCTTACACAAGGTATAAAAGAGCAGTGCATTGTCAAAGCTGTCATTTGTACTCAGGTAATTCATGTGGAAAGGTTTTCGACGTGGTTATGGCCACACGAATTATGTCCACAAGACAGGAATTAACAGGCTTTGAACGCTAGCTGGAGCTAAACACTTGGGACGTTCTGTTTCAGAAATCGTTTGCGAATAGAGTACTCTGAAATTCACAGTGTCTAGAGTGTACGGAGAATATCAAACTTCAGGCGTTACCTCTCACCACGGGCAATGCAGTGGCCGACGGCCATCACTTAGCGACCGAGGGCAGCAGCGTTTGGAGTTGTCGGTGCTAACAGACAAGCAGGACCGCGTGAAATAATCGCGGAAATTTTTCCATATGCAGTAAATTGGGAAAGGTCAAACATGTGAGAAAGGCATGAGGTTTATTTTATTATTAAGCGCCACTAGCACAGTGTTTCAGTATCAGCACCAGAGACGTCGAAGAGACGCTGCATACATAAAACGGCCTGATCATCAGTTCCTCGCAGAAGATCTGCTGGAATCTGAGCAACATGTTCCTATATACGGACCCTCAGATCGGATAGAGACGGAACGTGTCCCTGATAAAAGCTTCATTTAGATATTCCCACAGCTAAAAGTCACTTGGATTCAGGTCATTTTATCTTGCCGCCGATGCATTTGGAAACCTCTGCCGAATGTTTCATTGCTGGAGCTACATTACGTATAGCCCCACCTTGAATGAAAACAATGGTTTCGACACAGTGCTCTCTTCCAAAGCGGCATTCATATGTTGTATAAGGAGGTCTCGATAACGGGAAGACTTCACGCTAAACCCGACAGGCCGTCTGTGTGTGTTCTCTTCAGAAAAGAACGGACTGAAATTAATGTTGCCAGTGAGTCCACACCACAAAGTCAAATAAGGCGAGTGCAATGGGTATTCATGCACGACACATGGATCACCAGGACCCAAAATTTGACACTTCTGTGTACTCACTGCTCCCTGTAGTGTAAAGTGTACCTCGTCATCCCACAGAATATTGCCCGGCAACATGTCATCAACTTCGATCACCGTGCGACTGCTACGGTCGCAGGTTCGAATCCTGCCTCGGGCATGGATGTGTGTGATGTCCTTAGGTTAGTTAGGTTTAATTAGTTCTAAGTTCTAGGGGACTGATGACCACAGCAGTTGAGTCCCATAGTGCTCAGAGCCATTTGAACCATTTGAACTTCGATCAGTGCCAGAAACCAAAGAGCAAATTGACAACTTTGCTGCGGCTCGAGTACCAATGTGAAACTGACCGTAAAACTTTTCGTACTGTTGACCATAGGGCCGACCCAAGCACCAGCACTACGCTGAGTACGCGCTATGTGGAGAGTTACTGCAGCAGAAATCTCGTCAGTAACTACTGGCGGAATACGGTGATTTTCTCTTCCAGGTGCCACACCAAGTTGAGCCTCGTTTTCGAACTGACCTTGTTTAAAGCATCTAATGGCATGGGGCCTGTCTTCAGACCTTTCAGTGGCGATACTCTCTCAGTGCAGCACAGTAATTGCTGCCGTTCACGTAGAACAGTTTCGCTAACACTTGCAGTCTGTCTCCTCGATAGCCGTACTTCTCATTCGCGTTATGACTTGTCAAAGGACAGCGTGGATGTCATATTGTCATACAAACAATTAACACCGCCAGACCTGCACCTGGTGGCCAAAATTATAGCAACAGCCAACTCGTCGAAAAATTCTACTGGGATAGGACGCATTCCTCATCCAGGTGTCACACCGATCTCCGTAATTTGCGTTCCAGCGTAAATCGGTTCCGCATTAACGCATTACCATATCTATCAAGTTTCGCTGCCACACATTAATTGCAGTCCTCACGGGACCTCAGAAAGTAGCTGCACTTTAATTACAACCACTCAGTATAATCCGCACCACTGCACTGCTTACGAACCCGCAGGACGATCATCCACAACAGTGAGCGTGGTTCGGCATTTACCAGTGGTGATGGTTACATAGTCCACCTCTGGTCAGCAAGGAGACCAACCAAACCTAAAGAGAAACATAACAAGAAAAACCACAAGTAGAATCGGAGGACTAACCGTAACGTTCAAACAACATAAGATACCAAAAACATGAGAAAGTATCCCAGTGAAGCCTATTGTCCGTCCCCCATTCACTGCTCTCGTTGCCACGACGAGGAATTGCAACAGTATCTGGATTACGGACTGGTACCTCCCTTTCCTGGACTTGTACCCGATAGTTTCATGCTCTTACGCGCTTAGCAGTTTGATAGTCGGCGATAGACTCGTATTTTGGTGCCTTAGCAAGTATAGTTAATTGATTGTATCTTGTTTTTGTAGGTTTAATGGGGTAAAAGACGTAGTGTCCACGTACAAGCATATGACCTACGTTGAGTCAGGAAAGTGGCTTGTTGGCTGCGAAGCACTACCCACAATGACAATGCGACACCGTCTGCAGCACCACGGACAGTGGTTACGCTTTACTGGTTTCGCGGCTACCGTTGACGCGGCAGCAGAAAGAGAGGTGCGCCAACAGTGGTATGTGCAACGAGCCCAGACACACGATATTCGCCACATTGTCCCCTTCAGACAAGTTCCGCTTCTCTGCACAGCATAATGATGGACGTATCCCTAAGTGGAGGCGCCTTGAAGAACTCTCGGATACGTTCTTCGTCATCTTAGGGGCCCAGTATTGGCGTGATTACATGACGTGCTACTGTGGACACAGGATGATCGCCTCTGATTCACATAGCCGGTAAATCGGCCAGAAAGCCGCTGGCCGTGTCTGACCTTGGAGACCTTTGTGATAACGCTCCACCACACGACCGCAACACTGTATGTTGCCTCGGCTGTCCACATCAATAAAGACTGTTTCCAGAATGTAATTTTCATTCTATAGTGCGTTGTGTGCTGATATGAAACTTTCTGGCAGAGTAAAGCTTTATGCCGGATCGTGACTCGAACTCGAAGGGAGTGAGTCGCGACGTTTGTTTGGGTAACTCAATCGATAGAGAACTTGCTCGAGAAAGGTCCCGAGGCAAAGGTCCCTAGTTTGAGTCTCGGTCCGATAAACAGTTTTAATCAGCCACGAAGTTTCATATCAGCACACAGTTCGCTGTACAGTGAAAATATTATTTTGAAAACAAGCCCCAGGCTGTGCCTAAGTCATGCCTCTGACTTGGTCTTCCTTCCAGGAGTGTTAATATTGGAGAGTTCGCAGGAGAGCTTCTGTCAATTTGGAAGGTAGGAGAAAGGTACTGGCAGAAGTGGAGCTGTAAGGACAGGTCGTTAGTCGTGTTTTGGTAGCTTAGTCGGTAGAGCACTTGTCCACGAACGATAAAGGTGCCGAATTCTAGTCTCCTTCCGGCAAGCAGTTTTATTCTGTCAATGTTTCAATAAAGACGGTGTTCACTGTCGCCAGTTCTCCAGATTTCTTAGCCATAGAAAATAACTGCCCATGGATTGCCACAAAACCACTCGTCGGTCACTACGTTTCATGAATTCTGCCACAGAGATGAATCTGCAGGGAATGAAGTACCCGTAATTCAAGATCCTCTCTACTCGATGCTCAGAAGGGCTAGCGTCATTGTTTAGACTGGCGATGGCAGCTGTGTGTACTTAACTTCGCACCATATGTACCTCCTAAATAACCTACAAATTTAATCAGATAAATGTGCTTGTGTGCTGTACCAGTACAGACCCAGAGAGAATTAAATAAGCGACTAAATTATAACACTGTTTACATAGCAAGACATGTGGCCATATATCGTTAATGAATAAATAAGAAACCTTAGCGCCCTCATATTCTAATTCCTGTATCCTTTCAGGCTTATCTCAATATAGGCCTATCGGGGAACAGCGGGAGAAATCTATGCTTTAAATTTGCGGTCCGACAGAACAAAAACCAATTGGTCGTATCAGAAAGAACGAGACAGCACTATTGAAATGTTCCCCTCGGCTCGCTCTCGAAGTTTCTGCAGCGTAATGTGATGTCCGGCCAGAATCCACACACTCGTAACCATGTGTGGAACGCATGAGAAATTACGCGACTTACTGCTTTGCAGATTTACTCTGAAATGTTTATTGGTGTACCCAGATTAATCCGATGCAATGCTACAGTATTAAAACAGTCTAAATTAGGATCAGCAGCCTAGCTTTGACCAAGAAGATCTTGTTAAAATTACCATTACTCCTACTCCAACAAAAAGTCTCCCGTAGCAATTCAACAACATTCTCAGAGATTCACAGATATGAGAATTGTACAGATAACGTTCACCTTAAACAGTCAGTATACCGGTTACAACTGATGTAAACCTGCTCATACAGGTAATGTTCTAATTAAACAAATACGATAACCGTTAAGAGACAAAAGCGAAAAAGAAGCAAATATTAGTACCACAATTCTAGTTTTGATTGGCGCAAACGGAATTTATTGTTTTCTATTAAATACGACGGTAATCCCAAAAGTAAAGTCTCCTATTTTTTTATAAGTACATAGACCTGTTTATTTCTACAATGCTTTACATCAGTTTACAGCTTGAACATATAGCTATTTTTCAACATAATCACCATTTCTGTCGATGCATTTCTGTAGACGCTGCGGCCGTTTTTGTATGCCCATGTCATACCAGATCGCCGTCATGCTGTTCAGAAAGTTATGGACCTCTTCTTTCACCTCGTCGTCGGAGCTGAATCGCTTTCCGGCCAAATGTTGTTTTAACTTAAGGAACAGGTGATAGTCACTGGGTGCCAAGTCAGGACTATAGGTTGGGTGGTTGATTACGTTCCACTGAAACTGTTGCAGGAGAGAAACGGTTTGCCGAGCGATGTGTGGGCGAGCGTTGTCATGGAGAATGTGTACGCCCTTGCTCAACATTTCTCCGGTTCTAAATTGCCCGTTTGAGTTTTTTCAGAGTCTCACAGTACCTGTCAGCGTTAATTGTGGTCCCAGTGAGCATAACGTCGACCAACAATACCTCTGTCCGATACCCAAAAACGGTCATCATGACTTTACCGGCAGAATGTGTGTGTTTCAATTTCCGCGGCTTTGGCGAAGAAGGATGCCGCTACTGGCGTGATTGTGGCTTGGTCTCAGGTGTAAAGTGGTATGCCAAGGTTTCGTCACCCATGACAATTAAGTCCAGAAAGTGATCCTGTTCGGCTGAAAGGCGGTAAAGAAATGCGCAGGAAGCATCAACTCATAGCCGCATGTGGTCCTCAGTCAGCATGCGTGGCAACCATCCCGCGCACACCATCCGGTAGTTCAATGTTTCCGTTAAAATTCTATAAGTGATGCTTCGGGAAACATCAGGAACCAACGTGCAGAGATCATCGAGGGCGATCCGCCGATCTTCATGCATGCTTTCCTCAACCTTCAACACTGACTCCTCAGAAACTGACGGTCTCCCGCTCCTTTGTTCGTCGTGACCAGCTGCAAAGTCTGTACACCACTTACGAACATTTTTGACATCCATGCACGACTCACCATACACTTCCGTCAATCGGCGCAGTGCTCTTTGCGTTCAAAAACCGAATAACTCCGCCGGTCGCGGTGGTCTGGCGGTTCTAGGCGCGCAGTCCGGAACCGCGCGACGGCTACGGTCGCAGGTTCGAATCCTGCCTCGGGTATGGATGTGTGTGATGTCCTTAGGTTAGTTAGGTTTAAGTAGTTCTAAGTTCTTGGGGGGCTGATGGCCACAGATGTTAAGTTCCATAGTGCTCAGAACCATTTGAACCAACCGAATAACTGCGCGCAATTCGCACTTGGCGGTAACATCCAATGGGAGCTCCACTCTCAACGGCTGCCAAGCCAAGACTGATTGCCTCAGCGCGGCGTGTGCATGTTTACACACAGCGCGTGAAGCACTCTTCATAACAGTGTGACCAACTGTAACACAAACGGAGTTCTGTACTTATAAAAAATAGGAGACCTTACTTATGGGATTACCCTCGTACCTCCCAAAGTCCGTCTAATTCAATAAACAATATTTCCGCCTAGCTAATGGATCCTCTCCCTGGTGACCATGTAGAAGCAAACTACTACACAGCAACATTCGCCGATAAAACCGGCAGTATAAGCAACATTCCTCTCCCGCGCACGTGAATGCACATGCTAACTTATTTCGGACATGTCTGAAAGGACAGCGTTTGGGCACTGAAAAGAATCAATGGTAACAGGTAAAAAATTTGTGCAAAATCGGGATTTAAGAATCCTAATCTCCCGCTTAACGCTGAGTTGCCCTAAGCACCTCGACCATCCTAGTACACTTCCCACCCGACCGAAATTCCTAGCCTTGTATGCACTAATAGCATAGCGTTACCGACCCAACAACCCATCTCTCTCCATTTAGGATACTCGCAAGAGACCAGGCTTGGTCTGCATCCGTACTGAAAGAATGGATCTTCCGTTGTCGCATATACGAGGGTTGAGACTTAAATAGTGGCAACCATTTATTCACAAACGATACAAAATAGTTACATGTAGCACAGTATTACTGTTCATTATTGGAGCAATACCTGCGACCATCTTTACGAAAGAACCGGCGACACTTTCTGCACAACCCACCCATCATTTTGCACGACAATGCGCGGGTGCATACAGCGCAAGCTGTAGCTGCTCTGTTCGGTCGATGGGACTAGGAAATACTGCACCATCCACCGTACTCCCCAGACTTAAGTCCTTGTGACTTTGATTTAATTCCGAAGGTGAAGGAACCAATTCGTGGCTTTCGCTTCAAATGTTCCAGAGATTCGACAGGCAGTAGACCGCTCCATTCGCACCGTCAACAGAACAGGCTCTGATAAAGGTACACTAAGTCGCCTTCCACATCGCTGGTAACGGGTTCTACACAACGCTGGCGTCTACTTTGAAGGACAGTAACAGGTACTAACATATAACTCTTTTGTATCGGTTTTGAATAAGTAGTTGCCACTATTTAAGTTCCAACAGTCGTATATACTGGCGTCAAAAATTAAAGACACAAACCTCTACTTGCCTTCTATGCCTGATTCACAATATAATCATACAAATTGTCTACTGAGGTCATTACGATCGTGTTCTGCACGGAAGATTACCTTCCGGTCAATGAAGAACCACGCCAGCAATGACGTCAGGCGACCTATCAACCGGGATTGTGTTTGCCGGGTAGTCAGGCATCCAGAATCTCTGTGGACACAGTCACAGACGGTTAAGTATGGCACAGAGAAGAGGCCTACCAGACTCTCTGCAGTGGAGGGCCATAGCAATAATGGAAGCAGGTCAAAAGCTGATGTGGCCCGATAGAGTAATAGAAGGCAGATTTCAGACTACCTAACAGATCAAAACGAAAATTTCTGTTCCGACACTGACAATGTTGAGTGTTTATGGAAAAAGTTCAAGGCAATCGTTAAATGCGTTTTAGACAGGTACGTGCCGAGTAAAACTGTGAGGGACGGGAAAAACCCACCGTGGTACAACAACAAAGTTAGGAAACTACTGCGAAAGCAAAGAGAGCTCCACTCCAAGTTTAAAGGCAGCCAAAACCTCTCAGACAAACTGAAGCTAAACAATGTCAAAGTTAGCGTAAGGAGGGCTATGCGTGAAGCGTTCATTGAATTCGAAAGTAAAATTCTATGTACCGACTTGACAGAAAATCCTAGGAAGTTCTGGTCTTACGTTAAATCAGTAAGTGGCTCGAAACAGCATATCCAGACACTACGGGATGATGATGGCATTGAAACAGAGGATGACACGCGTAAAGCTGAAATACTAAACACCTTTTTCCAAAGCTGTTTCACAGAGGAAGACCGCACTGCAGTTCCTTCTCTAAATCCTCGCACAAACGGAAAAATGGCTGACATCGAAATAAGTGTCCAAGAAATAGAAAAGCAACTGGAATCACTCAATAGAGGAAAGTCCACTGGACCTGACGGGATACCAATTCGATTCTACACAGAGTACGCGAAAGAACTTGCCCCCCTTCTAACAGCCGTGTACCGCAAGTCTCTAGAGGAACGGAGGGTTCCAAATGATTGGAAAAGAGCACAGATAGTCCCAGTCTTCAAGAAGGGTCGTCGAGCAGATGCGCAAAACTATAGACCTATATCTCTTACGTCGATCTCTTGTAGAATTTTAGAACATGTTTTCTGCTCGCGTATCATGTCATTTCTGGAAACCCAGAATCTACTATGTAGGAATCAACATGGATTCCGGAAACAGCGATCGTGTGAGACCCAATTCGCCTTATTTGTTCATGAGACCCAGAAAATATTAGATACAGGCTCCCAGGTAGATGCTATTTTTCTTGACTTCCGGAAGGCGTTCGATACAGTTCCGCACTGTCGCCTGATAAACAAAGTAAGAGCCTACGGAATATCAGACCAGCTGTGTGGCTGGATTGAAGAGTTTTTAGCAAACAGAACACAGCATGTTGTTATCAATGGAGAGACGTCTACAGACGTTAAAGTAACCTCTGGCGTGCCACAGGGGAGTGTTATGGGACCATTGCTTTTCACAATATATATAAATGACTTAGTAGATAGTGTCGGAAGTTCCATGCGGCTTTTCGCGGATGATGCTGTAGTATACAGAGAAGTTACTGCATTAGAAAATTGTAGCGAAATACAGGAAGATCTGCAGCGGATAGGCACTTGGTGCAGGGAGTGGCAACTGACCCTTAACATAGACAAATGTAAAGTATTGCGAATGCATAGAAAGAAGGATCCTTTATTGTATGATTATAAGATAGCGGAAGAAACACTGGTAGCAGTTACTTCTGTAAAATATCTGGGAGTACGCATACGGACGATTTGAAGTGGAATGATCATATAAAACTAATTGTTGGTAAGGCGGGTACCAGGTTGAGATTCATTGGGAGAGTGCTTAGAAAATGTAGTCCATCAACAAAGGAGGTGGCTTACAAAACACTCGTTCGACCTATACTTGAGTATTGCTCATCAGTGTGGGATCCGTACCAGGTCGGGTTGACGGAGGAGATAGAGAAGATCCAAAGAAGAGCGGCGCGTTTCGTCACTGGATTATTTGGTAACCGTGATAGCGTTACGGAGATGTTTAATAAACTCAAGTGGCAGACTCTGCAAGAGAGGCGCTCTGCATCGCGGTGTAGCTTGCTCGCCAGGTTTCGAGAGGGTGCGTTTCTGGATGAGGTATCGAATATATTGCTTCCCCCTACTTATACCTCCCGAGGAGATCACGAATGTAAAATTAGAGAGATTAGAGCGCGCACGGAGGCTTTCAGACAGTTGTTCTTCCCGCGAACCATACGCGACTGGAACAGGAAAGGGAGGTAATGACAGTGGCACGTAAAGTGCCCTCCGCCACACACCGTTGGGTGGCTTGCGGAGTATCAATGTAGATGTAGATGTAGATGTAGCTTAATGCTGTTTCTCGGATGAGGCTGCAGTTTGTAGAGACCGAAAGTGTATGCCAAAGGCCAAGTCAGGGCCGGCCACGTTTGACATTAGGAAGAGAGGACTGTTATGTGGCTGTAAAGGCACAACGGTACCAGCTTACCACTGTAAGGAAATTTGGTCTGATCTCGTAGTTTACACTTGAGGTATTGTATTGAGGCAAACGGTGCGCAAAAGGCTTCGTACACCAGCTGTATGTGTTACTCTGACGCGTCTTCACAGAAGGGAACTTCTAGAGTGGAGTCGTCAACATGCCACCTGGACGGTCGAAGAGTGTGCAAGCCGTCGCTTGCTTTAATCATAAATACAGGGCTATTACAAATGATTGAAGCGATTTCATAAATTCACTGTGGCTCCATTCATTGACATATGGTCACGACACACTACAGATACGTAGAAAAACTCATGGTTTTGTTCGGCTGAAGCCGCACTTCAGGTTTCTGCCGCCAGAGCGTTCGAGAGCGCAGTGAGACAAAATGGCGACAGGAGCCGAGAAAGCGTATGCCGTGCTTGAAACGCACTCACATCAGTCAGTCATAACAGTGCAACGACACTTCAGGACGAAGTTCAACAAAGATCCACCAACTGCTAACTCCATTCGGCGATGGTATGCGCAGTTTAAAGCTTCTGGATGCCTCTGTAAGGGGAAATCAACGGGTCAGCCTGCAGTGAGCGAAGAAACGGTTGAACGCGTGCGGGCAAGTTTCACGCGTAGCCCGCGGAAGTCGACGAATAAAGCAAGCAGGGAGCTAAGCGTACCACAGTCGGCGGTTTCGAAAATCTTACGGAAAAGGCTAAAGCAGAAGCCTTACCGTTTACAATTGCTGCAAGCCCTGACACCCGATGACAAAGTCAAACGCTTTGAATTTTCGGCGCGGTTGCAACAGCTCATGGAAGAGGATGCATTCAGTGCGAAACTTGTTTTCAGTGATGAAGCAACATTTTTTCTTAATGGTGAAGTGAACAGACACAATGTGCGAATCTGGGCGGTACAGAATCCTCACGCATTCGTGCAGCAAATTCGCAATTCACCAAAAGTTAACGTGTTTTGTGCAATCTCACGGTTTAAAGCTTACGGCCCCTTTTTCTTCTGCGAAAAAAACGTTACAGGTCACGTGTATCTGGACATGCTGGAAAATTGGCTCATGCCACAACTGGAGACCGACAGCGCCGACTTCATCTTTCAACAGGATGGTGCTCCACCGCACTTCCATCATGATGTTCGTTATTTCTTAAACAGGAGATTGGGAAACCGATGGATCGGTCGTGGTGGAGATCATGATCAGCAATTCATGTCATGGCCTCCACGCTCTCCCGACTTAACCCCATGCGATTTCTTTCTGTGGGGTTATGTGAAAGATTCAGTGTTTAAACCTCCTCTACCAAGAAACCTGCCAGAACTGCGAGCTCGCATCAACGATGCTTTCGAACCCATTGATGGGGACATGCTGCGCCGAGTGTGGCAAATCACTAAAGGGGCACATATCGAACATTTGTGAATGCCTAAAAAAACTTTTTGAGTTTTTGTATGTGTGTGCAAAGCATTGTGAAAATATCTCAAATAATAAAGTTATTGTAGAGCTGTGAAATCGCTTCAATCATTTGTAATAACCCTGTATATGTCCGAGTGATGCTAAATGTTATTATTTTATATAAAGAAAAGGGTTAACTTCTCAATAACTTGCAAATCACGTGCAACACTCTTAATTTTTGAATATGAATCAATGAATTTACTCATGGCACTTTGGTTACCTACGCCTGTGATCACTTTCAGAACTCAAATTAATAATCAAATTTATTAATTTAAGAAGATTGAACCTTAAACTGCTGGTGTACACATATACCACCACAATAAAATAAAACAGTGAATAGTTGCAGAAGTATGAATGACGACAGTAGCGTTTTTACGTTTAAAAAATAATTACAAGTTTTATTCATCATTTTGTAACTACAACTAGGTGATCTTACACAAAAATGACAAACACAAATCAGATAAGGAACGATGTTCAATTGGCAAAGCATACATTGGAGTGGAGGCTATACGCATTCTCCCCTAAATTAATCCCTTTTTCAATGCAATCCGCCTTGGCTCACGTACATCCACTGTAAGACCCAACTCTTTTCTAATGGAATCAACTATGATCAAGCACACCACAAACTATCGTTCATCGGAAAACAGGGAGTTGTGAATATCATTTAACAACTCTGCGCCGGTGCAGCAGTACTTTAACCTTTCACCTTGATTCAGGTGGCAGCAGAAAATGGCGTGCTGTGTGCGCTGAGCGGTGCACAGCGGCGGCTGTAATGTTATGGTGTGTCCAGGAAAATGCGCAAACTACGCGGTCTGGCGTTCTCATTATCAGAACGCTGGAAACTTCCCTATCAGAGCCCCGAGATGATAGTAGATTTCAGTGTGACGTGCACCCGTTCCCTGGGCTGGCCAAATCAATTTGACTCGCAGACACTACGGTGCATGCTGGAACTGTCAAACGTCAGACGGCTTACTCAGGAAGATAGGTTAACCCTTTTACCACGTAATATGTCTGAGATGATATACAGCTCCACTGTCGGTAAAGTTGGAAACTGCCACCACAAGATACAGACAACTAGTCTCACCCACTAGGGACAAACCTGCCGTTCTCCACTAGGGGAGGACCAGATGACGAAGAAGGCAAAGAATCACAACCAACTTCCACCATATCTCGGTACAGGAGCCGAAGTAACAAAACTGAATCTATCACCCCACTATACAAACCAATCGAACTATCTTCTACTCATTGATTCTCCCGTCTTGACTGTCCCATTGGCCTGATAGCCAATCCAGACCCAGCACCGATGTTCACGCTGGGTAAGCAAGCCTCCACTTTTCTGAGAGGAGCCCATCAGAGGTTCCAAACATCTCTTGTCTGTAAACAGAAGATTTTAGAGTACAGATGCATTGTTCACACAGTAAGCATGGCCACATTTTGACAAGAACAGCTACTAGATTGGACCACAGTCTCTCATTTATGGAGAGGCACACTACGTGATCGAAAGTATCCGGAAATTCCTAAAAACATACGTTTTTCACATGAGGTGCATTGTGCCACCTACTGCCAGGTATTCCATATCAGCGACCTCTGTAGTTATTAGACATCGCGAGAGAGGAGACTGGGGATCTCCGCAGAACTCACGGACGTCGAAAGTGGTCAGATGATTGGATGTAACTTGTGTCACACGTCTCTATGCCAGTTCCCACACTCCAAAACATCCCTAGGTCCACTGTTTCCGATGTGATAGTGAAATGGAAACGTAAAGGGACACTTACAGCGTAATAGCGAACAGGCCGACCTCGTCTGTTGACTGACAGAGACCGCCGACAGTTGAAGAGGGTCGTAATGTGTCGTAGGCAGACATCTATTCAGACCAACACACAGGAATTCCAAACTACATCAGAATCCACTGCAAGAACCGTGGCAGTTAGGTGGGAGGTGAGAAAACATGGATTTCATGGTCGAGCGGCAGCTCATAAGCCACACTTCACGCCAAACGACGCCTCGCTCGGTGTAAGGAGCGTAAACATTGGATGACTGAACAGTGGAAAAACGTTGTGTGGAGTGTCGAATCACGGTACAAAATGTGACGAACCGATGGTAGTGTGTGAGTATGGCGAATGCCCGGTGAACGTCATCTGACAGCGTGTGTAGTGCCAACAATAAAATTCGGAGGCAGTGGTGTTATGGTGGGGTCGTGTTTCTCACGGAGGGGGCTTGCATCCCCTGTTGTTTTGCGTGGCACCATCACAGCAGAGGCCTACATTGATGTTTTAAGCACCTTACTTCTTCCCACTGTTGAAGAGCAATTCGGGGATGGCCAATGCATCTTTCAACACGATAGAGCACCAGTTCATAATGCACAGCCTGTGGCGGAGTGGTAACACGACAATAAAATCGCTGTAATGGAGTGGCCTGTGCAGAGTTCTGACCTGAATCCGATGGAACCACTTTGGGACGTTTTGGAGCGCCGACTTCGTGCCAGGCCTCACCGACCGACATCGATACCTCTCCTCAGTGCAGCACTCCGTGAAGAATGGGCTGCCATTGCCCAAGAAACCTTCTAGCTCTTAATTGAACGTATGCCTTCGAGAGTGGAAGCTGTCATCAAAGCTGAGGGTGGGCCAACACCATACTGAGTTCCTGCATTACCGATGGAGGGCGCCACGAACTTGTAAGTAATTTTGAACCAGGCGTCCGGGTACTTTTGATCACATAGTGTATAATCTTTCCAGGTTGACCATTTCCAATTCCTGAAAGAGGGCTGTTAAGTTTCGCAGACCATTAATTTTTTTTCACTGGCTAAAAGAACCCGGAGATTTCCTAGAGTAAGAGTGGTTCCAGTCTTGCCTTCACTAAACACATGGACCAGCCATTCTGTCCGTATTGTCTCAGCTTCTAAGATCAGAATCCACGGAGTTTTATGGCCTTCCCACCACTTGCATAAAAGCTCAACTTACTGGCTTTCCGCCTGCTGGCCGCCTTTACAAAGGACTGCTGCCTTTCCCAGGTAAAATATTTTGTGAAACAGCGCTATTTTTTCCAGACCTAAGTGGAAGGAGGAGAGGGCATTAACCAGAAGTCCCTCTGCAGGTACGATCCACTGAGCACTGCTTCCAAGAATCACTCGCACAACCAGGTCGCTGCGCTCAGCACTTTATATATTCAGTCCGTCTCTGTCCCTGTTCTCCCTCACCTCCACTATAGCCACTCAGGTACGCATCCTCTACGAGTTACACATGTAGTTATCAGAACATTCTGCCCATAACTTCCTACTGTAAAGAAAGTCATAAAACATACATTCGAAATGTGGTACTGTGGAATGCTGAATCATGACCTAAAATATGAATGTCAACCTGACTGACTGACAATGTTGTTAAGTGAGAGAGTGGTGTGCCACCTCTCACTACCTTCCTGTTACCCAAATTTATGCATGGTGAATGTCACACGATACAACGACAATATTCTGTACTAAGCACGGCTCTCGTATAAAAGAAGTTGATGTCTGTACCCAGAAATGCGGTACAGGCTTAGGCCAGGTCTATAATGTGCTACTTCTGCATTACACGGCCAGAAATATCCGTGGTCTCGCTGATGTGGGGCAGGAGTCAGCTCAGCAGCCCATGACATTATGCCAACCCTCAAGTAAGATACCTGCAGATGGCTGTCAAAGGCATGGTCTCATATTGAGCATAGGCCCAAGCAGTTGGCTGGACTGTCAGGTAATGAAATCCAGCTAAAAGTGTCCTTTTGGCGATAGCATTTCGAGACCCAGAACCATCAAGTCGAGCTGGCAAGTCGTGGATCAGTGGCTTCAGTTATATAACGAAGTTGCTCAATGAGATTATTGGTGTTCAGTCACAAGACAACGGTGGGCGTGGAGACAGTCGTGGCTCTGTAGCAAGTCGGAAGTCCGAGCACAAGTATTGCTAACAACTTTGTGGAAGGTACTCATACGCACCAGGCTGGGGGTGTTGTGACAGGAACCTATTTCCCATCACACGTATGGCTGTGGAAGCGCAGCGAGGCGCCAGAGCGGGAAGTAATTAAGCCCACCAGTGTGACAGGTCACTGTGTCGTAGAATGCTACTTGAGCGTTATTTTAGCAAATAGCTGCAGGATTTCGTCGGTGGTGTGTGTGCATGCCCCTAGACTGGTTCCTGTGCCTTGTTTGCGGCTGGTGCAGCAGCAGTTCTTTGATATTGCATACCCGCACATGACTCGGTCCTGAACAACACGTGGCTGCACCAGTTTTTAAGATGATCTGTACCTCAGATCGAAATCAGTTATCAAAACATTTACAAGTGGTGTTCAATAAGCAATGCTACACATTTTTTGCTGAAATCAGGTTCTTTTGTTCGGGATACCTACACATCATTTTGTTTTCCACTGTATTGGCCAAAAATCCCTGATTTTCCACGTAATCCCAGTTCAATGCGATGGCCTCACGCCACCTTACGAGTACTGTGAGGGCCTGTATGCCGAAATGGTACCCCTCTACTGGTCGACGCTAGACCAAACGTATTGCTGCACCACTAACCTCCCCCATCATCCAATTAGTGATTCCCATGGACTGCATCGGTCATTCGGCCAAACGGATAGAAGTGTCAAGGTGCGAGATGTGGGCTGTACGCTGTTTGAGGAAGAGCAGTCCAATGATACTTCGTGACTCCTCTCGTGTTCGCAGTCCGCAGCTCTTGGTCGTGCGGTAGCGTTCTCGCTTCCCACGCCCGGGTTCCCGGGTTCGATTCCCGGCGGGGTCAGGGATTTTCTCTGCCTCGTGATGACTGGGTGTTGTGTGATGTCCTTATGTTAGTTAGGTTTAAGTAGTTCTAAATTCTAGGGGACTGATGACCATAGATGTTAAGTCCCATAGTGCTCAGAGCCATTTGAACCATCGTGTTCGCAGACGTGTGTGAGCCTTGTGTTGTTATCGAGAAAATGTCCGTTTGTGTTCTTGTGAAGACTAACACGCTGAAGTCTCTTCTTCAGTTTCCTCCATGTGGCGGCCGGCCGCGGTGGTCTAGCGGTTCTAGGCGCTCAGTCCGGAACCGTGCGACTGCTACGGTCGCAGGTTCGAATCCTGCCTCGGGCATGGATGTGTGTGATGTCCTTAGGTTAGTTAGGTTTACGTAGTTCTAAGTTCTAGGGGACTGACGACCACAGATGTTAAGTCCCATAGTGCTCAGAGCCATTTGAACCATTTTAAACCTCCATGTGGCACAATACACTTCAGAGCTGATCGCAGCACTATGATGGAGGATGTCAAACAGATAACAACTTCACGGTCAAAGAAGACCGTCATCATGACATAAGGATGCAACTCTGAACTTTTTCTACTGTGGAGAGGTGGTTCGTGCCACTCCATGAATTGGCCTTTTGTTTTTGGTTCGAAGTGATGAACACAAATTTCATCGCCTGTGATGACGTTCGACAAAAAAAAAATGCCACGCTGAGTCTCGCAACGCGCAAGCAATGCCGCACACATGGTTCTCTGTTGCTCTTTACAGTCTTGTGGTAGGTGGCGAGCAACCCAGAGGACATACACCTCTGAGTACCCCAACTGGTAGACGAGAGTGTCAGCACTAGCAACAGAGACGTTGTGTAGTGCAGTGAGGTGTGTAAGTTTGATCCGGCGAGGAGTATGACTGTGATCCGATCCGGCCGGCACGCGAGAGATAGGACGGGTTAGCGTCACCTTGTTGCGATTATGACAGACAGCTCGCCCAACGACTCTCTGTGCTTTTGTTCACTGCCAGATCTCCGTAGACATTCTGCAAGCGCTTCTGGATGTCTGCGATGCTATGATTTTCAGCCAAAGAGAATTTAATGACAGATCTCTGCTCGGAATGTACCAATTTGGAGGCTACGTATAGCATCATGAAACCATATAAACTGAAGGGGGACTATTCCACGATGTCCCACAAGAAGTTCCGCCTTTTTTCTACCGAAATCCACCGAGAAAAACGTGTTGTTTTACGTATTGAATGCCTCTAGTAATCCTCGAAGCAATTTCTTTCACCTAAGGCTAGGATGCATAGTCCTCGCTGTTTCCAAAAGAGGTCAATCTAATTACGGCAGCGCCAGGGAGACTATCGATAACACTCCAAAAGGGGTTAAATAGCAACAGTAGAGAGACTGGGACGTTACACACCACACCAAACGCTAGCCAGAGGAGTGAAAGGAATACTGTCAATGAGGAGTACAACCGTTTTGCTACCAGTTTAGTGACCTCTGCCTCAGTCACCGGGAAAGGTGTATAAACAGCGAGAGGCACACGTTGTTGTTATTTGAATAGCACTCTACCGTTAGCCTAAATATCTAAACCGATTTTCTGGTGTGAAAATAGTTTGTTCTTCATCCTGGAGCTTCTAATCCTGGTTCATTGAACCTTTGCTACCGCACGATTGACGTGTTGAGATGATCACTGAGTAATGAAGTCGATAAAGTGTTTAGCAATGGATGTAGGTGATGGAGATTTGTTTGGATAAATATTATCTATACCTCGGATGGACTGGGATCAGTTGTAGACTATTTATACATGGGAACAGGGGCCACTATCATTTTCGTTATCAGTCTGCCTCTGATGCTCGATTTGTACGTTTGGGAAAATGGGATGTTGTCAGTTGCATGTATTGCAGCTTAGGGCTGAATTATGCATGTCGAGGTATCCTTGCATTGTATGTAGCACACCATTGTCAACTGCAAGCTTCGGGGAGCTGCTATCTATGAGCTGATCTTCGGCCTCCAATTATATGTAGCGTCACCAATTGAGAACCACAGTACTAAAATTTTCTGTATATTATCTGAATAAGAAAGTGGGATCATACTGGCTGCAGATGAGCAGGGCTTTTCTTATTTCCGTGCTCTCTAAATAGACTTTCATTTCCGGGTGATTTCTGATCAGACAATGACAGCAATGACTTAAGGGAGTATCATAGCTAACGCAAGGCTTTCAGTTACCAGTGAACTTCAATAATGTTTGTCTGTGTGTGTATGTGTGTGTGTGTGTGTGTGTGTGTGTGTGTGTGTATGTGTGTGTGTATATGTGTGCGTGTGTGTATGCGCGTGTGTGTGTGTGATTGTGTGTGTGTAACTGTGTGCGCATCGTACATGAGAGAATCTTAGAGAAATAGGCAGGAGGAGAGAGAAAGAGAGAGAGACAGAGAAAGAAAGTGGAGCAAGCGAGGAGGAGAGAGAGAGAGAGAGAGAGAAAGAGAGGAGGGGGGAGAGTTCATGTTATACCATTTTCGGGTGTGCTCACCTTCCTTCAAAAAAAAAAAAAAAAAGGAATCTGAAGTCAATGACGTAGAAACCGATAGCGGACATTCATTCTGAATAGCGTGGTGCTGATCTCGACGGCGTCACAGATTCGTACACGTCGCTCACAGTTCACTTGCAGGCGGATAGTTGTCAATAGGAACTGAGAATAATGATGTCAGTAAAGGTAAAAAATTTACCCCACTCGAATTTTGTATTCTTTACAGGAAAATAGTATTTTTCATGTAAGTATCACGGAAGTTCCGGTAGTTTCTGTTTCCGTATGCCGAGTGGTTTATTGGGCGACGCGCCATCATTTTTGAACTAACAAGGACAGGAACTTGGTATGTTGCGCCAATGGAGGAATGTTATACAGCCCATGGTTCTTGTGACATCATTAAAAAGACTGCTGTAGTTTAAAATCTCACTGGTCCTCTGCGATATTACGAGTTTTTGTAGTACAAAATTCTAGCATACATACTTATAGTGAACCTTTGGCCTTGTATGGCGATTATGTGATAAATAATAAATTTCTGCGTCAATGGCGTCGTATGTTTTAAACTGAAAATAAATGAATGCGACGTATCCAGTCGTTTGGAATCACTATTGAACTCTACCGGGCAGTTAATACAGAATCTCTTGTTATATCGGTCCTATAATCAATTGTCATAAATTTCCTTCATAGTTTTACGTGAGGCGAAAACAGAAAGAAATTAGCTTCGTAATTTTTGAGCTGTCCTGTCGATGATTACAAATGGTTGTCTACTGAGCCACTAGGTACTATTTCCTTCCTTTTGCAAACATGTGACAGTATTTCACCAGCAGTTTTCAAAATCAGTACACAAACAACACAAAGAACCCGATAAATGTTTTCAGTTAAACGCATTGCAAAGATCCATGGTTTAACGTACTGACGGCCTTAATGTAATTTCAAACAAAGCACAAAATCAAGTTTTGACAAAGACAGGATAGGAAACCGCGATGGTTTCCTCAAAGAAATTATTCTAGCATTGACCTATTGCTTGGAAGGCCGGACGTCGATTTTAAGTAGCCCTCCATAATGCAAAGTGCGTGTTATATCCACTGTGCCACCTGACCCCTACCTACACCTAATAATTTCACTTTCAGTAATCATTATCAGTACATACTGTACACCGCCGGCATCTGCTAGAACCAAGAAAGTTGACAACGTAGTCCTAATGTTGGCGTGATGTAATAGGTCAACTCCAATCGAAAACTCCACTCGATTGTTGGAATAGCTCACCCTGACGCCATAACGGCCCTCGCTGCCACTACGGAGAGGGTGAAGCAGATCATTGAACCCCGTCATCCATTGCACCAACATTAATCTAGTCTATGTACTGGGATCTAGAAAGAACTTGGTCGTTAGGAGACAGTCTCTAAGGGGACACCGGAGAAGAATCACGTCACCAGATAGAACAGTAAGCTATCTCTGCATACCTCTTTTTAGATACCATATATTACCTGGCAGGACATCACATATCAGTTCACAACTTTATTATCTAGTCACAGCTATATGAATCACAAAGATTAATGCAGTACGAACACAGTATTTATGTACTCCTCAACAGCTTCGCCACCCTGGTCGATCCCAACCTGTTGGATCTCCAGTGGGATAACCAATTTCATCGGCCGAGTAATAACTCTTCCGTCCGGGGTTCAAAGAAATAAGTTCCTCACCATTCCGTATCTCTCACCTCTTACTTAATAATGGGGGGACTGTTCACATATGTCTTGCAAGGTCACAGTGGCTCCCCTTCGGCATTTAACCGATTTCCCTTTAGGACGCTGTACTTGATGGAAGTTTCTTAATTCTAAAAAATATACTTTCTTCCATCCTTTCACAATATCATTTTCCAGTTCTTCTCATAGTTTCGGCTCTCTTCGAGATCCTCCCGTGGACTCGGTTCGCTGCTGGTGAGTATTCTATTTAACCGTTCTCCCATTAAGAAATGGCTTGGTGTCAAATGCTGGCGGCTTATGTTTCTACTAACAAATTCCTAAGAATTTCTTCAGATACTAGTGATTTTCCCAGACAATTTCTGAGGCAAGGTTTTATTGTCCCTAGCATGCGTTGCCAGCAGCCTCCCCACCGAACCTTATGTGGTATAATACAGTTTCACGAGACGCCTTTGTATACAAAGTGCTGTGTGATCCTTTCGTCCTCTAAGACGTCTTCTGGTTCTGTACTTGCTCCATGCAACTTTTTTGCATTATCCGAATAAATAAAATCTGGTGGTCCTCTTGTTGCAGTAAATCCTCTGAAGGCTATCAAAAATTTATCTGTGCTCATATCTGATACGAGTTCGATGACGAGAGCTCTCCAAAGGTAAAGCCACCAGAGAGACAGCTCTGACGTTGCTGTTGATAATGGAAGCAAGATTGAAGAAAACTCAGCACACTTCCACAGAATTGGTCGACCTGGAGAATGTGGTCGACATTGTCACGTGGTACAAGACGTTCGAAATTCTGAGAAAAAGCGGGGTAGCTGCAGGGAAACACGGGTAATATACAATATGTACAAGGAGAACAATGAGGGTGGAGGACCATGAACGAAGTGGTCAAATTAAATACGGTGTAAGACGGGAGTGTAGTAGTTCGCCCGTACTATTCAGTCTATACATCGAAGAAGAAGTGACGGAAATAAAAAAAGAACGAGAGTGGAAATAAAATTCAAGGTGGAAGGTCATCAGTGATAATATTAGATGGTCACACGTTTTCTTTTTCTTTTTTTTTTTTTTTTTTTTTTTTTTGAGTCATCAGCATTTGGACTGGTTTGATGCTGCCTGCTACGAATTCCTCTCCTGTACCAACCTCTTCTTCTCACAGAGTAGCACTTACAACCTACGTCCTCAATTATTTGCTACATGTGTTTCTATCTCTGTCTTCCCCCTACAGTATCTGTCCTATACGGCTTTCCCTAGTACCGTGGAAGGCATTCCCTGATGTCTTAAGATGTCCTATCGTCCTGTCCTTGTCCTTGTCCTTGTCAGTGTTTTCCACATATGCCTTCGTGCGATAGCGTTCTCGCTTCCCACGCCCGGGTTCCCGGGTTCGATTCCCGGCGGGGTCAGGGATTTTCTCTGTCTCGTGATGACTGGGTGTTGTGTGATGTCCTTAGGTTAGTTAGGTTTAAGTAGTTCTCAGTTCTAGGGATCTGATGACCATAGATGTTAAGTCCCATAGTGCTCAGAGCCACATATGCCTTCCCTCTCCGATTCTGCACAGAACCTCTTCATTCCATACCATATAAGCCCAACTAATCTTCAACATCGTAGCATCACATCGTAGATGCTTTGATTCTCTTAAGTTCCGGTCTCCGCACAGTCCGTGTTTCATTACCATACAATGCTGTGCTCTAAACCTACATTCTCAGGAATATCTCCCTCAGATTAAGGCCTATGTTTGCTAATAGTAGGTTTTCTTGGCCAGAAATGCCGTTTTTGCTAATTAGCGTCTGCTTTTGATGTCATATTTGCTCCGTCCGTCAGTGGTTATTTTGCTGCCTAGGTAGCAGAATTCTTTTACCTACCTTAACTACTTGGTATCCATCTATCCTGATGTTAAGTTTCTCGCTGTTCTCATTTCTGCAACTTCCCATTATTTTCGTCTTTCTTCGTAGTGGGTCACACCGTCGCCGTTCCATCAGATGCATAACATTATCTTCTGTGGATGCGCGCAGGCCTTTGTACTGGAAACTGTTGCTTTGTTTGGGCTCAATCATTACTTTATTTTGCTTATGTTAGCATAAAGACACCATTTTCAGGCGCCAGCAACGATACAGGATACGAATGGTCTGTATTGTTCACGATCAAATTCATGACGAGCATGCAGAGATGCATGTATGGCCACCTGCTGACTTTTAAGATTTTACTTCAGAACACGCGGTACTCATACACTCTCTTATTGAACCTTCTCCATGTAACGTAAGTGACACATGATGGTGAGATGATCACTGTTAATCAAATTTGCCAGTTGTCGAGGGCAATGAGCAGTTCATTGTGTATTAATACTTGTAAACGATCTTCATAAAATGCCGAAGGTTTTCCTGAAAGTGGTGTCTTTAATGTCAAAGTGATTCTCCTTAAAAAGGTAAAACCAACTTCATGCCGTGCTCTGTCCAATGGCATTATCCCCATAAATGGCGCAAATGTATCTGGCTGCCTTTCTACATCTACATTTATACTCCTCACGCCACCCAACGGTGTGTGGTGGAGGGCACATTAGATGCCACTGTCATTACCTCCCTTTCCTGTTCCAGTCGCGTATGGTTGCCGGGATGAACGACTGCCGGAAAGCCTTTGTGCGCGCTCGAATCTCTCTAATTTTACATTCGTGATCTCCTCGGGAGGTATAAGTAGGGGTAAGCAATATATTCGATACCTCATCCAGAAACGTACGCTCTCGAAACCTGGACAGCAAGCTACACCGCAATGCAGAGCGCCTCTCTTGCAGAGTCTGCCACTTGAATTTGCTAAACATCTCCGTAACGCTGTCACGCTTACCATATAACCCTGTGACGAAACGCGACGCTCTTCTTTGGATCTTCTCTATCTCCTCTGTCAACCCGACCTGGTACGGATCCCGCACTGATGAGCAATACTCAAGTATAGGTCGAACGAGTGTTTTGTAAGCCACCTCCTTTGTTGATGGACTACATTTTCTAAGGACTCTCCCAATGAATCTCAACCTGGCACACGCCTTACCAACAATTAATTTTATATGATCATTCCACTTCAAATCGTTCCCTACGCATACTCCAGGATATTTTACAGAAGTAACTGCTACTAGTGTTTGTTCTGCTATGATATAATCATACAATAAAGGATCCTTCTTTCTATGTATTCGCAATACATTACATTTGTCTACGTTATGTGTCAGTTGCCACTCCCTGCATATCCGCTGCAGATCGTCCTGCATTTCGTTGCAGTTTTCTAATGCTGCAACTTCCCTGTATACTACAGCATCATCCGCGAAAAGCCGCATGGAACTTCCGACACTATCTACTAGGTCATTTATATATATTGTGAGAAGCAATGGTCCCATAACACTCCCCTGTGGCACGTCAGAGGTTACTTTAACGTCTGAGACGTCTCTATATTGAGAACAACATGCTGTGTTCTGTTTGCTAAAAACTCTCCAAACCAGCCACACAGCTGGTCTGATATTCCATAGCTCTTACTTTGTTTATCAGGCGACAGTGCGGAACTGTATCGAACGCCTTCCGGAAGTCAAGGAAAATGGCATCTACCAGGGAGCCTGCATCTAATATTTTCTGGGTCTCATGAACAAATAAAGCTAGTTGGGTCTCATACGATCGCTGCTTCCGGAATCCATGTTGATTCCTACAGAGTATATTCTGGGTTTCCAGAAATGACATGATACGCGAGCTGCTGTCACACCACCACTGAACTCAAGCCGAAGGATCTGTCGGAAATGTTCAAATTCCTCCACTTGGCAGTCCATTTTCTAGCTCAATAGCTCCAGTCACTATACCCAAATTACAAAAAGAGAATACGTAAATTCAAGGAGCAACAGTGGAATACAAATAAAAAATGGCAACCGATAAATAAACTATAGCAACCATACTAACAACATGCAAAACAAAAACGCTACGAACTTATACAACAAAATAATATAGAAGTACGGCTGTTGATGCCGCAGAGTGTTACCCAATGTCCTTAGATAAGTTTTCGATGAATATAGTGGTAACACCTCAGTGGCCAGCCGGGGTGGCCGCGCGGTTCTAGGCGCTACAGCCTGGAACTGCGCAACCGCTACGGTCGCAGGTTCGAATCCTGCCTCGGGCATGGATGTTTGTGATGTCCTTAGGTTAGTTAGGTTTAAGTAGTTTTAAGTTCTAGGGGACTGATGACCTTAGAAGTTAAGTCCCATAGCGCTCAGAGCCAACACCTCAGTGAAAAGGGAAAAGCCCTCGATTACTCCTCTTCTTTTCGTGCCACGGACTGTGAATGGCTTAGGAAACTGTAGCCACTTTCAGTCAAGAATGCGGCGGGGTAGGCCTCTGCCTGCCAGAGATCCCTTGCCGGCTAAGGCCGACGCCGCTCCAGGCCTGCCAACTCCGGCAGCCACTTGTCGGCCCTCCCAGGCTGCGAGTCAATAACTCTGTCGCTCACTGCGGCCTCTGTTTCATCTCGGAATATTGGACACTTGAAGGCAAGTGGACACCCCGCCACTTCAATATCTGCGAGTAAATTAAATGGCGCAGCACTGCAGGGCGACACGGGGTGGGGTTGCGCTGCCGGACCCCCCTTCCCTTCCCCTTTTCCCGCGCCCGGAGACCAGTCTGCGCCCATTTCTTGACTTCAAAGGCCTTCCACTGCACGCGGTGCTTCCTGGTCCGAAGATATGACAAGGGAGTAAACAAAACAATAAAACATACTGCCAAGTGCACTTCGGCCTCGCCCATAAATTGTGTACAATATCTTTGATTTCATCCGGGAGACACCCTCCTAAGCTAAGTCACTGTCACAGAGCGACATAAATATTAGGGAAACAAACATAAGATATGTTAAAATAAATATGGACTGGCACGCACAGTTACTCAAATGAATAATCAGGAAAATACAACCTGTACGGTTGGTCTCAGAACCTCAAATAAAATAAAATAAAAAAATAAATAAATGACAAATGTTAAAAAATGTACCAAATCTCACAGAAATACAAATAGTTAAAACAACAAGAGTAAAATCTTTTAAACACAATGTTGGTTTGAAAAATTCCGGAACATTTGTAATTTCGCGCCAGCGGCGTGTTGGAGCGAAATTCGGCTTCGCATCCCTGCACGCGCCTGTGTTTACTGTGCAAATGCCGGTTGTTTCATTGTTGTATGTCTGTTAGTTATTGTTCAGTGCTATATTGAGTAGAACGTTGTGAGCCAGCCGGTGTGGCCGAGCGGTTCTAGGCGCTACAGTCTGGAGCCGCGCGACCGCTAAGGACGCAGGTTCGAATCCTGCTTCTGGCATGGATGTGTATGATGTCCTTAGGTTAGTTAGGTTTATGTAGTTGTAAGCTCTAGGGGACTGATGACCTCAGCAGTTAAGTCCCATTTGAACCAGAAAGCTGTGTCGTTCAGTTTGCGAAGTTCAACATGGCGCCGCGCGTCTGCCTTAAATATCGCGGCAAACTCAAGAAAATTTTTACAGAGACACACCGAATGAGGCATGCAACCTACAACGATGAGTGCTTAATCCGTACTCGGTGATACAAATGGTTCACGCGGTTTAAAAATGGCTGCACGGAAATTAAAGATGACTCTCTTTCAGGACGCCCTCTCGACATCTACCAACGACGCCCATGTGACGAACGTCGACGAAATTGTGCGTACCAGTCGCAGACTGACTGAACGAGAGATTGCAGAAGAATGTAATATTTTAGTTCGATCATGTCATGAAATGAGGCACAGAATTTTGGAATGCATCCTGTTACCACCAATTTCGTCCCACGGCTCGTGAGTAAAGGCCTTTGCCTCACAGTCCGTGAAGAGCTTTTGGATCTCTCAAATGAGAACGAGACGTTCCTTAAGGAAATCATAACTGGTTATGAGGAGTGGGTCTACGATTATAATCTCGAGAGCAATGTTCCAGTTTCAAGATGGACCAGGAAAGGTTTTCCAAGACCAGAAAAAGCTCGTCCTATCGGATCAAATGTTAAAGCCATGCTGATAGTTTTCTTATACTTTGAAGGATTAGGTCATAATGAATTCGTGGCACAGGGACAAATTGTTAATCGATTATACTATGGGGATGTGTTGGTGGCCTGCGAGAAGATGTGTGAAGGAAACTGCGTGAAATATGACAAGGCAGTTCGTTGCTCTCGCATCACGGTAACGCACCGGCACATTGGTCCCAGCTGGCGCGTAATTATTGCACAAATAAACGAAGTACAAACATGTTCCGGGAAAATCAGGAAAACAGAAATACAAGTCGCTGAGGAATGAAATAAATAGGAAGTGCAGGGAAGCTAGGACGAAATGGCTGCAGGAAAAATGTGAAGACATCGAAAAAGATATGATTGTCGGAAGGACAGACTCAGCATACAGGAAAGTCAAAACAACCGTTGGTTACGTTAAAAGCAACGGTGGTAACATTAAGAGTGCAACGGGAATTCCACTGTTAAATGCAGAGGAGAGAGTAGATAGGTGGAAAGAATACATTGAAAGCCTCTATGAGGGTGAAGATTTGTCTGATGTGATAGAAGAAGAAACAGGAGTCGATTTAGAAGAGATAGGGGATCCAGTATTAGAATCGGAATTTAAAAAAGCTTTGGAGGACTTACGGTCAAATAAGGCAGAAGGGATGGATAACATTCCATCAGAATTTCTAAAATCATTGGGGGAAGGGGCAACAAAACGACTATTCACGTTGGTGTGTAGAATATATGAGTCTGGCAAGGCTCAAGAAAAATCGAGACACTTTCATAGGATTTGTCGACCTGGAAAAAGCGTTCGACAATATAAAATGGTACAAGCTGTTCGAGATTCTGAAAAAAGTAGGGGTAAGCTATAGGGATAGACGGGTCATATACAATATGTACAACAACCAAGAGGGAATAATAAGGGTGGACGATCAAGAACGAAGTGCTCGTATTAAGAAGGGGGTAAGACAAGGCTGTAGCCTTTCGCCCCTACTCTTCAATCTGTACATCGAGGAAGCAATGATGGAAATAAAAGAAAGGTTCAGGAGTGGAATTAAAATACAAGGTGAAAGGATATCAATGATACGATTCGCTGATGACATTGCTATCCTGAGTGAAAGTGAAGAAGAATTAAATGATCTGCTGAACGGAATGAACAGTTTAATGAGTACACAGTATGGTTTGAGAGTAAATCGGAGAAAGACGAAGGTAATGAGAAGTAGTAGAAATGAGAACAGCGAGAAACTTAACATCAGGATTGATGGTCACGAAGTCAATGAAGTTAAGGAATTCTGCTACCTAGGCAGTAAAATATCCAATGACGGACGGAACAAGGGGGACATCAAAAGCAGACTCGCTATGGCAAAAAAGGCATTTCTGGCCAAGAGAAGTCTACTAATATCAAATACCGGCCTTAATTTGAGGAAGACATTTCTGAGGATGTACGTCTGGAGTACAGCATTGTATGGTAGTGAAACGTGGACTGTGGGAAAAGCGGAACAGAAGAGGATCGAAGCATTTGAGATGTGGTGCTATAGACGAATGTTGAAAATTAGGTGGACTGATAAGGTAAGGAATGAGCAGGTTCTATGCAGAATCGGAGAGGAAAGGAATATGTGGAAAACACTGATAAGGAGAAGGGACAGGATGATAGGACATCTGCTGAGACATGAGGGAATGACTTCCATGGTACTAGAGGGAGCTGTAGAGGGCAAAAACTGTAGAGGAAGACAGCGATTGGAATACGTCAAGCAAATGATTGAGGACGTAGGTTGCAAGTGCTACTCTGAGATGAAGAGGTTAGCACAGGAAAGGAATTCGTGGCGGGCCACATAAAAAAAAAAAAAAAAAAAAAAAAACGAAATCACTGTTCTGTCTCATTCTCCGTACTCTCCAGACCTAGACCCTGCAGACTTTAGTTAATTCCTCAGTTGGAAATCGCGTTGGAAGTGCGAAGGGTTCCAATGATAGACGAGATAAAAGAAAATTCGCAGACGGCTTACCAAAAACGGTTCCCGAAGTGGAAACGGCGTTGGGAGCGGTGTATCAATTGTGGAGGAGTGCATTTAGAAGGAGACTATGCACAATAGTCTATGTTAGAGAAGCAATACAACAGAACGGATCAGAAAAGTTTGCAGTGGATATAATAGTGAAATACATATACCAAATGGCTTAATTAAAAGTATCTGCAAACAAGAAATGCTTCTATAGAAATATATTGGCCATAATGTTTAGAACGCTTAAATATCAGCTGTGACCTGGAAAAAATATACTTGTCGTAAAATTGGAAAAGTAATAGGTGCCATAGAACGTACATATGGCTGAAAAATTAAAAGATTTGCCAAAATGTTCAGACAACTTTCGGAGTAATGCTAAACAGAATTTGAATTTTCTCTAAACATCCATATCGAATGACTGAGGACAGACTGATGAAACAAATACAGCTATGAGTATACTTACGGAAAAAGAAGTTAGCATTAGCATGAACAGAAGTAAATACGTAAAACAGAATCAATGAACCGGTTGTAACTGAAATATTGCTTAAAAAATTAGTTAATCAACGTAGGATGATATTAAGGCACAAGAAGTTGTCAAATCACAAGCAACATCGGCCAAAGAAAGGAAAAGACAACCAAGAGAGAAAACAAAGCACTATTAGAGAAATAGGAAACAACAAAGAATGAACTTTAATTGAAGTTGTTAAGTGATCCTGGTTGGACCATATGAAGAAAAAAGTAAATATAATAACTAAAAAAGTAAATATGGTTCAAGGAGCTTCTTCAACACTAATGTCTTTAACGTGATCTCTGTCAGAAAGGCTTAAAATTTATCGCAATAAATAACCTACAAAAATGACAAGATTAACTGAATAAAACCTCTTAATTGCACCAACTAGTGAGTAGATTTTTATACTAATGCGAATACCATGAAGAACAAGTGGATACTAATGAGTGAAAGATGTTTTCCAACGCACATCATAGGAGCGCTCGGATGTCCTTTTAGTAACAGAAACATTCAAATAACAGTAGAAACTTATTGTTGTGAGATGCTTAAACCTAACCGACTTATGAGAACTGATAGCCTATCTTTACCGTGTTCAGAGATTCCGTTGAAGTTAGCCACATTTAGGCACTGAACTGAATCAATGTAATGCGTGAAAATCTGTGCCAGGCCGGGACTCGAACCTGGTTTTCCCGCTTCAGGAGAGCGGTTGGCTTAACCGCCTGGCCGTCCGAGAACGTCCGTTACACATACTGACATATCGTCATCTACCCATGAATCCCTTACGTGCAGATCCCTGATTACCGTTAGAAATCGAGCATGGCGTCCATTCGCACTGGAAGAAAGGATCATTGGTCCTCGTCGTCACCTTAGAATTACACTCCTGGAAATTGATATAAGAACACCGTGAATTCATTGTCCCAGGAAGGGGAAACTTTATTGACACATTCCTGGGGTCAGATACATCACATGATCACACTGACAGACCACAGGCACACAGACACAGGCAACAGAGCATGCACAATGTCGGCACTAGTACAGTGTATATCCACCTTTCGCAGCAATGCAGGCTGCTATTCTCCCATGGAGACGATCGTAGAGATGCTGGATGTAGTCCTGTGGAACGGCTTGCCATGCCATTTGGACCAGCGTTCGTGCTGGACGTGCAGACCGCGTGAGACGACGCTTCATCCAGTCCCAAACATGCTCAATGGGGGACAGATCCGGAGATCTTGCTGGCCAGGGTAGTTGACTTACACCTTCTAGAGCACGTTGGGTGGCACGGGATATATGCGGACGTGCATCGTCCTGTTGGAACAGCAAGTTCCCTTGCCGGTCTAGGAATGGTAGAACGATGGGTTCGATGACGGTTTGGATGTACCGTGCACTATTCAGTGTCCCCTCGACGATCACCAGTGGTGTACGGCCAGTGTAGGAGATCGCTCCCCACACCATGATGCCGGGTGTTGGCCCTGTGCGCCTCGGTCGTATGCAGTCCTGATTGTGGCGCTCACCTGCACGGCGCCAAACACGCATACGACCATCATTGGCACCAAGGCAGAAGCGACTCTCATCGCTGAAGACGACACGTCTCCATTCGTCCCTCCATTCACGCCTGTCGCGACACCACTGGAGGCGGGCTGCACGATGTTGGGGCGTGAGCGGAAGACGGCCTAACGGTGTGCGGGACCGTAGCCCAGCTTCATGGAGACGGTTGCGAATGGTCCTCGCCGATACCCCAGGAGCAACAGTGTCCCTAATTTGCTGGGAAGTGGCGGTGCGGTCCCCTACGGCACTGCGTAGGATCCTACGGTCTTGGCGTGCATCCGTGCGTCGCTGCGGTCCGGTCCCAGGTCGACGGGCACGTGCACCTTCCGCCGACCACTGGCGACAACATCGATGTACTGTGGAGACCTCACGCCCCACGTGTTGAGCAATTCGGCGGTACGTCCACTCGGCCTCCCGCATGCCCACTATACGCACTCGCTCAAAGTCCGTCAACTGCACATACGGTTCACGTCCACGCTGTCGCGGCATGCTACCAGTGTTAAAGACTGCGATGGAGCTCCGTATGCCACGGCAAACTGGCTGACACAGACGGCGGCGGTGCACAAATGCTGCGCAGCTAGCGCCATTCGACGGCCAACACCGCGGTTCCTGGTGTGTCCGCTGTGCCGTGCGTGTGATCATTGCTTGTACAGCCATCTCGCAGTGTCCGGAGCAAGTATGGTGGGTCTGACACACCGGTGTCAATGTGTTCTTTTTTCCATTTCCAGGAGTGTATATACAACACTTAGGAACTATTGTGGGGAAGGCAAACCAAAGACTTCGTTTAACTGGCAGAACACATACAAGAGGCAACAGGTCTACTAATGATTCTTCCCTCACTATGTTTGTACATTCTTGTCTGGAAGTTTTCTGCGCGGTATGGTGTCGTCACCAGACAGGACTGGCGGATGGCATAGAAAAAACTCAAAGAAGGGCAGCTAGTTTTCTGTTATAGTGAAACAGGGAATACGTCAGTTGTGGTATCAATCATTAAAAGAAAAGAGTTTTTGTACGGCAGGGCCTGCTCTTCTCCGAAATTTCTGTCATCAGCTTTGTCGCCCAAGTGCAAAAATGTATTGTTAACGTCCACTCACAGACCTACAGGGAGAAATTTAATAATAAAATAAGGAAAGTTAAAGCTCATATGGAAAGAATTGCGTTCCTTTTTCCCATAACCACTCGAAAGCGGAACGATAGAATTACTGTCTGAAGATGGTTCGATGAACTTCCTGTCACACCTTAAGAGTGAACTACAGAGTATTCATGTAGATGGAGATATACGACGGCTGTTCGGAAGTAAGTTCCGATCGGTCGCGAAGTGGAAACCACTGTAAAAATCCGATGAAGTTTTGCACAGGTGTCTTGGGCAGTGTCTCTAGTATGTCCATCGATCGCGGTAATTCTGAGCGCACAGTGAGTACGTAAAGATGGATAGAAAATAGTGTCTCCCGCCAAGTATGAGGGCATCGTGAGAGATTTAGCCTGATGTCGTGCCACCAAAAAAATATAACTGTCACACGTTTTGTTCTTCGTGACAATTCAAATGGTTCAAACGGCTCTGAGCACTATGAGGCTTAACATCTATGGTCATCAGTCCCCTAGAACTTAGAACTACTTAAACCTAACTAACCTAAGGACATCACACAACACCCAGTCATCACGAGGCATAGAAAATCCCTGACCCCGCCGGGAATCGAACCCGGGAACCTGGGCGCGGGAAGCGAGAACGCTACCGCACGACCACGAGCTGTGGACGTGACAATTGTCGGCCGCACTCTGCACGGGAATCGAAGATGATCCTGCCGCGTTTTCGATGGGAAGTGTTTGGTCATCCATAATACAGCCCGTAATTGGCTCGCCCTGAGTTTCATCTCTGCTCACATGAACCACTGCCTAAGCAGACAACATTTTAACACAGTCAAGCGTAGACACGGATTTCTAAGTCGGAGCGTCGAGTATGTAGCGAAGTAGATGTAAGGTGCAGCTTACGATTGCAAATAAATCATTTTCTAGCTTCACAGTGTTTTCCGTTTCACGACCGATCGGAACTTACTTACGCATAGCCCTTGTGGATGTAACTAGCAGTGAAATGAATACAACTGGAACAAATTTGACAACCAGCAGACAGATCGGCCTTCACACTTCCAACCATGTAGAGCACAACGTAAGCCATGCTAGACATGTTATGTGGTTTTCAGTTTAAATGTGTTAAAATTCGCCGACAATTAAGGAGTTCAAGTGCAACGTAACGTTGTGAGGAGAGCAGCGACTACGACTTAGACTTGAGGGGAGATACGGCGAATGCAGGACAGGTCGCTAGAAATGAACTACTCACTTTCTCAAAAACGCAAAAAAGTAAACCCAACAATGCATGAAACATACAAGGTTCAGTTATCGCCCCGATCTCTTGCCTTCCCATGTTATCTTTTCTCCTCCTGCCCTACTGGCCATACTTGAACACTGTATGTTCTATGGACTGAGTCTGTCCTTTTTCGAATTTTTGTATTTAGTTTTATGTTTACGATTTTGTTTTTCTTTAAACTGCTTTCAGTTTTATTATAAAGTTGTTCATTTATTTCTGTGGGCGTAATGAAAATCACTGCACCAGTACAACCTCGCCACCTTGAAGATGTTTCTGGTAGTTATATTTTGTTTGAGTACTGATTGTGAGGACGGATGCCTATGGCCCCAATATGGTCTTGAGCTCAGGAGATGTGCTGCAGGCGATGTCGTGCTGTTAACAAAGGGAATCGTGTCGGTCCTCTGCTGCCATGGCCCATTAACGCCAATTTCACCCCATTGTCCTGAGGCCTAATACTCTACCAATAAACTAAAGTCTACTAAAGTCTACCACCTGATATTCCTACGACTGAACCTGTGTGACCATTTCATTTCATATCCCCACGATGTGTTACACCCAGGTATTTGAATGTCTGTGCAGCATTTTTGAAACAAATAGCATAAAAGAGTTAAAATAGATTGAAGAGCTTGGTAACTGGCTGTAAGGTGACAGACCAGTCCAAGATGAGGAAATTGTCATAGGGAAATTATAGTAGCTAACATTTTTATGAAAGACTTTGAGGACAAATCACTTCAGTCGATGGTTTTTAAACTAACATATTTCTGGAGATATGTAGAAGATGGCTTTTTGACACGACCACGTGGGAGAATAACGCTACCTTCAATTTTGGAAAACCCACGCCTCCGAAGAGACTGGTGCCTGAAACCAGCGCCTTAGACCGCTAGGCCACGCTACCTACACAACACGGTTGTCACATGGGCTGCGTCCTGCCCCACGAGAACACACTGCAGTGGTGCAAAACCGACACGTCAAAATTGGCACACAGTCTATAAAGCCAGCCAATAAGAAGAACCTCCAGAGACAGAGAATAAGTGAAGAAAATAAACACAGAATGAAATTTATATTTTTCCACCATGTTTTGTAACACATTTCTTAACAACGTACAAGATGGCGATGACGCAGCTGATAATTGAAATGGCCTTATTAGCCTTCGGGATTACTTCTGTCCAAACAGTGGTTCTTCATCCGGATCTTCACCGTACAAAATTCCAATCATTATCCCAAGCTTGTAAGAAGGTTATTCTGTTTGGTATAATTATTTTTTGGAAATTATTTGTAATACCTTCTGTATCTCCATTGTTGAAAACTTTTATGAATTACGCTTCTGCATACTGCTTTGTACACTTGTTTTGGCAGACGTTCTGAAGATGGACTGTGGCCCAAAACACATCGACACATAAAAATTTTGGAACAAGTGATAAGTCTTTTCTAGCTACCTATTCAGCATTGATGGTTCAAATGGCTCTAAGCACTATGGGTCTTAACATCTGAGGTCATCAGTCCCCTAGACTTAGAACTACTTAAACCTATCTAACCTAAGGACATCACACACATCCATGCCCGAGGCAGGATTCGAACATGCGACCGTAGCAGCCACGTGGTTCCGGACTGAAACGCCTAGAACCGTTCGGTCACAGCGGCCGGCATCTGCGGACAACTGTGGCGCAGTGACATTGCGCATTGTCATGGAAACATCCAGCCCATTTATGGCTGAAAATGGCCTCCAAGTAGCCGAACTTCCAGTCAGTTAAATTCTTCTGGAAAGGGAAAGTTGCACTCGAACAGACAGAGAAACCAAAGTTAACCCAGGAGAAAATACATCCGCTTCAGCTGATAAAACAAACCGCAATAAGTCATTTGGAAAAAATGTATGAGGACCGATTAAGCACACAGGAGACGTTATTTACATTAATATACACGCTGCATGTAAGTGCAGATATTGTTATCAGTGATACCTGAATATGTACCCACTTTAGTGTGGTAGTTACTTTTTTCTGCCTTAGCACATTACACAATTAACTTCCTGATGTTTACTGCACGGTCGTAACTAGACACTAAGTGGACCGCGCGTCGACATGACCACACTTGAACAGCTGACCTGCTGCCCAGGGGAAGATACGCATTAATCGTTTTGCTCTTGCCACATGTGCTGGGAGGTACTAACCCACCTAAATCATAGCGCTTCTAATATGTATAATTAAAGTCTGCAAATGAAGTAAGTACTGATGAAATGTTGTTCAGTACAGTGTTCTCAGTCGCTATCAAAAGTATCTGTGCGTGTATCGATAGCACCCTGTATATGACAAAATGAATGCTGTCTTTCTGCGATAAGTATGTTACAACTGAATTTTCAGTTTTACAGTCACAGAGGTGCCGCTTTAGACTAGTAACAGTTATTTAAATTTCAACTAAGCATGTTTTGCTAGTATTGCTGCCTTGTCACATTTCTTGATGGGCAATATACAGACGATAATCAACCTTCTTATTCGTATAATATATTATTATATGACTTGTGGAAGTAAGCTGAAGGTTAAAGCTCATTGTTTCAGGATTTTATTTGGTTTTCATTGTTAATTTCTGCTGACACAGCATACATTCACGTAGTATGTCATTTCCGAGTGTTTATGTATGTAGACTGTAGGCTACTTTCCAAAAGTGAAAGTTGCATTCCTCAGAAAAAAATATGGAGATATAATCTCTAAATTATACGAATATAAAGCTGCTGTCATTGGGACAAAAATAGCAGAGTACAGAGGAACATAATTCATATTGTCCCAATGATCCTTGTTGCTTTTTATTGAGCATAAATTCAAAGTAGTAAACTATTTCAATCGTATCTCATCTTCTATCAGTCAAGAAAATTGCCAGTTATTTATGCGGTGGGTGAAGAAGCCATTAAAGAAAATGTAAACAAATAACTTGCCGTGACTTAATGACAAAAAAAAATGAAGTGTTCCTTATCATTCAAGACAATTGGGAGGAAAAAGCAGCAATCGGATGTTTAATCTCTTTCCCAAAGCGTGTATGAATACCTCAATGGCAAACCGACTAGCTGAGAAATGGAAGTTCCTTTGTTTGTATCCTCACTCCATTCTGTTATTTATAAGAAACTAGCAGTTACCTGCAGCTGCGCTCACATATTAGTAGTTTTGTTTTGATTAGTGATAGTAAGTAGGTAAGCTATAGTATAAGGAATAACGTCAGCTGCCCTCATGTGTCTGCTTGTTTAGGTCAGCGTAGCTTGTGATGCTCCCCCCCTCCCCCCTCGTGTATCACACTACCTCAATAACCTCTTGCACAACAATGCGGTGCATACAGATGCACGTGGGTCAAAGCGCGCGCAACTACGCCTAATACTACTGAAGTACAACGTTCATTTAATGTAGCAAATTTAATAATTTTTTAAGATGTTTTCTCTTGTCTGAAGTAAAAAAAGATACGAAATCGGTCCGGCGATTTAGTTCTGAAAAGGTAACAGACGACCACACATTGGCATATATAATACGGCATTATTATGGATGACTGCAGAACAAAAAGGGTAAGAATATCTCGTCGCGAAATAATGGTGCTTTGGTCACCTAATCTGATGTTAAGTTAAATTTTGTACTGACTGAAAGAAATGTTAGTACACCTGCTAACAAGATGTCGATTTTGATCCGATTACGGCGTATGAAACCTGGGGATTACCATGTGTAGTGATAATGATTTCAAAGGCGTCCGTTAACACACAGGTTAGTGGAATAGCTACTAGAGCGCCATCTGCGTTTGCCCTTTGATAGCGAATACTCACACCCAGAAGGCACAATGTGGTTCAGAATTGTGAAACAAGAACACAACCAAGCCACGGAAACTCAGTCGCCCTTCCTAGAGCCAAAGGAGCGAGTTTGAAGGGGTCAAATTGTGACCTTCTAAGAGGGGTGATGGTCCTTTATGAGAACAACCACGCAAGTTGGAGGTGATGTGTCAGTTGTTCAGTGATGCTGGTATCAGTGGTCATGTGAACGTTGTGACACCTGTAGATGAGGTTCTGGATGTCGACACAGCATAGACGCCCGCCAGGATCGTAGTATTGTAAGAGTCACAGTGGCAGGTCATACAGCAACCACAGCGCGGATAAAAGGGCTTGTGAGATCACACAGGTCAACACGAACTGTTGTGAGCCGGTTATTATCAGTGGAAACAGAAGCACGAACACCTATAGCTCATTTTGGAACACGTATTATGTTCGAGTATAATGACTTATCTGGAGACTAGAAATCTACTCTGTAGGAATCAGCATGGGTTTCGAAAAAGGCGATCATGTGCAACCCGGCTCGCGCTATTCGTCCACGACACTCAGAGGGCCATAGACACGGGTTCCCAGGTAGATGCAGTGATTCTTGACTTCCGCAAGGCGTTCGATACAGTTCCCCACAGTCGTTTAATGAACAAAGAAAGAGCGTATGGACTAGCAGACCAATTGTGTGATTGGATTGAAGAGTTCCTAGATAACAAACAGAATGCAGCAATGGAGAGAAGTCTTCTGAAGTAAGAGTGATTTCAGGTGTGCCGCAGGGGAGTGTCGTAGGACCGTTGCTATTCAAAATATACATAAATGACCTTGTGGATAACATCGGAAATTTACTGAGTCTTTTTGCGGATGATGCTATGGTATATCGAGAGGTTGTAACAATGGAAAATTGTGCGGAAATGCAGGAGGTTCTGCAACGAATTGACGCATGGTGCAGGGAATGGCAATTCAATCTCAATGTAGACAAGTGTAATGTGCTGCGAATACACAGAAAGAAAGGTCCTTTATCATTTAGCTACAACATAGCAGGTCAGCAACTAGAAGCAGTTAATTCCGTGAATTATCTGGGAGTAGGTATTAGGAGTGATTAAAATAGAATGATCATAAAAGGTTGACCATCGGTAAAGTGGATGCCAGGTTGAGATTCTTTGGAAGAATCCTAAGGAAATGCAATCCGAAAACAAAGGAAGTAGGTTACAGTACACTTTTGCGCCCACTGCTTGAATATTGCTCACCAGTGTGGGATCCTTACCATATAGGGTTGATAGAAGAGATAGAGAAGATCCAACGGAGAGCAGCGCGCTTCGTTACAGGATCATTTAGTAATCGCGAAAGCGTTACGGAGATGATAGATAAACTCCAGTGGAAGACTCTGCAGGAGAGACGCTCAGTAGCTCGGTACGGGCTTTTGTTGAAGTTTCGAGAAAATACCTTCACCGAGGAGACAAGCAGTACATTGCTCCCTCCTACGTATATCTCACGAAGAGGCCATGAGGATAAAATCAGAGAGATCAGAGCCCACACGGAGGCATACCGACAATCTTTCTTTCCACGAACACTACGGGAATGGAATAGAAGGGGGAACCGATAGAGGCACTCAAAGTACCCTCCGCTACACACCGTCAGGTGGCTTGCGGAGTATGGATGTAGATGTAGATGTAGATTTTCCACTCACGCCAAAGCATCGACATGCAGGACTCGCCTGCGCCATGAGAGGATCACTTTGAAGAGGGAATGGCGCCATCGTGGTCTTCAGCAATAATGCAGATTCTGCCTGCAAGTGACGGCCGTTTACGCATACGACGTAGATCTGGTTAGCGCTCTCTGGTAGAGTGAATTCGTCTATGCTACATTGGCTCCATACCAGGCCATATGGTCTGGAGGGCGATAAATTGCGACTCCCCTTCACCTTTCGTGTTTTTGGAGGGGACGCTAACCAGCATTTGATACGTACAGAATTTTGTTCGACCCATTCTTTCGCTATTATTAGAACAGGAATGTGATGTTCACACAAGACAATGCTCAGTCACACAGTTCTCGTGAAAATCAACGTGCTCTGTAAGAGTGCAGCAGCTTCTCTGGCCAGCGCGTACTTTTAACTTGTCTGCAATAAATCACATGTGGGATGTGAAGGGACGAGATGTGACATCTGCGACTCGTCAACCACCAACTCTTACAGGACTACGTGAATAGGTCGAGCAGGAGTCGCATAACGGATCCCAGGACAGTATTCGCCACCTATTCACTTGGTTCAAATGGCTCTGAGCACTATGAGACTTAACTTCTGAGGTCATCAGTCCCATAGAGCTTAGAGCTACTTAAACCTAACTAACCTAAGGACATCACACACATCCATGCCCGAGGCAGGATTCGAACCTGCGACCGTAGCGGTGGGGCCGTTCCAGGCTATAGCGTCTAGAACCGCTCGGCCACTCCGGCCGGCGCCACCTATTCCATAGACTGTATGTATGTCAGAGTCCACGCATGTATTACGGCATTTGGAGCCGACAGCACGTAATAACATGTGTATTTCAGCGTGGGTCAATACGTGGTACCTCAGAACCACTTGCGCTCTTGATCTGTTATGATTTCGTGTATTCCATATGCACTGTTGAGTGGATTGCAAACTTCTAAAAGTGTGTTCTAATTTCTTTCCGGCAGTGCACAAAACGTCTCATCAAGCTTATTGTTACTACAATTTCCTGACGGCACACAACATATTTGACTGTATGGACCAAAAAGCTGAGACACTAACACGAGAATAACAAAGTTTTGATGTATAAATAAGGAACCGCGTCTAGATCCCTCACAGATGAATATTTACGAACGTCCTGTTATCGACATATCGGGATTCAGCTCTAGGAGTCGTCGAATAGAGCCACTGTTTACGGTTCAATCGCCGTGTCCTTTTTAAATGAGCTACAATTACGTTTCGTAGCAACATATGCTGTTTCCACGGGGACGGTTAATCTGTCGCCGCGATTCATCCGCAAAAAAATGTTCAAATGTGTGTGAAATCTTATGGGACTTAACTGCTAAGGTGATCAGTCCCTAAGATTACACACTACTTAACCTAAATTACCCTAAAGACAAACACACACACCCACGCCCGAGGGAGGAATCGAACCTCCGCCGGGACCAGCCGCACAGTCCATGACTGCAGCGCCTCAGACCGCTCGGCTAATCCCGCGCGGCATTCATCCGCAAATGAAATGTATATTGCTGCTCTCTGTGTTATTTAAAACCACAGCATTGTTAGTGGTTTATAGTCGCATTATTCGATTATTCCGGGGGTTGAGGAAGGGCGATATGAACTCTCCCACAGTTCTGGTATTGGCAGCCGAGCTGCGGCTTGCGAGCCCGCATCGGAACGGATGCATGAATTTCACTTGTACCGCCAGTCCAGTGTGTGCTGCGCCATTTGTTTTATTTTTATTTTTACGGACAGTCAATCAGACCGCCATCATGCGCGGGCCCGCGCGCCTCGAAAAGGCTGCACTTGGAGCGGCCGCGTCCTGTCACAGGACAATGGAGGCCTCGCCAGAGCTGCCAAACAGTGCAGTGCCGGTTTGTCCTGCAGGGTATTCCAGCTGCACGTGCGCTTTGAAATGCTGATTCATGGAATGCTTATATCTTTGAGTAATACGCGAAAAATGTATCCATTATTTGCCTATATGACTGCAAACCCATTTCAGTCTCTGTCGGCTTTATTGCCTCATCAAGTCTGTAGAGGATAATATGAGCCTTTCGATTTACCACGACAGTCCCGATGCCGCTGATCTCCCTGATTTCTACTTCCTAGTTATCTATCGCGATCAACAGCATTTGCAACGTAGCATTTCATTAGATCAGAGGAGTATTGTACGATTTTTAAAACGTAAAGTACAGTCATCGAATCTTAAATACACACTGAGAGAAAAGAAAGGTGCATCTCGAAGGAATGGGGCGGTTATCGGCACATTTGATGTACAATACAGGCCATTAAAATTGCTACACGACGCAGATGACGTCCTACAGAGGTGAAATTTAACCGACCCGAAGAAGATGCTGTGATATGGAAATAATTAGCTTTTCAGAGCATTCACACAAGGTTGGCACCAGTGACGACATCTACAACGTGCTGACATGAGGAAAGATTCCAATCCATTTCTCATACACAAACAGCAGTTGACCAGCGTTGCCTGATGAAACGTTGTTGTGATGCCTCGTGTAAGGAGGAAAATGCGTACCATCACGTTTCCGACTTTGATGAAGGACGGATTGTAGCCTATCGCAATTGCGGTATATCATATCGCGTTGGTCGAGATCAATGACTGTTAGCAGAATATGGGACCAGTGGGTTCAGGAGGGTAATACGGAACGCCGTGCCGGCTCCCAACGGCCTCGTATCACTAGCAGTCGAGATGACAGGCATCTTATCCGCATGGCTGTAACGGATCGTGCAGCCACGTCTCGACCCCTGAGTCAACAGATTGGGGCGTTTCCAAGACAACAACCATCTGCACGAACAGTTCAACGACATTTGCGGCAGCATGGCCTATCAGCTCGGAGACCATGGCTGCAGTAACCCTTGACGCTGCGTCACAGACAGGAGCGCCTGCAATAGTGTACTCAACGACGAGCCTGGGTGCACGAATGGCAAAACGTCATTTTTTTGGATGGATCCAGGTTCTGTTTACAGCATCATCGTGGTCGCATCTGTGCTTGGCGGCATCGCGGTGAACGCACATTGGAAGCGTGTATGCGTCATCGCCATACTGGCGGTTCACCCGGCGTGATGGTATGGGGTACCATTGGTTACACGTCTCGGTCACCTCTTGTTCGCATTGACGGAACTTTGAACAGTGGACGTTACATTTCAGAAGTGTTACGACCTGTGGCTCTTCCATTCATTCAATCCCTGCCAAACCCTACATTTCAGCAGGATAATGCACGACCGCATGTTGTAGGTCCTCTACGGGCCTTTCTAGATACAGAAAATGTTCGAGTGCTGCCCTGGCCAGCATATTCTCCAGATCTCTCACCAACTGAAAACGTCTGGTTCATGGTGGCCGAGCAACTGGCTCGTCACAATACGCCAGTCACTACTCTTGATGAACTGTGGTATAGTGTTGAAGCTGCATGGGTAGCTTTACCTGTACACGCCATCCCAGCTCTGTTTGACTCAATGCCCCGGCGTATCAAGGCTGTTATTGCGGCCAGAAGTGGTTGTTCCGGGTACTGATTTCTCAGGATCTATGCACCCAAATTGCGTGAAAATGTAATCACATGTCAGTTGTAGTATAATATATTTGTCCAATGAATACCCGTATATCATCTGCGTTTCTTCTTGGTGTAGCAATTTTAATGGCCAGTAGTGTGTATGTACAGATAAACAGATAATTATCATTTCATATGGTTCTCTGAGCACTATGGGACTTAACATCTCAGGTCAACAGTCCCCTACAACTTCTACTTAATCCTAACTAACCTAAGTACATCACACACATCCATGCCCGAGGCAGGATTCGAACCTGCGACGGTAGCGGTCGCGCGGTTACAGACTGAAGCGCCTAGAAACACTCGGCCACTTTGGCCGGCGTTTACAATTTCAGCAAAAATGATTTGTTCAAGAAAAAGAACTTCAGAAACAGAGCAAGTCAGTGACGCGTTGGTCCACCTCTGGTCTTCATCCAAGCAGTAATTCCGCTTGGCACTGATTGACAAAATTATTGTACATTATCCTGAGAGATATCGTGTCCAATTCCGTTCAGTTGGCGAGTTACATCGTCAAAATCCCCAATAGGGTCGTGGACCCTGCCTGTAATGCTCCTTACGTTCTCAGTTGGGGACATATGCTGCGACCTCGCTGGCCAGGGTATGATTCGGAGATCACGGTAACATGTAATACCAGAGCGGCTTGCCATGGAGGGCAACAAAACATCGACAGTCCGCTGTGCTGTAAAGACGCTGCGGACGACATACAAACGGATTCTGTTATGGGAAGAAATGGCACCCCATATCATCTCTCATGTTTGTCGAGCCGTATGGCGGACGATAGTCGGATTTATGTTCCACAACTGTCCGCCTCCGTAGCGTAGCAGTAGCGTTTCCACTGTTCACGCACTGGCGCCGGGTTCGATTCTCGGCAGGGGACTGGGTGTTGTGTGTTCTTCAACATCATTTTCATCGTCATTGACCCGCAAATCGCCGAAGTGGCGTCATCTAAAAAGGACTTGCAATACGGCGACCGCACTCCCCCACACGGGGCCATATGCTCATTTCATTTTTGTTTTCCACAACTGTACGTGTAGAGGGAGGGTGGGGGGGAGGCGGGAGTGGAGGTTTCTCCAGACACATCTTCTCCGTGTAATCACATTAGCTGGAGTAGGATTTTCTTGAGTGTGAAGCTCTGCTTTGAAGTGATCCCCGATGACCAGCGGAGTTGTGTCTCGAGACGCTCCGAACGGTGGTGGGATACCAACAACTCTGACGCAAGCCATATGGCCCAACAACCAGTAGTGATGGTCTGGGGTGCCATTTCATTTCACAGCAGTACCTCTTTGGTTGTTATCCTCGAAAACCATACAGCAAAGCGGTCTCGAGACGCTCCGAACAGTGGTGGGATACCAACAAGTCTGTCACAAGCCATATGGCACAACAACCAGTAGTGATGGTCTGGGGTGCCATATCATTTCACAGCAGGACCTCTTTGGTTGTTATCCTCGAAAACCATACAGCAAAGCGGTCTCGAGACGCTCCGAACAGTGGTGGGATACCAACAAGTCTGTCGCAAGCCATATGGCCCAACAACCAGTAGTGATGTTCTGGGGTGCCATTTCATTTTACAGCAGGACCTCTTTGGTTGTTATCCTCGAAAACCATACAGCAAAGCGGTCTCGAGACGCTCCAAACAGTGGTGGGATACCAACAAGTCTGTCGCAAACCGTATGGCACAACAACCAGTAGTGATGGTCTGGGGTGCCATTTCATTTCACAGCAGGACCTCTTTGGTTGTTATCCTCGAAAACCATACAGCAAAGCGGTCTCGAGACGCTCCGAACAGTGGTGGGATACCAACAAGTCTGTCGAAAGCCATATGGCCCAACAACCAGTAGTGATGGTCTGGGGTGCCATTTCATTTCACAGCAGGACCTCTTTGGTTGTTATCCTTGAAAACCATACAGCAAAGCGGTCTCGAGATGCTCTGATCAGTGGTGGGATACCAACAAGTCTGTCGCAAGCCATATGGCACAACAACCAGTAGTGATGATCTGGGGTGCCATTTCATTTCACAGCAGGACCTCTTTGGTTGTTATCCTCGAAAACCATACAGCAAAGCGGTCTCGAGATGCTCCGAACAGTGGTGGGATACCAACAAGTCTGTCGCAAGCCATATGGCACAACAACCAGTAGTGATGGTCTGGGGTGCCATTTCATTTCACAGCAGGACCTCTTTGGTTGTTATCCTCGAAAACCATACAGCAAAGCGGTCTCGATACGCTCCGAACAGTGGTGGGATACCAACAAGTCTGTCGCAAGCCATATGGCACAACAACCAGTAGTGATGATCTGGGGTGCCATTTCATTTCACAGCAGGACCTCTTTGGTTGTTATCCTCGAAAACCATACAGGAAAGCGGTCTCGAGACGCTCTGATCAGTGGTGGGATACCAACAACTCTGACGCAAGCCATATGGCCCAACAACCAGTAGTGATGATCTGGGGTGCCATTTCATTTCACAGTAGGACCTCTTTGGTTGTTATCCGGAAAAACTTACAATAGAGCGGTAGGTTGACGGTATTCTACTCATCCTTAGGTTGCTCTGCACGGAAGGCCATCCTCGGCTTACATTTCAGTAAGATAATACCCACTCGCACATGCCGATAGTTTCTATTGCATGTCTTCGCGCTTGCCAAAACCTGTCTTGGGCAGCAAGGTCGCTGGATCTCTCCTACACTGCGAACGTCTGGAGCATTCTGGGTAGGGCCCTTCAACCAGCTCGGGAATTTGACTATCTAACGCGCCAGTTGGAAAGGATATAAAACAATACCCCTCAGGATGTCATCCAATAACTCTTATCAATCAATAAGAAGCCAAATAACTGTTTGCGTAAGGGACATAGGTGGACCAACACATTACTGAGTTGCTCAGTTTGTGAACTTTTTCGCTTGAAGAAATCATCCATTTTTTTCCGAAATTATTAACACATGTTTGTCTTTACATATACATGTACCAATTTCCATCCCATTTGGTTATTTCCTTCCTGGACCGTCGTCTTCTTTTTCCCTTAGAGTGTGTTTGAGATACACACTACATACAATATATGACAGTACACGTATGGCTGTCGTGCTGCTATATAAACGTTGCACCATGATATCATCTCCACCAAACAGAAACATTATGAAACCAAAAATTCAACCATAAGGGACGTCCTCCTACTTCGTAGTTTCCCGCACCACTTTAGATGAATTCAGAGCTTTTATCCCAATCTTCCGTCGAAACACACCTGACAACATTTAAAAATGGCATTTAATACAGCGAAATTCACAATATTCGCGGTACAGGACACTTCTTCGAACACAATGATGGAAAAAGAAATCACTACAACTGGAAGGAGTTCTGCATCGTAAACGAAAGTTGGTAGAGATATTTCTACATATGAAAGATGACATCTATTCAAATTTTGTGCCAGTCGCACTGGTAGGGCCACTATGAGGATGAAAATCAGGTTTACTTCAAATACACGCCGTAACGGTGGTGATCGCTAGTTACCTGTGAGACTGGACGTGGTTAGTTGATGATACTCAAGAGTGCCTCTACGTTGCCAAAGACTCCATTATCTTCACCCCACTGAGTTTTGAGATCGTGTAATAGGGCTACGAGAAGCTGTACGTTCCTTCTGCGATGACGCAGAAAGGTTTGGCAGGAATGCAGGCAACGTAAATGGTGCTGGTAGTGGTGGTCACGTGAATGTACGGTCACAAGAAGACCGGGTTCCGGACGGCCACTGTCGAGAGGGAAGACTGTAGTATTCGGCGTATGGATTTGGCTCTTCGTTCTGTTGCAATCTGAGCAGCAGTTTTCACCACAGTGACACAACGAACTGTTACCAATCGAGGACAGCTCCGAGCCAGACGCCCTCAGTGTACATTCCACTGACACCAAACCACTGCCATTTGCGACTTCAGTGGTGTCAAGCAGGACCTCATTGAAAGACAGCGTGGAGGTCTGTTGTGTTTTCTGATGAAAGCTGACTGTGTCTGGGCGCCAGTGATGGCCGTGTGTTGGTTTGAAGGAACCCAGCTGAGGGTCTGCAACCAACCTGTTTGCGTATTAGGCACACTGGAACTATACCTGGGGTCATGGACTGGAGTACGACTTCGTATGAAAGCAGGAGCGCTCTCGTGGTAATCCTAAGCACCCCAGCTGCAAATTTGTTCAGTCAGTCTGGTGATTCGTCCTGATGATGAACAGCATTCCAGGGAGTCTTTTCTAACAGGACAGCACGCCCCCAAATACCACTGTTGTAACCCTACGTGCTCTACAGAATGTCAGAATGTTACCTTGGACAGCTCGATCACCATATCTGTCTCCAATCGAAGACATATTGGACTTATCAGACGAGAACTCCAGCGTCATGCATAAACAACATTAAGTGTCCCTCTATTGACTGACCAAGACCACAGGCAAGGAATTCTCTCCTGCAAACTGACGTCCGGCACCTGTAGAAGACAATGCATGCAAGTTTGCATGCTTGCATTTAACATTATGGCGATTACACCGGTTATTGTTTTAGTAGCTTTTACATTTGCAATGGCTCATCTGTGTATATTTGTGTATATTTGAACCTATGATCTTGCAATGTTAATCACTTAAATATGTTAGCTAGACAAATGTATTACCGAAAATCATGACGGCGAGTTAATTGTTTGTTTGGTTTTGCGGCTTTTTTCCGTCAGTGTATGTTAACTATGAAACGTCCCCTTTGAAGAATTATACAGGACTGTGCTTAAACTGACACACAATGTTTTTAGCGCAAAGCAATCTGACTTTCAAAAATCCCTACAAAAAAATGGCCCCGACTAACATTAACCTATACGTTTCACAAATCGCTTACCTCACAAAAATCTTGGTTACTCGAACTACTGCAATACAGCGAGCGCCACTACTGCCAGCTAAATAAAAGATTCAAACTACGGAAGGCACTAACTACTGATAGGGATAGTTAGCAAATGAAAGATTTTAATAGAGAAAAAACAATGTATTTACCTTAATATCATCAAAAGTCATAATATATATAGCAGTTCATTACATCCAGTCTCACAAATTTCAAAACTCCGCCATCTCTCTCCCCACATCCACCACTGCTGGCGGCTCACCTCCAACTGCGCAACGCTACGCGCTGTTCACATCCAGCTGCCGCTGCCCAGCACTACAATGGCAGACAACAATGCAAACTGGCCACAGACTGCACACAGCACAGCCAGTGATTTTCATACAGAGCGCTACGTAACGTTGCCAATAAGAAAACATAAACAGCCTACTTACAACTATACCACTTGAAAAGGCTCTAACCACTGTAACGGTAATCAGAGAATCGTCGCGGATGAACTCTACAAAATGCGACATCGCCAGATAGGAAAACGTTATCACAAAACTGATGTAACCGCGACCGGGACGGTCGCGGGGTTGAAATGACGGAAAGCGTGGCGGGACCCGCGGAGAGGCCCGCGATCGACAACACAACGGGAGGGGACGGACACGACCAACGAGGGACAGAACGGAAACAACAAAATCGAACAACGGAGTTACAAGGAAACCTAACAAACTCGTCCACTCGTACACGGTCTAAGGGGCTGCAGTCATGGACTGTGCGACTGGTCCCGGCGAAAGTTCGAGTCCTCCCTCGGGCATGGATGTGTGTGTTTGTCCTTACGATGATTTAGGTTAAGTAGTGTGTAAGCTTAGGGACTGATGACCTTAGCAGTTAAGTCCCATAAGATTTCACACACATCCGAACATTTTCCACTTGTACACAGACCAAGAAAGTATGTAAGCTGCCTAACGCGAGGCGATGTGTCCACAGACGAACGCGAGATCAGACTGGCTGGCTGGGCGAGAGGCAGGCGCTTAAGTAGTCTATCGGGGGCGCCGCTAATGGCCGCTGGAATCACGTGTTCCACAGTGGCGCCCTCACACTAAAAGCGGGTCAGGAGGCGCGCGCCTCCACAGCTTACGGCGCGATGGTACAGAGACCTCTAGGGGTCTTCGACGTCCATGACGTCCGGCGGGAATTCAAATTCCGCAGCGCGTGGTACCAGAAAAACCATTATGATTAAGAGTACTGACCAAAAAGGATCAGCATTCGTAAGGCAGACTATCATTTAAAATACTTGAAAATCTTAGATGCTGATATTAGCAGGCATGGACACTGTGTTGCCTTTTGTGCGTTGTGAAATTTCGTGAAGGTTCTGACCTATTTCGCGAGAAGTAGACGGGATAGCGGTTAGGCTAAAGTAAGGAGCTAACTGAATCATTTCAAATGGATCGGGGACCTAGTACTAAATCCATCTTTCTGTTAATGGCTCAGGCTCAAATTCTTCATCTAATCCTTGAAAACTTAAAGAAGAGTGGAATTATCGAAACGTTTAATGTAAGTTTCCAGCTAATGGCCGGCCGGTGTGGCCGAGCGGTTCTAGGCGCTTCAGTCTGGAACCGCGTGACCGCTACCGTCGCAGGGTCGAATCCTGCCTCGGGCATGGATGTGTGTGAGGTCCTTAGGTTAGTTAGGTTTAAGTAGTTCTTAGTTCTAGGGGACTCATGACTTCAGATGTTAAGTCCCATAGTGCTCAAAGCCATTTGAACCCAGCTAATGCTCCTGACGAACGTTACGTGACCTATTGATTAACCGTCGTAGTGAATTGTATTCTTTCATAGTATTGGTCTGTGTTGTTGTGGTGCTCTTCAGTCAGAAGGCTGATTTGATGCAGCTAGTCTATCCCGCGGTAGTCTCTTCATCTCTGCATAGCTAGGGAAACCTACATTGATTTGGATTTGCTTACTGTATTCCCCATCGACAATATCAGTCCGCACAATTCCCTCCATTTTCAATCTGTCCATTCGTTGATGTCTCAAATTATCCTGCCAGTCGATTCCTTTTTTTACTCAAGTTGTTCGATTTTGGTCTGTTTGATTATGTACTTCCTCCTTCGTAATTGGGTCTGCATATTTAATCATCTGCCTTTTTCTATAGCACCACACTTCAAAAGCTTCTACTCTATTTTTGTCTGGACTGTTCATCATCCATCTTTTCTGCACTCTAGACAAATACTCCCAGAAAATTTCTATTTGATGCTAAAAAATTCCTCTTCTACAGAAATGCTTCTCCTGCTATGCCCAGTCTCCATTTCATATCCTCTCTACTTAGTCTTTCATCTGCTATTTGGTCGCGCAAACAGAAAAACGTATTTGTACCACTAGCGTCTTATTTTCTAATCTAATCGTATGATTTAATTCAGCTTCATTCCACTACCCATGTTTTACTTTTGTTGACTTTTGTCTTACAATCTTTTGTCAAGACACCATTCGTTCTGTTCAACTGCTCTTCTAACTACTGTATCATCTCTGACAGAATTACAATATCATCACCAAACACCAAAGTTCTTATTTCTTCTCCCTGAAATTTAAATTCAGATATCCCCTTGGCTTAATTTATTCCTCCCTCAACGTACAGACTGAAGTTGGCTGTAACATATGAGTAACAAAGGTGAATAAGGCTTCTCGCCGTAATCCACCTCTCATTACACCTGTTTTAGACCATTATTAAGATTTAAAAGTTGTGTCTTCTGTCTTCGGCTTTCCTTGGTGCCTTTTGGATAAAGCGACACCGATGAAGATACAGATTCGCTGTGAAACACTACCGCAACAAAGAATACAGGGTGAGTCAATTAACATTACCGCTGGATATATTTCGTAAACCACATGAAATACTGACGAATAGATTCCACAGACCGAACGTGAGGAGAGGGGCTAGTGTAACTAGTTAATACAATCCATAAAGAAATGCACGGAAGTATGTTTTTTAACACAAACCTACGCTTTTTTAAATGGAACCCCGTTAGTTTTGTTAGCACATCTGAACATATAAACAAATACGTAATCAGTGCCGTTTGTTGCATTGTAAAATGTTAATTACATCCGGAGATATTGTAACCTCAAGTTGACGCTTGAGTACCACACCTCCGCTGTTCGATCGTGTGTATCGGAGAGCACCGAATTACGTAGGGATCCAAAGGGAACGGTGATGGACCTTAGGTACAGAAGAGACTGGAACAGCACATTACGTCCACATGCTAACACCTTTTTATTGGTCTTTTTCACTGACGCACATGTACATTACCATGAGGGGTGAGGTACACGTTCGACGGGCGTTTCATAGGACGTGGAGGACGCATAAATTGGCCAACTCGTTCTCCTGATCTTACACCTCTGGACTTCTTTCTGTGGGGTACGTTAAAGGAGAATGTGTACCGTGATGTGCCTACAACCCCAGAGGATATGAAAGAACGTATTGTGGCAGCCTGCCGCGACATTACACCAGATGTACTGCGGCGTGTACGACATTCATTACGCCAGAGATTGCAATTGTGTGCAGCAAATGATGGCCACCACATTGAACATCTATTGGCCTGACATGTCGGGACACACTCTATTCCACTCCGTAATTGAAAACGGAAACCACGTGTACCTCACCCCTCATGGTAATCTACATGTGCGTCAGTGAAAAAGACCAATAACAAGGTGTTAGCATGTGGACGTAATGTGCTGTTCCAGTCTCTTCTGTACCTAAGGTCCATCACCGTTCCCTTTGGATCCCTACGTAATTCGGTGCTCTCCGATACACACGATCGAACAGTGGAGGAGTGATACTCAAGCGTCAACTTTAGGTTACAATATCTCCGGATGTAATTAACATTTCACAATGCAACAAACGGCACTGATTACGTATTTGTTTATATGTTCAGATGTGCTAACAAAATTAACGGAGTTCCATTTAAAAAAACGTAGGTTGGTGTTAAAAAACATACTTCCGTGCATTTTTTTATGGTTTGTATTAACCAATTACACTAGCCCCTCTCCTCACGTTCGGTCTGTGGAATCTATTCGTCAGTATTTAATGTGGTTTACGAAATATATCCAGCGGTACCGTTAGGTGACTCCCCCTTTATGAGGCACCGGGCACATTTATTAGGAAGTATTTTTTCATGACTGAGTAAGTTTTGGACATTAAACTGCGTCAGAGAGATCTTGCAAATCTCACATAAGCTAAATGTGACGCAGCTCCTGCGCATCGTTGCAGAAATGTTTTAAGCAATGAAAGAAACAAATAAGTCGTACTCTAATTTGATCTACTAAGTGCACACTGCTGGTCATTAAAATTGGTACACCACCAAGATGACGTGCTACAGACGCGAAATTTAACCGAGAGGAAGAAAATACTGCGATATGCAAATGATTAGGTTTTCAGAGCATTCACACAAGGTTGGCGACGGTGGCGACACCTACAACGTGCTGACATGAGGTGAGTTTCCAATCGATTTCTCAGACACAAACAGCAGTTGACCGGCGTTGCCTGGTGAAACGTTGCTGTGATGCCTCGTGGAAGGAGGAGAAATGCGTACCATCACGTTTACGACTTTGATAAAGGTCGGATTGTAGCCTATCGCGATTGTGGTTTATTGTATCGCGATATTGCTGCTAGCGTTGGCCGAGATCCAACGACTGTTAGCAGAATATGGAATCGGTGGGTTCAGGAGGGCAATACGGAACGCCGTGTTGGAACCCAACGGCCTCGTATCACTAGCAGTCGAGATGAGAGACATCTTATCCGCATGGCTGTAACGGATCGAGCAGCCACGTCTCGATCGCTGTGTCAACAGATGGGGACGTTTGCAAGACAACAACCATCTGCACGAACAGTTCGACGATGTTGGTAGCAGCATGGACTATCAGCGCGGAGACCATGGTTGCAGTTACCCTTGACGCTGCATCAAAGACAGGACTGCCTGCGGTGGTGAAATCAGCGACGAACCTGGGTGCACGAACGCCAAAACGTCATTTTTTCGGATGAATCCAGGTTCTGTTTACAGCATCACGATGGTCGCATCTGTGTTTGGCGACATCGCGTCGAACGCACATTGGATGCGTGTATTCGTCATCGCCATACTGGCGTATCACCCGGCATAATGGTATGGGGTGCCATTGGTTACACGTCTCGGTCACCTCTTGTTCACATTGACGACACTTTGAACAGTGGACGTTACATTTCAGTCGTGTTACGACCCGTGGCTCTACCCTTCATTCGATCCCTGCGAAACCCTAAATTTCAGCAGGATAAAACACGACCGCATGTTCCTTGTCCTGTACGGGCCTTTCTGGGTACAGAAAATGTTCGACTGCTGCCCTGGCCAGCACATTCTCCAGATCTCTCATCAACTGAAAACGTCTGGTCAATGGTGGCCGAGCAACTGGCTCGTCACAATACGCTAGTCACTACTGTTGATGAACTGTGGTATCGTGTTGAAGCTGCATGGACAGCTGTACCTGTACACGCCATCCAAGCTCTGTTTGACTCAATGCCCAGGCGTATCAAGGCCGTTATTACGGCCAGAGGTGGTTGTTGTGGGTACTGATTTCTCAGGATCTATGCACCCAAATTGCTTGAAAATGTAATTGCATGTCAGTTCTAGTATAATATATTTGTCCAATGAATATCCGTTTATCATTTGCATTTCTTCTTGGTGTAGCAATTTTAATGGTCAGTAGTGTATTATCCAAAGTTGAGCGAGATATCTTGCTTGGCAGAGAGAGAAAAAGCTACTTTCTTCCTTCAGTGCTGTGCTCCAGTGTACGCTGCAGCGTTAAGCGTCGATCGAGAGGTAATATCCATGGAAAGTGTGATGTATTCTTCCTGCAAAACTACGAAGAAAACGCCAAAGTAAATTAACGTGAAATATGTGTCCGGCGAGCGGACTGTGTACGAGACTCGGGGTGTGGTCGGCGCCCTACTTACACAAGTAGTCACATATTTGCTTACGCTGGGCCGCGGTACCTTGCCGCGACTCCGGCGAGGCCCTCACTACAGGCCGCACTCCTCGCGTCAGCACCGCGACATCAGCGCCCTCAGAGACAGGTAAACAAGCGAGCGAGCTCAACACCGTGGACTGCAGAAGATCAAACACGCGAAGCACTTCCGGTAAGGAAATGAAACGCTACCGGTTAGGAGAATCACAAGTAACTAGAATGGAAAACACCATACAGGACATCAGAATGTATGTTTGAAACACAGCCGCAAACAGAAAAACACTGAAATAAGCCTTAGGAGAGATCAAAGAGAAGCTAAATGTGCGGATTCATCAACAGTCGAGGATGTAAACATAAAATTATTAGATCCGCCGCGGAACTTGGTTATTATGAGAGGTATTGGACAGGATGGCAATACCAGCCCTTGAGACCAAAATCACATTGTTTTAAGTAGAAAATGATAGAGTCAAATAAGAAAAACATAAAGTGCAAGGCGTATGACCAGCTGCCTCATATGCAACAGCTGCTGCCTCAGCTGGAAATAATATTAATTACGTATTTTAGAGCACTGCAGAAGAGATAAAACATGCAAAGGACATACTCACTATCTTCGTCTCGACAGCAGACAGCCAGGATGCCAAGTTTATGAGGAAACGATTTAACAAATCAGTTAACCGTGTGAGCCGCCCTGGTAAGCCCGCAGGACAGGACAACTAGTTGGAATTGTGGAAGTGGGCCAGAATGAGCGGCTGTCAGATACACTCCAAACGTAACACTTTATTTAGTTGTCCAAACATTACAGCGCAACTTCTAAGCTTGAGTATAGACAGAAAACGTCTTTAATTCTAAACCGACTGAAGGCCCATGACTTAAATACAACTGCTATAAATAATTTTTTTGAGACAGAAGGCTCTAGGCTTTAACCTGAAATAATATTTTAGGCCAAGCGATGTAAGACTTGACTAGTCACATAGATTAAGTTTTTTAAAAGCGGGTGAAGGCCAATAAATAACCTTTCAATAGGCAGAAGGCCCAAGCCTAAAAACTGCAACCACTTTTCCAAGGCAGAAGGCCCAAGATTTTAACCTTTAATAGTATTTAAGCGCAAGTGATGTAAGACTTGATAAGTAAGAATCCAAAATTTTAAAGTGGCTGAAGGCCCATCATTTTAAGAACAATACAACTACGATAAATTTTCAACAGCCAGGAGGCCCACAGCTTTTCTTGCAAGAATGTAATACTTGGTAAATAAGATCCTTAAAACTTAAAGCGGCTGAAGGCTGATTCTTTAAAAAAAATACACTACAATAAATTTTCAACAGGCAGAAAGCCTTTGATTTTAGAAACACAATTACAAGCATACAAATTCAAACCATCGGCTATGACCCATTAAAAACACGCAATTAAACGCCAATAAGAAAGGCGGTATATGCAACGGCGCTCAGAAGTTTCGAGGGTGTTCGGTCTGCCCTTGAAATCTAAACGTTCGCTTAGGTGAGACAAGAAGTCGGCCCAACTGTACTCGATCCGCCAGCAACACAACGAAGAGACAGTCAGAGATCTACCGACAAGACGACTTGCTAACCACCGACCAGTATAGGAGAGTTTCAAAGCCAAAGCGTTAAGAACACAGCCGCCCACAAGCAAATATACATTAAGCTGTCAAAAACTACACACCATGTCGGACCGCGACAACAAGTAAGGAAAGGACACTGCCTTAATTTACGTCAGCGATCGGGGTAGGTAACCGGAACACTAAAGGCCACAAGGCAGAAAAATCCGCTGGTGCACTTGAATTTCAAATCGACAAATATACACTCCTGGAAATGGAAAAAAGAACACATTGACACCGGTGTGTCAGACCCACCATACTTGCTCCGGACACTGCGAGAGGGCTGTACAAGCAATGATCACACGCACGGCACAGCGGACACACCAGGAACCGCGGTGTTGGCCGTCGAATGGCGCTAGCTGCGCAGCATTTGTGCACCGCCGCCGTCAGTGTCAGCCAGTTTGCCGTGGCATACGGAGCTCCATCGCAGTCTTTAACACTGGTAGCATGCCGCGACAGCGTGGACGTGAACCGTATGGACAGTTGACGGACTTTGAGCGAGGGCGTATAGTGGGCATGCGGGAGGCCGGGTGGACGTACCGCCGAATTGCTCAACACGTGGGGCGTGAGGTCTCCACAGTACATCGATGTTGTCGCCAGTGGTCGGCGGAAGGTGCACGTGCCCGTCGACCTGGGACCGGACCGCAGCGACGCACGGATGCACGCCAAGACCGTAGGATCCTACGCAGTGCCGTAGGGGACCGCACCGCCACTTCCCAGCAAATTAGGGACACTGTTGCTCCTGGGGTATCGGCGAGGACCATTCGCAACCGTCTCCATGAATCTGGGCTACGGCCCCGCACACCGTTAGGCCGTCTTCCGCTCACGCTCCAACATCGTGCAGCCCGCCTCCAGTGGTGTCGCGACAGGCGTGAATGGAGGGACGAATGGAGACGTGTCGTCTTCAGCGATGAGAGTCGCTTCTGCCTTGGTGCCAATGATGGTCGTATGCGTGTTTGGCGCCGTGCAGGTGAGCGCCACAATCAGGACTGCATACGACCGAGGCACACAGGGCCAACACCCGGCATCATGGTGTGAGGAGCGATCTCCTACACTGGCCGTACACCACTGGTGTTCGTCGAGGGGACACTAAATAGTGCACGGTACATCCAAACCGTCATCGAACCCATCGTTCTACCATTCCTAGACCGGCAAGGGAACTTGCTGTTCCAACAGGACAATGCACGTCCGCATGTATCCCGTGCCACCCAACGTGCTCTAGAAGGTGTAAGTCAACTACCCTGGCCAGCAAGATCTCCGGATCTGTCCCCCATTGAGCATGTTTGGGACTGGATGAAGCGTCGTCTCACGCGGTCTGCACGTCCAGCACGAACGCTGGTCCAACTGAGGCGCCAGGTGGAAATGGCATGGCAAGCCGTTCCACAGGACTACATCCAGCATCTCTACGATCGTCTCCATGGGAGAATAGCAGCCTGCATTGCTGCGAAAGGTGGATATACACTGTACTAGTGCCGACATTGTGCATGCTCTGTTGCCTGTGTCTATGTGCCTGTGGTTCTGTCAGTGTGATCATGTGATGTATCTGACCCCAGGAATGTGTCAATAAAGTTTCCCCTTCCTGGGACAATGAATTCACGGTGTTCTTATTTCAATTTCCAGGAGTGTAGTTAAATCCACAACACGGCGGCTAAATCTTCACCAACTCGAACACTCGCTGTTGCTCTCAGAAATACCACCAACAGGAAACCACCAACCAAGGGGACAACGTGAACAGACGTGGCTTCGGTAATTAAATCACCACTCTACTGTCATGTCCTGGGCCGGTGAGCCACGAACCTCGCAGCACTCGGAACAACCCCCACACGCTCCGACAGTGCGCAGAGACCGCCAGCGGCCCCGGCCGACTGCGCTGTGTGGAGACTTGGTTGCTGATCCGCTCCAACCGACCGACTGCCTGAACACCGCCAAGCCAGAGCTGTAAGCACCAGACCAAAGAAGGCATACGTGCAATTATCGATACACACCGCTGCTGCCACACGTAGAAAGAGGAGGAACCACGGCGTAACCGCGATAACCGCGAGAAACCAAACGCAGAGTAACAGCCAAGTTTTAAAGCAACGAATAAGCCGGGGTCAGCACGGCTCACCGTGTAAAATATGCTCTTACAGAACACAAAAAAACAGTGAAAACAAACCTGGCTGAGGAAAAATTGTCGACAATGTTAAAACAACTGCTAATACAAAGCGCGAAATACCAAAAAAGAAATGACCTCTGCTGACACTGTATGATATACAAGGTAATTTTCAGAACCGTCATTTGAATATGACTGCCGAAACACTTCACTGCCTCCAACGTCTATTTCACTTGAGAACCACGAAAGTAAGCGGAATTACGGTTAGTAGGGGGCACATAGCCAGTCGCTTTTCCCTCGCTGTATTTGCGAGTGGAACAGGAAAGGAAACGACTAGTGATGGGACAGGTTACCGTCGCCTTGCACCGCACAAAATGGTTCAAATGGCTCTGACCACTATGGGACTTAACATCTGAGGTCATCAGTCCACTAGAACTTAGAACTACTTAATCCTAACTAACCTAAGGACAGCACACACATCCGTGCCCGAGGCAGGATTCGAACCTGCGACCGTAGCGGTCGCGCGGTTCCAGACTGTAGCGCCTAGAACCGCTCGGCCACCCTGGCCGGCCTGCACCGTACAGTAGCTTGAGAAGTGTGTATGTAGATGTACGTGTAGAAGAAAGAACTGATGGATAAATGTCAGGAAACTCTTACGAACTGAATACAAAAGCGAAGTATAGATATCTGAATTCTTAGAAAAGATTAAACTTAACGACTTAGGAACGTACTTCTTGGAAGAAGTAAAATGCATAAAGCTTTTCAGACACTTAACATTAAAAATTTTAAGTGCCGTGATCTTAACCACACAAAGACATATTGTCACACGCTGCTCCAAATACACTGCCGGAAAAAATGGTACTCATAAAAAGACGGCGTCGATTTCGATCCAGTGACAGCAAACGCCATGTGGGGGATAGTGGATGCACTGATAATAGTATCTACGTCGTCCGCGTACAGATAGCATAGTGACCAGAACGCCATCTGTGTCTACTCTTTAATAGGAAGTGCTTAGTAGGGAGTGCTCACAATCAGAAGGTTCAATGTGGTGCAAACGTTCGAAGCAAGTCGACTACTATGTCACGGAGATTCACTTGTGCTTCCTACAGCTAACTGAGTGAGTTTTAAAGGGGTCAAATTGTGGTCTTCCGAGTGGCGGGATGGTCCTTTCGGAGAATTGACACACAAGTTGGAAGTGCTGTGTCAGTTGCGCAACGTTGGTGGTATCTATGTTCACGTCAACAGTCTCACACCCATTGACGAGGTTCTACATCCACAAAGCACGGACGCCGACCGGGTTCGCCGTATTGTAAGGGCAGCAGTGGCAGATTGTAAAAGTACCACTGCACAGATAAGAGGGCTTGTGAAGCGAAATGTGTCAATATGAGCTGTTGTAAAACTTTTATTAGCAGTGGACTATGGGCACAAACACCTCTAGCCCATCATTTACTCACACCACATCATCGACGATCGTGGGTCCATCGGTGCCGCCAGGGGAACACTTTGAAGATGGAATGGCGCGCCTGGTATTCGGCGATGAATGCAAATTCTGCCTGCAAGCGTGTGATGGTCGTTCGTGCGTACGATGCAGGCCTGATGAGCGCTGACTAGACCAGGATTCTCTGGCCCCATCCCAGGCCCTATGGTCCGGGGTGTGATAAGTTACAACTCTTGTTCAGTTTTGGAGTTCCTGGAGCGGACTATAACCAGCGTTAGGCACTTGCAGAATCATGTTAGATCCGTTATTTTTCCGTTCCTGCAACAGGAGAGTGATTTGTTCTAGCACGGTAATACTCGCCAATACTCTGTCCGTGGAACTTAACATGCTCTGTAAGCCTTGCAGCAACTTCCCTGGCCAGTACAGTCTCCGGACTTGTCTCTACACGAGCACGTGGGGATGTGATGGGACGGGAAATGATTTGTGAGACTCGTCAGCCAATAACTGTTACAGAACAACGTGAACAGGTCGAGCAGTCATGGCATAATATATCCCAGAACAGTATTCGCCATCAGTGCGATCGATTGTATGCCAGCGTCAAACCGCCCAGTTGGCCGTGCGGTCTGACGCACGCACGTCTTCCCGTGCGGGAAGGAGTGCCGGTCCCCGGCAAGAATCTGCCTAGCGGATTTGTGTCTAGGTCCGGTGTGCCGGCCAGTCTGTGGATAGTTGTTAGGCGGTTTTCCATCTGCCTCGGCGAATGCGGGCTGGTTCCCCTTATTCCGCTTCAGCTACGCTATATCGGCAATTGCTGCGCATACAAGTTCTCCACGTACGCGTACACCAACATTACTCTACCACGCAAACATAGGGGTTACACTCGTCTGGTGTGAGACGTTTCCTGGGGGAGGGGGCGGGGGGTGTCCACCGGGGGCCGAACCGCACAGTAACCTTAGGTTCGGTGTGGGGCGGCGGAGGGGTGAAGTGGACTGCGGTAGTCATAACATAACATAACATGCCAGCGTCAGCGCTTGCACTGCCTCTCGTGGTGGCTGCACCAGGTACTAATATGTGTGTTCACCATGTGTCTATACCTGTTACCTCTTTACTGCTTGTGGTATTGATCTGTAAATGTAAACATTCAATGTACACGATATGCACTGTTGTAGCAATAAAATTTGAATTGTAAACCTCTAAAGTTGTGTACTAATTTTTTACCGGTTGTATGTGTGTCAATTATAGTCAACAGGGTCAGTAGGAGAAAGGATATATGGACATTATCGTAAGAGAAAGTGCAAAAATATTGCAAAGAAGTTGTGACTTACTTAATGTCTCTCCAATGGCAGTTTGCTAGGAAAGTCTATGTAGGGTAAATACAGTCACGTCAACACTGTGTATTGTGCATTCTCTTCAACTAAAACCGAATCAGACTTCACATCACGAACAACGAAACAAAAAGAAAAGCTCTAATTACACTTCTTAGGAGAGGTGACGTGCAGTGACAGATCAACAGACCACAGGAATATTATCGACAAATGAAAAGGGTACTGTATGCTATACTTTCTGCCAGAAGAATCATTCCCGTTACATCAATCCCAGTTTTTTTAGTCTGTCAGAATGTGACAAGTCAATTACGCAAGGGCATATGGCAGCGGAAGTAAGCACAGAAATTACGGCCCAAGTATTTGAAAGTGCAATGCTACAATCGTAACTCGGCGCTAGAGTTGAAGAACTCGAAGATAAATTATTGACCATCAGACGGACTGTAATAGAGTTCTGGCCATAGGAAACAGCATTAAGACACATCCAATCCCCTATAATAACATATAAAAATAAAAATATCGCAAACACAGGTCACAGGTCCACAGTCGATGAATCTAACAAGAATCACAAACGATTTGAACTTGTGGAATCTGGATCAAGAGGAATAACTTGCGGTAACATTTCACAAGCCACCCACGTTACAATTATGGATAGATAGATATCTAGCGATCACAGGCCGTGCAGACCACGCGAAGCTTCCACAAACTGCCTCCATTCCTCCCTGCTTTGTGCCCGGTTTCTGCAGGTGTCTTCAGTTCCCAAGGCTGCTAGGTCCTTCGCCAGGTCGTCCATCCAGCGCTGCCTTGGTCGTCCAATGGGGCGTTTGGTGTTTGCCTTCCCCTCCAGTGCCATCTTCGGTTGTCTTCCATCTGGCATAAGGGCTACATGACCCATCCATTGTATTCTTTGGCTCTTTATCTTCTGTAGGACAGTTGGTTGTCGCATTAGAAGGTGTATTTTCTCGTTTTTCCTCCTCCTCCATTCTCCGTTATCTAAAACTGGTCGCCACATCTTCCTCATTACTCTTCTTTCAAAGAAATATTAATAGCTTTTACTTTTCTCGCTTGGTCGTGCTCCATGTTTCTGATCCGTACATTACTGCTGGGCATATCACTGTGTGTAGATTTTCATCTTACTGCTCGCTGAGATCGATTTAGAGCCGAGCGTGAATTTCATTCCCACTGCTATTCTTTCCGTGATGTAAATTTTTATGTTGTCCGTGGTAAACCGAGACCCCAAATATTTGAACTGGTCTGCCCTCATAAAACTCATGCCATTTATCTCAAATGGTTCAAATGGGTCTGAGCACTATGGGACTTAACTTCTGAGGTCATCAGTCCTCTAGAACTTAGAACTACTTAAACCTAACTAACCTAAGGACATCACACACATCCATGCCCGAGGCAGGATTCGAACCTGCGACCGTAGCGGTTGCGCAGTTCTAGACTGTAGCGCCTAGAACCGTTCAACCACCCCGGCCGGCGCCATTGATCTCAAGAAATTCTTCCTGCTCTTGTCTTCTTCCTAATTGCATTAACTCTGTTTTGTCTTGATTCACTTTGAGCTCTACCTTCTGTGCATAATTGTCCATTTTCTGGTATATTCCTCTCAACTCGTGCTTTGATTCACTTAGTAGTACTATGTCATCTGCACAATAATTATGGAGCAAAAAGTCCGTCCACGCTAGCTGAGTGGTCAGCGCGACAGAATGTCAATCCTAAGGGCCTGGGTTCGGTTTCCGGCTGGGTCGGAGACTTCCTACTCTCAGGGACTGGGTGTTGTGTTGTCCTACTAATAATCATTTCATCCCCATCGACGCGCAAGTCGCCTAAGTGGCGTCAAATCGAAAGACCTGCACCCGGCAAATGGTCTACCCGACGGGAGACACTAGCCACACGACATTGTAACGTCAAACAACAGACAAACTACCAGACGGTAGAGTAGAGGTGTAAGAGAACGAAACAAAGAAGGGAAATGGTGAAAAATAAGAAATAACTTGACCACACTAACAAGTATAGATACTACGTAACAGGTTGAAGCAATGTTTCCTACTCATACTTGTAAAGATGTAGACTTGAACACGAAACTTGATAAAGAAGAAGACGAAAGAATGATGCATATCGCCCTCTGATACATAACAAGAACAGGGCATTCAGAGGGGAAACAATTACATACCCCATAACAGATGCAGCAGATAAACTCTGAAGGCCTACGCATAGAATTTAAAGCTTTATGTGTCTTGCTACGTTAAGTCTACATAAAAGGATCAGAATCTCTGGATCTACATGTGTATAGAGGCTGAATTCGAGCCCTGCTTCGGAGGCTCGCCCTCCCCCACGTCCCACCATGCGGTTGATCATACTGTGACATGAAAGTCACAAATCGACGTTTGTTATTTTATTACTTTACTGCTTATTTCTTGGCTATTATTTTGAGGTCAGTCATAGCTGAGTAACTCAGGAATAAGGCTCCAAATTGTTTTATTAGAAACGAGCTGGTCCCGGTGTTCATCCTGTAATCTAACTTAACCACTGCCGTTCAGTGATCGTGAATTTGGAGAAAGAGAAGTGACGGCTTTGACCTGGGCGCTTCGGTTGGCGGAAGTCGGTTACGGTAGACCCCTGCTCATCATGATGTCGGCAAATGCCAGCGGTTTTCCCTTTTGAACGCAGTCTGCCACGAAGCCACTGCAAGTCCCTGGTGTTTCACAGAGCGTGACGAATTCACCTCACTGTACGCATACCTAAGAATGGGTCGCCGTGGCTCTGTTCGGCCACCACGGGAAGAAAGTTCTTCGCCTTTCACTCAGAATTTTGTTATACAATGAAATTCGTTTTGCCTACCACCGTGGTTGAGCGCTGAAGGATCGACCATTGAGAGGAGTATTGCTAGCAGCCGATGCCAACCTCCAGCCGACACCAACCTCTAGTATGTTACGATACATTCTATAACCCACAAGAATGAGAATTTTCTGCAAGGCTCCCTGCATTCACGTAAGGAAACAAAACTCTCGCCGGTCACTCTGGCAATGACAGGGCATCCTCAAACCCATGTAGAGTTTTTTAAAAAGTGGGGAGTTGGGTTTGATAAAGCGTAATTGCAGACGCCTTACATCTCGTGCTCCTGACATCGTCAGGGCAGCCATTTTATGTCGCCATCGCCGCCTTCCTTATCCAGTGCTGTCTGGCGCTATTCGGAGCACACTTGCTTTTCACGAAAGCGTGATCCACTTTTTATGCGGATTACAATTTGCCAAATATTGCTACAAAACTTTTATTACACGATTATTTGTATTTTTGTGTGAGTCTTGTACTCGTTAACTGCGTGTTTACGAGATGTACAGATTAGAAAAGCTTACTGCTTTTTTGCCAGCAGTCTTCCAAGGGACCTCCACACAGTGTTAGGGAGATTTTGTGATTTCAAGTGAGATTCTAGAGAACTCTGTTCTCCATTATTGTATGTGTTTTTATACCCATTTACATTCTCTGTCATTTAATGTGGTTTGAGCATATTGTAACACGTGTATATTGCTATTGTCTATTGTCAAACCACAATTTATGAAAGATGTTTATATTTTATTAATAGGATTAAGTAGGAATAATTAATATTTGTCATTTTGGAAATAATTGTGGTAGCAGGGAATGTCTGCACCAGAGTATTGTTGGCGGGAGAGACCGCACATTGATATAATTTTAAAAAGGGCGGGAGAGACCGCGAATGGATACATTTTAAAAAAAGAGCGGGATGGACCGCGCATTGATACGTTTTGTAATGGTAGCAGGGATTGTCTGCACCAGAAAGCATTGTTGGCGGGAGAGACCGCACTTTAGCGTTCGTAGGAAGTCAGTAGTGAGCGAGATGTGAAACGAGTCGGTAGCAGGTCAGAAACGAGAGGTTGAGAGGAGCGGTGTGCCTGCCAGCCACCAGATATGATTTACAAGAGATTATAAACGGATGTACAGAGACATCAGCTAACTATTATCATATGAGGAACTAATATTACTGAATTTCTTTTTGAGAAACTCAAGACTACTGAGGGTATGTTTGCGCAATGCCAGTTGTAAGGTTATTGTAAAAAGTAAGTCCCATTTGAAAGCTTGTAAAATCATTTCATTACCAACAGTAAATATTTGAAGAATCGTTTTCAGAATATAATTAATTTGTGCCAGGAATATTGCATTACTGATCATTATCCATCCCAAAAACCATCAACGTAAAATTCTGCAAAACTTTATTGTTGTCAAGAAAAAGTTTAACTATGAATTGCGGAACTTCAATCAAATTAATTAACGAATAACGTCAGCTTTACTATTAAAGAATAACGTCAGCTTTGGTAATAAATACAGCCACTTATTATGACAGCCCACCAGCAGCTAAAAGAGTATAGTAAAACAGAGTATGTATATTCATGTCGCAGTTCGATGTAGCAGTCAGGATGGTGATCCAGTAACAGTAAAAAAGGTAAGGAACAGTTTTGGGTTATTGCAGGTAACGACCGAGGGCCACGACGACGACACATTCTATGTTTCGTCGAAATAACCAACAAATCTCTTTTAAAAAGCAGAATTTTTAATTTGTATGCGAAGATTGCACTTATTATTATTGAGGAAGAGAATTAATTTCAAAGGGAAGATTTCATTTGTTATTATTAAGCAAGAGAGAGAAATCCTAAGGGAAGGTTTGATAAGTTATTGTAGAAGGGAAGGTTGGGTAACGAAACAGAGAGAGAGGAGACGGGAAGGTGTCACTATAAACATGTAGTTTATTCATATTTGGCTAGGCGACTTTTGAAATGTAAGTAAAACCAGTTTACCTGCATTTCTAGTGCGTTTGTCTCATTGCGACAGTGTTATGTTCCAATACAGAGGCAAAACTTTCTGACCATTCAGCTTACTTGCAGATATAGTGATCAGTTGTTTTGCTGATGTATAACGGCCACAGCACTCGCTCGTGTGATAAGTTGTCGAAAGTGTTGTAAGTAAGGAGAGATGATCACCACATTGTGCAGGAAGGAAATCTATAGGGTGTTTCAAAACCCGACGGCAAAACTTCAGGAATGGATTTCACATACAACAAGATGAAAAAAGACTATGTCAACATCGGCCCGGAAATGTGCTGTTCCAGGTTTATTCGATCTTCAGTTCCTACAAACTGCACTGAACGTCTGCAAAGTAAGCTGGTACACTCTATATATGTATCTGAGAAAAAGTTCAATGAAAATTCCTTGTGCCTGACTACAAATGTCCGTTCGTTTCCCCCCTTGTAATGGGGAAACCTTGCGCTCCAAAATTGCCAATAAAGATTTTAGAGGAAGAACTGGACCCCAGAATTTGGATCGTTATTCACCAGTTATTGCACACACAATGATTTACTCATAAAAGGGCTTCAGAAAACAAGTAATAATCGTTACATGAAAGTATAATTGTTCTTTAAACTCAAGCAAAATTAACGATTTTAAAACAACATTTCAACAATGCAAAGTTTTCAGATCGGAAAAAAATAATAATTTAATTTAGTTTAATAAAGTAAGTTCAAAGTTTTTTAGATGACATTAAGAAAAATCCCTTAGAGGACAAGAGAGCAGTAGGTAACCAACCAGTGACAATTTTAGCAGTTAACAAACGATTGAACGATTATGACAATTCCCAAAATTAATTTATAACAGATAACAAGCCCTGAAGGACACAGTCATGCTAATAATAATTCGGCCGTAGAAGGAACGAAATGATGGCAATAAAGGGCAAGAACTCAATCCAAGAAAACAAGGGGATCACAAACCCCTGCTTACAAGAACAATTTTCAACAATTCATGATAACCGCCGTTATCGGGGATAAGAGACCCACATACTCTTAGTGAATACCAGAGCCGAATTTCTCGATGCACACCAACATTTTTAGGAAAGCATTAACACACGAACCTTTTCTTCGTTTGGATATATAAAAATACATCAACTGTAAAAAAATATACCAATCTCAATAATACAACCCTAAAGTATGGTAATATACAAAATTAAAATCTTTCTCTTTAACACAGAAATTAATGACCGCTGGGAGAACACAGGCTATTAAAGCAAAAGCTCCAAAACTGTGTCAAAGACCCTGAAGAGTAGTGCAAGACAAATACAGCTTATCTCGTATATGAATTCGTTGCATGGAGTAGCTTCCGATGACACAGTCGCACAGAACGGTGGTCATAGTTAATGCATTGCTTGCCCGACAGCTAGACAGCTGCTGGAGGGGAAAACAGTGTACCGCCAGAGTACGGGCGTGCGAAACAAGCATTACATGCCCCAAACAGGCTCGAACACTCACGCCCGCGCATGATTGTGCATAGCCCACATAATGTCAAGTTCAGCGTAGACACCTTGCGTACAGTACATACGTTAATAAATATTAAATTACGGAGACGTCGATTGCGTGCGCACAAAATCAAATGAACACAACAAAGTCCAGAACACTCCAATGTACCCCAATGTGCGGTGACACAATGTCAACTGACTGTACAGAATATGAATTACAAACACGTGGGGATCTACAGCCGAATCGTCTGAACAGCCAAAGGAAATTTAAATCTTAAAACGCTTACTTGGAAGCTGTATTTAAATTTTCCACAAAGCTAGTTCACAAAATATCCAGTTACAAATGTGCCTTACAGTCACTGCTTATCAGGTACAGAGGCAACATCCAAAACTTCCCACAAAACATCTAGAGGAATAAAAAGACTGTAAATACGACCTCTTCTTGACAATACACAGTGCTGCCTTAAACAGACTAACTGCCAGCACTGAGAAAAGGTAAAACAGTATATACCCACAATGATCACACATTTACAAGGAAACAATGCTGACTGCACAGGCAATTAAAAAGCATCCCATATATACCATCGCTATTCGCTACGGATACATTTAACATTCCTAGTACTTACATAACACTTTAAAGCAGACTCCACACCATCATTACTCACCATGGATATGCCGAAAGCCGCATATTTAACTGGCGACCAGTGTATTTCAACTGCGCTTGTTGAAGTACAGTCAGGTCCACACCACGCTAATTTATAATTTGGTTACTTGTGTAACACTTGTAACCAGAGACGTACATTTTCCTCCAGTAAATAGCAATTGTCAGCATGGACGGCATAACAGTAACATGTTCGAATAAATAGGTAACTGAGTTTTCGGACACATATTAAAAAAAAAAAAAAAAGGTTCAAATGGCTCTGAGCACTATGGGACTTAACATCTGAGGCCATGAGTCCCCTAGACTTAGACCTACTTAATCCTAAGTAACCTAAGGACATCACACACATCCATGCCCCAGGCAGGATTCGAACCTGCGACTGTAGTAGCAGCTCGGTTCCGGACTGAAGGGACACATATGGATATGGAACTTTTTTCTTCTTGTGACATGAGAAAACCATCCCTGATCTTCCTTCGACTTTTGAGGAACCCTGTATAACGCTTACATTTCCATGTTTCCCATAATGGCCTTAAAATTTTTACAGATTAATGCAGTGAGAAGTTTCTTTGTATTGACTGATCTTAGAAAATTTGCAGAAGAAGTAGGAGGTAATCTACATGGATACTCTGCAAATCACGTTTAAGTGTCTGGCAGAGGGTTCATCCAACCACCTTCACAATTCTCTATTATTCGAATCTCGTATAGCGCGCGGAAAGAATGAACACCCATATCTTTCCGTACGAGCTCTGATTTCCCTTATTTTATCGTGGTGGTCGTTCCTCTCTATGTAGGTCGTTGTCAACAAAATATTTTCGCTTTTTTAGGAGAAAGTTGGTGATTGGAATTTCATGAGAAGATTCCGTCGCAACGAAAAACGCTTTTCTTTTAATGATTTTCTGCCCAAATCCTGTATCATTTCTGTGACACTCTCTCCGGTATTTCGTAATAATACAACAAGTGCTGCCCTTCTTTGAACTTTTCCGATGTACTCTGTCAGTCCCATGTGGTAAGGATCCCACACCGCGTAGCAGTATTCTAAAAGAGGGCAGACAAGCGTAGTGTAGGTCTGTTACATTTTCTAAGTGTTCTGCCAATAAAACACAGCCTTTGGTTAGCCTTCCCCACAATATCTTCTACGTGTTGCTTCCAATTTAAGTTCTTCGTAATTGTAATACCTAGGTATTTAGTTGAATTTACGGCCTTTAGATCTGACTAATTTATCGTGTAACCGAAGTTTAAAGGATTCCTTTTAGCACTCATGAGGATGACCTCACACTTTTCGTTATTTAGGGTCAACTGACAGTTTTCGCACCATTCAGATATCTGTTTTAAATTGTTTTGCAGTTTGTTTTGATCTTCTGATGACATTATTAGTCGATAAACGACTGCATCATCTGCAAACAACTGAAGACGGCTGCTCAGATTGTCTCCCAAATCGTTTACATAGATAAGGAACAGCAAAGGGCCTATACCTTGGAGAACGTCTGAAATCACTTCTCTTTTACTCGATGACTTTCCATCAATTACTACGAACTGTGACCTCTCTGACAGGAAATCGCAAATCCACTGAAATAACTGACGATATTTCATAAGCACACAATTGCACTACGAACCGCTTGTGTGGTACAGTGTCAAAAGCCTTACGGAAATCCAGGAATACGGAATCGATCGGAAATCCCTTGTCAATAGCACTCAGCACTTCATGTGAATAAAGAGCTAGTTGTATTTCACAGGAACGATGTTTTCTAAACCCATGTTGACTGTGTGTCAATAGACCGTTTCCTTCGAGGTAATTCATAATATTCGAACACAATATATGTTCTAAAATCCTGCTGCATATCGACGTTAACGATATGGTCTATAATTTACTGGTTACTCCTACTACCTTTCTTGAATATTGGTGTGATCTGTGGAACTTTCTAGTCTTTGGGTACGGAACTTTTGTCGAGCGAACGATCGTATGTGACTGTTAAGTATGGAGCTAATGCATCAGTAAAATTGGAAAGGAACCTAATTGGTATACAGTCTGGACCAGAAGACTTTCTTTTGTTAAGTGATCTGAGTTGCTACACTACTCCGAGGACATTTACTTCTACGTTACTCATGTTGGCAACTGTTCTACATTCGAATTCTGGAATATTTACTTCGTCTTCTTTTGTGAAGGCATTTCGGAAGGCTGTGTTTAGTAACTCTGCTTTGGCAGCACTGTCTTCGATAGTAACTCCATTGTTATCGTTCGGAGGAGGCATTGATTGTTTCTTGCCGCTAACATACTTCACATACGACCAGAATCTCTTTGGATTTTCTGCCAGTTTTCGAGACAATGTTTCGTTGTGGGAACTGTTACAGGCGTCTCGCACTGAAGTCCGCGCTAAATTTGGAGCTTCTATAAAGGATCGCCAATCTTGGGGATTTGGCGTCTGTTTAAATATGGCATGTTTGTTTCGTTGTTTCTGCAACAGTGTTCTAACCCGTTTTGTGTACCAAGGAGGATCAGCTCCGTCGTTTGTTAGTTTATTTGGTACAAATCTCTCAATTGCTGCCAATGCTGTTTCTTTGAATTTATGCCACATTTGGTCTACACTTATATTATTAATTTGGAATGAGTGGAGATTGTCTCTCAGGAAGGCGTCAAGTGAATTTTTATCCGCTTTTTAGAATAGGTATATTTTTCGCTTACTTTTTCGAGGATTTGGGGATTACAATATTCAATCTCACTACGACAACCCTGTGTTCACTAATCCCTATATCGATTTCGATGCTCGTTATTCACTCAGGATTATTTGTTGCTAAGAGGTCAAATGTGTTTCCCAACCGTTTACTATTCGCGTGGGCTCATGAATTAACAGCTCGAAATAATTTTCAGAGAACGCGTTTAGCACAATTTCGGATGATATTTTATGTATTTTCGCCAACATGTCGAGGGTAAATTAAAGGCACCACCAACTATTATCGTATGAGTCGGGTACATGTTGGAAATCAAACTCAAGTTTTCTTTGAACCTTTCAGCAACTGTATCATGTGAACTGGGAGGTCGGTCAAAGGATCCAATTGTTATTTTATTCCGGTTTCCAGCAATGACCTCTGCCCATACTAACTCACAGGAAGTATCTACTTCAGTTTCGAGACAACTTAAACTACTTCTAACAGCAATAAACACGCCACCGCCAACCGTGTTTAGCCTATCTTTTCGGAACACCGTTAGGTTCTTCGCAAAAATTTCGGCTGAGCTTATATCCGGCTTTATCCAGCATTCAGTGCCTATAACAATTTGAGCATCTGTGCTTTCTATTAGCGCTTGGAGCTCTGGTACTTTCCCAAAACAGCTACGACAATTTACAACTGTTATACCAATGGTTTCTGTATCTACGTTCTTCCTGTGTTCAGCCTGCACCCTTTGTGACTGAAGCCCTTCTTGTGTTTTCGAGAGTCTCTAACCTAAAAAACCGCCCAGTCCACGCCACACCGCCCCTGCTACCCGTGTAGTCGCCTCCTGTGTCTAGGGGACACCTTACCTACTCAGCGGAACCCGAAATCCAACCACCCTTTGGCGCAATTCGAGGAATCTGCAGCCTACACGGTCGCAGAACCGTGTGAGCCTCTATATCAGAGGTTCGCAATCGGTCCTGTCGACTATGCTGCAAATGGTCAGCTCTGCTTTCATCTAGCAAGCAAGACTGGCAGCCTTTACCACTTCTGTTAGCCATTCGAAATCAGAGAGAATCTCTTCTGATTCAAAGTGAGACACATCGTTGGTACCGACGTGAGCAACCACTTGCAGTTGGTTTCACCCTGTGCTCTTCATGGCATCCGGGAGGACCCTTTCCACCTCTGGAATGACTCCACCCGGTGTGCACACAGAGTGCACATTAGTTTTCTTACCGTCCTTGTCAGCTAAATACCTAAGGGGCCCCATAACATGCCCAATGTTGGAGCTCCCAACTATCAATAATCCCATCCTCTGTGATTGCCCAGATCTTGCAGGCTGAGTGGTTTTTCCTGCAACAGGACAGGCGACAGCATCCGGCTCAGCGACATTGTCAGCCACAGACAGCACCTGGAACCTGTTTGTCAGACAAACCCCAGAGTCCTTACGTGCGGCCGCGTGGGAAGTCTTCCAGTGCCTGTTTCGCCCCGGGGCGACCTCCCACTCGACCACAGGTGAGAGGTCTGCCTCAGTGCGAGCAGTAACTAGGTTTGCCACCGGTGAGGACCGATCAGAGGACTCTGATGTGCTGAACATCCGTTGAATCCCCACGGCTGGCCCACAACAGTGGCGCCCATCCACTGCAGCGTCAAGCTGTGTAACCGAAGCCATCACAGCCTGGAGCTGAGAGCGAAGTGTCACCAACTCGGCTCGCATCTGCACACAACAATCGCAGTCCCTGTCCATACTAAAGACAGTGGAAAATTAAACTAGTCAGATAAACCGACTATCGGCACATGCTGCGCAACTCTACTGTAGACCCTGACGAAAATGCACGAACTGTGTTTAGTAATATGCAGATATTCAAAATCGTAACTACCGAAGCACTCAAGTGAAACTAAATAATTTGCCTCTGATTATTAACTTTTAATATGTCCCAAAATCGGTTTACTATCTGACACAAACGGAAACGCGAGAACTGTGGCTATTAGATGTTAAATTTACACGCAGAAACTCAAGAAACAAAACTATTATAGCACACAGATGATACAATAAAATTCGCTCCTGGTTAGGAACTCATAGATGACATGAAAGCGGTTACTTCCCTGTTGCTGCATCTGTCTCGGTCAGCTACTGCTGCCTGACAGGCGCCAATCTGTTGTCTAAATGGGAAACTAATGAATTTTCCCCAGATTTCAGCTACATCATTAGATCACCAAATGCTAAAGTAGTTATTGTAGTCGGAAGCAGAGTTATATTGATGAACGAAATCTCGTAATGCATGGCGAACTTTCGGCTTCTGTTGCATTTCGGTACCAAAACAGCGAATGTATTCTCACAGATTCAGCGGCCACTACCGATGCGTTTTATGCATGCCACAATGCTTTCAACAGTCACACAGGGGATTTTCAGAATTCTTTGCTTGTTGCGTACAAACTATTTGTGTCACAGAAAAAAATGAACCGAACCTTTTTTTAGTAAATTTGATATAATTAAACTTTGTACTGGGATACGTTTTCGATATAGATCACAGTTTTTGACTTTTGCAAGAAAAACATGTTTGGAGGTCATTATTGTACGCTTTTCTCGACTATTTCGAAAATTACGGATTCTACCGATGAATTACGTAAGATTTCTTACAAAAAGCGCTGTTCATTTTTTCTTTACGACAAATAATTTTGCGTGTAGTGAGTGAGAGAATGTGAAAATCTTGTGCATGGTATCTGAAGGCGTTGTGGTAGGAGCCGATGAATCATCCGGTTTATCCAAAATGGTCTGACCATACAGAAACGTACATGGAAAAGAATGAGGAAAGCCTACAGCTACGTTCACAAAACTTGTTGACAACAGCAGACATAAATGCGGAAAGTGCTCTGTAGCTTAGCAGACACACTTCTTGTATTTGCTGTGGGAAATCTAACAGCGAAACCAGATAAAAAGACCGACGTATGGAGTAAACCGTAAAATACTGACAGAGAAGGTTACAAGTAAAGATTAAAGGTGAAGTCGTTCTACCACAGGTAAAACTGAGGTCTGATTTTTGACTCATGGATGCTTCGAAAACTGCTCCCGGACGGTGATAGAGGGGATAACCAAATCTACGGGCCACTTAGATACGCGCTGCAAAATAAATACTCCCATATTTTTATAACTACACCGCTAAAGAGGAATAAACCCTAGCCATAACGAAATTTAAAAAATGAGGAACTTGTAGGAGCAGATTATATTCGTGCCGGAGTTCTCAAACAAGCACTCCGTCGTCAGGCCACGAGTGGCCTACCGGGACCTTCCGACCGCCGTGTCGTCCTCAGTGGAGGATGCGGACAGGAGGGGTGTGGGGTCAGCACACCGCTCTCCCTGTCGTTATGATGGTATTCTTGACCGAAGCCGCTTCTATTCGGTCGAGTACCTCTTCAATTGGCTTCACGAGGCTGAGTGCACCCAGAAAAATGGCAACAGCGCACAGCGGCCTGGATGGTCATCCATCCAAGTGCCGACCACGCTCGACAGCGCTTAACTGCAATGATCTCACGGGGAACCGGTGTATCCACTGCGGCAAGGCCGTTGACACTCTCAAACAAGCAACTAGAGTAACTAGAGTACTGAAGGATTCCTTAACGCTGAAATGGGTTCTTGGGTAGGGGTCTGAAGACAGAGACCCGCCTAATTCTAAAAGCTATGGCCCAAGCAATTTGATTAATACACTTGTACAGTGTCTATAATGACTTCTTTGTAAAATGTTACAATCGCGAAAAGGGAGCTTCACGGTCTTAATCACTGCCGATTCTAGGAAATGGAAATGTATTGAAGATGGTTTCATCATGGGAGCATTTGATTATTTGTGGTGGCCCTAGTAGTTTCCCTTGATCCCTTAACTACAGGAACCCCAATGTCAGTAAAACAGCTTCATCGATTACTGTAGGAGTATAGTTGCAGGATGGGCAGCCTGTGAACAAAAAGTAATAAACGGAAGCACTAAGAGGTTCCAAACGTGGTTGATTTGACCTGCCAGTATTTTGGAATATGGCAATCAAAATTCTCCTGCGCCAACTGGAAAAAGATGACCATGTCAGTGGTGTGGTGGCATATTTCGATGATGTCTTGGCTATGATATTGAGGAACACAGAAAACCACTTACATTCTTCTTAAAGGTGTAGCGTCATTAAGAAGATATTCTATAGTTAAATTAGAAAACATCTCCATCACCAGACAAACTGTCATATGATACCTTGGATTTCAACTGGACGAAAGTTGTAGATCCACACAACACATTCAGAAAACGCATATAAACCACGTAACATCACGTACAAAACTGCCCGCATCTCCACAGGCAACTGAAACCTGCCTCTGAATGAGGTAAGGACCTACGCGACGCTATTTTCACATCCATCATAGGCTTCACAACAAGTGTCTGGGCGAACAGAGTTCAGAGCGCGCGGAACGGGCAAATCCTGCGACGTGCACACAGAGATGTGCTCCTCAGGTTCACAGGGGCCTTTGGTATCACGCCAGTCAGTGCTTTACTGGTTGTCCTGCGAATTTTCAAGCAGTCATTACGCTGAGAGGTCAGTCAGCCTACTGTTGGTTACGAAAGGGGATTTGACGTAAGTCCAATAGCTCTTCGACCGAAGAGTAGCACCTAAGGTGCAGCTCCTGAACTGTAAAGTGAGTACATGGCAGAATGAACAGGACAACAGCGCATCCACTTTACCCTATAATTCATATCCATTGACCAAGTGAACCGCAGTCACTGAATGATACATTGACTAAGGGGGCAGAGATCATATCCAGCTTTCCTGTATAGATTTGGCAGGAAAGACAATGATGTCTGTCAGTGTGGTCCTACGGAAACACCCAACTACTTTTTCTTTAACTGTGGCCCCTATAATGGAATTAGGGAACCAATAGGGAATAACTAACTACAAAGTTTACGAATAGTGGTCAGTAAGGGAAAATACAGATATTATTCACAGGCATGGGAAAGACAAATGTGCCTGGATACGAGAATTACAAAATGTCCGACAATTATAAAATCCCTCCCATCTTGTAGATCACCACCATTGAAGTGTGAATGAGATTAATGACGTGCTAGCGAGTGCATCTAGTATTGTGAATACGAGTAGGTGCATGTCCAACCAAGATCACTGCAACACACGAGGCAGACCCACTGTACCTGAGAAACAAGGCCGCGAAACTAAATAAGGACAGATCTGCTTAGAAATTGCTGTATTTGTAGCGAACATGTTGTACAAAATGACTAATACAGATATAATGGTTGACAAAAATATCAAGTATTTGTGATTTGTGTGCTTTTTAATCTACCAACTGTATTTCAAGATACAGCTGAGAGAATACTAAGCACACATTTAGTACAGCAAGCATCTGGCAGATAGCAAAGAAATAAAACTGAATAGAATAGGAAATTTCCCTTCTTATTTTACAAGATTGTATTATTACATTATGTTCCTTTAAGTTAGTAAGATGTAGTAGTTGTTACTGATATTACTGTAGTACGTGTTTTCGTGGCTTCATTTTACTGAAATCCTCAATGGTCAATGAAATCTATTTCATTTCAAACTTCTCATTCTGTTGATAAAATAGGCAGATCCTCTAGTCGTCCTCACTTTATTGTAGAGGAAATCAAATTCTTTAATAGTTCCAGCTGATAAGACTTCTCTTGTATGGTGCAACTGAGATACAAATGCCCAAGAAGTACTGGACTACAAGTGTTGGGCAGAGTAACGATTCACTGAAGACGCATTTAATTATAAAGGACCTCATGCGCTGTCCATCTAGCATCAATATCCACACTCGTGTGGGTGGCACATAAGCGTCTACTATATCTTTTATTAATCGCAGCACCTGCTACAGATCAAACTAATTGTAAATTTCTATAAGAATCTCCCGAGTTACAACGAGAGCCTCATCGGTAACTTCAAGCATAAATTTTGTTTCATGGAACTGGAAGATTTTGGTGGTTTTCTTCAAGGCTTCGCTACTGTAGTGACAAATTTTATATAAATCTATCTGTACATTAAAATGTAAAAAAACGGACTTCTGTATCAGTCGATAATCCAGCGTCATAAGTGACTTCAACCAGTATTGTTTTATTTGCCATCCTTCTTCTTCATCAGTATTTCTTAGTGCCGAAAGTAACAGCATAGTCAATAAAGGTGGATCGCACCATCACTGAAAACTCATTCAAAGTTTTTAATTTCCACCTCCGTAGCTAAGTGGGCAGCTTCAGCTCACTACTATGCGGAGGACCTGGGTTCGATTCCCGATACTATCAGAGATCTCTGGTAAGACATCATGGGAACTGGGACTGCTGCCGGACAGGTAGAACTCGAATAACGATAGAAAAACCAGCGTCTGTATTTCAATATAACTTCGTTTTTTTTAGCACATATTAACAGTTTCGACATCACGTGATGTCATATCTTATTTATACCGCAATTTCTATTGATTACCTCAATGAAAAAGAATTGCAATATAAGTAACACACTATTCCTGTTTTGTAACCTGTCGTCTAGGGGTAGCGTCTTTGATTCATAATGGTAAAAACTTCCTCAGTCCCTCGTTCGAAACACGCCATCCCTTAAATTTTGATTAATGATGTGAGCGTGTAGGTTTTCTATTATGTCATTCTGTGCAATGGATTCATCTGAGATGTACCCTTTACCCTGTGGCTCCTGCAAGATGCAATTTCCACCCCCACATTACTACAGAAGTCAGACAGACGCTCCTAACGTTCTAAAGAGAAATGCCTGAAAAACTTTCAGCAATAAATATCTTCTGGAGTCGTCCACTGTAAGGAAATGTCACAAAAATGCACAAAAATTTCTTACGTAACTAGTGGGATACTTGGGTACTGGAGTAGTGGTAGTTAGTACAAGAAAAACATGAAACTAACGAAAATTATTATTTATTTTTTCAAAATTTCTGAGGTATGACAATGACACTTTTAGTTGTCAACTTAACACGTTATATCCTGGTTCTTTTCGGAATGTGAAGTTACCCATTAAGGATGGGATTCGCTAACGAAATTTCTACACGAAGTTTAAGATTTTTATTGACTTAGCACAATGGCTGAGAGGTGTGCCTACTCAACTTGAATAATTATCCGTTAGAATGTTGCTAGGTACGGTCGAGGCTGTCGTGTGAAAATGCAGTAAAGTATATAGTTGTGGAGGAAATATGGGGCTCGCAAGAGCTGTAGCGCACAATACTGTAGGCTGCGATGACAGCTGTCTGCGCCGCTCGCTGCTGACAAATAAGATAATTCTGGTTCTATCTGGATTGACCATCGCCAATCAAACTCACCCTACGCCTTGATGAAGTCAAGGACTCTTATTCGCCCCTAGTCTAACTATTGGCGTGGTACACTAGTCAGATAACCAGTCCACCGCGATGCCACTCAAAAATTCGCTCGCAGGCTTTTAACTATAACTCTGTCCGTTCACACCACACAATAAGTGTGTCGGCCAACACAGTGAACAACGCTTAATGGCAAGGACAGTCGCACTTCGACTCACTCTCGACAGAGGTGCTCTCCCAGTGAAGTACTGAGGAGAGACTTGTTCCTTGCTCTTTGAGTACACGTACTAGTGACAACGGAATGGCCCCTATTCACACCAGACGTGACGGGGTATATCTTTCAATCCCTTCGATTACTCTTTCAGCTTAAGGCGTCAGAAATATCGTCTGCCAATCAGCATTGCTCTTCTAAAACGGGAGAATGACGTTTCGTTTAAGGCGACCAATCCAGAAATCTCTAGTATCGGCGTTTGGCGTTTGCTGTCTCCCTGTGAAAATCTCTGAAACTGCGTACTATGTGTAAAGAATGAGTAGGCTGGCCGCTCCCACACAATGTAGCGGAATTTGCCTTTAAGCCGAACACGGGGTCGTCCTTTCCCTCGGGCAAATGCTGTCTTCTCTATCGGGCGGTCACCGGCCGACGTAGATAGGTTGGCACCGGCCTCCTGGCGTGTGGTTGCCTCTCTCGAATTAAAAGCTCCTGTGACCGTCGTGTCTGGAAGGTATGTGTGAACGCCAGCCTCGAGTATTTCAACCACGGTGCGCATTTGCGATTTATTTGTTATTTGCATATCGTTTACATGAATTCATACAATATTGACTTTATCTTATCGTGTTTGGGGTCGAATGAAGCGTCCTGATGTACGGAATATGATTTTTAGGGTGGAATATGTAAGCAATGAAAGTCAGGAGACCACTGCGTCTTACATACCTCCGTCCTTCTGACATAATTTTTGTCTGGGGTTTGTCAATGCCGCGGAAAACATTGACAAATTCATTCAAAAATTGTCCTTTTAGACTTTCCAATAAACTTTTCTCCGCCATTCTTAACAATTTTTTCTAATGATTTCTTTATAACTATTGTTTCTATTTTCTTAATTCTACAATTTATGTTTTGTTGTTAGGCAAATATAGACTTTACAAAGGTTGTTATTCTTTGTCGTTGCCAGTACGTGTCTCAGTTATTCTTTTTCATTTCCAAGAATTGTTTTTACAATATTAATTTTTTTTAAACTCGTAAGTGTACAGTGTATTATGTCTTGGTGTGGTTATCTCTTTTCTACAGTTAGGTTTTGCGTAAATGTTCGCATAAGCTCTCTTGTGTTACTTTGTTTTATTTATTTAGGCATTATCTTTTTCTTTATGTGTCACTGGTTTTTTTTGTAAGAATGAAGAAGTGTTTCCTCTTAATTCTATCCTTGGTATTAATATTATTACCCCAAAAAGGTGTTTTTGAATGTTACTTACAGAAGAAAAATCCTGCACAAATCCTTTTCTAATTTTTACATACAAAAGAAATAAATAGACTTTTTGAATGTTACTTACAGAAGAAAAATCCTGCACAAATCCTTTTCTAATTTTTACATACAAAAGAAATAAATAGACTTTCCATGAGTTTGCGAGATTATAAAACTACACTAACTACAAAAACTGAAAAAATATTTTTACAATCACATCATTTTCTTAACTCTACATTTATATAGTAGTAGTTTTTTTTTTGTGCTGCATCAATTTCTGTGGTCTACGATCCCCACTGAAATACTGGAAGGCGTCGACTCATTTGTATGGGTGTCACAAATCACGAGAGAAGCACTCTAGCATGTGATGCCGGGTCTTACTTGTTGACATTGTCATCATGGAGTGGTACTTTTAACCGATGATGATGACTGTGGTTTACTGCTCAAACAGTGATGTCTTGGTACTCCTTTGCTGTCACACCTGGGATGGTATGGCAGTTCGATGATCGTAGTTGACTACCGATGATCGTCACCCAATATTGTGCTGTGACGTCTTGGTACTTCACACCTGGTTCGGTAGGGCAATTTGATAATGTGGTAGGGAGAATACTGTTCATTTTGCTGAATTTATTTCTAGACAGTGTTGGTTGGTACCACTTAATATTCTGTTTGCCATTCGCTTGTATTTGTTTGACGATTCAAGGTTTATTTTTGGAGAGGTAGTTGTGGTATTTGCCATGCCTCAAAGTTCATGGAAAGACGTTTGTAGCACTTTGCTTTGTAGGATAGGAGAGAAAGGTATCTTCCTGTCTTCTGCCCTTCTTCGTCTTGCATCTTCTGTTCTTCTCTTCTTTCTTGCATTCTTCTGTTCTTCTTGGGCTAGGTATATGTGAATTTTAGTGTAGGAGTGATACAAGATTTGTAGGATCTGCCTGCCTTTCCAAATGTTTCTTGATGAGTTTGTAGATCTTAGTAATTTTTTGTACCTTAATTGTCGTCTCGTCGTATTATGATTCTCCCCACGCTCTTCCGTTGTGTGGCAGTGTCATGACATGTGAAATGTCCGTGCTGTGTGTTGTCCTTCTGAAGTCCAACCTGGTTGCAACCTCCATTTCCAGTGTGGCGTTGGTCTTCATGTTGTCGTTATTGCCCTAAGTACTTTCTCAACATGTCTGTACCCTGGTGGTGGTGGTGCAGGTGGTTAGTGTTTAACGTCCCGTCGACAACGAAGTCATTAGAGACGGAGCGCAAGCTCGGGTTAGGGAAGGATTGGGAAGGAAATCGGCAGTGCCATTTCAAAGGAACCATCCCGGCATTTGCCTGAAACGATTTAGGGAAATAACGGAAAACCTAAATCAGGATGGCCGGAGACGGGATTGAACCGTCGTCCTCCCGAATGCGAGTCCAGTGTGCTAACCACTGCGCCACCTCGCTCGGTGTCTGTACCCTCTCTGTCACTATCTCGAAGCGTCTGGTGTTAAGGGAGCTGGTGATTGGTGTTGGTGGCGATGTCCCTCTGACACGTAGAAATATTTACAATTTTTGTTTTACACATATTTGTTATTTATAAAAAAACTGATTTTATATAATGCAAGAATTTTCTGATAGTGGCAAAAATTAGTGTATATATACGATTTCTTTTCTTTATTCCAATTATGTCCTATCACTTCTTCATTCTTTTAATTGTTGTGTACCATTTAATGTTTGTGTGCATGTTGTAGTGTACTTGATACTACAAGAGATTGTTAGTGTGTGTTGTATCTCTTTTTCTTTTAATTAACGCGTTATTTTGTTGATTCTTAATTTAATATTTTGATTTAGTGGTTCGTATAAAATACGGTGGACGTTAGTTTGCCTAACCTCTCAATTCAATCTTTATGTTTTGCAGTATTCGGTGTCCTAACTTCTACATCTGGTTTCTCTTTGCTGTGTAGTTCTTGTCTCTGTGGACCATAATTTCCTTGGTAATTATTCGCGTCCTGGTCTCGCCAGTTGCTGTTTCTAACATCGTGACCTCTTTCGCTACAGGTGTAATCGGTCTCGATCTTTTCTTCGATAGTTTGTATCAACTCTGTTCGAAGCTTTTCAAACTGATCTTTGTTTTTGCGTTCTATTTTATTGATCCGCTTATCATATTTTTTCAGTGCAACGTTTGCGACCTTACTTTGAATTGCTTGTTCTTCCGAAATTTGTATTGCTGTTCGAGAGGCTTTTTTCGTAAAACGTTCCACCTTTTTGTCAACGTTTACGACGTCCAATTGGACCCTGTCCACGTCAGTGCATAATTGCTGCTGACCTTGTGTTAGTACCTGAATTCTTTCTCTAGATTCTTTCGCGTCTTTGTTTATCTAAGTGATCTATCAATTCTGGCGATCCCTTCTTCCATCTGGATTTTAACCTTTTGGATCAGTGTCTTAATCTCTTGTCTCAAGTTGTGATTATCCTGTTTCATTTGCTGATTATCCTGTTTCAACTCCTGATACTGTTTGGTCATCTGTGTGTTAATAGCCTGATTCTGTTTCGTCATACTAGCGTTCATTTTTTGTAACATCTCCATGATCGCGTCCTGTCCTGTAACACTACCTTCTGCTGGACTATGTATTCTCGATCTGTTGTTTTCCACTCGGTCAGTTACGTCATTTACTGGGCTATGCTGTGGCGTTTCTAAGTTTGATAACTGCAATAACCTGTGCTGTCTGTGTCGAGGACAAGTTACGTTTGTCATTGAACCATTACGTGGCTCAAACAACTCCGCGTTGTGCCCTCTCTGTTGTGTATGTCTTGTGTTTGCAGGTACAGTTGCGTCTGTTACGGAACCTTTTCGTGGCGCTCGTAACTCCGCAAAATTCTGTGTGTGCTGCTGGGGCATATTTAGAATGTGTACGATAGGTTCGACGTATTCTAAATGTTCCCTCTCTTCCTCACTGTCTACTTCTCTTTGAACGTTAGCTAACTGCCTGTTCATTGACTGTATTGATGCGCATTCTGTCCCTGAATATGCGACAAACAAACGTGTTTTCTGTGCTCGTTTCGTTTATAATCTTTGCCATTTCCTACGTGGGGTGTCTATTTCTGGATCAGAATGTGCCCTACCTGGAATTTCACATTCTGGAAATTCGATGTTCTCGTCCCTTCGATTCCCATCTGTCTGATCTGTTTAAATTTCATCCCAGTCTAACTGAGCCAGCAGATTCTGCAGCTCCCAGACTGTCCTATTCTCTGATTCATCGTCTGTCCCATTCTCAGGTTGACCTTCTGTCCTATTCTCAATAAGCTCGTTTACTTGCTGTCTATCAGGTTGATTCTCCCCCATCTTGTCTACTTGCTGTCTCTCACGTAACCTTTTGGCTTGTGCTCTCGTTAACCTGGAAATTCTTTCAACACATCACAACCCTATCTACAAAACTGTACGACCACTTACCAGTTGGTTGAACCAACAAAAACAACAACAACAACGTCATGACTTCTCGGCTGATGTTCTGTCTCGTCCGCTACAGTCTCCAATCTCCACCTTTGCGCTTGCAAAGGGAGAAAAATGTTATTTCTTAATTCTAACTTACATGATGCTGCGTCACACTGCGTCTCTGCGTCACTCTGCTTCTGTGCCTATCACCTGAAAATCCTATGCCCTAACAGCTACACGAAAATCCTAAAAAAATGCAAAATTTTCCAACACAATAACACATGCCCTTTTTTCTACAACTCTGCTTTCTTCACTACCTGTATCTATTCTGACCCAATCTTTGGAAATAGCTATTTAATACATGAAAGAAAGTTCTTCAAAGTGCTACTGCTGCGACCTGCTGTGCCAAACTATCCTGACACTTTTATATCCTGGTAACTTACTTATTTTACCTGTCCTGGCAGGGTCGCCATTTTCTGTGAGCTTGGGATTGATCTGAGATGTACCCTTTACCCTGTGGCTCCTGCAAGATGCAATTTCCACCCCCTGGTTGATTCTCCCATTCACAAAAATTTCTTATGTAACTAGTGGGATACTTGGGCACTGGAGTAGTGCTAGTTAGTATAAGAAAAACGTTGAACTAACGAAAATTATTATTTATTTTTGCAAAAATTCTGGGGAATCACAATGGCACTTTTAGTTATCAACTTAGCAAGTTGGCTCCTGGTTCTTTTTGGAATGTGAAGTTACCTCTTAAGGATGCGATTCGCTAATGAAATTTCTACATAAAGTTTAAGATTGTTATTGACTTGGCAGAATGGCTGAGAGCTGCACCTGCTCAACTTGAATAATTATCCGTTAGAATGTTACTAGGTACGGTCAAGGCTGTCGCGTGAAAATACAGTGAAGTATACAGTTGTGGAGGAAATAGGGGGCTCGCAAGAGTTGTAGGGCACAATACCGTAAGCTGCGGTAACTGCTGTCTGCACCGTTCGCTGCTGACAAATAATATAAATCTCATTCTATCTGGATTGACCTTCGCCTATCAAACTCTCCACCGCGATGCCACTCAAAAATTCGCTCGCAGGCGTGTAACTATAACTCTTTCCATTCACACCACGCAATAAGTGTGTCGGCCAACACAGTGAACTACGCTTAATGGCAAGGACCCAATATAGATTCGCTCTCGACAGAGGTGCTCTCTCAGTGAAGTACTGAGGAGAGGCTTGTTCCGCGCTCTTTGAGTATACATATGAGCGCGCACGCTCTCGTTACCTGTTCTCGCTCCAAGAGCGGCCCCTCTCCACGCCAGACTTGAAGGGGTATATCTTTCGGTCTCTTCCATTACTCCTTCAGCTCAAAGCGTCAGAAATATCGTCTGCCAATCAGCATTGCTTTCTAAAACGGGAGAATGACGTTTCGTTTAAGGCGACCAATCCGGATATCTGTAGTATCAGCTTTTGGCGTTTGCTGTCTCCCTGTGAAAATCTCTGAAACTGCGTGCTGTGTGTAAAGAATGCGTAGGCTGGCCGCTCCCACACAATGTAGTGGGGTCGTCCTTTCACTCGGGCAAATGCTGTCTGCTCTACGGGCGTCCACCGGCCGCTGTAGATGGGTTGGGACTGGCCTCCTGGCGTGCAGTTGCCTCTCTCGAACTAAAAGCTCCTGTGACCGTCGTGTCTGGAATGTATGTGTGTACGCCAGCCTCGAGTATTTCAACCACGGTGCGCATTTGCGATTTATTAGTTATTTGCATATCGTTTACATTAATTCATACAACATTGACTTTATCTTATCGAGTTTGGGTTCGAATGAAGCGTCCTGATGTGCGGAATATGATTGTGGGGGCGGAATATGTAAGCAATGACGGTCAGGAGACCACGACGTCTTACAATGATAAGCACTGACTGCCGAAGACTTCTGGCGTAAGAGGTCACCCTCGTTTTGCCAACACCTTGTCAAAGAGGGTGGAGAAGCGGACAGAGGTCCAGGGCACTTTCTTGTCCATGGGGTGGGAACCTGTCCCTAAAGACGGAAGAATCAGCAATGATCAGCTGTATCAGGATGCAGAATCGAATGGAAACAACTGCATTAAAGACACATAACGTATATCTGCCTTCAATTTAAAAAGTGTCTTGATGCTCGTTCCATTGGCAAAAGATTCCGAAATAGACTCCCCATTCGAATTTCCGGGTGGGGACTGCGAAGGGGTGGAGAGGGGGTGACCAGGAGAAAAAGAACGAATGATCAATGAAAGGGTCACGTTCTACGAGTCGGGGCGTGGAATATCAGAGGCTTGAACGTTTCAGGGAAGCTAGAAAATCTCAAAAGAGAAATACAAAGAGTCACTCTAGATACAGTGGGTACACTGAAGTGAAATGGAAAAAAAGACAAGGACTTTCGCTCAGATGAGTATAGCAGCAGCAGAAAATGGTGTAACAGGAGTATTGTCCGTTATTAATAGGAAGGTTGGGTGCTGTGAACGGTTCAGTGATACAGTTGTTCTTATCAGAATCGACAGTAAACCAACATCGACAACAATAGTTCAGGTATACAGCCGACATCGCAAACTGAAGATGAGGAGATAGAGAAAGTATACGAAAATATTGGAAGGGTAATGCAATACCCAAAGAGAGATGAAAATCTAAAGTCGTGGGACACCGGCAGTTGTAGGGTTCAAATGGCTCTGAGGACTATGGGACTTAACTGCTGAGGTCATCAGTCCCCTAGAACTTAGAACTACTTAAACCTAACTAACCTAAAGACACCACACACATTCATGCCCGAGGCAGGATTCGAACCTGCGACCGTAGCGGTCGCACGATTCCAGGCAGTAGCGCCTAGAACCCCTCGGCCACCCCGGCCGGTGCAGTTGTAGGGGAAGGAGTGTAAGGTAGCAGGAGAATATGAGCTTAGGGTAAGGAATGAGAGAGGAGAATGACTAAATTAGTTTTGTAATAAATTTCAGCTTGTAATACGGAATACTCTGTCCAAGAATCACAAGAGGAAGAGGTCTACTTGTAATATTGGTGATATGGAAAGATTTTAGTTAGATTTTATCACGGTCAGACAGAGATTCCGAAATCAGGTACTTCATTGCAAGGCGTACCCGGGAGCACATATAGACTCAGATCACAATGTAATAGTGAGTACGTAAAGTAAGAGATTAATCAGTAAGAATCAATCCGCAAAGAAGTGGCATACAGAAGTACTAAGGAGTGAGACACAGAAATAAGCAATAGCTCGGTAGCAGTTGAAGAGGAATGGACATCTCTAAAAAGAGCAATCACAGAAGCTGGAAGGAAAAAAATAGATACATAGCAGGTAATTGCGAAGAAACCATAGGTAACAGAGGAAATAATTCAGCTGATCGATGAAAGAAAGAAGTACAAAAGTGTTCATGGAAACTCAGGAACACATAAATACAAGTCACTGGGGAATGAAACAAGGAGGAAGTGCAGGTAAGCCAAGACGGAATAGCTGCATGAAAAATGTTAAGAAATCGAAAAAGAAATGATTGTCGGAAGGACTGACCCGGCATATAGGAAAGTCAAGAAAAACTTTGGTGAAATTGTAAGCAAGAGTGGTAAAAATAAGATTGTAACCAGTATTCCATTGTTAAACGCAGATAATAGAGCGGTAATTTACAAGAGGGACGCAGCATTAGAATCAAAATTTAAAAGTGCTTTGGAGGGCTTACGAGCAAATAAGGCAGAAGAGACCGATAACATTCCATTAGAATTTCTAAAATCATTGAGGGAAGTGGCAACAAATAGATTATTCGGGTTGGTGTGCAGAATGTACGACTCTGGACCGTCTGACGTTCGGGAAAATATCATCCACACAATTCCGCAGACTGCAAGAGCTGGAAAAAGTGTGAGTTACTGCACAACCAACTAAGCAGCTCATGTATCCAAGTTGCTGACAAGAATAATGTACAGAAGAATGGAAAAGAACATTGGGGATGTGTTAGATGATGAAAGGTAAAGGCACCAAAGAGGCAATGCAGACGTTGCGGTTGATAGTGGAAGCAAGACTAAAGAAAAATAAAGTCATGTTCATATTATTTGTCGACCAATAAAAAGCATTCGACAATGTAAAATGGTGAAAGGTTCGAAATACTGAGAAAATAGGAGGAAGCTAAAATGAGTGCCGGGTAAAATACAGTACGTACAAGAGCCAAGAGAGAGTAATAAGGGTGGGCAACCAATAACGAAAAGCTCAGATTAAAAAGCGTATAAACAGCGATGCAGTCTTTCGCCCCTACTGTTCAATCTCTAAAATCGAAGAAGGAATGACAGAAATAAAAGAAAGGTTCAGGAGTGGAATTAAAATTCAAGGTGAACGGATATCAATGATTTGGTTCACTGATGGCATTGCTATTCTGAGTAAAAGTGAAAAAGAATTACATAATTTGGTGAATGGAATGGACAGTATAATGATTATAGGGTACGGATTGAGAGTAAATCGACGGAATACGAAAGTAATAAGAAGTAGCAGAAAAGAGAACAGCGAGTAACTAGACATCAGGATTGATGGTCACGAAGTAGATGAAGATAAAGTATTCTGCTACCTAGGCAGCAAAATAACCAATGACGGACGGTGCACGGAGGACATCAAAAGTGGGCTAGCACTGGCAGAAAGTGCATTACTAGCCAAGAGAAGTCTACTAGTATCAAACATAGACCTTAATTTGACGAAGCAATTTCTGAGAATATACATTTGGAGCACAGCATTGTATGGTAGTGAAATATGGACTGTGAGAAAACGGGAACAGAAGAGAATCGAAGCATTTGAGATGCGGTGCTACAGAAGACCGTTGAAATTTAGGTGGACTGATAACATAAGGAATGAGGAGGCTCTGCAAAGAATGAGAGAGGAAGGTAGTTTGTGGTAAACACTGACAAGAAGAAAGGGTTGGACGATATGACATCTGTTAAGACATCAGGGAATGACCTCCATGGTACTACAGAGAGCTGTAGAGGGCGAAAACTGTAGAGGAAGGCAGACGTAGGAATAAATTCAGTAGCTAATTGAGGACATAGGTTGCAAATGTTACTCTGTGGTGAAGAGGTTGGCACAGGGCAGAAGTTTGTGGCAGGCCGCATCAAACCAGTCAGAAGACTGATGACTCAAAAACAGGATAACAATACAATGTCTTTATTGTGTAATTTTATGATGTTATTTATGTCTTTTCAGTCATAACCCGTGGTTTATGTTGTCTCTGCTGTCTCACGCCTCTACCATGTTATGTGCTTTTCTTTATGCAGGGGCTTGAAGATGACACCATGAGTTAAAGAGAATAAATGACAGATTCAGAAACAGCTGCTGGTTTTGTTATCATTATTCATCTCCTATCAATGATATTTCCTTGTTGGAGGACTGGAACGGGGTTCACTGAGCCTCTCAAAGCCAACTGAGGAGCAACCTGAACGAAAAATACCGCCTCTAGGCCACGGAAAGTGACGACGGCTGCGAGAGCGATGTGCTGACCAAATTCTCCTCCATATTCATAATCATTGACGCCAGTGGCGTAGGACGACACGGCTTTCTGACGGTAGCGGTGGGCCTGTCAGGGCCTATGCACGGAGTTTGTGTAGATATTGTTGGACTGGATTTACTTCCGCCAGTATCGTGTGCCAAATCTGGTGTAGATGAAAAAGGTAAAAATCACGTATAGCTGGAAGGAGCAAGTTTACTGTATTTCTCTTTTGAAGATTTGCCTTGGATGGATCTTGCATATCTTCCATACTGCTCATAGATGTTTACATGTATTCTCTTATGACATTAACTGAATTGTACCATCATGATCGTAAATGTATGACCATTTCGAAATGAATGCTGTGTATAGCGTTTATGTTGTAGCTGACAAAAAAGCCAGCTTTTCAGTAATTGAAGACCATTATTTATGTGTAAATGATCATGATTCTACAATTTGCGACCCATTTCCCTACTCTATGTAAAGAGAATTAGAAATGTAGGTATTTACTTTTTTGACTGTTACATGATGATGAAATCACTGTTTGAACAATATTTCTGCTATTGAATACCCAAATTTCTTTATTTTATATTAATATAATGATTTCAGCCTGAAGCTATTATCAAGTACAACGATGTAGGGTAAAATTAGACTTTGTTTGTGAAGTCATCGTCAAGATCTAATTGTAGCAACATTGTTGTACATGATAATGGCTTCAGATCGAAATCATGATAGTAAAATAGAGTAAAGATGTTTATACCATCAAATGGCGGAAGTGTCATTCAAACATTATTACGTTATTATGATCCAAAAATATGAAAAAATTATCAATAGGTGGTTTGTCGATAATTTTTACTTTTGGAGTATCTAATTACAAGAGATTGGAACACAGTTTCCTTGCCGTTCGCGTTTCACCTTAATTCGTTGCAAGGTATCTTAAGTGGGCTAGAATAGGCACATATTTTTCCTATTTAGTTTACATTTGGGGCAGTGTATGTATAGGTTATGTATGTATACGTTATAAACAGTTCTGGTGGTTGGATTTTCTACGGCGTGGTAATAGTATAAATTCTGTTTACAGGTTCGTGGGTGATGTGCTACATGTCGTGTTTTTGTACCATTTTTAACGCTGATCAACTTCTTGTAACTGCCATTTAAGTTTTTGTTTTCCTGACTTCACAGCACTAGGAACTGAACACTTGTTTTGATGCTATGTTTTTGGCTTGTGTTTCCTACTGTTGAATGTTATTGACAAAGATGGAATGTTATAGCCAACTTTTGATTGTAACTTTTGAGATATATGTGATTTATTTGTGCGTGCGTGCGTGTGTGTGTGTGTGTGTGTGTGTGTGTGTGTGTGTGTGTGTTTGCGTGTGTGTGTGTGTGTGTGTGTGTGGAGTGTTATTTGTTTTGGTACGTTTTTTTAAAATATAATTTGTATGTGTGTGTGTAATCATAAGGCGGTAAGAGGGAGGGGGAGCGAGAGAGAGAGAGAGAGAGAGACTGAGAGAGAGAGAGAGAGAGAGAGAGAGAGAGAGAGAGAGAACACATATTTGTTTGAATGTGGCTATATGTGCAAGTGGGATCATTTTTATTAAGTACAGTAGACATTCTGTATTGACGTGTGTTCGCTCATTTATGACATGTTTGTTTTCAGCAGTGTCTCTCCAATAGAAGTGGAATTATTTTGCATTTGTGTAATGTATATGTCATGGTCGTTTATCCTGATTATTTTCATATCTTGTCCCATGTTTGTAGGATGGTGTTTGCGGTGTTTTAATTGCTCTGAAAATGAGGAAAGGTTTGTCTAATACTTCCAACATCTGACATGTTTTTTATACCGTGTTTTAAAGTTTCTGCAGGTTATGCTCATGTATACTGCATCACAACTTCGAAATTCAAGTTGCGCAGTTTGAGCAGAAAATTGTGTTTTATTCAGCTGTATTGAAATGGTCCAAAAGTGAAAATTATCAACATACCGTAATATTACACGCAACTGAGGCTGACAGGACTACAAAAGTTGAAGATTATCAATACAATCACTGTTTCAACCCACTTAACAGTCCAGAAAAAAATTCAAAGAAATAGTGGTATTTATAATCGACCTTTATGACGAATGAAATATAAAAAAGGTAACACGAAAGCGGAGGTACAGTATAGCGTATGCGTGAGCAGACTGGGTTTTCAATGATGTGACAGGTATTCTCAAAGGGCTGTTACCTACCTTTGGTCTCACAATGAGTTACAACTTATAACGTAATTTTACTACAGTAAGTTTGAAATAAAATCCACATTTTGCTACTCTTCAATAGGTATGTTGCTCCTTCTCGTAAGACATCATTACATAACATCTGTGTTATTTGAATCTATTATTTACGTTTCGTACCGAAGCCGCCATTGAGCGGAAGCACTGTACCCCTTTTAAGGCGCTAACTAGATGATGGTCAATGCGATACTATGTGTGCTCAGCAGAGAGAGAGAGAGAGAGAGAGAGGGGTAGGGACAGAGAGAGAGAGTGGGGGGCGGGGGGGATAGAAAGAAATGTTACACAGCATTTTTTTACTGTTAGTTCCGGCGTATAAAATTTACGTGACTCTAGTGTTGTTCTTGATGTGAACAGATGATAACAAACACTGCTTAAATCTAGGTGACTCTAGTTAATTTAGTCGGATTATCATATTCATAAAATAAACTGTATAATAATTATTTATAGCGTTTGAAGAAGTAATTATTAGACTATAATACCATAGTTAAATAAACACCAAATCGCTGATTTATGATATTTGCTGAACATGTTATGGCCTTATTTGAAAAAAAAAAAGGTTCAAATGGCTCTAAGCACTATGGGACTTAACTTTTAAGGTCATAGTCCCGTAGAACGTAGAATTACTTAAACCTAACTAACCTAAGGACATCACATACATCCATGCCCGAAGCAGGATTCGAACCTGCGACCGTAGCAGCAGCGCGGTTCCGGACTGATGTGCCTAGAACCGCTTGGCCACAGCTGCCGGCACTTTGTTTGAGATATAATTAAGACTGGTCCGGTCAGTTCAACTGTGGTTCATTCAGAGGCCTCGTTTTTGCACGGATTACAAGCAGGTCCTGTCCTCTGAAGATCTTCTTAGGACATGTAGGGGGGGGGGGGATTTTTACGATAGAGCTGCAAAAAGTGTCATATTGAACGCAGAGATAAAACACAATTGCTATATTTGTCTTTTGTGCGACGGCACAAACCCGGGTATAGGATTGCAAAGAAGGAGAACGCCAGCATTCCACAGCACTTTTAAATTAGTTCCGGCTTTCCACTTAAACTTTACCGAATGGAAATAACGCCCTAAATTTGGCCATACGGCCGTTGTGGTCAGACAGGTTAAGCACGCACTTTACGGGCGACTGGTTTACGCAACGTAGGAGGACACAAGTCTGCTGTCGTGACACTCAGAAAACGCCACTGACGCAGCTTTTGAAAGTGAAATGCAATTTGGAGATGAGCGATACCTGCGGATATCTGTTTCCTGTGACCAAAGCAATTATCGCTATTCGTGGAAGAGCATTTCGACGAAAGGCAACTGGTTTGACAGTTTCCAGAAAAGTATTTCATCTGCAGTCGACAGTAAGCTACGCTACCACGAATCACCGAGACACAGACAGTTCTGCAGTTTCTAATAGAGAGGTTAGTTACACTAGAGAGGAGCTAATCTAACTATGGTGGTAACTACCGATTCAATCAGGCGATACTAGCTATTTTGGGGGCATAGCTGCGATGAAGAAGACCCTACAAGTGTGAGAAAACACGGAAGGATAGGAAACGTGAATCAAATCATATAGCAATTGGGGAATTCGTAGAAGTATTTAAAACTAACAAGTTCTGCAGTAGACCAATTCAAAATTTAATACATTACAGTCACAAAAAGGAATTAAGGTGCTTAGTACCTTATCATGTAAAGGGGTCCTTGAACAGATTCGTGGAAAATTTCCACGTATTTACTGAGAATGGTTGTTACTATCCTAGATACAGCAGGGGCGGATGTTTCTGCTATCCCATTAAGACCGTTTCCTACTGCTAATCATCATTTATACAGGATACGCAAGCTGGAAAACAGTGCTTTGCTAAACTCTGTTCTCGGGTTTCTGACTGTGTGAGTTTGTAGAAACGGCGCGACTTCTCGGCTCATTCACTAGTCTCGAAACCTAGTACTTTATATTAGTTCAAGTCGTCGAGAGATTATATTCTCGAAGCAGTTCGTCTTTCGTTCGTATCTCACGCAGAGCGTCTGAGTATTAAACCGTCCTAACTTTCCTTTTTCGCTATTGGTATCCGTACGCACTTCGCAAGGTCAGTACTACACCAACACAACAGTCCCTGGGATAGTCATAGACCTCTATATTCTTTTCTCCTTTTTCATATCTCAAGAACCAAACAAAACCGATATTCAATGTAAAGAATATGAATCACAGATGCCCAAATTAATCCACTAACGATTTATAAACAAATACACGAAACTTAAATGGACATAATCAAATATTAACACTCTGTAACATGTAAATGACAGCTGTTTACAACGTATCACAGTGACGCAGGTGAAGTTAAGACAAACAAATTAATATAGGATACTTGTGGTCTAGAAAGTCGGAAAACAGCTCTAAACTGACCTATAAAACAATTTAAGCCACAGCCCATGTGGGCTCTCGAGACTTTGTCTAAACTCATCCTTGAGTATTACCACATCTTGTTCTTGCAATTACAAAACATAAAGTTGACGGTTGTGCATATTTTACATCAAAATATTGTGAACCTTAACAGCATTAAATTAATTATTGAGCCGTTCTGTTTGTGTGGGCTTCTTACTGCGAAACTACTGTGCTTATGAGGGGTAAGTTTTGATCGAATTATAAACATAATTAGTTTTTTCATATAACTTTTTTCTGATTTACCTCACGAGGAAGATTAAATTAGTAATGTCAACGTAAAAGTCACAAAGCCGGTGGTTGCATTTTGTACAATTCGAAGATTTTCCAAGCTTGATAGAGCCCTAGTGTCCCATGTCGAAATGTTCCTTCAGACTTCTCCTATACCTCTGCGGAAAAACATTTATCGTTTACATTCTGTATTTTGTAGCTGTTGTGACAAGTATTTGGTTACACTGATGGCACTGCTTTTAGCAGATGACAGTTTTACCCTTACACGAATCGAGACGAAGATGACCCTTTACGAGGTGACTAGAAGCAGTCTCCTAAGTACGAATACAACTGTTTGTGCAGAAGTTAGGGTTACAAGTTACTGTTATTGCGGGAACTGCGCTTCACAGTCCTTCCTGCGGACCTATACATGAAGTACACATCGGTCAACTCTGCGTACTTAGACCCACTAGATCAGCCGCTACAAGTGACACTGCTGAAACAAGGACCCAAACTGGCAGGAACAGAAGACAACACGACCGGAGATTTTGAAGATGATTTCTTTACATTGCACATTACACGTGTATTTATCTAAATTTACATGTACAACCGCCACGCAGAGACAGCAGCGATCCAGAAAGCAGCAGCGATTACCATAATGCATTTTAATGGCGCCAACCTAACATCAGGTGCTAACAAGCTCCGTAAATGGGAGTGAAATAGTGCGAGTATAGCAATATCTCAAACCAGGCGACCATTACAACTGCTAACAATGCTACCTGCGTGTTACACCCCAATACGTTTTCCCGCCCCGAAATGTGCTACGATGTTCCTAGTCTACTTCTATTTCATTTTTTTTTTTTTTTTTACTTTTTAGTCATCAGCCTTCTGACTGGTTTGATGCGGCCCACCACGAATTACTGTCCTGTGCCACTCTTTTCATCTCAGAGCAGCAATTACAACCTATCTCCTCAATTATTTGCGGGATGTAATCTAATTTCTGCCTTCCCCTACTGTTTTTACCCTCTACAGCTGCCTCTAGGAAGACATCAACGCAATTCAGGGGCGGACTGCTAGATTTGTTACCGGTTGGTTCTAGCAACACGTGTTATGGAGATGATTCGGGAACTCAAATGGGAATCCCCGGAAGGAAGGCGATATTCTTTTCGAGAAATAGTATTACGAAAATTTAGAGAACCAGTGTTTGAAGCTGACTGCCCAACGAATCTATTGCCGCAACATAAATTGCACGTCGGAGCCACGAAGATAAAATACGAGATACTAGGGTTCCTACGGACGCAAATAGACAGTCATTTATCCCCCGCTCCATCTGCGAGTGGATAAGGAAAGGAAATGACTGGTAATGGTACAGGGTACTCTCTGTGAAATACCGTAGTTTGCCTTGCGGAGTATCTATGCAGATGAAGATGCAGATGTAATACCATGCAAGGTATTGCCTGATGTCTTAACAGATATCCTATCATCCTGTCCCCTCTTCTGGACAGCGTTTTCCACCCATGCCTTCCTTCTCCGATTCCAAGGAGAACCTCTACCTCGCCTTACCAGTCCACCTAATTTTCAACATTATTCTGCAGCGCCACATCTCCAACGCTTCGATTCTCTTCTGTTCCGGCTTTCCCACAATCCGACTGTGCATATAACGTACATTCTCAGAAATTTCTTTCACAAATTAAAGCCCAAGTATGATGCTGTTATGTTTCCGTTTACCAGAAATGACCAATTGGACACCTCTAGTACACTTTTTATGTCCTGCTTGCTCCGTCCATCATGGGTATTTTGCTGCCAAGGTAGCAGAATTCCTTAACATCGTCTACCCTGTGCTCGCCGATTCTGATGTTAACTTGCTCTCCATGCTCATTTTTGCTACTTCTCGTTAGTTTCGTCTTTTTTCTGTTTCACTCAGTCCTTATTCTGTGGTCAGTAGACTGTTCATTTGAGTGAATGGTTAATTCTTCTTGACTTTCACCTACGATAGCAATGTCATCAGAGAATCTTATTACTGATATCGTTGCTCTCTGAAGTTTAATCCTATTCTTGAACGTTTCTTTTATTTCCGTCATTGCTTTCTCGATAAACAGATTCAACAGTCTTACACACTTAAATAAGAGCACATTCTTTTTGTTCTTCCAGCCTTATTGTTCCCTTTTCGTTGTTGTACATATTGTACATTACCCTTCTATCCCAATAGCTTACCCATATATTCCTCACAATTTCGTGGATGTTGCAGCATTTTACATTGTCGAATCTTTTTCCAAGTCGACAAATCATATGGAAGTGTCATGAATTTTCTTCACTCTGCCTTCTATTATCAACTGCAACGTCAGAAGTGCCTCTGGTACATGTATCTTTCGGAAAATCCGGAAGTGTATCGTCACACTCATGCATTCACCACCTCAGCAGAATAGTCGTTTTGCAGCAACTTCCCCCACTGAGTTTCGAAATTTCGATTGAGTTTTATACATCCCTTCTGACTTACTTGATCGTAAATCGTCCAAAGCTCTTTTAAAATATGATCGTAATACTGGATCCCCATCTCTTCATTATCGACTAGTGTTTCTACTTCTATCACTTCCTCAGACGTGTCTTCCCACTCACAAAGGCCTTCAATGTGCTCTTCCCAGCTCTCTAGTTTCTCCCCTGCATTTAACTGTGGAAATCCCAATTTCACTCTTAATGTTACCGCACTTACTTTCGCTGTAGGTCGTTTTGACTTTCCTGTATGCTAAGTCAGTCCTTCCGACAATCATTTGTTTTAGAATTCCTTCGCCTTATTCATGTAGCCATTTCGCCTTAGCTTCCTTGTGTTTCTTCCCAACTTCCCTGGTTGCTCTTTTCAGAGATGTCAATCCCTCATCGATAGAACCGTCTGCTGAGCTATTGCCTCAGAGAACTTTAAGCATATCCCTTCATTCCTCAGTACTTCCATATCCCACTTCTTTGAGTGAATCGATTATTCTTGATTAGACTCTTAAAGTTCAGCCTTCTCTTAATCATTACCAAGCTGTGATCAATGTGGTATAACGTAACGATACCACGTCAAAGGTGTCTCAGGTGCTTGCAAGTTTCTGTCGGATGCCACATGTAGTTACGTGGGTTCTGGTGGAGCCAATGGTGCTCGCCTGCTGAACAATGTCTGTAGCGGCCCTGGACTCTTCTTACACTTTAGGCCTCTTCGTTACGACACCATCGTCGATCCTTAGTACAGCAATCATCACCCATGTTGACATCATAACAGCTGGTCTATGCCTCCTGTTGCATTATTTGTAATGAGTCTTCGTTGGCTTGGATAAATAAAAATATTCCTTCTGTTTGCCCTTTGAGCAGTGGTGCGCCTTTTCTGGCACACCAGCTTTTTGGCACGACAATCTATTACCCGGCTGTACTATGATCTTTGCCACTGTTGTGATGCGGCGGCGGATATTTGCGGTCGGGGGTTGGTCGTCGGACAGGCTACGAGGCGCTAGGACGTGCTTGAGGGGACAAAGGAGCTAAACACGCGGGCTCGGCCATCAGAGGCGCGGCCGGTCTACCTTCAGGACGGTGTGGAGTTTGTGGTGCACCTGCTTGATGTCAACTCCGGGCGCTGCTCGTGGCATTGTCTTGGTGCCTGTTTTCTCGGCCAGACCCATTCCTCGAGACCATCTCGAACGACGCTCTCCATCGAAGGTGTAAGTGGTTTATGTGCCTTCGTTTCGTGGAACTATTTGCAGTGTAGCGACTGTCACTTGTTGCTTGGTTCCCCTGATGTATGTGTTGTTTAAGTAAGAACAGCCAGCAAGGTGTGTGATAGCATGGAGACCAGCAGTCATTACTTCCTATAAGGAAATCAGCGTCCCCAAAAGATGTAGTAACTGTAAGATAGTGAAGATATTAGGTCATAGTCTGGTTGTAATTTTGTGCATACGAAGCTTACACAATTGGCAGTTACGATGCAGACCTATGCAACGAAGTTAAAGTGCACCAAACCTAGTTTGTTGTGAAGTTGTGCATTTGAATAACGTGATATTATCTTGAAATTATTTGCACCTCATCTTTGTACACATTGTCGACCTTAATTATATGTACAAACATTGTTTGACAAACTATGAGAGTGTAAAATTCTGATACTTTTTTACAGCATTACATTTGTGTACAAGTCTTAGTTTAAATACTTCACGGTATTGATATTGCTACACGATTTAAGTCGTTTATATTGAAAGCACTTATTGTTTTTTAACTTATATTGTTTATTGATTTCTTAACTTATATTAATTGATGTTTGCTTGGTGTCTACCGTGTTTTCTGCGATCTGTTTGTGTTCCAGATTTCTGCGAGTTTGGGTGTGTGTGAGCGGCGCCACGTTCTGCTTCGGTGCACATAAGCTGTGACGTGGCGTCTAACGGGAAGTGACTCCCGGTTGGCCCCCGGCGTTTAGGTTTTGGTTTTGACGGTTTGTCTGCTGCTTCCGGCATTTTGACATTTTAAGTTAAGTCACCTTTTTCCCTGGGCACCCTTCCGTCACTGACCATTTTATAAACATTTAACATCTCTCATATATATTTTAATAATATAATAAAAATAATTTTAAATTAGCTTGCCAATGAATTATATTAAGTGTAACGTATTGTGCTGGTTGTGTTATGGCTAAAAGAAAAAAATTTCTGAGCCACCTTTTTAAATTACTTCAGGTTGTTCATTTAGTAATTCTATTTTGCTGTTTGCTTGTGAAGGAAGCTATTTGTCATTTTGCGTATTGTTTTGAAGAAGGCCACGTGTTGACTGTATGTTAGCCGTTTTATAAATGTGGTCTTGAATAAATTGTTAATTTATTGATCTGCTAGTTGTTGCGTTTAAGGAGTGACATTATAGGGGCCTTGACCCTCCATGCTAATCTCGACTTCCTAAGTCACACCCTGTTAACTTGTTCGTTAATCGTTTCTGCTCCTGTCCATCTTTCCTACGACGGCATTTGCTGCATCATTCTGTAGCCTACCTCCCCTCACCATTGCGTGCAAGGTTGTACATAACAATCTGAGTCAGTATCTGCTCCTAGGTGCACCTTACAATCCCAAATCTGATTTCGGAATCTGTACGCGACCATGAAATAATCTAACTGGAATCTTTGCGTATCACCTGGCCCTTTGCGAGTATACCTCTTCCTCTTGTGATTCTTGCACACAGTATTCTCTATTACTAACTGAAATTTATTGCAAAATTCTATTAGTCTTCCTCTTCTGTCATTCCCTGTTCCAAGAAGATATTCTCTTGTAACTTTTTCTTGTGCTCCTTCCCCTATAACCGCATACCAAACACTCATAAATGTTTGATTATCATCTGCTTTTATGTACTAAATTATCTGCTCAGCATCCTCACATCCTTCCTCTATGTCTTCATATTCTGCTTCCGACGTTGACATGTACACCTGAACTATTGTGGTCGGCGTTGGTTTCCTGTCGATTCTGATGAGAGAAACAATATCAGTGTTGTACCATTTTCAGCTGCTGATAGTATTACCCTATACTCGTCTGGCCAAAAATCGCAGCTTTCTTTCGATTTCTCTTTACTGACGCCCAGTATATTTAGACTGAACCTTAGGATTTCCCTTATCATATTTTATAGCTTCACTACCACGTCAAAATTTCTGAAATTCCACGCCCCAATTCGTGGAACATTGATTATTCAGTTATTTTCTCATGGTCTCTTCCTCCTTGGCAGTCCCCGCCTAGAGATCAGTGTGTCAGTAATGCAATGGTTTCCATAGGCTCCTGTATCCTCATGCCGTTGATCTTTGCTGTTTCTTCCGCTTTTTAGGGGCAGTTACCCACACCAAGGCAAGAGAATGCTGAACTTCTATTCGTTACTCCTACCTCTTTGACAAGGCTGTTGGCAGAACGAAGATGACTTCTTATACCGGAAGTCTTCGGCCGCCAATGCTGATGACTCAAGATTTAAGCAGTGGCGTGTTTGAAACCCGGGACACGGGACGTTCTGATTACTAGTGAAAAACGGTGTACCCAGACTCCTGGTATGGGAAGTCTATATAGAGGCTCAGTTAAGTAAAATATTGTTCGAAGGGCGTCACACATACGGTTGCATTCCACCACTTTCCCAGCACTTAATAATGCTGCAGATCTTTTAAACTTATTATAATTGTGTTCTCATTCTAAATCATATGTCTACTAAATTGGGTAGCAATGCCTTCAGACGTTTCAGAGCTATGCTGGAACGTGAATACACATACAAATGTAGAGCGTCACTTTAGAAAATGCGAAAATTTCACACTCGGCCATAACGGAGAACTTGTGATTTTAGCAAATTCATATGTTATATTTGATCAACGTTGGTAGGACACGTCCTAAAGCAGCATGCAATAGGTTGACCAAAGTTCGACTACAGTAAGCAGGTTGAAATGGTTGTACATCGTAATAGTTATCCAGGGATGAAGCGGCTTGCACAGGATAGACAAGCGGGGACTTTGCAAATTTATGTCAATGCTTAAAGTGTTTTGTCAGGGTCATCTATGGTCATTTACGAAGCGAAATCGATGGTTATTAGCCTAATGAAGTGATGAGATTCACAGGCGAGGAAGCAGTTTACATGGAGAATCTGTGGATGGTTGTCCTTACCGTGTAGAGAGTGAAGCTGTGAGCTTCTTTCGTAGGTGGGAAAACTTGGTTTTGAAAAGTCTGCAAACGTCTTAAGTGTTTATAGGCCGCTGCAGACCACTCTTCGAAACCCTAGGAGAGGAGCAAAGTATGATGACACACATAATAGTTTTCATTTCTCTTGTAGAGTCTAACTCTTTGTAACGCCGGAAATGCATATCCTCGTATCTCCATCTATTGTACTATTTTTTTTCCTTGTTTTGTTACCTCAAGATATGACATTTCTGTGTCTTTATATATTGTAATTATTTTACTATTTTTATATATATATATATTGCATTTATGTCGATTTATAATTGATTTATTTTGTGAATATTATTTGTATTTATACGCTGGGTCTGGCCTAGGGGAAACTATGCTATCGAACGAGTACATCGATAGGTCGTGTGAAGAACGAAAGTGTGTAGGATCTTTGGTAGTGTGAACTCGGCCGCGTGGAGCGCGGGCGGAGCAGAAGGGGTCTGGTTGGAGTAGTGCGATTGAGCAGGTGTGTTGTGTGACGCTCCCGCAAGTTGCCGGACTTTCGGGGTTTGGCAGCATGTAATTGCGATCGACTGGCTATGGTAGTTTCTAGCACGGTGTCGCGGACGGGAAGCATTAGCTGGCACACATCAAGAGTCCGTTTCGCCTGGTGACCGTGTCGAGAAGAAGGCGCGCCAGCATCCAGCTTCTGCAACAGCGACGGCCGACAATGAGTGACTGTCGCCACCTCCTCGATCGGCGACTTCAAACCTTCAATCAACCAACAAGGAAGACTAAAAGCACGCAAAGTTTCAGAACTGTATGGCAGACCTCAGCTTTTCAAACTGTTCAAATCACAAAATTACAGCAACGTAGCATGGACCTTTGTTGCTCATTGTCCCAATTGCATTGCCAAGCAGGGTTCCTTCCTTTTCCGAAATGAACCCGAGTGTCGTTGAAATTCAAACGCCAGCATTAAAGCAGCATCATTCAATTTCACTGCTTTAATTTCTAAGTTCAGTTTAAGGATTCATAGCTGGCTACAATATTTAAATTACACAAGCACAAATTAAGAGTGCGAGTTTTGTTACAGTATTTTAGCTTACCTGTGACTGCAGCTCAGCTTGGTACGTACTAAATTTTACTATTGTTAATTGTTCAGAATCATTTAATTCAAGTTCGATGTTAAATCTCTTATTTCTAAATTGCGTAGATTCAAGTAGCTTTCGAAATGATTGTTCAGGTAGCCCAAGACTAACTGTATTTTACTGACTTTCGATGTGCTTCAGAAAGAAAGCTCACTATTAATTTCAGTCACTAAATTAACTTTCAATTTTCCGGTTTTATTAATTCTTTTGCTAAATTATGTCAGAGTGTAGCGAAATTTATTACTTCTGGCAAACTTTCAGTTTTCACACTACACGTGTCAACCTTCAGTTGCCACGCTTCTAGTGCTAATTATATGTGTGATTACCTTTCTTTTTCAGTTACTATAGTAATTGTCCTTAGGACTGGCGACCGTAATTTCCCCCAAATCTCAAATATCTAATTACCGCTAGTTAATTGTTAACGTAACGGCCGCACATTTACTTTCTTTATTAACTTTACCCCTTTTCAAAATTAATTTCCACCAGTTTCATTTGCATTTTTCGTTTCATTTAGATGTAACCCTTTCCTCCCTCTTTACCGACAGATTAACTTCGGTGACGATTGCTTTTCCCAAATTTCCATTAGGTACACGCGGTTTAATTTTTCACTGTCATTAAGGTCGATAAGTGAGGGGGAGGTTACATCTTGAAGAACAAGAATAATTGATAAAGCAGGACACAACCTTTACTGACCACACTGACTAAATGCGATGTACAGTTTATTCTCTTGTCTATGGTAATTCCAAGGTATCTGCCAGACCCATACTGAGTCAAGTCCGTGCCGCCGATGTGCACTGGCAGTTAGGAGCTTAAGCGTAGCTATGAGCATTATTTCCTCGTGTTCTACATCTACATCTACATCTACATTTATACTCCGCAAGCCACCCAACGATGTGTGGCGGAAGGCACTTTACGTGCCACTGTCATTACCTCCCTTTCCTGTTCCAGTTGCGTATGGTTCGCGGGAAGAACGACTGTCTGAAAGCCTCCGTGCGCGCTCTAATCTCTCTAATTTTACATTCGTGATCTCCTCGGGAGGTATAAGTAGGGGGAAGCAATATATTCGATACCTCATCCAGAAACGCACCCTCTCGAAACCTGGCGAGCAAGCTACACCGCGATGCAGAGCGCCTCTCTTGTAGAGTCTGCCACTTGAGTTTATTAAACATCTCCGTAACACTATCACGGTTACCAAATAACCCTGTGACGAAACGCGCCGCTCTTCTGTTGTCCACATGGCTCTGGAGGTGCCAAAGAATGAAGAATGTGGCAGCGCTGCAGTGGCACACAGTCATCGACGTACAAGGCGATTTCCCAACCCACCTATTGAATAAGTCGTTGGCAGATAGATGGATGCATGCCACAAGTGTTGCCTACTATGCGTGTTGAGAGGTTGAGAGTGTAGCTGAAGCGTTTGTCATAACTCGGGATATTGTTTGGGAAAATCTGCAATCTTTTCAACTGTCTGCGGCACCCTTGCCAACACGAGATTTATGCTGCTGCAATGATTGCTGTTCATGACAAAAAATTTCCTCTCCCTCATGAACTAGTTAGTCACCTTTTTGTTTGTGAAAATCTTATGGGACTTAACTGCTATGGTCATCAGTCTCTACGCTTACACACTACTTAACCTAAATTATCCTAAGGAGAAACACACACACCCACGCCCGAGGGAGGACTCGAACCTCTGTCGGGACCAGCCGCACTGTCCATGACTGCAGCGCCTCAGAAAAAAATGGTTCAAATGGCTCTGAGCACTATGGGACTCAACTGCTGAGGTCATTAGTCCCCTAGAACTTAGAACTAGTTAAACCTAACTAACCTAAGGACATCACAAACATCCATGCCCGAGGCAGGATTCGAACCTGCGACCGCAGCGGTCTTGCGGTTCCAGACTGCAGCACCTTTAACCGCACGGCCACTTCGGCCGGTAGCGACTCAGACCGCTCGGCTAATTCCGTTCGGCTCAGTCACCTTGAACGTATGTCCCGAAGAACCTATGGAGTCTAATTAATACATTAAACAGTCATACCTAGAGTTGCGCACTACCAAAAGTATGGTTCGGTCTGATGCAGCCTCCACAAATTCCTGTCACGTGGCAACCTCTTCTTCTCAAAGTAACACTTGCAGCCTACGTCCTTAATTATTTGCTTATCTATTCCGAAGACGGCAAGAGCTGACAAGTGCGAGAATCATCGCACAATCAGCTTAACAGCTCATGCATCGAAGCTGCTTACAAGAATAATATACAGAAGAATGGAAAAGAAAATTGAGAATGCGCTAGGTGACGATCAGTTTGGCTTTAGGAATAGTAAAGGGACGAGAGAGGCAATTCTGACGTTACGGCTAGTAATGGAAGCAATGCCAAAGAAAAATCAAAGACACTTTCATAGAATTTGTCGACCTGGAAAAAGCGTTCGACAATATAAAATGGTGCAAGCTGTTCGAGATTCTGAAAAAAGTAGGGGTAAGCTATAGGGAAAGACGGGTCATATACAATATGTACAACAACCAAGAGGGAATAATAAGAGTGGACGATCAAGAACGAAGTGCTCGTATTAAGAAGGGTGTAAGACAATGCTGTAGCCTTTCGCTCCTACTCTTCAATCTGTACATCGAGGAAGCAATGATGGAAATAAAAGAAAGGTTCAGGAGTGGAGTTAAAATACAAGGTGAAAGGATATCAATGATACGATTCGCTGATGACATTGCTATCCTGAGTGAAAGTGAAGAAGAATTAAGTGATCTGCTGAACGGAATGAACAGTCTAATGAGTACAAAGTATGGTCTGAGAGTAAATCGGAGAAAGACGAAGGTATTGAGAAGTAGTGGAAATGAGAACAGCGAGAAACTTAACATCAGGATTGATGGTCACGAAGTCATTGATGTTAAGGAATTCTGCTACCTAGGCAGTAAAATAACCAATGACGGACGGAGCAAGGAGGACGTCAAAAGCAGACTCGCTATGGCAATAAAGGCATTTCTGGCCAAGAGAAGTCTACTAATATCAAATACCGGCCTTAATTTGAGGAAGAAATTTCTGAGGATGTCCGTCTGGAGTACAGCATTGTATGGTAGTGAAACATGGACTGTGGGAAAACCAGAACAGAAGAGAATCGAAGCATTTGAGATGTGGTGCTATAGACGCATGTTGAAAATTAGGTGGACTGATAAGGTAAGGAATGAGGAGGTTCTGCGCAGAATCGGAGAGGAAAGGAATATGTGGAAAACACTGATAAGGAGAAGGGACAGGATGATAGGACATCTGCTAAGACATGAGGGAATGACTTCCATGGTACTAGAGGGAGCTGTAGAGGGTAAAAACTGTAGAGGAAGACAGAGATTGGAATACGTCAAGCAAATAATTGAGGACGTAGGTTGCAAGTGCTACTCTGAGATGAAGAGGTTAGCACAGGAAAGGAATTCGTGGCGGGCCGCATCAAACCAGTCAGTAGACTGATGACCAAGAAAAAAAAAAAATTCCAATCTCCGTCTTCCTCAAGAGCTTTTACTCTCTACTGTTCCCAGTAGTGCCATGCAAGTTATTCCCTGATGTCTTAAAGGATGTCTTATCATCCTGTCTCTTCTTCTTGGCAGTGTTTTCCAATATTCCTTTTCTCTCCTGTTCTGTGCGGAAGCCCAAATTTCTTATGAGACTACCAAATTTTCGACACTCGCCTGTAGCACCACATCTCAAATGCTTCGATTCACTTCTGTTACGTTTTTCAGGCTGTCCATGTTTCACTACCATACAATGCTGTGATCCAGATGTACATTCTCGGAAATTTCTTCCTTAAATTAAGGTCGATGTCCTCCTTGCTCGGTCCATAATGGGTTAATTTGATGCCTAGGTGGGAGAATTCCTTAACATCGTGCACATCAATCCTGATGCTAATTTTCTCTCTCTTGTCAGTTAAGTTACTTATCATTACTTTTGTGTTTCTTCAGTTTACTCTCAATCAATATTCTGGATTCATTAGACTGTTCATTAAATTCAGTAGATGCTATAGTTCATCTTCACTTTCACTGAGAATAACAACGTCATCGGCAAATTTTATCGTTGATATCCTTTCACCTTGATTTTAAATTCCAATCTTGGACTTTTCTTTCACTTCCTGCATTACTTCCGCGATGACTGCATTGAAAAGTGGGAACGAAAGACTGCATCTCTGTCTTACACGCTTTTTAATCCGAGCTCTTCGTTCTTGGTCTTCCACGCTTACTGCTCCTTCTTGGTTCTTGTACATACTTAATATTACCCGTCTTTCACTACAGCTTACCTCGATTTTTCTCAGATTTTCGAACATCTTGCACCATTTTACATTGTCGAATGCTTCTTCCAGGTCGACAAATCCTATAACTGTGTCTTGAATTTCTTTGGTCTTGCTTCCAGTTTCAACCACTACGTCCGAAATGCCTCTCTGGTGCCTTTACCTGTCCTAAAGCCAAAATGATCGCCATCTAACCCTCCCCAATTTTCTTTGTATTCTTCTGTTTACTACTCTTGACAGCAACTTTGATGCATAATTTTTAAGCTGATTGTGTGATAGTTCTCTTACTTGCCAGTTCTTGCGGTCTTCGTAATTTTGTGAATGATATTTCTCCGAAAGTCAGTTGTATATCGCTAGACTCATACATTCTACACACCAACTTGAATCGTCGTTTTGTTGCCTCTTCCCCAAAGTATTTTAGAAATTTTGATAGAATGTTATCTATTTCTTCTGCTTACTTGACTTTAAGTCTTCCAAAGGTCTTTTAAATTCTGATTCTAATAATAGATTCCCTACCTCTTCTGTATGGACTACTGTTTCTTCTTCTATCACACTGGATAAGTCTTCCTCATCATGGAAGCCTTCAGTGTATTCTTTCAACCTATCCGCTCTCTCCTCTGCATTTAACAATGGAATTCGTGTTGCACTCTCAATGTTACCACACTTGCTTTTAATTTCATCGAAGGTTGTTTTGACTTTTCTATATGCTGACTCGGTCCTTCCAATAATCATTTCTTTTTTGATTTCTTCACGTTTTTCATGTAGACGCTTTGCGTTAACTTCCTATTTATTTCATTCCTAAGCGACTTGTATTTAGGTATTTCTGAATTTTCCTGAACATTTTTGCAGTTCCTTCTTTTATCGATCAACTGAATTATTTCTTCTGTTACCCATGGTTTCTTCAAAGTTGCTTTCTTTGGACCTACGTTTTTATTTCCAACTTCTGTGATTACCCTTTTTAAACATGTCCATTCCTCTACAATAAACTGCCCACTGAGCTATTTCTTATTGCAGTACCTCCAGCCTTAGAGAACTTCAAGCGTATCTCTTGAGTTTTTAGTTCTGCCGTAATTCGCTTACTTGTGCATTTGTTCTTCCTGACTAGTATCTTTAAGTTCAGTCAAGTCTTAATCATTACTGAATTGTGATCTGAGTCTATATCTGCTTTTGTGTACGACTTAGAGTCGAGTCTCTGATATCGGAAACCCTTCCTGACCATGGTGGAATCCAACTGAAATCTTCGCATATATGCCGGCCTCTTCCAAGCATACCTCCTTTTCCTATGATTTTGGAACAGAGTATTCGCTATTACCAGCTGAAATTTATTACAGAACTCAGTTACTCATTCTCCTCTCTCATTCCTAGTACCAAACCCTTGTTATCCTTTAACCCTTCTGTTGTTTCGGCTACTGTGGGTGTAAGCACCGACACAAACATGGAAGGAATCCAAAATTATCTGTACAAAACACTTTCTATTAAATAGAAAACTTTATTTCTATTTAGGGAAGAAGTATAACTTAACTTTTTTCCTGTGCATCGTGTGCTCTCACATACAGGTACTTTACTTTCTACTACAGCTCGCAGAACGCAGGCTAAGTAACGTCTTCCTATTACTCAGATCTGATGTTCTCGAAAGTCTGCGACCGAACTGGGGCCTACCAGCGAAGGGTGACTGGTTAAGTCAGCGCTGATAGGGGTGCTGGAGGTGTATCGTTGCGCGCTCTTTCCATTGGGCCACGGGTCAGTGCCCTTCGGTGCCGTCGCACGGCGCTGCGCTGGTCGGTGTCCAATCGATGATTTATAATTGCACACCTTTCTTCTACTCCTTTCGCTGCAGCCGCATTCTGGTTTACCACGACTAGAATTTCATCTGCACTTACGTACTGAGTTACCTGTTCAATATCCTTCCATACTTTCTGTGCCTTCACATCTTCAGCGTACAACGTCGCCACGTATACCTAAAGTATTGTTGTCGGTGTTGGTTTGCTGTCGATTTTCATGAGAACAATCCTATCACTGAACTACCCACCACGGTAGCCGAGAGCGCTAATGCGCTGCTTCCTGGACTCGGGTAGGGGCGCCGGCCCCAGATCGAATCTGCCCGGCGGATTAACGACGAGGGCCGGTGTGCCGGCCAGCCTGGATGTGGTTTTTAGGCGGTATCCCACATCCCGCTAGGTGAATACCGGGATGGTCCTCACGATCCGCCTCAGTTACACGCGTCGCAGACATTTGAAACACGTTCGCACTATTTCACGATTTACACTAGATGCAGACAGCTGGGGTACCCTGATTCCATCCTGGGGGGTAGGGGGTGGCGGCAGGAAGGGCATCTGGCCACCCCTAAAACTAACCTGGCCAAATCCGTTCTGCCGAGCGGGATTAGCCGAGCGGTCTGAGGGGCTACGGTCATGGACTGTGCGGCTGGTCCTGGCAGAGGTTCGAGTCCTCCCTCGGGCATGGGTGTGTGTTTGTCCTTGTGATAATTTAGGTTAAGTAGTGTGTATGCTTAAGAACTGATGACCTTAGCAGTTAAGTCCCATAAGATTTCACACACATTTGACCATTTTTGAACAAATCCGTTCTAACCGCACCGACCCTGCGATCGCTGCGGGTCTATGGCGTAAGCGAAAGAAAGAAAGAAAGAATCGTATCATTGAACTGTTCACAGTAAGACACTCTCTACCGTACCTCCAAATTCATATCGCATCCTGGTCCGTTATGTCATTTTCTGCTGCTGTTGATATTACTCTATAGTCATCTGAGAAGAAATCCTTGTCTTCTCTCGATATCACTTCACTGATCCCCACTGTATCTAGATTGAGCCTCTGCATTTCCCTTTAGATGCACTACATAAGTGACATAATAAATAGCACGGCTACCTGTAGTAATGGTAACATTGGTAGGGAAAGAAACATTAAAGAATGTTTAAGAGAGATAAATATAACCACTGTTATTTTGGTTAGAACGTTCTTCATGATGATCAAAGGCAAGAGTTTCCCGTTATTGTTAATAAATGCGAAAGATGTTTATGAATAACGGAGACATGTTTTCTATAAGCTGGACGAAGTTTGATATATCTTTGTTTTGCGTTTTCTTAGTTTACCTTTTTGTTAAGAAAATTGCGTTTTCTAGCGATATATGTGGAATCTGTATTGTTTTCTTTTATTTACTACATCTGTATGTTTCACACCACAAGACAAATTTCGAAGAAAACATGAAATAGAAATTGAGAAGTTCAGTTTCGTTATAAACACTGTTTATTATTAAGTAGCAGACAGAAGGTTAACTATGTAGAGTAAAACTGTTCTGTGGGTTACCCGGCTCTTTATACATGCGGACTTAATTTGCGGACTGTTTACGACCTCTCGTTTCTAAGGGAATCTAGTGAGACCCGATCGGATATTTAAGTAAAGCGATCGTCATCAGGTAGTGCCCGGCAGGTATGCAACACACCTAACAGACAGGTAACGCGGGTACGATGTTAACTGACCAAAGCTACCAGGAGCCGGCCGGAGTGACGGAGCGGTTCTATGCGCTTCAGTCTGGAACCGTGCGACCGCTAGGGTCACAAGTTCGAATCCTGCCTCGGGCATGGATGTGTGTGACGTCCTTAGGTTGGTTAGGTTTAAGTAGTTCTAAGTTCTAGGGGACTGATGACGTCAGAAGTTAAGTCCCATAGTGCTCAGAGCCATTTGAACCGTTTTTAGAGCTACTAGGAATAATACGCTAGTCTACGCTTACTTATTATCTACAGCAGCTTACGGTAGTTTACAACTCTAATTACGTCAGATGTGGTCAGATGTCTTATGTACGTTATTTATCCCGTTGATTATTAACGGTATAAGTGTAGTCAGTGACGAGTCGTGACCCGCGGTGCCAGTGCCTTCATACAGGTCAGCACACAGCGCTCTTCCTGACCCTGCGTCAGAGTTGTCCCCGCGCGCAGCATTGTAACTGCCTCCGCCGTATTCCCCCTGGTGATATTGACAGCTCGTCGCAGCGGAAACGCGCTCGGATGTAGCGATCGAATAAGCCGGCCACATGCCATTCTGATGAGACGTAAACAGCGGCGGCGCCGGCCGGCGCGCAGTTCCGCGCAATTGTCGGCGTGTGTTGGTAAACAGGAATCGATGGCGCGACAAAGGACGACGGCTCGTGCCCCTCGCTCCCCCGGGCCACCCCTGGCGGTCCCGGGAACCGGCGAGCTAACGATGAAATTACCGCCGGCCGCGTGTCCCGTAATGACAGACATCTAACAGGCACCGCCCCACCTCTGTTTTTGTGTCGTCCACCTCTGGCACGGGACCTAACCTCTCTGAGGGCGTCGATGCTAGTAAAATATTCATGGCGAAAATCTTTTTGTCGCCCGATGCAAGAAACAAACAAGTCGGCCTAAGATGGCGTCGCTGATTCTCTCGGTGTCCTTGCTGCCGTGGCTGTTCTTGGTGCTCATTCTGCTCGCCCAGTGGTCACTGTCATCAAATAGAATAACAGATAAAATTTTAAAAAATGCTATTACTTTTACTGATAGTTTCTATTAATTGATTTTGTATTGGAAATTACTTTGCTTCGATTGTGTGAAAGCTTGCCTGCTGCAAACAACGAAACTGAAGTTAATCACACCACATGAGTTCCAAGAAAATGTACTGCGTCGCCTAATAAACAAAGCAAGATTCTAAGTTCACTTCAAAAATTGTAACATTCTGTATCATTCTTCTTTATTTTTCTGACTTGAAATTTGACTAAACCTTAAATCATTTCTGGTCGTATGAAAGGAAGTCTCATGAAATGTGAGACGTAATTTCTTCTTTTTCTCTTTTTTCTTACTTGACCAATGAACAACGCGTGGGCAACAGCTCTCGAAACTGTTGCTGTTGCTACTGAAAGCCACTAAAACTGAGCGTTTCAGTTACTGAGTGGCAACCCAAACTACAGATGAACGCGTTCAATGAGCCCACGTCATGTGTCTGCGTTTTAAATTGTAATTGTAACACTTTATCTAGTGATTGACAAAGAATGGGAAATTAATGATGATATGGTAAATTACGTTAAGGCCGTTTCCCTTAAAAAGGTGTATTTACAAATTTAGATGTCTCTTTACAAAGGTATTCTTCATTATAATCAAGAACTGCAAGGAAATGACAAACTCCCCTTTAAGTTGTTCAACGGTGTCAAAATATATGTTTCCATTCTTTATTACAAAAAGTATCACTAATTGAGTTAACCTTTCCTGAATTATCGTTATGTTACCCAGTTAGGAAGACGGGGAAGTTTTGTGTTTGTTATTAAATTGTTGTAACGGTGAGGAGCCAGCACAAGGCAAAGAGAATCGATTATTACCTCGCTATGAAGACTTCATCAAAAATACTTCTTCTCTCTCGCAGTAAAGATTTCGAAAACTATATTATAAAATTGCCTCGCAGTATGTACACTTTCCTTTTCACATGGAAAGTTTCACATCGTCGAAATAATTAAATTACAGGTGTCTATGTATCAATTCATGCGGGATGTTGGTGTATATCAGCTGAAATCGGTGGTGCGAAATCATTGACGAAGGAATGGGCTACCAATAATGGGAGTTCAGTGAACTTTGCTGTGTATCGTCCCAATTAAATCACAGACGTGTAAGTATAAATTCACGAGGGTTGTTGGCGTATGTGAGCGGGAATCGGTGATGCGACGTCATGTCCTACACAGAAGAAGGAAGGGGCCACCAACAATGACAGTTCAGTGAACTTTGCTGTGTGTTGGCCCACGCAGCAGGCGTCTGGTTCATGCACCCACGCTCACTGCTGCTTGTCGCCGACGAAGGCTGGAATTTGCACGCCAGTACCGCAATTTCACGTCCACCGAGTAGCGATAGGCGGTCTCTTCACTTGAGTCACGTATTATGCTCCATCGATGCATACGACACGGAACGTTTGAATGTAAACATCCTGCAAGAGTCATGGTCAAGGGAATGGGCAGAATTCCCGAGGTAATCTCATCATTGTGGAAGGCACAGTGGATTAACACATGTTTGCATCAGTGCTTGGGGACTATGTCCATCCCTTACATGCAGTTTGTATTTTCTGCGGCATGATGGTATCTACCGGCAGGATAAGTCAACGTGTCACATAGCTCGCAGTGTATGTGTGTGGGTCGGAGAGCACCAGGATGACAATACCGCACTCCTGTGACCACGAAACTCAACGGATTCTAACCCAATCGAGAATCTGTGGGACCACCTCGACCAAGATGTTCTCACCATGGGCCCACAACTGAGAAACCTAACACAGATGGGCAGTGCATTGGAGATGGCGGCACAGCCCTGACTCTCTTCCTGCACGTCTGCTGAGTAAGGTGGTTACTGAAGCTTTTCATTCACTATGTGAACAAAAGTATCCGTACACGCCAAAAACATCCGATTTTCATATCAGATGTATTGTGCTGCCACCTACTGCCAGGTACTCCATATCAGCGACCTCAGTAGACATTGTGAGAGAGAAAAATGGGGCTCTCTGTTGAACTCGAGGACTTCGAACGTGGTCAGTTGATTGGGTGTCACTTGTTTCATACGTATGTACACAAGATTTCCACACTCCTAAACATCCCTACGTCCCGATAGTGAAGTGGAAACGTGAAGGGACACGTGCAGCACAAATGCGTACAGGCTGACCTCGTCTGTTGACTGACAGAGACCGCCAACAGTTGAAGAGGGTCGTAGTATGTAATAAGCAGACATCTATCCAGACCATCACACAGGAATTCCAAACTGCATCAGGATTCACTGCAAGTACTATGACAGTTGGGCGGGAGGTGATAAAACTAGGATTTCATGGTCGAGTGGCTGCTTTTCATGGTCGAGTGGCTGCTCATAAGATACTTTTCAAACTCTATAAGGCTATGTTGCAATTTTAATTTTTTTTAACTAGACTCAGCTGTTCAGAGTAAGAGCTCACGAGAGCAACTGTCGAAACAAACCCGCTCACATGTGGCCAAGTTTGTTCCGATTATGCTGCAGAAGTTTCGCTGTGAAGTCCTTTCACACCCTACATACAGTCTCTATCTATCGCCATGCGATTTCCATGATTTTGGAGCCGTGTAGAAAAGTGTACCTAGCCGTCGATGTACACACCTGGGTACAATCATTCTACTGTAGGCAATAGCAGACGTCTTTCCATGAAGGTATTGACCGTCTTGTCTCAAGGTGATATAAGTTTATTAACTGTTACGGCAGTTACTATTGAAGTAATAAACGCTTTTTTCGTCTGATTTTCACTTGATTACCCCTTGTAATACTGAAACAAGTTTGCATTTACCATCGGCTTCACCATGTTACGTGTATTTCAAACATATTTGTACACACATTTTCCTGTATCTCTTGCGAATTAACCTCGCATTTACGTTTCCATGCAGCTCAATATGTATGACGTCTTCTTTCCTGAATTATCTGCCGTACAGCGATATAATTTTGCTGGTACATTCAGTGGTATATGTGAATACTGTCCCCAAAATGTGTAGGAAATGGAGAAGATAACGAATTAAAACGCTATGCCTGATGCTGCAGGTTTGCTGGATGCACAGCGAAAATGTGGTAAGCAATGAACTTTTTCCTTTCATAACATTTTTTGGGGGTTCGGGGATCAGGGAAGACAAACGAAACAGTCAAATGCAGTCCATTTAGTAACACTATGGACTCTAAATTTCCACAAAACCGATGGAACATCGTATGGCGTGGCAAGATACCCCAGGGTGTTTCTCACCTGAAGTCAGCAGAACGTGGTACGGGGCTGCAGACGTTGGGAAAGCTAGTAAAGTAATACTCAGCCTAATAAACGAAACCGCGCAAAACCATTCCGCCACAACAGCAGTCACTTCACCGGACTTCAAACGATTTCCAATCTGCAAGAGACCTGCCACCAAGTGGATAGGCGGCCGTACAGCGCACTCCATCTGTCTTCTGTGACACACCGAGAAATTAGAATTTATAATTTATGAGATCATCACGAGAAAACGAGGAAAATACCAAGCCAAAAAGAAATTGTTATTCATTCTTTCTAGCAACTGGATTAGACGTCGCCTTAAAAAAAATGTGGTGAATATCGGCAGCCAGGCTTGTGAACAGACTGTTTAACAACAAGCCAGCGTCTCTTTTTTTTTTTTGGTCATCAGTCTGCTGACTGGTTTGATGCGGCCCGCCACGAATTCCTTTCCTGTGCTAACCTCTTCATCTCAGAGTAGCACTTGCAACCTACGTCCTCAATTATTTGCTTGACGTATTCCAATCTCTGTATTCCTCTACAGTTTTTGCCCTCTACAGCTCCCTCTAGTACCATGGAAGTCATTCCCTCATGTCTTAGCAGATGTCCTATCATCCTGTCCCTTCCCCTTATCAGTGTTTTCCACATATTCCTTTCCTCTCCGATTCTGCGTAGAACCTCATTACTTACCTTATCGGTCAACCTAATTTTCAACATTCTTCAATAGCACCACATCTCAAATGCTTCGATTCTCTTCTGTTCCAGTTTTCCCACAGTCCATGTTTCACTACCATACAATGCTGTACTCCAGACGTACATCCTCAGAAATTTCTTCCTCAAATTAAGGCCGGTATTTGATGTTAGTAGACTTCTCTTGGCTAGAAATGCCTTTTTTGCCATAGCGAGTCTGCTTTTCATGTCCTCCTTGCTCCGACCGTCATTGGTTATTCTACTGCCTAGGTAGCAGAATTCCTTAACTTCATTGACTTCGTTACCATCAATCCTGATGTTAAGTTTCTCGCTGTTCTCATTTCTACTACTTCTCATTACCTTCGTCTTTCTCCGATTTACTCTCAAACCATACTGTGTACTCATTAGACTGTTCATTCCGTTCAGCAGATCATTTAATTCTTCTTCACTTTCACTCAGGATAGCAATGTCATCAGCGAATCGTATCATTGATATCCTTTCACCTTCTATTTTAATTCCACTCCTGAACCTTTCTTTTATTTCCATCATTGCTTCCTCGATGTACAGATTGAAGAGTAGGGGCGAAAGGCTACAGCCTTGTCTTACACCCTCCTTAATACGAGCACTTAGTTCTTGATCGTCCACTCTTATTATTCCCTCTTGGTTGATGTACATATTGTATATGACCCGTCTCTCCCTATAGCTTACCCCTACTTTTTTCAGAATCTCGAACAGCTTGCATCATTTTATATTGTCGACGCTTTTTCCAGGTCGACAAATCCTATGAAAGTGTCTTGATTTTTCTTTAGCCTTGCTTCCATTATTAGCCGTAACGTCAGAATTGCCTCACTCGTCCCTTTACTTATCCTAAAGCCAAACTGATCGTCACCTAGCGCATTCTCAATTTTCTTTTCCATTCTTCTGTATATTATTCTTGTAAGCTGCTTCGATGCATGAGCTGTTAAGCTGATTGTGCGATAATTCTCGCACTTGTCAGCTCTTGCCGTCTTCGGAATTGTGTGGATGATGCTTTTCCGAAAGTCAGATGGTATATCGCCAGACTCATATATTCTACACACCAACGAGAATAGTCGTTTTCTTGCCACTTCCCCCAATGATTTTAGAAATTCTGATGGAATGTTATCTATCCCTTCTGCCTTATTTGACCGTAAGTCCTTCAAAGCTCTTTTAAATTCCGATTCTAATACTGAATCCCCTATCTCTTCTAAATCGACTCCTGTTTCTTCTTCTATCGCATCAGACAAATCTTCACCCTCATAGAGGATTTCAATGTATTCTTTCCACCTATCTGCTCTCTCCTCTGCATTAAACAGTGGAATTCCCGTTGCACTCTTAATGTTACCACCGTTGCTTTTAATGTCACCAAAGGTTGTTTTGACTTTCCTGTATGCAGAGTCTGTCCTTCCGACAATCATATCTTTTTCGATGTCTTCACACTTCTCCTGCAGCCATTTCGTCTTAGCTTCCCGGCATTTCCTATTTATTTCATTCCTCAGCGACTTGTATTTCTGTATTCCTGATTTTCCCGGAACATGTTTGTACTTCCTCCTTTCATCAATCAACTGAAGTATTTCTTCGCAGCTACCTTCTTTGTACCTATGTTTTCCTTCCCAACTTCTGTGATGGCCCTTTTTAGAGATGTCCATTCCTCTTCAACTGTACTGCCTATTGCGCTATTCCTGATTGCTTTATCTATAGCGTTAGAGAACTTCAAACGTATCTCGTCATTCCTTAGTACTTCCCTATCCCACTTCTTTGCGTATTGATTCTTCCTGACTAATGTCTTGAACTTCAGCCTACTCTTCATCACTTCTATATTGTGATCTGAGTCTATATCTGCTCCTGGGTACGCCTTACAATCCAGTATCTGATTTCGGAATCTCTGTCTGACCATGATGTAATCTAATTGAAATCTTCCCATATCTCCCGGACTTTTCCAAGTATACCTCCTCCGCTTGTGATTCTTGAACAGGGTATTCGCTATTACTAGCTGAAACCTGTTACAGAACTCAATTAGTCTTTCTCCTCTTTCATTCCTTGTCCCAAGCACATATTCTCCTGTAACCTTTTCTTCTACTCCTTCCCCTACAACTGCATTCCAGTCGCCCATGACTATTAGATTTTCGTCCCCCTTTACATACTGCATTACCCTTTCAATATCCTCATACACTTTCTCTATCTGTTCATCTACAGCTTGCGACGTCGGCATGTATACCTGAACTATCGTTCTCGGTGTTGGTCTGCTGTCGATTCTGATTAGAACAACCCGGTCACTGAACTGTTCACAGTAACACACCCTCTGCCCTAACTTCCTATTCATAACGAATCCTACACCTGTTATACCATTTTCTGCTGCTGCTGATATTACCCGATACTCATCTGACCAGATATCCTTGTTTTCCTTCCACTTCACTTCACTGACCCTTACTATACCTATATTCAGCCTTTGCATTTCCCTTCTCAGATTTTCTACTTTCCCTACCACGTTCAAGCTTCTGACATTCCACGCCCCGACTCGTTGAACGTTATCGTTTCGTAGATTATTCAATCTTTTTCTCATGGTAACCTCCCCCTTGCCAGTCTCCTCCCGGAGATCCGAATGGGGCGCTATTCCGGAATCTTTTGGCAATGGAGAGATCATCATGACACTTCTTCAAATACAGGCCACATGTCCTGTGGATACACGTTACGTGTCTTTAATGCAGTGGTTTCCATTGCCTTCTGCATCCTCATGTCGTTGATCATTGCTGATTCTTCCGCCTTTAGGGGAATTTCCCACCCCAAGGACAAGAGAGTGCCCTGAACCTCTATCCGCTCCTCCGCCCTCTTTGACAAGGCCGTTGGCTGAATGAGGCTGACTTCTTATGCCGGAAGTCTTCGGCCACCAATGCTGATTATTTATCAAAATTTAGGCAGTGGCGGGGATCGAACCCGGGACCGAAGACGTTTTGATTATGAATCAAAGACGCTACCCCTAGACCACAGGGTAGCAGAAACAGTCGGACGAACGAGGCAGGGGGCCTCCATACTGAGGTGGTTTCCCAGTAAGACTTAGCCACAATGAAGTGTATTAAGTGTCAACCAATTTATGATGTTGAATTACCTGCCTAAGCTCACAAGATGGTCAAGAGTGGTCCCATAGGTGTATCAAGTTTGGTTCAAATAGATCCCCTAGTGCAGGGGTAGATGTGACCCATACATACATGCATACATACGTACACACACACAGTTTTATAATATGTATGGATTTGAAATCATCATACCGGTTCATAGCTGTTACGGTACGTTTTAATAGAAATTCTAAAGCTATTTTCCACTAGTGCTGTTCAAGAGTCGTCAATTCACACATGACTCTCTTGTATCTCTTAAGGTATTTAGAAGTTGCTTACTTGTGAAAGTAATAGATACATTCATACCATGCACCGTCAGTATCCGAAGTACTATTACATGTACAGAGTGGGTGTATGGACGCACTTCGTCGCCTCATTTCTGTGTTTCACTTGGTGCCATTTCCTATTCTGTGTCTTTAGTAGCATAGAATTTATTATACCGTGACCGCGAAATTATTTTCGGGCACTGAGTTTTCGCCATGGCGTAATCTACAACAGCCACTCGCCTGGTGAAAACCGCTCGCACTAACCCTTCCAACTACCTGCTGTTAATCTGGCAGCCACCATAACTAACAATAAGGAAATTTTGCTAATAAGAGAGGCTAAGGGTGTTGCTCTTCAGACTTACAAATCCACTTATTCCCTCGTCGCGAGCTCTGCTGCTCGCCTGTGTCGCGACTCCCCTTTTTAGCCATGCGGGTACAGCCGCACATGCCTGTCGTTCCACAACGTGGGAGAGGAAAGCACACCACTACATCAAGTGGAGGCCTCCTTTTAAAACTGTGAGTCAGCATATGGTTTGGCTGAAATCTCTAAGTTCTTTACCTTTAGGCCGTCCTCCTGGACAAAGGGACGGTCAGTTTCTGGACAAGGACTGTGACGGGGTACAACAACTACAGCTAAGTCGTGAGTCAGCCGGAACCTGATCGCAGAAGCAGCTTCTCGCTGGACGCAAGTACGTGACAGTCAAACGTTAAAATTCTTTTTGCATTGTCTTCTGTAGGAAAACGACTGACGGAAACCAAAAAGTTACTCTAAGGAAACTTACGAGGGAAGCACGGCAAGTGGCATAACCCGATTTCCAAGAAGCTTCGCTCAGTGGAAGAGGGGTCGAAATAAGCGAACACGTGTCTCAGCTTATCCGTAGATATTCGACCGTTTAAGACAAAACATAGTCAGTGTTTCTGAGGTTCATCACGAATCACATTAGTCAAAGACTTGGTGCATTGGCTAGCTGGAACATCAGCTAGAGTCTCAGATATACATTCTTGCATCCCGTGTTCGAAGTCCCATAGTGCTCAGAACCATTTGTTCGAAACCCGATTATTGCTTTCACCTTCCTTTTATGTACTTCTCCATTTATAAACCCATATCAGTAGGAGATTGCTACTTGAATGTGTAAAAAGAAAAAAAAAAGTAAATGAATCAATCAGAAAAATTTGAAATTGTTTTTAGTCAAATTCCTGTTGTATTATTTATCAGTAGTATTGGTGGTGTTGCTTACATGTTCCCGAGGAGTGGGTTTCCGTTGGTCAGTAAGTGTACCCTTTTACTACCACAGCCTTCAAGGAGGATCTACCTGTGGTGCCACCGCCAGACACCAAACTTGCTAGGTGGTAGCCTTTAAATCGGCCGCGGTCCGTTAGTATACGCCGGACCCGCGTGTCGCCACTATCAGTGATTGCAGACCGAGCGCCGCCACACGGACGGTCTAGTCTAGAGAGACTCCCTAGCACTTGCCCTAGTTGTACAGCCGACTTTGCTAGCGATGGTTCACTGTCTACATACGCTCTCATTTGCAGAGACGACAGTTTAGCATAGCCTTCAGCTACGTCATTTGCTACGACCTAGCAAGGCGCCATATTCAGTTACTATAATTACTATCTTCTAGAATGTATTCTGAACGGATAGTATTGTCAATCATGTACCGTCAAGAGCGACGTTCATCATTAATGGATTATAGTTAAGTATCAAACTAATTACGTCCGCTTTCTGAATTCTCATTCCTTGTCATGTTCCAGACCTCACGTCAGTATAGTTCCTCCCTCCTCACGCCAGCCTGCGTGAGCTAAAACGCGTGTATTTCGGCCTCCAATCTTAACACGGTGTTGGCTCTTCTGCTAACACAAAACTAGCATTCAGTCGATTCTGACTCGTCCATCTGCTTTTTTCCTCTTGAGGGGATAAGTAAGGGAACCACATCAAATCCGAATTAGTTCTCAGAGTGAACAGACAACAATGGACAAGACACACATATTTCATATTTTAAATGTGCAACATTTATTCTCCACCCCAGTCGTAATTTTACAGTTAATACATTGAAGCGCCAAAAAAACTGGTATAGGCACGCGTATTCAAATCGATAGATATATGAACAGGCAGAATACGGCGCTGCGGTTGGCAACGACTATATGGTCTACAGCAGTTCAAATGGTTCAAATGGCTCTGAGTACTATGGGACTTAACTTCTCAGGTCATCAGTCCCCTAGAACTTAGAACTTCGTAAACCTAACTAACCTAAGGACATCACACACATCCATGCTCGAGGCAGGATTCGAACCTGCGACCGTAGAAGTCGCGCGGTTATAGACTGTAGCGCCTAGAACTACTCGGCCACTCCGGCCGACTGGCGCAGTTGTTAGATCGGTTTCTGCTGCAACAATGGAAGGTTATTAACATTTAAGTGAGTTTGAACGCGGTGTTACAGTCGGCGCACGACCGATCGGATACAGCATCTCCGAGGTAGCGATGAAGTGGGGAAGTTCCCGTACGACCATTTCACGAGCGTACCTTGAACATCAGGAATCCGGTAAAACATCAAATATCAAACATCGCTGCGGCCGGAAAAAGATCCTGCAAGAACGGGACCAACAGCGACTGAAGACAATCGTTCAACGTGAGAGAAGTGGAACCCTTCCTCAAATTGCTGGAGATATCAATGCTGGGCCATCAACAAGTGTCAGCGTGCGAACCACTCAACGAAACATCATCGATATGGGCTTCCGTAGCCGAAGGCCCACTCCTGTATCATTGATGACTGCACGACAAAAAGCTTTACGCCTCGCCTGGCCCGTCAGCTCCGACATTGGACTGTTGATGACCGGAAACATGTCGCCTGGTCGGAGGAGTCTCGTTTCAAAGTGTATCGAATGGATGGACGTGTACAGGCATGGAGACAACATGATGAATCCATGACGCTACGTATCAGCAGGTGATTGTTCAAGCTGGTGGAGGCTCTGCAATGGTGTGGGACGTGTGCAGTTGGAGTGATGTAAGACCTTGATACGTCTAGATACGACTCTGACACATGAGGCGTAAGTAAGCATCCTGTCTGATCACCTTAATCCATTCATGTCCATTGTGCATTCGGACGGACTTGGGCAATTCCAGCAGGACAATGCGTCACCTCACGCGTGCAGAATCGTTATAGAGTGACTCCAGGAAGACTCTTCTGAGTTTAAACACCTCCGGTGGCCATCAGACTCCACGGACATGCACATTGTTCAGCACTTCTAGGATGCCTTGCAACGTGCTGTTCAGAGGAACAGTCCACCCCCTTTTACTCTTACGGATTTATGGACGTCCTACAGGATTCATGGCGTCAATTCCCTCAACCACTATTTCAGACATTAGTCGAGTCCGTGCCACGTCGTGATGTGGCACTTCTGTGTGCTCTCGGGGGCCCTACACAATGTTAGACAGGTGTACCCGTTTCTTTGGCTCTTCATTGTATAAAGTCCTTGTATTCCTTAACTTGATACGTAACATTCGCGTAGTAGCCTTCTATGGATATGAGTAGATAAGTAAAGAACAAAAATATAAAATGAAAATAATAATGTGGTTTCGATGACGGGACGAAAAAGTATTAAGCCACGATGCTAACAACTATGCCAACGCTTCGACTGAGCTGGTAATTGCCTGAACGGCATATACAATTACTCAAAAATGTTGACTGTTGTTTCTCTGAAACGATCGAGTGTCTGTAGATAAGCCGGAAAATGTGTTCAGTTACTTCGACCCCTCTTCCACTGGGCAAAGTTTCTGGAAAATCAGATTGTGGCCCTTGCCACGTTCTCCTTCTTAGTGCAAACCAGGAGCTTCTAGTCCCACATTCAATTAGATGATGAATCAGGGAAAGACATGTATGTTGTTCAGACCGAAGACAGTTTTCTTACAGCTTTCAAAATTGGTCTACTTTGATAAAACGTCGTCATCTCTGCACAACAACATCCATCACAACCTGTTTACTGTATTCAAACTTTGGTCTCCTTCTGGAACTTTAACTCTCTACATTCATACATTATCGAACTGACAGTTCCTTAATGCCTTAGAATGTGTCCTACCAAACAATAGATTCTTTTAATTGGTTTGTGACATAGAATTCTTTCTCCAAATTCGAATTCGTATATGAGTTACTGGATGTATCGATCTAATCTTCAGTATTTTTATGTGCCACCACTTTTCAAAATATTCTATTCCCTTCTTTTCTGAAATGTTTGTCATCCACGTGCCACTTCCGCATGACGCCACAATATGACTATCTTCAAAAATGATTTCATGACATTTAAAACGTTTGATGTCAAGAAATTTCTCGCTTCTTCCTTTCTCGAACAAAACATATTTCGCTGTCCAAACAGCAGTTCACATCTACTGCTTTTAGTATACCATATATTATAAAATTTCCTTTACCTTTGTTCACTGTTGATGATATTCATCTTGTATCGTTTCAAGTAGCTAAAAATTTCATTTAACGTATCTTGTTGTCGGGAAACCGCAACGTTTTTTTTTTTTATCTCCCTCAACTCTCACTCCTTCTCTGAGTTTCTCTCTGATTTTCTTTACTGGTTGCTCAATGTACAAACCGAATAACATTATGGGTATGCTGCAATCCTCTCTGATTCCTTACTCAGCAACTGCTTCCGTTTCACATTCTTCTACAATATACAGCCCAATAAAGGTAACCAAGGGCAGGCGAAAATTTTTGCGGAACAGTAGTGTCCGTTTGCTGCCTTGGAGAAGGGCGGTTGGAAGCAGCTCGGTTGTTTTGGAGCCTTGAGGGTGTCGATGTGCCGCAAAAGCCAGTACAATAATCGTCACTGCCACCTGATCTACATTATGTTGCTTACAGTGGGGCTGGTCTTTTCATGGCAATGATCCGGGACGTGCGGATGCAGTCAGACAAGGACTGAACGATCATCATTCGTGACTTGCTGTTTGTCCCCTGCCCGCTGGTCTGCCGAAGTTGTTTCTGCTCTAGACTCGGTCTCGAAGGCAAATCTTTACATCCTAATGTCTCATATCTCTACAACAAACACTTGTGTTCTCGAAGAACAAGTATCTGCAGTGTAGCACTGGCATACACGCGTTTGGATCTTGATCTACAAGCGTGCAGTAAATATTTATTCATCTAAGTCAGCCATTCGAATGTAAGTGTGTCCTTCAGCCAAGGCATTAGGTCCATCTTTTTAATAATTATTTGTCCAGATTTCGAATGCATAAAAGCATAGATTCTGTGTGGCATAAGTTCGGAAACAGGTAGGAGGGTTTGTGGAGGATTATGGTACAAGACGTCTTATGCGTAGGTCGTGAAATTTCCATGATTTACTGGCCGTTGGTTGAGCGCAGTGCTGGCGTTCGATAACGTTCCCGTCGTAATACTCAGATCAGGCGAATTTGGTGCTAAAAATATCACCTTGAGTTCACTATCATGCTGCTGAAAGCAATGTTACACAATTTCGGCCTTGTGAAACGACAGCTCCAATCTGGGAAATGCGACCGTCGTCAACTGTGAAGGGGTGTAGGTGACTGGCGATAATGTTTACGTAGTACTTACATAGTGCCCTCTATTTCTACCACAGGCAGCACGGAAGAATGTTCCACATAGGATAATACTGTCTCCATAGGCTTGCATCTATGGTACGTGGCAAGTTTCGAATAGCTTTTCGCCTGGACGACTGTGTATCTTGACATGGCCTTATGTAACAATTTAAATCTGAGAAGGCGACACATTTCCGCTGATCCAGCGTTCAGTCATGACTATGTCTACTGTAGTTGAAGATGTGGTTGGATCTACGTGCAAAGATGTTGCTGTCGCTGTGGATCTACATGTTCAAGAATGTGCCCTCAACGGTGTGGCTGAAACGTGTACTTCACCCAGTGTAGTCCTCAGTCATCAGATCAGCTACGGATTGTTGCCTATCTTGCTTTACACAGGGGACAAGCTTCTGACCTCGACGTTGTGTATTGAGGTTTCGAGATCCAACACCATGTAGTTGTCACAGATGCTCACGAGTGTAGCATACAACCAGCGAACGAGCCTCGCCTTTTCCCAAGTGCTTGTTCCAGGTGCCGAGCCGTAACAAAATGCACTTTGTCAAGCAGAGTTTTCGCATTCAACGATCCAGACTTCTTTCTGAGACCCACTTCTGGCACCAAGCTGCACTCTGTATTCTCGTATGCAATGTTTCAGTAGGTGTACTTCCTTCTTTCCTAGTGTTTATCCCGTCGTACCGAGCGCACTGTTTTTATGATTTGGTAAATTTGTGGCCCGATGGTCTCCTGGCGCCACAGTCGTCAGATAACCGAAGTGGGAACGAAGCGTGCGCCTCCAATGTGTATATGAATCGTGGAAACGTGTTTCTCGTTGCTACTGTATCTCAAGTTCTATTTCATAGAAACAGTATAGACAACCGCCTAAGAGCTCCATTCCCGCTGCATGTTACCTAGACTAAAGATCGTTAATTCCATCCGCGGTTAGCTCAGCCTGTTTCTTAGTGTGCTGCGCATAAAGCTACAATAAGATCTTTTTAATGCATATGGTTTCCAAGGATAATGTTTCAGTGCGTAAGACTCCACGTATCCGTCTCATATACCTATCATCTCTTTTTCAGTACCTTCGTAGATTATTGCATGTCTAAATTGTTTTTCAGAAATCAGCTTAGCGCCCAGACTACGGAATAATTTAACGCTCTACGCTTAAACAAACAATGCAGCTAAATCATTCTAAGGTTCAAGCCTCTACGTGTGTTTTGTTAAAACATGATTACAGACAGACATTACGCAGTGTGGTTCTTTTTAAGCAGTAACGTAAGGTATTACTGAACACATTAGTAAAATATTAATTAAAATACATCCAAACTATATTAATTAAGATGAGCAGAATGATTAAAAGAAAACATTGCTTGTTCATATCTAATAGAAATAAAATCCAAAAAAACAATATCAAAAATTTTCTATGAAAAATATAGCTATGCCTACTGTTCACGTAACAGTCGAACTGCAGCACACTTCAAAGACATATTACCAAATTCTCATAATATATGTAACTGGTCTCTAGCTTGAAAATTCTGCATATCATCAGTTTGACAATAAATCGAAAAGTGAACACCAAAACCCAGACCTAAGACACAGAAGATGCCACAGTAATTAAAATATATATTACACAGAATTAACCCAGAAACAAAAACATAACAAGGTATACAGACAGTCCTGGCTTGAGACAGTTACTGGCCCACATCTAAGTGATATCACTGTGATACATCAAAGCAATGCGTAAATGACATGAAGGGACTGTAAGCACAGAAAACTTGCCGCACACAACATTGAATTAATAGATTAATTTCAAACAGTGAGATCGTAAAAACATAGCACAACGAAACTCTGGTCAAGAAAACTAGTGAGACGCTGGCCCCAAAAGCACGGCAGGTCAAGAAATAGTGTTTTGAAGTGTCCACAAAGTATTCCCAACACACAAGTTGGAATGACGCTGATCAACGTAAGTAAAGTCATTATGAGCTAACGAAAGTGAGTGTGCAACGACATTTGAGCCCTATTCTGTTAGTTTCACAATATCAAGAATTGTACTGGCCCACATCTAAGTAATATCACTGTGATACATCAAAGGAATGCGTAAATGGCATGAAGGGACTGTAAGACGTGGGAGATTCATTGAGAAGTCTTGTGTAGAGGGCACACAGCACTAGACTCCGCACAGTGGGCCAACTCGCTTCAAAATCTGGACAGAAGAGAAAAGTAAAAAGTGGGCGTTTTGACTTTAAGTCGGCAAAATTTTATGTACATTGCACCGAGGGATACTTGCTCAGTGCAGCGGTATCATTCTAGTCTCAAATCGATATGACGCGTGCTGTGACAGCTGACGCTAAAGAGTGAATCGGACAACGACAAATTTTTCAGGTACCCATTTTGTGGCTTGTTTAATGTATGACAGCGATGCTGCCTAGCTGTCTGTATGAAAGAAGATGGGTGACACTGCATACGGTATATCTGTGACATTTGTAACCGGTGTAATGACGTTTATCGACTTAAATGTAAACTACTAACAATATTATCCGAAATCGTTGGCTACAGAATTTCCCCTGAGTGACTCCACTTTCGTAAACGACTCTCCTACTACCTTAATAATATAATTAACGATTTCAATTGTATTCATGTGCACATATCTGATCGTTTTTAGGGGAGGGTCATTTTTTTGTACCGTGTTGCAGCGCTATACTGTAAAAACGAATCCATCATAATTGCAATAATGTCTTAAACTATGATCAAAACAAAAAAATGTCCTCAGAGTTATTTGTAAAATTTCATTGCGTAAACGTTCACACAACTATTTTACACGGTTAAAATGTTCCCGAATAACATTGTTCTCTTTTTTTCTGCGAAATGCTCCAGCGCTATTCAAACATTGTACAGCGAACTCTAGAACTAAAACTTATGTATCAAGGACTCGGAAAGAAAGTATATTTTTCCGAAGTCCGGTGCCAACTTCATCGGACTGGCAATATTCTGGAATAGTGCCCGAAGCTGACATCAGTCCACATAGTTCTAATGCACGGATATGCCATAATCGAAGCTGCTCCGTTGCCGGTTGTTTGCATGTCTGAAGATGTGCAGGAAGCTCAGAGTAAGTATACACAGTGCTACTGATAAGATTTTACACACAAATATTCCAGTGAGAAGGTAATGTACGCCGTATTCCATAGGCTTTGGCATCTTCGGATCCATTCATGAGAGTCCAGAAAATGAGAGCTGAGGAATATAAACAGATGCCACCTCAGGTAAAAGATCTGTTTATCGATCCATCTCACGATGGACAATCCGGCAGCGACCTTCTGAAAGCAATAAGGACAAAAGCGACGAATGTGACTATGACTTCGACTGAAAAACCTAAAATATCGTATATCGAATAAAACATTTCAATACTGAAATTTCTACTTCTAACTCGTTATCAGCAGCCTCACAGTGCTTTATATGCAAAGTGTTTCTCGAATCAGCTAAATCTTCAACTTGTACAACTTTGCTTCCGCCATTTTTTCCCCAACATTTGAGGCTTTAATGAAATGCCCATAGTCCTGAGCCGTTTTGAAATGGCTTGCTGTGTCACACCCACTAATAGTGCCAATTGTTCTTGAGGTTGACGCGAGTCTTCACTCAACAATGTCTCCAATTCTGCATTTTCGAAAACTTTCTCTCTTCCACCACAATGCCGGCCTACGACGTTAAATTCACCGTTCTTGAAGCGTCGAAACCACTCACGACACGTTCTTTCACTAATAGCGTCCTTACCATACGTACTTGAGAGCATTCGATAAGAATCATCCGCTGTTTTCTTCATACTGCAACAAAACGGTAAAAGCTCCCACAAATGACGAGAATTAGGCTCGTAAACTGACTTCAATCAAGGAAAACTTTATGATGCAGACACAGATAGACTAATGTTTGAACGAGGTTATGTTGACCGAGGTCTAACCTAACTGCCTGACGTCTGCAATCTGTTTCATTCGACCGCTACTTACTGTTGTCGCCACCTATCGGCGAGCGGCGGAAGCAAAGCTGTACATTTTGTATAATTTCTGATCCTCCAAATTTGATCCTCCATCCTGTATTTTGTAATCCCGACAGAAGATTCCTAATCAGTGGACAAAGGATCTAAAAATAACCAGTTTTGCATGATTTTACATCCATTTCTCTATTATGTCCAGGATCTGAAGCTAGTCGGCCGCTGTGCGCCTTCACGTCCCTGCACTCAATAAGCAGTCTTGCATGACACCAGAACAACACCGACAGTTCCGTTCTCCAATCGCTCGGTCACGCTCCCTCCTGTGCCGTAGGCCGCCGACTGCGGACCGCCACTCGGCTCCACAGGCGCAAGCTTCAAGACTAGGTTGTTCCACTGCTTCTCATCATACTGAGGAACAGATTTCTTGGAAAGAAGACAACACCGAACGACTCGCCCCTTGTACATTCGGCGACACGATTCATAAATTGCTGGCTGAGCAGTAACTGCGAATGGGCCCGGCACCGAACTCTGGAAGTTCCACTCATCGCCACAAACTTCTACTAATAGACCATGGGGCAACCACACCAACACTGGATGGCGCGCCCACGGTGCATTCGACGCCACTATCTACGTGTTGTCGGGCTGGAGTAATCGTTCATTTTCCCAGGCTCTGGCTTCAAGCTTCGATCAGTCCGATGCTCGACACTAAACGCAGAAACCAGCTAGTCGGAAGTCAAGACAACAAAGCTGGACGCGCTCTCCATGCAGTCGATCATGCTCACGGAATGTGGCCAGTCAGCGACCGTCCATCGACTCCCCAGCTTTGGTTCCAACTAATGGCTGGTCCGCTGCCTCACCCATCACTCACAGCCAACGACTCGGAAACCAAGAGAATACCAGACAGCGCGCCCCCTATTCACCCGACTGTGCTCTCGGTGTGTCAACCAACAGTCGCTCGTAGATTTTCCTGCACTGACTCAAAGGCACGGCTCGTCTGCTTCTGCGCACAATACTGCTTAACCGTCACCACAGTCGCTCACTCATCGAAACTCTCTCTGCTGCTTTGATCCTGCAGGCGTCCTCTGCCACAGCGAACAGACACAGCAAGCCTCAGCGCCACTTGCTGATTGCTGCTAAATCAAGATCAACATCGTGGTGTTCCAAATGAAACGGTGGTGGGAAATACAAGGAAGCAGTATTCGAGGTGTGTTGGTTCTGTAGTTCTGCTTCATTGTATGTCTGAGACTTGGACCATAAGAATGGGATGAGAGGCGTTTTGGATCACGTACTCCGGTATATATCAAGTCTTCCTAGTCTACAGTGGGTAATCCAACAGGATAGGTATTCTGATCCATGTTTTCTACACTGGCTTGCAGAGTACTTTTTTCATCAGTCTCCGTAGTTAGAAACTGTCTTCAATGCTTTCGTGTCTTGTGCTAATATTTTCATCTCTACATAAATATTACAACATACATTCTCTCTACCCCGCACTGCGCAACACAACTAAAAGGTGACGCTATTGAAACCCAGTAACGTCTCTTCACTGTGACACAGAAATTTAAAATTTCCCTCTAAGATGCCTACAACGTTCCTCTGTAATGGTGCAAAAGCGTGGAAGTCCTCTACGTCGCCATCAGGTACGACGACGCTTACACATCAAGGTGTTGACACATGCCGAAAAGAGGTCAGAGCTCAGAAGTTCATGTGAGGTGCGAGGTAGGTCAGAGTGACAACACTGATACGAAATTTCACCACAATTCTCCCCAGCGGCACCGTGGCCGTGACAGACGGAGGGAAGGTTGTCACACCCCGTCTTACCCACATTCCAAGCCTTCGTTTGACGCATCCGCGATGGTGGTCAGAACCGCGATGCCCGATGTTGGAATCATGCGGTTTATGTGACGGGTAGGAAATTTTAGTGACTGGGGAGATATCATAAAGATAATCCCACAGTGTTCAATATCTGGTCCACTCCTATTCTTTATGGATGTAATGACCTTTCGCTAAACATCTGCAGATGGTTCTAAAGTTATAACAAATGCTACTAGATTGAAACCAACAGAAGATATTATTAACGATATGATGGAGTCATAGCAACAGCTGCTGTAGTACTCGAGCAGGAATCAGTAAACAGGGTCGACTACTCCAAACTTTTGGAAGTACATATCGATAAAAACTTGAAGAACTATTACATCTACATTTTCAAAAAATTAAGATCAACCACTATGCCTCTTTGTATACTTGCAAGTCTTTGATACAAACGAATTAACCGCCTGACATATTTTTTACATTTATACTGAATTTTGTCTCACGAAATAATTTTCTAGGGTACTTATCATTTAGAAGGACACTACTGATTTCACAAAAACGAGCATGAGGAACAATATATGGCGTTCACCTGCGGTCGTCAATGAGTTAGGCATTTTAACTGTAGCGTCGAAATACAAACACTTGCTAGTAAAACTCGAGGTAAACGCACAATCGCATTTTGAAAAAAAAAACCAAAAAACACACAAACTGTGATGGTCATTCCTGCAAAACTAGAAGAAAAAATGACCATTATTACCTTTATTAAAGCCACCGGTGCCTCAGAGAGGAGTTCAATAAGGAGCAAGAAAATTTTTTGATCATTTGCGCAATAACGTAAAGAAGCAAAGCAAGTTTTAAACGTCAAACTAATTTCTCCTGGACGACTCCTTCTATTAGATACACGAATTTCCACTCAAATACCGGTAGCCTGTGCAATAATAATTATTTTCTAAGTGTAACTGCATGAGTGGGACTAAACATTTACATGCTCATTACCAGTAACACTAATCATGTATATATAACCTGTAAACTGACACGTCACTCATCAGTTCGATAAAAGAGTGGTTCAAAACCGCTAGCAATCTAACTAACTAACTATAGCAGATGTTGTCACGATGAATTGCCAATTCGACGGCCTGTCTGGTCAGACGGTCAATATTTATACATGCTAAAGCGGTTTGTTGTGGTGGGGCTGCAACAAAAGTCACGTCCATGGTTTCAGTAACGCGGTGGCCTCTACCGACAAGCGGGAGGCGAAGTATACTGAGTTTCGTGGCGCAATGCCACTACTTGACTACCCACGGCACGGAGCCCTCGTGCAGTAGGCTAGCGCCATTACATAACAACAGTGTCATTTGGAAGCACATCTGTAGATGAAAATATTCTTGCAGGCCTTCAGCACGATCATACAACCATGTTGATAGTATTTTAATGATCCATCTGAACGTCGTCTTCAGGGGAGAATGCCGTCTGTTACATCTAACTAGCACTGATTCCTCCCATGAGCGGCGGAACTTTCACGCACCACATCCTACGCCGCAGAAGCCGTCACTACTGCCCCGTAACTCAAATTGAAGGTACAGGTGCTACAATATCATATAAATTCAATATTTACCTTAAGATTATGACCCTTGCTTCCATTTACATTATTACTTGCCAGTGTAATATCAAATTATTGAATTTATTTTGCGAGCCACACCCACTGAGGTGACAGAAGTCCTATTACCGTTTCAGACCACCTTTTGCCCGGCGCAGTGCAGCAATTAGACCTGACACAGACTCAACAGGTCGGTGGAAGTCCCATGTAGAAATACTGAGCCACGATGCCTCTATAACCCTCCACAATTGTGGAAGTGTTCAAAAATGTTCAAATGTGTGTGAAATATAATGGGACTTAACTGCTAAGGTCATCAGTCCCTAAGCTTACACACTACATAACCTAAATTATCCTAAGGACAAACACACACACACACACACACACACACACACACACACACACACACACACACACATGTCCGAGGGAGGACTCGAACCTCCGCCGGGAGCGCGGAAGTGTTAGCTGTGCAATATTTTGTGCACGAAATGATCTCTTGATCATGTCCTATGAATGTTCGATGTGATTCACGCTGGGTGATCTGAATGGATAGGTCATTCGGTCCAATTGTCCTGATTGTACCTCAGACCAATCGCGTAGAACTGTGTCGGTGACATGGTGTGTTGTCATCCATAAAAATTCCATTATTGTTTGGAAAAATGGTCCGTGAATGACAGCAGATCGTATCCAAGTAGCGGAACATAACCGTTTACAGTCAGTGATCGGTTCGTTAGACGAGAAGAAGCAGTCCATTCAATATAAATACAACCCACATCATTATGGAGTGCCTTGTTGACAACTTGGGTCGATGGTTTCGTGAGGTCTGTGCCACAGTCGAAAATTACCATCGCTTTTACCAACTGATATCAGGACTCATCTATTCAGACCGCGTTTTTCTTTCGCCTAGGACGGTCACGAGCCCAGGAGAGGCGTTGGAGGCGATGTCGTGCTGTTAGCAAAGGCACTCTCGTCGGTCAAACGCCAAATTTCACCGCACTGTCCTAACAGACACATTCTTCATATGTCCCTCATTGATTTCTGTTCCATGCAGTGTTGCATGTCAGTTAGCACTGACAACGTTACGCAAATGCCTCTGCTTTTGGTTGTTAAGAAAAGGCTGTCGACCACTACGCTGAAACTTCCTGGCAGATCAAAATTGCGTCCCGGACTGAGACTCGAACTCGGGACCTTTGCCTTTCACGGACAAGTGCTCCGCCAACTCAGCTACCAAAGCACGACTCACGCCACGTCCTCACGCAGTTGCTCGTCTCCTACCTTCCAAACTATACAGAAGTTCTCCTGCTGTGAGGACGGGGCATGAGTCGTGCTTGGGTAGCTCACCTAATAGAGCACTTGCCCGCGAAAGGCAAAGGTCCCGAGTTCTAGTCTCGGTCCGGCACACAGTTTTAAACTGCCAGGATGTTTCATATCAGCGCACACTCCGCTGCAGAGTGAAAATCTCATTCTGGAAGCATCCCCCAGGCTGTGGCTAAGCCATGTCTCCGCAGCATCCTTTCTTTCAGAAGTGCTAATTCTACAAGGTTTGGAGGGGTGCTTCTGTAAAGTTCGGAAGATAGGAGATGAGGTACTGGCAGAACTAAAGCTGTGAGGACGGGGCGTGAGTCGTGCATGGGTAGCTCAGTTAGTAGAGCACTTGCCCGCGAAAGGCAAAGGTCCCGAGTTTGAGTCTCGTTTCGGCACACAGTTTTAATCTGCCAGGAAGTTTCATATCAGCGAACACTCCGCTGCAGAGTGAATATCTCATTCTGGACCAATACGTTTCCATCGATAAGAGTAAAGTATGAAATGTGGTACTCTCGGCATAGTCATGAGGCTAAGGATCCCGGAATGTACAATGCGTCTAGCTCCAACTACAATTCCGTGTTCAATGTCTGATTATTCCCGTCGTGCGGTCATAATCAGTTCGTAAACCTTTTCACGTGAATCACAGAACAAATGACAGCTTGCGTAAGCGATGCTATTGCCATCTGTGTATGTACATTTTGCTATGACTTTTGTCACCCTAGCTTAAAAGGTGCCCCGCTTACGGAAGAAATTTATGGTGAGATTAACAATCAGTTTCTCACTTTAATATACTGGCCAGATGGCTGTGCCAAGGTCATTGTATGACCCGGCTGGAGACCGTTTAAAAATATTATCAGTGTTCAATGTCTGATTATTCCCGTCATGTAGTCATAATCAGTTCGTAAACCTTTTCACGTGAATCACAGAATAAATGACAGCTTGTGTAAGCGATGCTATTGCCATCTGTGTATGTACATATTGCTATGACTTTTGTCACCCTAGCTTAAAAGGTGCCCCGCTTACGGAAGAAAGTTATGGTGAGATTAACAATCAGTTTCTCACTTTAATATACTGGCCAGATGGCTGTGCCAAGGTCATTGTATGACCCGGCTGGAGACTGTTTAAAAATATTATCAGTTACTACGCTGGAGAATTCTATGTAGTTACATATAGGTGCTATTAGAAATGGCCCATATTAATGATAACGTGGAGGATGATGATTTAAATTAAATCTGTGGTAAGGTCTTGTGAGACCAAACTGCAGAGCTCATCGGTCCCTAAGCCTACACACTACTTAGTCTAACCTAAACTAACACTATGGACAACACACACATCCATGCTCGAGGGAGAACTCAAACCTTCAACGGGGGAAGTTGCACGGACCGTGACAAGGCGCCCCTGACCGCACGGCTATCCCGCGCTGCGGAGATGATGATCTGACTTCAGACTGCTCATGATACAGTCTGTTACTGAATAATTTTTCTGCTGTTAAAACAGTGTAACAGCTGTAAATGTCACAAAACAGAGGCAAGATGTTCCACTTTTGCACTCGGCAAGGGGAGAATTTGGCCTCCTGCTGAGGACAGGAGAAGTGCTTTTATTCACAGAGTGGAACTCGCGTCTGCCACACGACGAGGGTTCATTTAAAAGTGGGCGAGACGCATTCAAGGAGTCGGCGCGTTCATCCCGACCTGCCGGGCCGGCCCGGCCCGCGCAGTTTCGGTGGACAGGTAATTAGGCGCGCGCCGGACGGCAGCCTTTATTGCGCAAGTTTGTTTACGCGCACCAATGCACCGCACCTCCCGCGCTGCAGAGCTCCTTTATTAAAATACCAGGCGGAGGAGGCGGGGCGCAGATGAGCGCTCCGACGTACGGCCGCCGGATATCCACTCTCCCCGGCTCCTCGCCCTCCTGCTCCTCCTCCAGCGCTCCAGGGGCTGTGAAAACGTGCCTCCAGCCAGAGGTCCCCTTCGCCGCCCGTTTCCCAGCCTACATCATTCCGCCGTTACGTACTGAACTGAACTGACACGCCGCTTGCCTTTTCATCGCGGCACGTAACGTCACTGAGCTTACCTGTTCCCCGACATAATTGCTCATCCTTTTGTGTGAGTAATGTCTGGAAGCAGCGTAGCGGACGTCAGCAGGAGACACCGTTACTCGTCTGCTTGCTTCTTGAAAAGCGAATGAACACTGTTAACCTTTCAGATTACTAGCGACGTCTCGCTAAGGAAGCACATTGTGGGGTGCGTACTGTAAGACCTTCGGTACACACACCATCAGATTATTTGACTTGTCGCTCTAACGAAGTAGGTGAGTGTCAGCAATATGTCTCGTGGTCTTATCGTGGCGTGTTTATCTTCTGCCGTTAGGTCAGGCGATAGAAATGCTTAGAGTAGCAGATTGACGGTGACCAACTTTAAACAGAACTTGATAAATTTTCACACACATTTATTAAAATAATAACAACATAAAATTACTTAACTTGATTCTGGATGCTATTTACAACTGACAATCTGAAGTTCCTTCGGTAGTGGTACGTTAATCTTACTCTCACATATCTCTGATACTTGAGAAAGTGTCTATACATTTCTCTTCATGTATATGTATAGGAATATGATAATCGTATTAGGCGCAGACTGAAACTTGACTACAGACTAATGCAGACTGACTAATCGGAGGTCTGTACACTCGTTATAATACCTCGCGCGTTCAGGTATCACTGTGCGAGTGTGATACGCGAGGAGAAAAGGTTCTACGTTAGCAGCAATCTCATTGGCTGCGTTACATATTGATACGCGGATCGGCGGAAGCAGAATTTAGTACGTCTCTATGACAGCGCCATCTCGTAGTGCGGAGACGGACGAGCGCTGCGCCTGCGCTGTTGTGCTTAACGGGGCGAGCTCTAGTGGGAAAGTTGTGTACGCGCTGACTACGCGGAACTATGTACACAACACACATGCTTTGTCGTCATTAATTATCTCACTTTTTAAGTGACAAAGGCATCGTAATCACTACATGTGAAAATGCACGAACAACACTCACGACAGCTTAATTATCTGAGAATGACATACTAAAGGACGTACATTTTTCATTAAGAAGCAGGTAAGATATTTTATCATTTTTATATGTCATGTTAGTCATTTACTATTTAAGAGGTCCATGACTAAGGAATTTATTGCTAGCGCACTCGAGCAGATGTAATTTCTATGGATTGCTCACGCGCTGCCTGCGATTTGTAAGCTGTAAGAGAATCACAGACCAGAGAACAGTGTTGGCTGCAGGAGGAACTGTGCAGCAGTAGTAGAAGTAGTAGATAGCAGTCTTGTGTATCGAGTTGGTTGGCCCGTCGTGGGGAGTGATGGCGGTAAAAGCAGCCTCGCGCATATGTACTATTGTTATATCAAGTCCCATGTAAATGTTTTTTAAAAAATCTCTTAGTAATAATCTTTCTAATAAAAATTTACTTTTGACAATCATTCATCGCAATTTAAAGAATTTACTAATTTCTCCACTCCATGGTTATTGTAAAGAAAAAAATCAGTTGTTTCTTTTTATACATGACAAATCTATCGGCCAGCATTGCACTCGTCTGTGCCAGAAAAATTTCTTATAGGAGATATACACGCGTTATCCGGCGACCTTATTGAGGTAAGAATTTTCAATTTATTCAGTATGATCTTTCAGGGTCATGACGCACCACTGCTGACGTCCAAATTTGCCAGTTTAGATTCACAGTCAGTTAATTACTGAAAGGTTATACAAGTGAGCCACAATTTTATTGAGAGATTAGTCACGTAATTATTGCGAGGTTACGGAATAATAATCTGTTGCGAGGTTACACTGAATGTGAATGTTATACATAGGTATTTTTAACTTTTGGGAGGTTACAACTACTTGCAGCAATGCCTGCTGCAAGTGAACTGTGGGGTGTGTATTTTATTTTGTTTTGTCTCTCTGTTAATTATCATCAGCCTGTATTTCATGGATACTCCCTGCCTTGCATGAAATCCATTATGTTAGTTTGAGTGTAGCCTAAGACGAATATTCAGCCCTCTCCAAGTCTAAAAAATGATGGTTGGACCATGGGAGGGCACAAGACAACAGTGAGGGGAAAGAATGGAAGAACAAGGAGAGAAATGTTGGCAGACGATCCTAATCCTCTCTGCTTTGGCGTACATAACTTGGACAGCATAGATGGAACAATTTTTTCCGTCGAATTCGTAAGCGAGTGTCTCCATGGTTTACTGGAAGTCCGCGCTCGAAGCTTTTAGGCCTTTCTAGAAAACCTGTAAGTTAAAACGAACAAGGGATCTGTAAGGCGCGCTCTTGACGCGAGCCGATCGCCGGAAGCTGGCTCGCGATTGGCCGGAACGAGTGCTAAAAGGTGCTTCTCCTCTGGTGGGTTGTGGAGCGAACTGTAGGCAATTGAAGGAGGAACGAGCTGTAGTCTCGACGTGTAAAACGTGCTGTTGGCCGGATGTGTCACGCTGAATAGCTGTACCACGAGGCAACGGAGGTGTAACACAATACAATTGCACGCTGACGTACTGCTGGTTAGGTCACTAATCCATATTCATAGATCTCTGTACCAAATTCTTTCCGAAGTGTTGAAATCTTTGCCCCGTTTGTGGTTAGTTAAATTCCTTGCAAAATATTTTCCCTTGCTCCCATACAGTGCACGCCTCCCCCCCTCCTCCCTCCCACGCCCGTGCTGAACATTTTGTCTGCTGAGCTATTTCGTAAGGGACAGTAACATTTATAAACATTGCTTGTCAAGCAGTTCTAAATTCCTTGATATAAAAGTAGCTGTTAATAAATCGAAATATTTGAATGCACTCTTTTACTTCAAGCCCCGAGGTTATTTTCATATGTATCAGCCAGTAGATTCAGAAATATTTATGGCACGGCTGAACATTGGGTTCATCTCCATAACGCCAAACTGTGTTGCTTGTTTCTGGTGCGTTATGTTAAAGAAATTGTTTTAGTTGTTTGCAGGGCAGAAATTCCTCTTGCTCTAATTAATCACAGTGTGGCCATTGCCCCTATGAAATATGACTCCATGTGTGAAATCTTATGGACCTTAACTGCTAAGGTTATCAGTCCCTAAGCTTACACACTACTTAACCTGAATGATCCTAAGGAGAAACACACACACCCATGCCCGAGGGAGGACTCGAACCTCTGCCGGGACCAGCGAAAAACAAATTAATTTCAGTACTTTACCACGATACCACTCCATACTACCAGACTTAGGAAAACAGCCGGCTCCTTGTACAAAAAATTCACCAGTCTCCACTTTGGTGAAAGTAAACTGAGCGGCTAAAATTTATTGGAAAATATGTCATGATGACATCTAAATAGTGCAGCTAGTGTCGGTGTATGATGGGGGGTGTCGACACGACAAAAAAATGCCTCTGAGCACTATGGGACTTAACATCTGAGCCCATCAGTCACCTAGACTTAGAACTACTTAAATCTAACCTAAGCACAGCAGACACATCCATGCCCGAGGCAGGATTCGAACCTGCGACCGTAGCAGCAGCGCGGTTCAGGAATGAAGCGCCTAAAAAGGTTCGGCCACAACGGCCGGCGTCGGCACGACACCTAAGCACTTTTACTACAGGTCTGGGAGAATAGTATAGGCGAGTGGTTCTCTGCTGGAGGTGGGCAGAGATGTAGTCAATAAAGGCAATCAAATGTTATCAGAGTTGCGTATTGTTAGCTTTAAACAGGCGTAGTGGAGTGTGCCTGCAGTAAGCAGATGACAGGCGTCGTCGTGTATTAAACTGTTCACGTAGGCGCGACAGTGCGGACACGCAGCTGCAAGTGCTTCTCATACGTAGCAAGCAGCCTTGGTAACAATAACATTCCAAGTGGCCCTGTGCTGCCGAGTCAGAACGGTGTCCCAGCATCACAGCTCAGGTGGCTGGAGCGAAGAAGGCTGGTGGTCTCCAGGCAGGAGACTGCTGTGATATCTGGAAGACCAAGCTGGGGCACTCTATCTGGCGGCTTCGGACTCCAGCCGCGCAGAGCTGGGAGGACGTCAGTTCCTACCTGCAGGTGACTCCCTAGTTACCGGTTGCTGAGATGGTGGCAGAGAGAGTGATGTCATGGCTAGATCTCCAGGCAGAGGTTTCGTTTCACAGACGAGCTTTATCATGATAGCTGCATCTGAAAAGTATTGTTGATCCCACGGCCGAGACCAACGCATGGCAGCCTGTGGTTTACTGATAAGAAAAACACTTCAGTGCCATAGAAACTTTCTGAAAGCTGCTCACTGTCTGGAAAACTACCCAAATGATGAACTGTCAGCAGCGTCAGGATTTGATAATGTATGCTGTTGCTGATTCATATTATGTGTTCATAGCATTCACGAGACTGGAGGTTTCGTGTACATTCGTACGACCAAAGAGAAAATGATGAATGGAATAACCATTAATGAGGAGTTACAAACAGTAAAGAAAGATTAAAATGAAGTATGGTTATACTAGTATGGGAGAAAGGTAATAATATCTCTGCATGACTTTGGGAACTACCCAGCGAACATCTAGTTCTTTATATTAAATGCTGTACATAGTTGTGAGTTCACAGCTGATACGAGAACTTCATGAAAGAGAGAAACTCGATTGATAGGTCGCAAAGTGTATTGGCACTGAGATCTCAGATAAGAATTTTTGTAATATCGAATTAGTATTTGTATGTTAAGATTTTTAGGTATATTTGCATATTAGGATTAAGTAGGATAACTTGTGTTTTAGGATTAATTATGCCTTCATGCATGATATTTTCCAAATTTGTGATTAAGCCTTATGATCAGTCTAAGTAATCTAATGCTAAGGCATGAGTTGCAAGGTAATGTAATTAACCACGACATGGGGGAAGGTTCTTGTAGCATGCTCGATAGACTTAATGATAAATTTAGCTACCATCAGCAGCACAGTGAGCAGAGTTCAATAATAATTAAATGCTCTGAGATATAAAAATTGTGTAAAATTTTAAAACAGGCTGACATTGCCATTTTGATTCATTTAGGGAGACGTTATTACAGAATTAAATTCCAACTGGGAATTTTACTCATCAAATGTAGACCAAATGTGGTCACTTTATTGCTTGATTTCTATGATTGATAGTACTTTGAGGTCATCTTAATTGCTTACTTCCTTTGTGAAGGCCAATGATTTATATAATTGAAAACATTATAGAAAAGTATTTATTAACTTGTGTTAGACAACATACGATTCAGTATACTGAGTCGTTGGGAAAGAATTGCACATGGTCACTTGATATTGAGAGTGGGAGCACTGGCAACACGACGTATGCTTGCAGCCAGACACAACTGGAGGGTGATGCAGTAGCAGGTGGTGATATCACAGCACAGAGCCAGCAAGTTGGGTATGTGCCTCAATGTCATGTGCCACAGCCTAGGGTCAACTCGTCCTGACTTCTGGGGATCGTACATGGCGTACTAAGCTGAGTATGGTGGCACACAATGGAGTTGTCCCTCGGGACGTAGCAGCGAGCTGTAGGTGAGTGATGTGGAAGCTGAGGTGAATATCGGCCTGCCACGGTGGATCGATGAAGGGATTCCCGAACCTGAAAGAGCTGTTGCAACTGGTCTGCTGATACTTCCCTGCATCTAATCCTCATGCAGTTCACAATACGGAACTGAATGTGTCAGCTGCAAGCTTATGCCCTTACTATTCGCTTCATCTGATAAAACACAATCTTATCGCCACACAGCACTACCGGACATTTTTGTGATTGCTGAGCATAACCAGCAACAAATTCTTGTGCAGACTTGTTTCTATTGCTGTCTGAGATAGATAATGGCGCATATCATGTGCGCTATGCTCATCAAATATCTGCCTAACAACATGTCGACCAGCTAGTCCATAAAACCCCTTTTTTGTACAGTAGAGCACAATGATCACTATCACAGCACAACTGAAGCTACATCAGCGAACAGCACCAGTTGTTCCTGCACACAGCCTGAATTCTCTGATGACTGCAGTTCCGGATCACACGTGTGTGGTCCTGAACTAAGATGGTGCAGAAGATTAACCTTAACTAGTCTGAACTGTCAGGCACTGGAAGATAGCCCATCAGTGTCCTCATCATTGGTTGCCACAGTGTAGCAATATGCCTGACAGCTTTGGTCTATTCTACATAGACATTCTGTGGACATTAAAGTGATCCCTACAATACTTGCGTGTTAGTGAACCAGTGCAGGTGTTTCCTAAAATCAACAGATCACGCTCATTTCAAATGAATATTGATAATGTGTTTATTTTCTTACTGAGTTCATTGTTTAATGCTTGTTTTGCCAATGAATTGTTTCGAATGTGTCAGATGTCATATGTTACATCATAAGGTTACCACCTACGTACATTGCGCAAATATCATTGTTGTATCTGTCATAAACAGTCAGCAAGCTTCAACAGGCCATGTAGCTTCTAAGCACACACACCTGTTACGAAGCACGACATTCCGTACACAGATTTATTTAACTCGTATGAAAACACTGCAAGTCATAAGAAATTTCTCTCATGATTCATCAATATTATGTTCAACATTCAACGATCTGTCACGATGATGAACTTTGGATTTTGTTCTGGTAAGTTTAAAGCTGAATTTTATCACACCCAATGGTTTCAATGTGTCGCATTTCATTTTAAATGTATAAATGTAAGTCTATAAATTACACTGTACATGTTACATATTTCTTGGATACAAATGTGAGTGATAATCACTTTGGTGGCCTTTTAGTACGAATGGGGAACGAGCTAATGTAAATATGAGGTAGAATAAGTTTTGATGATATACTGTTTAATGTAATAACTCTCATATGCGAGTCGAGATTTGGTGTTAATTTTTTTGCTGAATCATCAGTTTTTATTTTTGTGGTAATGTAATCATAAAGGCTGTACCTTTTGCACAAAATCCAGTAATATGACATTAACGTTAGGATGCTCTCCTTGAATTTGATTCCGCTCGAGTAAATGTGGTATTAGTAATTAAAGATCACACTAAGGATAGCAGTGATTCTTGAAAGGTGATAATCTGGGAGGCTCCAGATTGAACAATCCATTCGTAGTACTGGGGACAAAAATTTTGCGTGTGGGTGCCCCACTACCTAGCCCAAGGTGATCACCCTTTACCCATAATTATAAATAACGCAAAAGGCGGCGGGGGCATTATGAAACACGTCAAGCATTTTCAATTCCATTAGAATATAGTTGTCACTGTGAGACTGACAAAAAGGAAAATCAGTATGAAAATGTTATAACTCACAGAAACGGTTTTTAAAGAGTTATAAGATTTTCTTGGGCACATGCGAATGTGCAGCGAACCGAACTTGAAACAGAGCTTCAGGAAACACTTCGACCCGACAGCTCGGTGACTGGTGGATGGGACCGCGGCCTCGGTGGAGTAAGATTGAAGTCAGATAGGCCCACAACCCACAGGGGGAGGCAGGCATTGTCTCTCCATATGACTGGGAAAAGCACACCACAGAACTGCTGAAGCGTCTTAACAAATTTCTATTTGCAATGCGAATTGTGTCAGACATAGGGAATATAAAAATGAAAAAGCTGGCATGCTATGCTTACTCTCATTCCATAATGTCATATGGGATTATTTTTCTGGGTAATTCATGAAGCCAAGTTAAAGTTTTCCAGGCACAAAACGTGCAGTAAGAGTTATATGTGGTGTGAACTCAAGAACATCCTGCAGAAGCCTGTTTAGGGAATTAGGGATACTAACTACTGCTCCCAATACATTTATTCTTTAATGAAATTTGTCATTAAAATTATCACTTTTTCAAACCAACAGCTCAATTCATGGAATCAATACTAGAAATAAGAATAATCTTCACAAGAATTTAAAGTCACTTAGTCTTGTACAAAAAGGTGTACATTATTCAGGAACACACATTTTCAATAACTTACCAGCTGCCATAAAAAGCTTAACAACCAATGAAATTCAGTTTAAGAGAAGCCTAAAGGATTTATTGGTGGTCAACTCCTTCTACTCCATTGATGAATTCCTCAGAAGAACCAACTGATTTGTGTATGTATATATATAAGTACAATATAACGTCTGCGCCATTTCAGTGCAGTAATGAGTTCATTGTAAAGTGTGTATGTGTGTGCGTCTGTAAGTACAATTTAACTTCTGCACCATTTCAGTGAAGTAATGTGCTCTCTGTAAACAAGTATTATAGTAGTTGTATTACACATTTGTTACCTAATAAATAAATAAATAAAAACTTTTTTATTTTAAATTCAGTGCAGTAGAATTTGTAAAACGATTCTTTCATATAGTGTTCATTAAACAATGACGATCATTCCACTTGGGACCTGTGGAATGGTGGTACATTAGCTTATTTGTTTGAGTTGTAAATATTTGTCATGTATTGTTGTTTTCCTGACATGTTCTACATCATGGAGGACGTCCTCAGAGCGGATCAATTGGAATGAAAGTAAAACTAATCTAATATCGAGCTTGAGGAAAGTGCGGGAGTCTGGGGTGCCTTTCCATGTTGTCTGACTTCTTTTGAAGATAAGCATTTGCTGCGTGTAGAAAGCAAGGGTCACGGGAAACAAACCCCAGCCTCATATTGGTTCTGTCTGAATTTCTTGAACCCTGATGCGAGGCTATGAACATCGGCGGGAGAATGGGTGGTTGTCGTAAAGATGTGTGACGTCAGATTGCAGCTCTGAATTTTGCGATTGCAGACATGAGTGAGTGTCGGGAGAGAGGCAGACCGAAGTAGGACGCTAGAGTGTTCGCATCGAATTAGGGTTACGACGCCATGGTGTTCTGATGGACTTGGCATAGCAGCGTGGTAGGGGCTGCCAAGTCTTGGTTTTCGTAAAGGGGCTAGCACATCTGCCGCGCAGAACTCGGTGCAGGATATTAATACGTACAGTGCGCATAAATCGTAACACAGTTCAATTTGATTTCACATTTGTGGAATCCAAAACGATCGCCTGTCTCATTCCCTTTTGCAACAGTAATGATTGTGTTTACATCTGGGTCTTACTCACCAACTTCCAGTCACGGTTCCGATTGAGAATTACAGTATTGAATGGCTGTCAGTCATCTTTTAACTTCGGGAGGGAGTAGATTCTATAGAGGGCAAGAAGTAGTTTAATCTAGGGGATATGACGCTGCTTGCCAATTAATCTTCATGCAAATTTGGATAGGTTTAGTTTCCATAGGTTTTTGATTATTCATTTTAGGTGTTCATCCCGTAAATGTATTTATGAATAATGTGTGTCCTAAATGTAATCATTGTTTCTCTTCAACCATTCACTTACTTTAAGTTGTGGGCTTTTAATTTGTATCCGGGAAGATACTAGCACCCAGGTAAAAATCATAACCAATATACTACTCCAGTCGGATATCTTTAGAGCAAAATTCTGTGAAGATATCTCAGTTTAAGTATTTTGTCTGGGGCTGAAATTTTCGCATCATCAATTTAAAAATGTGCTTAAAAATTTAGAAGTTAGTCCTTAAATCGGTGACCTGCTCTGAATTAATTTTTTGGATGTTGAAGAAAAATTCTACAACGTTGGTTTTTGCATTCTGCAGACATTAGTGGCAATTGGCACTGAATGTCAAACTGTGCCAAAACAACCTAGAAGATTTTACATTAAGGAATATAGGTAGGTTGACGGCATTGCAACTGTATTAGAGACGGGGAAAGACTGGGAAAAATCTGTTAAATGGAATGGAAAGTCTTGCAAGTTATAAGACACACATCAACCTAATGATATAAAGACAATGAAACGCAGTCAAATTAAACCATGTGATACTGGAGATATTAGATTTCGAGATGAAACATTTAATGGTGGCAGAAAACTTTTTCTGTTTGAATAGAAACATAACTAGCGATGGTGGAAGTAAAGAAGATGTAAAATTCAGAGTGATAGTGGCAAGGAATCATTTTTGGAAAAGAAAAAAAAATGCTGCATTGTAAAAGGGGATCTATATGTTGGGATGTATTTTTTGAATGAATTTATCTGTAATGCGGTCTTGAATGGAAGTGAAAAGTGGATAATAGTCAGTATTGGCAACAAGAGAATACGCTACGAGGGAACAAAGACTTAAGTTTAGATGGGAAGATCGTACACCTACTGTGGAGTTACTGAACCGAATAGGGTACGAAACACCGATAACCATACCTTGACTAAAGGTCTCTGTGATTAGGAGATATCCTGTGGCATCAAGAATAGTCAATTTGGTGATGGAGTAAAGTGTGGATGGTAAAAATTATAAAAGCTGTTCAAGGACTGCCTGCAGTAAACAGCATCGTGTTAGTTTAGTTATACAGAGTTCTAGACAGACTGGCGTGAGAGCAGAATCAAACAAGTCAATGGACTGATAACACAACAACAACAAAAGCAGGTGAAGTATTTAATGGAGAACGATCTGGGAATTAGCTTTTATGCGTAAGTGTTTTGACGAGCAGCTCGTACATCTATGACACCGCTATTATTGTTGCGAGAGCAAATCCGACGTTCTGATGAAAGAACACTTTGATTTCCTTTCTGATCTTGGTTTTTTTAACGCATGAAGTTGCCGGTAAAACAGCTTTACGTAATTAAAAGCGGTAAATATTATTGCTTTTCCGGGTGATGAAGTTATCTGGGAGCTGCAGTTTACACTCTCTGACAACACCGAGCGAGGTGGCGCAGTGGTTAGCACACTGGACTCGCATTCGGGAGGACGACGGTTCAATCCCGTCTCCGGCCTTCCTGATTTAGGTTTTCCGTGATTTCCCTAAATCGCTTCAGGCAATTGCCGAGATGGTTCCTTTGAAAGGGCACGGCCGATTTCCTTCCCCATCCTTCCCTCACCCGAGCTTGCGCTCCGTCTCTAATGACCTCGTTGTCGACGGGACGTTAAACACTAATATCCTCCTCCTCCTCTGACAACAAAACTGAAGCAGTCAGAAGTGGAGAAGGAAGCGAAATGTAACTTAAGAGGTTGGAAGGTATGTAAAGTTAATTCAGTGATTACAAAATCGAGTCACATTTATAAAGAAGTTAACAGTACGAGCCCACTCATCAGGATGACTCTATTACCGTTCTGGACTGGAAGCATGAAATAATTCGGATGGGGATTGTGCGTTAAGGCCGATGTATCCATTCCTAAGGCGAGATGCCCCACAACTGTTGTAACTGACCCATGATATTCTGGATACTGGTACTAGAAAGATTGTGACGTCTCTGCTATTTCCATAGAAGATCTATAGAGACTCTCTGGTCACATGGCTGAAGACAGAAACTTGTGGTGAATTTTAAATTAGGCATGGGACCGTACTGTATAGTTTTCATTTTCAAATAAATTTCACAAGAGTATTTAACATGCATCTACAAACAATTCTGAGATATTTTTAACAAACCTTTTAATTTACCTTTCGAGTATATCAATGTGTCCTCCATCGGACGAACGATAAACAACCAGATAATAGTTAATCTATGGTCCGATTAAAATCACTTGACAGTTGATGTCTGTCACTGGCCCCTTCAGTTTTGCTCATCGGCAGCCGGCTACCGCTCGGTTATAGGTGACACAAAACCACTGCGGGTCTCTTTACAAACGCTGTTAACGTGTAATGCGAAGCAATCTGGGAAGCGCTCGCCACGCGGTATGACGGAAATGCGAGATGATGTGTCGACAGATGATTTTAAGTGCCCAGTGGCTGAACTGCAGTAAACGACGCGATTTGTAGCGCTGAAGTTAAACTCATGTCCCAACTTACCCCTACCACAACTTCATGATGTGCAATGTATCCGAGAAGATAGCGCTCAACAATCAGCGACAGAGCTAAATCACGATCACATTGTTCACAGCGACTGAAGCTAACCTCTACGAGCAATTTGAAGACAGAAAAAATTCAGTTTTGGCGCTAAAAAACAAACTGCAGTTTCTCTCTATAATATCGTTGGTTACGTGAAACTGTCCCCACACTGGCTACACGAAATGCCTTACACCAAGCTTCAACCAGTCCTGGCTGGCATTTGGCTGGAGATTATAGACGATATTGGCGGATTTCAAAAGGAAAAATAATGACGGGAAGAAAATCAACGACAAATTAAAAAGTCAATACAGTAATGAACGTGACACGGCAAAGTATTAGAAATATTTAAAAAATTACGTTTGAATCATTTAATTAAATTGAAATAATAATGGAAAGGTTTTGATTAGATTTAACAACACAAAAGTCACAGTCTTTTATGAGTTTCGAACCTACGACCTCCTACACGACAAGTTCATTGCTCTCACATTTTGTGCTAATGCATGAGGCTGTAATATTTATGAATCTGATATTCCAATAGTAACGATGAACTGCAGCCTTCAAAAATTGAACTTCATACGACATCATGTAATATCACTTTTCTAATGCAAACCGATCTCTGCAATTATAGTAACTGTCTAGTTGACGCTGAATCACGTCTAGTACATGTGAGGTAACAGGCGAGTTGTGGCACCCTGAAAATATTCTAAGTTCGGAGTTGGTGTAACCACGTTGGGGCCCTTTGGCGGGCTGCATCTCTTTGGCGGCCACGTGGTGCCGAACATTAGCCGGGGTCCTGTGACAGCATGGCTGAGAATTCCATGGTGACGCTGTGTCGATGAAGGAGACATGAAAGGAGTGCCAAAGATGGCGGACTTTCTGAAATCTTAATGGCAGACATTTCGCAGTTTGTATAGAAATTAAAAGTAGCCAGATGAATCATGATACCTCAAAAAGAAACATATACATTAGCATTATTTGCACAACGATTCTGATGGTGTAATCAGATTTTCAATATCTTTATTAGTTTAAAGTTTAGTATCTGTAAATTATACACGTAACACCCAGCAACGAATTTCCGAAATCTAAACGGTTCATCCAATTTTGTCGATCGATGTGTCTTTATAAAGCTATTAGTGTAAACCTGAATTGTTATAAATTACAGGCATGTAACTTGAATAGTACGTGAGTTATTGGAGGTCAAAATGGCTGAGCACTATCGATTGCATCAGGCCATAAGTACTCCACAGTTATATGAAAAAAACAGTAGCAGCATGGTTATAAATATATTTATTCATCTATGTCTTTGTTTATATACGATATATGCTATTCATGAAGATATTGGTCAATTATTTACTGTGTTTTAGAAAACATAGAGACGTTAGGCAACTGGCCTACTTTTGGTTACTATTCCTTTGATATATGTCTGTTTAATTTGTTTATGTACTTGATAATGTGTGTTAGAACGTGTTTATGGTGCATCCATAGGATTATTTATTTAATTTCCAAGTTATTTAAATGTAAATCCTGTATTTCGAATGTGTTTCAAAATGTTTGTGAGTGTGCATTGGCTTGAAGACAGGGCGGGAGCAGTCTAGCCAGTCACAGCGATCGTTCCAAACAGGACATGTGGAGAGACTGTATGGAAGGGGGGAGGAGCATTGTTTCGAGAGAGGAGGGGGAGTTGTGAGCAGTGCAGCGTGAGTGATGGTCGCACAGGACACAGGAGGTGTTGAACGTGATGGCGACGGACGCACTGTCTCGGCACATACTTGGAGAGTGTGGAGCGGTTTTCGCGTGGTCGTGACAGATAGAAATACTTTGAAGTGCCGACATGTTCACTTGTGAGATTTCCGTGGCTTCTACAGTGAATACGTAGTGCGCGATTAGAAGTGAATATCTCGCGAGCCATGTTGTTCATAACAAATTACGTGCAGTAGGAATCTATTGTTTTTCTGTTATTCAACTTATATTTTATTTAATTGCTGAACCATCGACACCAACAAGTGTTTTGCAGAAATATACCGCATTCTCAAAGGTACTTCTACTATCGTACTGATCATCTAAAGCTCTTAAGATAGTACCAGCAGATTTTATTTAATTGCAATCTTTCATTTATAATATTCGCAACTGGCGAGTGATAACCTTCAACCATTCGCTTCATGTGTATATTCATATTGCGTACTGTAGACTCAGTTGTATTTGGCCTGTAATGCGGCAACTACGTATCCCAGCCCCTAGACAACGAAACCAGCCAAAACTTGTAATATTTCAACGCTGAGTCTGAGGGTGCATAGTTGAGGGCCATCACACTATTGGTTATTATTTAAAGCCCGCATGCAGGAGGATGAAGCAGTGTGTTGTTAGTAATATGTATGAAACGCGTGTAAGTCGTTGGCGTAGGTTTGTGTCTGTGTCTTTTTTTTTCTTTGTTCTGTGGTTGTCACGCGCAAAAACGAAATTGAAGGGTTAGATCCACGATTCGGGATCCAAACAGAACAAGAAAGAAAGCCGGACAAGACGAAATGACCAGTTGTTGTGGGAGCGTGGCTGTGGCGAGTCGTTTGGGTGTGACGTTGAGCGCTCCGACTGGAGGAACCCAGCTCCAGTGTCAACTATCAAGTATTATAAATAGTTTTAATCGAACTATAGTACCACAATCCTTAATGTGTGTCTCAAATTATCACGAGAGCGCGCTGAAAAGCAATAACTGGAAATTTTTGAAATCTCATACAGCTTGTTAAATAAAACAAACGCTCTAACGTTCTACATCTCTATTATTTATGTCTACACATTTATTTCTCACAACCACTCTGTGGACGATCACGTTTTTTACAATAACAGACCAGTATAACATACCAGCTACCTGATATTTTCACTGTAGAATGTGTTATTTCCTTGTCGAAACCATAGTCTCACCTCTAATTGCAGCAATTCATCACTATCAAAGCGAAATCTTCGAGGGTATTCTTAAATTTTTTGAAACAAAAATCGGATAGGCCACGTCGGTTTTGTATAGAGGATGATCGATGACACTGAATGCAAGGCGTCGGGTTCCTGCAGAAGTCGTCGTCCTCGTGTGTGGTCTCGCATAGTCATACTGGAGAATAGGATGTTTTCTGTTTGGACGAACTCTTCGAATTGGAAACTCGACTTCAGCACGCTGTTTCTCAAGCACCGACGTAACTACGATACACATCGCTACAATTCGGAGCTCTATAACGGCAGAGGGGTGCAAATATGTACGCATGAAGAAGAAAGATGCAGAATGTTAACAATGTTTCGTATATTTGAAAAGCATGAAGAGTTTTCACATAAAAAATTCGGGGACACTACGTTCCAGCACGTCTTTGCGCATCCACTGTTCTTGCTATTTGGCGTCTTAGTTTATCCTAAATTCTCAGAATGAGTGGTCCTTTGTAAAAGACGATATAAAATTACATACAGTGAGATCAGGCGACCTTGGAGGGTAATTGTACAATGCGAGATCCTTGTGCCCCTTACGGCGAATATATCGTTTAATGCAATGCTCTTACATAGGAAGAGAAATCCACTGCTGTACAACAACGCTATTAATGCAGATTGCTGTAAATAGTGTCTACAGTAATATCTAGGAGTAACTATACATGAAGCAGATAGCAGGAGAAGCAGATTCAGACTGAGATTCTTAGGGAAATTCTTAAGAAAATGTAAACCATCCATGTAGGAAGTTTCGTGCAATGCGCTTGTTAGACCACTTCTTTAGTGTTGTTCATCTGTTCCGTATCTTTACCAGGTAGGACAGATAGCCGAGATGGAAAAGATCCAAAGAAGAGCGGTGCGTTTCGTCACAGAATCGTTTAGTCGGCGCGAGAGCGTTACAGAGATGCTCAACAAATCCAAGGGCAGACATTACAAGAAGGCCGCTGCGATTCACCGAGAGGTTTACTACTCAAATTTCTTGAGGTGCCCCCTCTCCCCGCCTCCCCCCACCAATCTCTCTCTCCCGCATACATCTAGCGAAATGACCAAGACGAGAAAAGTCGAGAAATTAGACCTAATACAGAGGTTTACCGACAATCGATTTACCCAAGCGCCATTCACTAGTGCAACAGAGAAGGGAGGATCAGTTAGTGGTACCAGAAATACCCTCCGAAACACAACGTGGTTTGCGGAGTATGCGGTAGATGTAGATTAAGTGGCAGTTCACGTCTCCACTTCAGTGGAACGTAGCTTGCTCAAGACAAATGCGAAAACAAATTATGTGCCATATCCACGCCTACAATGAATTCGCAAAAGTCTACACGTTGTTGTTTATCACCTTCATAAAGTGCAGTTGAACACCAAGCGCAAATGATTCAGGCAGACCCATGTGGAAAGAATAAGTGTCGACTTATGTTTGAACTTCGTGGGACTAACAGCAAACCTGTGTGGAATTTCCTCCTCGCCTTGAACGAGCCCACGGATGCGACATGGGGATTTCCCTTGACAAACAACCAGTGTCCCGAAACGGCCGGTACGACCGTCGGATGCTCTTAGCTGTGGGAGGTGCTGTGCCATATTCTCCACGAAATACAAACATGTCGGTAGCAACCGCATTGTACCTGTAGTAACAAAGCAAAACGACTTTTAATGTTGTGTTGTACTTTTATTGGATAATGAGCGAGTGAGCTATCCACACCATTACCAGTAAACTCACGGTCCAGTACCTTACAACAGCCGACTTTACGTAAACTTGAACTTTCTATGTGATAGTAGAAATTTACCTCAAGTCTGTATTCTCACTCATGTAGAAAATACAGTCTGATGAAATAGAATGAATGTTGTGTTGTACTTTCATAGGATAATGAGCGTGTGAGCTATCCACACCATTACTAATAAACTCATGATCCAGTAGCTTACAACAGGCAACTTTACGTAAACTTGAATTTTCTATGTGCTAGTTGAAATTTACCTCAAGTTTGTATTCTCATTCATGTAGAGAATACAGTCTGATGAACTCGAATGAATGTTCAGCGGAACATACGATATGGTCACTTATGGTAGTCGTTCCTAGAATATTGATTCCCTACGGTGATGCCGCTTTAGACAATGTAGCGCTACAAAGTGGGAATCCCTCGTGCATGTTTTCACTGCAGTAAATTTAACCGTATACTCCCCGCAATAGTGGATACAGACACAGAGAGAATAGGGTCTACACGGGTCGACGCCACGTGTTTGTCCACGTGTGCGTGTCTTGCGTGTCCCGGGGTGAAGGCTCACGTGGCGGCCCGAGGGCAGCGACCGATTGGACTGTGGTAAACAAGGGAATCAGTTTTATTGGTTCCCGGGGATTCCCCCCTGCAGCCGACTGGAAACACAATGCGTGTCCCACTCTCGTGAGTCCCAGCCGCTACGCGGTTTGCCTTTCCCCACCCGCGATAAATAGGCCAGAAATTAATTAAAGTGCCTCCTGAACTCTGGAGAATAATGTTTGCAGAATGACATGGAACGCACTCAGCATCGATTTCGAGGGCGAAATCGCGAGGAAGTTTTAGCAACGGAAGCTTTCACTCAGTGAACCCTAGCGACATAAACTAATATGGCTATCTAGTATTTAATTCTTTCCAAACGAAAAAATTAACATCGATTTACTTGCCGAATCAAGGGAGATGTGTAGTAACGAGTGCATATTTCTTCGTTTTAGCTAGTTAGTGTACAGAAATCAGAAATGTGGATTTTAAAATATTTCGAACCGTTTATCACGACACCTGGACTGATGACACGAAACATGTCCACTTGCTTAATAGTGTGTAGGTCACTCTCTGTAAAGCAAATCAGCAGCGAATCTGCGTACGGAATTCGACAATTGCTTGATATGAAATCAAAATGAAATTCAAACCTTTAGCTGCTCACAGGCGTTGATAAATACCAACGGGGACAGTTGTAAATGTGTGCTCCGACCAGGACTGGAAACCTAGCTCTCCTGCTTACATGACAGATGCTCTATCCGTCTGAGCCATCAAGGACACAGAGGATAGTGCGATTGCAGGGACCTATCTCTGGCACGCTCCCCGTGAGACCCACATTCCCAACTTACTGCCCGCACATTAAATTTGTAGTGCCCCTGCCCACTATACCCATTACTCGCGGCAGTCGATCTACCGATTCCCGTAAGAGTTCGGGGAATGTGAGTGCATCCGCACTGAAGAAGATCATTGGCTAGTAAGATGGTATCTGTTCTTTCGGACAGAACAGATAACATCTTTATATTCACATAATTTCTTGATAGTTTTCCGGTGGTATGTGGAATCAGAGGTCTTATGTCGAGATCACGTAATTCCCGTCAATTCCGTACCAATGGGCTGCGGGAATGATGGTACACATTAGCGTCTCAGATGTATTTCATTGTTTTCAAGTGACTTGGCTGGCCAAGGCATAACGTTATCACTACTATACCGCTCAAACCACTACTGCACGGTTCTGCACTTGTCGTACGGACATCCATCCTAGAGGACGATGCCGTCCCGTCGGGAAAGACATCAAGCTCGATAGGATGCACGTGGTTAGCAATAATGTCCATGAAGTTCGCAGTTATCATGCTGCCTTCGATTACAGTCAAAAGTTCCATGAAAGCCATAGTGATAGTCCCCCATACCATAATAATGCTCTCAAATATCTACATCCAAAAAATCTTCAAATATATGTGAATTCCTAAGGGACCAAATTGCTGATGTCATCAGTCTCTAGACTGACACACTAGTTAAACTAACTTATGCTAAGAACAACACACACCCATGCCCGAGGGAGGACTCGAACCTCCGGCAGGAGTGGCCGCGCAATCCGTGACATTTCGTCTCAAACCGCGCGGCCACTCCGCTCGGCATATTTACGTCAGTTGTCTGAAAAACTGCTTATTTGAGAACGACCATCGCTGTGATGAAATAGTTCACAGGAGTACGCTCGGTAGTCATAGTCCAACGAGCACAATATTTCGGCACGCGAGTGCGTTGCCATCATCAGGTAAGCTCATGACTTGATAGCTAAGGAGCTGGTGCGGTGCTCTTATGTTTTCTGAGGTCACTAAGAGGTGTGAGGGTGAATCTAGCACCTCACCTCCTCTCCTCCCGCTGTCTGAAGAGGCAAAAGCGCTTAAGCACCCAGTCAGTTCTTTCGTGTGGAGTACGACGTTGTAGTGTTTCCACCTCGGCTCTTGTTTATTCAATTTACTAACTATTCTTCATGAATTATTCTTGGAGAAGCTGAAGAATCACAATCGTTGTGGTGTAACAAGAAACGTGATTCATCCGACCATGTGACGTGTTTCCATTCATCTTCAGCTCATTCTCAATAACCCCGTCGAAACGGGTCAGTTGGAACCGTTTCACGAATTTCAGGCGCGTTAGGCGTCCTAGGCATTGCGTATTTCACTTGACATATCACTCAGCCGTAGCGATACGTAGTCTCTGGAAGAGGGAGGAGATAATTTGTTTATTCAGATCTACACTGCCCTTTTAATACTCACTCTACCCTCTATACCGGGTGGTCAGACTCAGTCCAAAAGCATCTGAGGATTTCGAAGGGCAGGTTGCGCTGAGAAATAACTGTTAAGAAAAAAATTCGATACGTTGCGCCGTTTTCGAGTTAATTAACAGTGAAATTAGCTAATCAGGCCGTTGCGCACGAACATTCAAGCAGCCCGCCAGATAAAATTAGTATCTGTTTTCTCATAGGGTGTGTGATAAAGCACGAGACAATTCAGTCTTGGGTTCGTTCCTTACTATCGTCTTATGTCCAGTTTATGTATCAGTCACTTGTCCGGTTTTAGGCACCAAATGAAGAACATGTTTCAAGGCACCTATTTGTATCAATGTTACAAGTCGAAAATTTGTGTCGGACCAGGAATCAACCCCATGTCTCCTACTTAATACGTAGATGCGCTGACCACTATCCAACTCAGACTCAGTGGTCAGCACAACAGCACCGACTGCTTTAGCAAGCCTCCCGTCAGTCCCAAATTCTCAACTTATACCACACATTACTGGTGTAGTGCCCCTGCTCATCAACCTCATTACTCGCTGGCATCTCGCTGATTCCCGTAAGAGATCGACCTGGTTGCATCTGTACTGAAGGGCTCATTGGCCGTGATCACCTTAACTATATGTATGCTGTTTCTTCCTTTGGACATGTCGGGGGAAATTACGATAATGGACCTTAAGTCAGTGTATTTCATTTTCCATCTGACGAGAATTTAAGACGAAAATGGTTATCGGCTGTTCACAGACAAGACTGGACACCGAGTAAGCACTCTGTTATAAGTATCAGTGTGTTTGTTTGGTTAGTGTGTCGTAGTTACTTGAAATGTAGTCCAACTGAACAAAATACAGTAAGCAGAAGAATGTATTTATAATCTCATACCTTATTAATTTTCGTTATATGTTTTAAAGAGAACTGTATGCTTATTTTTAGATATGTGAACTGCATTTCAACAAGGACGATATTTTAAGCAGTACCAGCATGTATGACCCGAAAACTGGTACACCCTTGACAGCACCGATGGATCGTCGACGCTTGAGAAAAGGTGAGTTACGACACACGCTCTTAGTAAAGTACAGTGACATAAGAACTATCTTTATTTCACTTGTATGCTGTGAGATCGGTTTCATACTTCGTTATTAATTTTTCAGATACTATCCCATCGATGTTGCCTGGATGTCCATCTTACTTGTCGAGTCATCAAACTGCGGTACGAGAGGACCCAGAAATTTGTACAGGGCGTTTAGAAAATCGTGCTCTTCAAATTACTATCCAAGAAAGTGTGGACACACATGCGAAAATGATTGATGCGATATCGTTCGATAGTTTAGAAAAACTGAAAACAAAGTTGAGTGAATGTGAAAAGCACAGTGACTGGGTAGTGATAAACAAATCTGACAGTGTGAGCCTAGTGTTACTAAAGCATAATCATTACCCAAGAATTTTTTGCCACGTAGTTATAAGCAAGTGGTTTATTACTCAGTATCTTCAGTAATGATATTGAAGAGAAATGTATTGGAAACATGAAATTTCACATGAAAGTAAACAACATACAGGTGGTAAGTGATGTTCTTAAGAACATTTATCTTCTGTATAATAGTTCTGAGGCTCCTGTAGATAACATTTTGTCTTTAATTGACCAGTTTTTGCAAAATTTATTAGAAAAGTTGCCGGGAAACGAAACTAAAATTACATTTTTGAAGGAACAGATTTCATTTTTGAAATGCAGAAGTTCTACTCAATTTAGGTATGATACTAACTCTATGATAATGTGGTCATTAGTACATTCTATTAGCCCACATGCTTACAAATTTTTCTATACCTAGTCTTAACACCCTATCAAGGCTTTGTAGTAAACTCTCGACAGATCCTGTCATTGAGCAACAGGGTGATCAGTTTATGGGCTACATCACAAATAAAGTAGGTACTTTATCCTCTGATGATAAAACTGTGCTCCTGTTGATGGATGAAATCCATCTGAAGTCTCAGGTTGTTTACAAAGCTGGAAATGTTGTAGGATGTGCCTTTAACACTAACAAATTTTTGTATGCAACCAGTGCCTATGTTTTTATGGTTCAGAGCATCGAATCACCTTACAAGGATGTGGTGTCTATTCTGCTGGTTCATACTATTCAGGGTGATGTTCTGTTCTTTTACATTAAAGCAGTCATACTTAAATTAGGAGCAGTTGGATTTGAGGTGGTTGGTATAGTAGCAGACAATAATGCAATTAATAAGAAAGCAGTGTCTAAGTTTTCTACTCCTCCAGATGTGAAAATAAAGTATGATCAGCCTGTACAGTCTTCTCCAAATCGCCCACTGTTTTATTTTGTGGACACTGTCCATATTTTTAAGTGTATCCGCAATAACTGGTTTCACCAAAAGGAGCAGATCTTATGTTTTCCTGACTTCAGTGACAGTTTGAAGGGAGGTTTGTCATCTGTTGGAGCACTGAAAGAATTGAACATGATAGAAAAAGATGAACTACTGCAATATGGCAGTTCCTTAACTTTGAAATCTCTATATCCCAACTCAACTGAGCGCCAAAATATCAAGTTAGTGTTGCGTATTTTCAATGATACGATAGTTGTTGCTTTGGATACGTTTGGTTCAAAGAAAGCAATTAGCAACTGAAAAAGTACTGAAACATTCATAAAAATAATAAATCGTTGGTGGGATATTGTAAATGTAAAAACAGTACTCACGGACAGAGGTTAAGAAATATTTTCCAAGAACCCGTGACTAGTAATTCCCATCACATACAAGAACTCTTACAGTGCTTCATCTCATGGTTATGTTCTTGGGAAAATTGTAGTGATGAAAGAAAACTTATTCGAGAGACACATAGCGCTTTGAAACACACAACTGCTGCTTTGATCGACTTCGGTGACTACTGGCTTTCTGAGAAAAACAGATCATATTTGCTGTGAGGAAAAGTACAGACAGACAGTTTAGAAGACAGGTTCGGCAAATACCGCCAGGTATGTGGGGGAAATTATCATGTCTCTCTAAGACAAGTTTTTGAAACTGAACTAAAACCAAGGGCACAATCTATGTTTTCCCTTGTGCTTCGGTCAAAAGTAGTTAGGGATGTTGTTATTAAGACCACTGATATTTTTTCTACTCATACTGAAATTCAAGGATTAAAAGAAACATCAATACCAGAATTTTTAAATGTAGCAGTAGATGAAAATGATGTTGATGGAATAGATGAGAATACTTGGCCACTGTTGCATTACATAGGAGGTTACTGCTCACACCAAACTATTAAAAAAACCATTGTCAATATTGTAAGGTATTCCTTACTACAGATGAAATGAAGCAGGGTGATGATTTGGTTATGGTAAAAGACAGAGGAGGGTTGACATATGTTGCAGATGATGTAGTAGTGTGTGTGACATACAGCTATTTAACTCTACAGAAAATTCTGAAACATCAGGAAATTTTATTTTTAGAACAGGCAAATCAGAGAAATATACTTGTGAAGGTGGTATCCCACAACATTCCCAGCAATCTTTTTATGGGTTTCACTGTAAAAGTACACACTCACTTTATTCAGTCATAAATTGCATACTGTTTTGCTGTGCAAATATTTTGCTAAAAAATTTCACCAAGAGGAGAAATGATGAAACTACTGTTAAAAAGTGACTGTGTACAAAAGATTGAAAAAAATGTTAAACTACACTGTGGTTGTATATTTTCAGTGTTTGAGGCTTGGAAAGATGATGGAATAAATTTTTATTTCTATTTTCTGTTTTTATTTCATGCACAGTATCTCATACATCTTGTTGGTAAATGTTATGTATTGGACCCCTTCTGCTCTCTTCGATATGGTGCAGCCATAAACATGAGGCTTCACTAGAGATTAATTTGTTACCACAAATTCTCTGTGAAACCCTAATCACATAGAATTAGGAGAATAGTCTTTTATGTTCATCAGTAAATATATAATTAACGCTGCTCCTGCTCTATGGTTGACAAGTTTTTCTATATACTTTTGTCCAGTCAATAAATAAATTATTCTCACAAGGAGAACAATTCATTGCCAGTATTAGCACGTTAGTCTGCCATCATCATAAGTAAAAATTAATCTGCATAACAGGTCCAGTCTGCCACCAATACAACCAATATTTCGGGGTGGGAGGGAACAATACATAACTGAAGCCATTCTTCATTTGAGAGAAATTTCATGCAATTTTATTTGTTAATGCTTTTGGAGTTTGGAATAGCAGTGCTTTTTTTCCCTCTGGGACAACATTAAATAGTGAATAATAAAAGAATTTTATTGTCATTTAGCTATTGCAGCAATAGACAGTCAAATTACGAATGTTTAAAAAGTATACAGCATGTATACAAAAATTACTTTACACAAATTAAAAAACAATATGTTGCAACAGATTTTGCTTAAAGTAAAATATTCAAGCTAAAACGATTTGTGTAGTTCATCTTAAACTGAAATCATTAAGGAAATTATGGTACACCCACTGAGCAGTTATCACTGTGATATTTATACTCATACATTCAAGTGAGCAGGAAGGATTTACCTATAACCAACTGTACACTGTACTACTTGTGCTTGAATATATCAAATAAAGCTTCTACCCATTCTAGAGGCATTTCGTTAAACAGCTTCATACTCACTTCATTGCTGTTTATGATTTAGATAATCTGCAGTAATTTATGTGAAGATGCCTACTATATCTAGTTCTGGCATTACTGAAGATTGGGATACCACTCATCTGCTTTCACAAATGGCCCTATAGATGACATTTTAAATTTTTACAACACTGTAATACCCATTTTCAATGATTAATGTATCAAATGACAAGTATTTTAATTAAAAGATGGGGATCAGTATGTGGATGGGTGAATATAAATGGATCAGTTTGTACAGTAAAAAGTAATAACAGGTTCTTAAGATATGTCATTACATGAAGTTCATGGGTGGTGTCCCATTCTTCAGTTAAACCCCAGTTCCATGAGAGGGTAAATCCTGCCTAAGCTGGTTTTCTGGTAAGTTAGTCTTTGTAGAACAGTTTAAATGTGCAAGTTTATAACAGCTTAATATTTTCAAGTTGATAAACAATGGCTTACAGTGGGCAAGTTTTTCAGAGCTTGTAATAATTCTAATGTGTGGTTCCCATGTCCATTTTGTAATACCTAATAACTTAACGCTACCTAGCTTTCTACTCGGAAATCTCTTAAAATAAGTAGTATGTAGAAGGTTCAGTGAAGTTTGCACTAGTTTCTGTACGGTAATGTTTTCGTAAGTATAAAACTGTAGATGACTGCCAAATGAGGTATCTGTCATACGAAAATAAAATTTGACACAGATACAAGTCTGAGAGTGCCTACTTCGATTCATTGTCAGTCGTCCAATTACGGTACCTCATTTTCAATTAAATTATGCAAGGCGACTTACACGGTGAAAATAGTGCTGTCAGAGTTATGGGATTGTTGTTGTAGTCTTCAGTCCTGAGACTGGTTGGATGCAGCTCTCCATGATACCCTATCCTGTGCAAGCTTCTTTATCTCCCAGTACTTACTGCAACTCGCATCCTTCTGAATCTGCTTAGTGTATTCATCTCTTGGACTCCCTCTACGATTTTTACCCTCCACGCTGCCCTCCAATGCTAAATTTGTGATCCCTTGATGCCTCAGAACATGTTGTACTAACCGGTCCCTTCTTTCTGTCAAGTTGTGCCACATACTCCTCTTCTCCCCAATTATGTTCAATACTTCATCATTAGTTATGTGGTCTACCCATCTAATGTTCATCATTCTTCTGTAGCACCACATTTCGAAAGCTTCTATTCTCTTCTTGTCGAAACTATTTATCGTCCATGTTTCACTTCCATACATGGCTACACTCCATACAAATACTTTCAGAAACGGCTACCTGACACTTAAATCTATACTCGATGTTAACAAAGTTCTCTTCTTCAGAAACGCTTTCCTTGCCATTGCCAGTCTACATTTTATATCCTCTCTACTTCGACCATCATCGGTTATTTTGCTCCCCAAATAGCAAAACCCCTTTACTACTTTAAGTGTCTCATTTCCTAATCTAATTCCCTCAGCATCACCCGACTTAATTCGACTACATTCCATTATCCTCGTTTTGCTTTTGTTGATGTTCATCTTATATCCTCCTTTCAAGACACTGTCCATTCCGTTCAACTACTCTTCCAAGTTCTTTGCTGTCTCTGATAGAATTACAATGTCATCGGCAAACCTCAAAGTTATTATTTCTTCTCTATGGATTTTAATACCTACTCCTAATTTTTCTTTTGTTTCCCTTACTGCTTGCTCAATATACAGATTGAATAGCATCGGAGAGAGGCTACAACCCCGTTTCACTCCCTTCCCAACCACTGCTTCCCTTTCATGCCCCTCGACTCTTATAGCTGCCTTCTGGTTTCTGTACAATTTGTAAATAGCCTTTCGCTCCCAGTATTTTACCCCTGCCACCTTTAGAATTTGAAAGAGAGTATTCCAGTCAACATTGTCAAAAGCTTTCTCTAAGTCTACAAATACTAGAAACGTACGTTTGCTTTTCCTTAATCTTTCTTCTAAGATAAGTCGTAAGGTCAGTATTGCCTCACGTGTTCCAATATTTCTACGGAATCCAAACTGATCTTCCCCGAGGTCGGCTTCTACTAGTTTTTCCAATCGTCTGTAAAGAATTCGCGTTAGTAATTTGCAGCTGTGACTTATTAAACTGATAGTTCAGTAATTTTCGTATCTGTCAACGCCTGCTTTCTTTGGGATTGGAATTATTATATTCTTCTTGAAGTCTGAGGATATTTCTTCTGTCTCATACATCTTGCTCACCATATGGTAGAGTTTTGTCAGGACTGGCTCTCCCAAGGCCATCAGGTGTTTCAGTGCTCTATCAAACTCTTCACGCAGTATCGTATCTCCCATTTCTTCTTCATCTACATCCTCTTCCATTTCCATAATATTGTCCTTAAGTACATCGCTCTTTTATAGACCCTCTATATACTCCTTCCACCTTTCTGCTTTCTCTTCTTTGCTTAGAACTGGGTTTCCAGCTGAGCTCTTGATATTCATACAAGTGGTTCTCTTTTCTCCAAAGGTCTCATTAATTTTCCTGTAGGCAGTATCTATCTTACCCCTTGTGAGATAAGCCTCTACCTCCTGACATTTGTCCTGTAGCCATCCCTGCTTAGCCATGTTGCACTTCGTGTCAATCTCGTTTTTGAGACGTCTGTATTCCTTTTTGCCTGCTTCATTTACTGCATTTTTATATTTCTCCTTTCGTCAATTAAGTTCAATATTTCCTCTGTTACCCAAGGAGTTCTACTAGCCCTCGTCTTTTTACCTACTTGATCCTCTGTTGCCTTCACTACTTCATCCCTCAGAGCTACCCATTCCTCTGCTACTGTACTTCTTTCCCCTATTCCTGTCAATTTTTCCCTTATGCTCTCCCCGAAACTCTGTACAACCTCTGGTTCTTTCAGTTTATCCAGGTCCCATCTCCTCAAATTCCCACCTTTTTGCAGTTTCTTCAGTTTTAATCTACGTTATGGAATTAGAAATTCGCATTTTCAAAACGCGAGTGATGGAAATTACGAAATAGTTTCTTCACCTTCGGAGCTACAGTTTACGAAATTTGAACAATTTAATTCTGAAATGAGAAGTTTCAATGTTTGTTTACATATTTACTTAAAAGCAATGCATAATTTACCATCAAAGTGTTGAATGTCTTTATATACGTGACACTGCTGATTATAAAAATTCGCAGTTGCAAAATCGCGTGAGTGACGGGAATGACGAAAAAGTATTTTCACCTTTGGAGCTATAGTTTACGAAATTCGAACAATTTAATTATCCAGTGAGAAGGATTAGCGTTTGTTTACAGATTCATGTATAAAACACTATGAGCAGTCTACCAGGAAAGTGTTTAATGTTTTCATATACGTCGCGCAGAGCCTAACAAGTCGCTCGACATTTCAGACCCCTAGTCATGACGTCATGAGTCACGCTGTTAGGCCTTGTTCCTAGGTGGCGTTGGCTAGGCCAGGACGTCATGGGAAAGCGGTTTACAATCCACACTCTTCTATTGGGAACATTGGCCCGCCCAACCCCACCCTATTTAGAATAGAACGCAAAGATTTCCGTTCGATGTTAGTGTTGTGTAGTTTGCGGTGGGTGGGCAAGTGACTTGTGATATCCCTTTTCTTTGCATTTTCGCTTAATTTTGTGTGCTTCTGTGTAACTTTCAAAAGTACCTTTGTTGTGATAAAGGAGCCACCGCATGTGTACTCTTGTCCAAAACGTTGATGTTTCATGAACGATCTTATTGCTGGCTTCATTTTGTTCTTCGGTAGGCTGTGTACTGAGTCGTACGTCGTGATTTTTCCAATGTATCAGCGCAAATAACTTTGTGTCTAGTGAGGTAACTTTTGAGTGTTTGCACTCCATGTTCCTAAAGACTGTTGCCACACTTAAATGGAGTTTTCATTTTGTAGATGCTCACAGCAACAAACTCAATGAACGACTATTTGCGTACAGAATGTGTGTCCATTTTCGAATTTAACAATGCTCTGAACACAATGTAACTATTGGAGTTGAGCCCAAGAAGTATCGCATGCTTTGCTACTATTGTTAAGAGGTGCTGCTTAAACTGTGACGTATCCAGTGAACACATGTAGTGATTTTTTTTCATTTTCCAGTTAAAAAAAAATTGCTGGTGGTATGATGTTTGGTGTCCGCCCACTACACACCGTGAATCCCGTTATTATGTTTACATTGTCCAAATCACATTCTAGCTCATGTAATTCTGAGTATAATGAATAACTGCTTGTGACTTCTGACTCTTAAATTCTTGATTCCTCTTATGTGACAGTTGTGAATATATCTTACCAGGCCTGATGTGCACACCTGGCATTCCCAGTTGTACTCTCATCTCCTTAGTAATATTAAATTGTAGGTGTGAATGTTATTGGGGTTTTCATGCATGTCTGTATGCAAGTGAGTTTTCTCCTCTCTTCCATCTGGGTATACTGCCACTCAGTTAATAAAACCGGGCTGTGTTCGTTTATGATTCTTCGTATGCTTTCTGAATATCCTTAACTGAGTGTGTGTGAAGAGGGCAGTTACTAAATAATTCATCAATAAACTATTTTTTTTGTTTAACAGCATTTCTTCCTTGATCTGGTAAGAGTCTGATGATGTGCGGACATCTCTCTTTATGTCAATCATTTTTGCATGAGGAATTCGTATTGTGATTAATGAACCTTGTTTCCACTCAAACGCACCCCATATTGCATAATCGCATTTGCCAGTCAGTTCCATATGCACGGCTCAACGTATTGATCCCCATGATGATCATGTGTGTGCCTTAATAAAAAACAAATCATGATTAGGAAACTATATGAGGACTCATAATCGGTGCACTGACCACCTCCTCCTTTCCCACATGCCTCTCCAAGAATGAATAGGACTCATCCTGGTTATCCGTTGCCAATAATAGTATTCACTTCAATTAATGGGCCTATTCTACAATATGAACTTAAATAATGTAGCGGACATGCAAGACTATGGTTATGACCCAGACAGATGAACGTCAAGCAATCATAGGGAATCGAGCAAAGATAATTAACCACAGCAGAAGCGAATACACCGCTTTCACCTTGCCTACTACAGCCTTAAGTGACGAAGTCTTTGGATCAACATGGAAACACGCAGTGGTCGTCTCTGCAAAGTAGTGTGCTCAACGACGCGCTCTTAACGGTGTACTCCGAGACACTTGTGCCTGCACTAGCATTATACTCTCTGGATCAGCCACAGGTTGCTACCTACTGGTCTTTATAGATCAGGCAAATCTCGGAGACCCACGTTCTGTGATGAGGCGTAATCGCCCAACACTTTCTCGTCTACTCTTGATTTCATCGTCTGCAATCAATTCTCGCAGGTGCTCACGACAGTAACACCAAACAGCAGAACAGTTTCGCCTTTCCAGTGTGCTCATTCCCTGGCGTCGGACTATAGGAGTCTGCCAATTGTCGAAGAGATTTGTGTCAGAGCATACCCCCTATTGCAGCCTGTATCGTCGTCAGAATGATTTTGCATCCTTTCGACTGATTCAGGTAAACCCGCATGAATTTCCCTCCTCTGCGAGCATCTTCTCAGAGTAGAACCTGCACACTACATCCTCAAGAATCCCAGTAGTCCCCTACGGTTTTTGCCCCCTGCAGTTCCCTCTAGCACAAAGAAATTTATTTCCTGACTTTTAACACGTGTTCTATCATAACGTTCCTTTTGCTTAGTGTATTAAATATATTCTTTCTTTCCTGGTTATATGGAAAATATCCTCATTTTCTATCTTATCAGTCCACCTACTTTTCAACGTTCTTCTGTACCACCACATTTCGAAAGCTTCGATTCTCTTCTTTCCCGATTATTTAACAGTCCACGATTCACAGCCGTGTAATGCTGTATTCTAAACTACACTCTCAGAAATTTATTCCTCAAATTAAGGCACCTGTTTGATACTAATAGACTTCTTTTCGCCAAGAAAACCACCAATCTTGATGTTAAGTGTATTTCTTTTCTCACTCCTGCTCCTCTTCCTTACTTTCTTTTTATTTCAGTTTAATCAATATCTTGTACTCATTAGGCTGTTCCTTCCATTCAGTAGGTCTGGTAATCTTCAATGACGATAGCAGTTTCGTCATAGAATGCTGCTGTTGGTATCCTATCACGCTGAATTTTAGTCCTGCTCATGAAATTTTCTTCTGTATCCATTGCTTCTTTGATGTATACATTGATCAGTATAGGTAAAGGTTGTAGCGCTCTCTTACATACTTTGAAATCTGAGAATTTCGTTCTTTGTCTTCCTTCTTATTGTTACCTCTTGATTCATGCGCTAACTGTATATTACTAGTTTTTCCCTGTAGCTTCCGTTTGCTTCTGTCTACCAATCACTGAATAGGATCTGTGACGTCACGAAAACACCACTGTTTCGTCTCGTGTTTGCCCGTATTCTAGGGGAATCTGGATGTAGAACTTTAAGATAAACGCATTAGCAGCCAACCGAATGCTAATCAAACGTGTATAATTCATCTGTTTTAAGTTCAGAAAATGGGTTTTCTGTTACTTCATGCACAGTTTTGAGTGCACACCAAGTAGATACAATGTAACATTCCTTTACAAGCGGCTCCAAACGAGAATGGAGGTTTATAAACATATTTTTTGAATATTTCCTAACGTACTAAACATCCTCGGTTCCAACATTTTCAGCGAATACTAGAACATATTTATAGTACACGCTGATATTTATTATCTGCTACGGTTTTTCGTCGTTGTTTCCTCTAGCCCTGGCATATCCCTATGTTCCTCTACATGAGCATCCCAATATTTGTGTACCCTCGGCTCTGTGTATTTAGTGCTTGCATATGCACATGTATAAGCACGTGGCTGTGTCCACAGTTACCGCGGCTTACAGTTTCAGAGTGATGCATCAAATTATCCATCGTGTTGTTACACTGTCTTGCTACCAGCTGTAAATTACTCCTTTCTTATTCGCATTGCACCTTTAAACCAAAAAATTACATTAACATTTTCAGTTGACTTTCATAAATTTTGTATTTCAATAGAAAGTGTTCCTAAATCGGAAATTCATCTGGGTGAACGTAACTTTCCAGTGAGTACGCCTGTTGCTTTTAATCACTGAGGAACGAGTCACAGCAGATGATACCCGTTTCTGCTTGACTGTAACAAATGCATAAGGCAAATGATGAACTGAGTGAATGTTTCCACACGACAAATGTTTCCTGAAGAACGTACATAGCGAAGACAAAAAATGAAAAGAACACTAGATAATAAATGTTGCGTTTTGCTACATACCGTAGTCAGTGGAGAGCCAACAAAAGAAGTGGAGGTATTCGGTGATGGTGGAAACAAAACAACAAAAAATGGTGGTGGCAAGGAGAACATCAGGAGGAAACTGATAAACGTAGAACGGTGTTTATTATTCACAATATTGCCTGCCAGTTTCAACATGAGTGCCACTAAGTTCAGCTTTTTTATTCTTTCGTCCTCTATTTATCATTACAGTGTGGAAGAGCTGTAAGATATAAGTATGAAGAGGCCGTGCACAGAATCGCGGTTTGGGGTGTGTTGGTGCTGGGTTCCTATTTGAGCTTGGAACATGTGGGGCTAAGCTTTTGGTTTAACCCGGACCAGCGGCAATTTCAATGTCTGAATGACAAACCGGTTCTAGCGCCCAGGATAGCTGTGCGAATCTATTAGCTCCGTTTGAAAAATGTTTCAAATGGGCTGAAATTAATGCTCAGCTAATGACGTTGTTTGTATGTGCACCGTTCGAATTTTACGTTTGAAAACAATCAGTTTTCTATACCTCTGGACTTGAGCAAGGCTGATGGTTCTAATTTCGTCCTCTGATGTATCGGACATTGGTCTAAGATAAAATTTAATAGTTTCAAAAAACCTTGTTCGCTTGGATTTTACGTGCGAAAAAACACGTTTCCCTGAGTGGTTTCTGAAGTCCACCGCTTCTTTACTTTAAAGTTGTACAAGTCGTTTCACGTTTTGCACAGGGATACATAAATGGATAAAATCAAATCATTTTATTTCATCCAACAATTTTCATCGTTTGTCGAGATACATGGTTTGAATTAGAGCTAAACGTAGCACGTAAAAATCGTTCTTACGTGAAATGAATGAGCGGGAACTGTTTACAGAGAATCAAATGAATAAAAAATGCATTATCACTATAAAACTGAAAATTATATGACAAAAATATAGTTTCATTAAGATTTTACGCGAAAAAAACTGTTCTTCTGAGTTTTCTCACGCCCGCCACATCTGTGTTTGAAACATACTCGAGTCGGTTCAGATTTTGTAAGTAAGGGTAGTCTTGGTGTCTTCTGAAAGTTTTATCCGTGTCAACGATGTAAACAACATGGCTCGAAAGACAATAAAGAAACGTATACCAGATCAATCGTCGCCGGAGTGAACAAAAGACTAGGTCGGTTGCCAAGGTATGGCGGTCTAATTTCAAAACTATGGTAGAGCAGAAGTTGGGAACCAGAATGAAATATTGTCCTGCCACTGCACAAAAAAGACGAATATGTCCTGGACTGAGTTATGGATGTAAAAGAAAGGAACTAGGTTTTCGACTTATCTGGCAGCTTCAGAGAAAGGTAAATCAAAACATCTTGCCATATTCGCGCTTTTTTACGAGTTGACACTACTTCCCCAACGCAGTAAGCTCTCTTAGCTGCAAGATGTTGACACAGCTGTATCTTTCAATGTATAGGCTACAGTCTCTGATCATGTGCCCAAAATCCACATTCGACAGTCATATGTGACCATATATAATATCATATGGCAGAAGAGCATTCATGTGACAGCTAAAAACGTTTTTCTGAGGGCGAGGGGTGGGGGAGTGGGGTGGGGGGAGCCATAAAATATCTGAGAGTGGATTTGATCCTGGTGTGACGCTGAAACATTTTTTTTAATGACAAAATGCCTGTGGGATTTTAGCTCTTGTTATTCGGCCGACGTTTATTAGATGATTTTTCTGAATGTCACCAGCACGGCACCAGTGGCTGTTAGAAGGTACAGACACAAGTTTATGTGCTTATAGAGAGGGGGAGTGCATCTAAAATAGGCAGTATGAGTAACTGAGAGTGGGGGTGTGTATAATAGGAATTATCCCAGAGTAGTGATGCATGCATCATATACTTCAACGACAGGTTGTGTCATATTGGACGACATGACAAACTTCATGCTGGATGACATGATGACTTTAGTCTTTTTATACAATATGGTATCATGTATCATCTTGCTTTACTTGGGGCTCTGCTTTATATTGCATGGTATGTGTACTAATATCAACAAGTAAAAAATCGCAAATATGCCAAGTTACTTTCACTTGAATGTTTATGTAGCTGCCAGATAATTCTAAAATCTAATTCCCTTCTTTTACATAACTGATACTGTGCGGAGCATACTTTATTGTGCTATGATCTGAGCATTTTTCATGCCGGTTATGTATATGAATGATCTACCCATGCTTTTTTCTCATGAAACAGTCTTTTGTACGAAGGACAACACATTAGTTGCACAAGATATCAACGTGGAAGAATTATGGCTTGATATAGCAACAACAACAGATTTACACAGCAAATTGGTTAATACAAGTACGCTACCGGTACATGATAAAAAGGCTGACGATGTGTATAAATGCTGCCAAAACTTACAAGTCAGTAAAGCTTCTGGTGTTCCATATTGACATGAATAATACACAGTGATTAACTATCCCACAGACTCTCTCGTGGAGTGCATACTAAGAAACCGCACAGTAAAACACTCTTGCTTTACGCATACTTTGTTTTCTTCTGTTCCCTTATCACTTACAGAATTCTGCTCTTGCGAAGTCCGAATGGTGAAAAATCGCTGTGTAAATGACAAGAAAAGGCGATAAGGTGTATTGAAGGACTCACAGCCCAAGTATCTTGTAGGAATTAATTCGAAGACTTAACATAGTCAGAGCACCTAGTCTCTACATTTGCGTGGTCTATACTAACCATATCCGCGTTAACTAGTCAGTTTACCATCAGAAGAGACGCAAATTCAGTTGATATGCGGTTCTTCAGACTAGCTAAATTCCAGTATTCTTACACAGCACGGTGGTAATAAAGTGACAGACATGCAGTGTCTAGGAATAAATTCAAAAGTACTCCAGGAGAAGTGATTGAAGGCACAGTGCAAGAATCTACGACGTTCTATGAAAGACCAGAAAATTCCATTTTGCTAAGCTATTTAAACAATTATTTTTTTTTATTTTCTATGTATGTAAAGAGAGAGGATCAATGCAGTACGTATGTGTGATGTGAAATAAAATATGTATGATAAGTCTAGCTGCCAACTGTCACTAAACGTAAATGCGTGATGTACCGATATTACACTGAAGTAATTAGCGTTTTAATTTAATTGTATTTAAAATAGTGAGTTACTAAGGCAATGTATAAAGTAGGTAAGAAACTATGTTAACGTATTGTATTATCGTGACTGTTGTTCGATTTCAGCTTTCACGACAGCGAATGCATGGGAAATTATCAAAGTCTATACGTCTATATGTTTATTCTATTCTGTGATGTGGTGTATGAAAATACGAGGGTTATTCCAAAAGTAAGGTCCGATCGGTCGCGAAATGGAAACGACTATGAAAATCCGATAAAGCTTTGCACAGATGTGTTGGGTAGTGTCTCTAGTATAACCCCAGTTAGCATCACGTCGCTCTTCTCATTTCTGAGCTCGCAGTGAGTGCGTAAAGATGTCTAGAAAATAGTGTCTGCCGCCAAGTACGAGGGCCTGGTGAGAAATTTCGCCTGAAGCTATGCAGCCAACATTACATAACTGTCGTGCTGTTTCGTCTTCACGACAATTCTCAGCCGCATTCTGCAGGGGCAATGAAGATGCTCCTGCATCGTTTTCAAATGGAAATGTTAGATTACCCACAATACAGTCCGCAATTGTCTCCCCCTGAGTTTCATCTCTGGTCACATGAACCGCTGTCTTTGACGACAACATTTTGACACAGACAACGAGGTGTAGGCCAGCGTGGAGAATTGGCGGAAAGCACTGGCGGCTGCCTTCTATGATGAGGCTATTGAAAAGTTGGTACAACGCTATGACAAAAGTCTAAGTCAGAACGGCGACTACGTAGAGAAGTAGCTGAAAGGTGTAGCTAATTGTTACAAGTAAAACATTTCTGATGTTCACTGTGGTTTCAATTTGGCAATCAATCGGACCTTACTTTTGGAATAACCCTCGTAGCTGGTTGTTGTTGTTATGGTCTTCAGTCCAGAGACTGATATGATGCAGCTCTCCATGCAATTCTATGCTGTGCAAGCCTCTCCATCTCCGAATAACTACTGCAATCTTCACCCTTCTGATTCTGCTTCGTGTATTCATCTCTTGGTCTCCCTCTACGATTTTTACTCTCCATGCTCCCCGCCAACACTAAGTTGGTCAACCCTTGATGCCTGAGAACGTGTCCTACCAAGCTATCCCTTCTTATAGTCAAGTTGTGCCACAAATTCCTCTTCTCCCCAGTTCTGTTCAGCACCTCCTCATTAGTTACATGTTCAACCCATCTAATCTCCAGCATTCTTCTGTAGCACCACATTTTGAAAACTTCTATTCTCTTTTCTAAATTATTTATCGTCCATGTTATACTTCCATACAAGGTTACACTCCATACAAATACTTTCAGAAAGGACTTCCTGACACTTAAATCTATACTCGATGTTAACAAATTTCTCTTCTTCAGAAATGCATTTCTTGCCATTGCCAGTCTGCATTTTATATCCTCTCTACTTCGATCATCATCAGTTATTTTGCTCCCAAAATCGCAAAACTCATCTACTACTTTAAGTGTCTCATTTCATAATCGAAAGACCTCAGCATCACCTGATTTAATTCGACTACATTCCATTATTCGTGTTTTGCTTTTGTTGATGTTCATCTAATATCCTCCTTTCAAGACACTGTCCATTCCGTTCAGCTGCTCTTCCATATGCTTTGTTGTGTCTAACAGAATTACAATGTCATCGGCAAACCTCAAAATTTATATTTCTTTTCCGTGGATTTTTATTCCTACTCATTATTTTTCTTTTCCTTCCTTTACTGCTTGCTCAATATACAGATTCAGTAACATCGGGGATAGGCTAAAACCCTGCCTCACTCCCTTCTCAATCACTGATTCCTTTTCATGCCCATCGACTCTTATAACTGCCATCCGGTTTCTGTACAAATCGCAAATAGCCTTGCGCTCCCTGTATTTTACACCTGCCACTTTCAGAATTTGAAAGAGAGTATTCCAGTCAACATTTTCAAAAGCTTTCTCTAAGTCTACAAATGCTAGAAACATAGGTTTGTTTTCCCTTAACCTATTTTCTAAGATAAGTCGTGGTGTCAGTATTGCCTCGCGTGTTCTAACATTTCTACGGAATCCAAACTGATCTTCCCCGAGGTCGGCCTCTACCAGTTTTTCCATTGGTCTGTAAAGAATTAATGTTGGTAATTTGCAACTGTGACTTATTAAACTGATATTTCGGTCATTTTCACACCTGTGAACACTTGCTTTCTTTGGGATTGGAATTATTATATTTTTCTTGATACCTGAGGATATTTCGCCCGTCTCACCGTATGAAGGAGTTTTGTCATGGTTTGCACTCCCAAGACTCTCAGTAGTTTTAATGGATTGTTGTCTATTTCCGGTGCCTTGTTTCGACTTAGGTTTTTCAGTGCTTTGTCATAGTCTTCACGCAGTATCATATCTCCTATTTCGTCTTCATCTACGTCCTCTTCTGTTTCCATAATATTGCCCTCAAGTACATCGCCCTTGTATAGACCCTCTAAGTACTCCTACCATTCTGCTTTCCCCTTTCTTAGAACTGGTTTTCCATCTAAGCTCTTGATAGCCATACAGGTGGTTCTCTTTTCTACAAAAGTCTCTTTAATTTTCCTGTAGGCAGGTTACCCCTAGTTATGTATGCTTCTATATCGTTACATTTGTCCTCTAGCCATCCCCACTTAGCCATTTTGCACTTGCTATCGATTTCATTTTCGAGACGTATGTACTCCTCTTTGCCTGTTTCATTACCTGCATTTTTATTTTCTCCTTCCATCAATTAAATTCAAAATGTCTTCTGTTACCCAACTATTTACACTAGCCCTGGTCTTTTTATCTATTTGATCCTCTGCTGCCTTCACTATTTCATCTCTCAAAGTTATCCATTTTTTACTGTACTTCTTTCCTTTGTATTTGTCAATCGACCATAATGCCCTAATGTTCTCTTTGAGACTCACTATGATGTGTGGTTCTTTCAATTTATACAAGTACCATCTCTTTAAATTCTTAATTTTTTGCAGTTTCTTCAGTTTTGATTTACAGTTTACATCCAATAAATTGTGGTCAGTGTCGCCATCTGCCCCTGGAAATGTCTTACAATTTAAAACCTGATTCCGAAATCTCTGTCTTACTACTATATTATGTATCTGAAACCTTCCAGTGTCTCCCGGCCTCTTCCACATATCCAGACTTCTTTCATGATTCTGAAACCAAGGGTTATCTATGATTAAGTTACGCTCTGTGCAGAATACTACTGGGCGGCTTTGTCTTTCCTTCCTTAGCCACAGTCCATATTCCCGTACTAATTTTCCTCCACTTCCTATTCCCGGTACCGAATTTCAGTCACCTAAGACTATTACATTTTCGTCTCCCTTAACTGTCTGATTAATTTCTTTTATTGCGTCATACATTTCTTCAATCTCTTCATAATCTGAGGAGCTATTTGACATATAAGCGTGTTGTACTGTGGTAGGCGCGGTCTTCGTGCCTATCTTGATTACAATAATGAGTTCACAGTGCTGTTCGTAGTAGCTTATTCGCATTCCTTTTTTTATTCATCATTAAGCATTACCCTTATTTGATTTTGTTTTTATAACCCTGCAGACCAGAAGTCTTGTTCCTCCAGCCACCGAACGTCACTAATTCCAACTACATCTAACGTTAACCTATCCAATTCCCTTTTCAAATTTTCTAACCTCTCTGCCCGATTAAGGGATCTGAAATTCCACGCTCCGATCCGTAGAAAGCCAGTTTTGTTTCTCCTGATAACGATGTCCTCCTGAGTAGTCCTCGCCCGGAGATCCGAAAGGTGACTATTTTACCTCGGGAATACTTTACTCACGAGGAATCTATCATCATTTAACCATACAGTAAAGCTGCATGATCTTGGCAATAATTATGGCTGTAGTTTCCCCTTGCTTTCAGCCGCTCCCCGTGCCAGTACAGCAAGACCGTTTTGATTGATATTACAAGGACAGATCAGTCAGTCATCCAGACTGTTGCCCCTGCAACTACTGAAAAGGCTGCTGCCCCTCTTCGGGGACCACACGTTTTTCTGGTCTCTCAACAGTTACACCTCCGTTTCGGTTGCACCTACGGTACGGCTATCTGTATGGTTCATGGTGAAAGAAAAAATACATGGAAGGCATGCAACTGGAAATAAGAGAAAGAAATAAGGATTCCAAATATGTGAAAAGTAGATGAGTTAAAAAAAATAAGTAGACTGGCGGAGTGCATGATTGCTAATATCGTACCGTAATGAAAGATGTCCATGTAAAATCTAAAAAGGAAGAAACAGGCTGACAGCTAATATGACCGGAGTAAACTAATTAGTACACTCGTAACAGTGAAATAGGAATGTGTAGAAGTAGAAGAACTCCCATTAATCACAAGTGTTCTTAATATTTTCTAAGTACACTTCGTTTCTGGTCCCTTGCCCTTATCACAATAAGGTTCAAATGGTTCAAAGGGCTGTGAGCACTATGGAACTTAACTTCATAGGTCATCAGTCCCCTAGAACGTAGAACTACTTAAACCTAACTAACCTAAGGACATCACACACATTCACGCCCGAGGCAGGATCCAAACCTGCGACCGTGCGGTCGCGCGGTTCCAGACTGTAGCGCCTAGAACTGCTCGGCCACTCCAGCCGGTTTCACAGTAAGGTACACAAAAACTCCACATCTTGGTTTCATAGTTCAATGCAATTTCTTCTCCAGTATATTATTGCGAGAGGTAACAAATAGAAATACAAATTCATGGTAAGGTATATGAACAGCCTACTTCAGACTGGCGTAAGATCGGTGGGCGGATATTTATAGACAGTTGTTGCTGTTCATACTACAAATTATAGAGTATGTCAGGCAAAAGAAGCATTTATACTCCTTGGCAACTGACTCAGAGATCTGCATTGTTGGAGAGACGAGACAGTAGACCCGCAGAAGAAGATGGTGATTACGCCGCATATAATCACGACACGATCGATGGTACCCGACTGAAGAGTCAACCCATCTAAGAGGCAGTGCTGGTATGGACTTCTCACGTACCACAGTATCAAGAGTGTCCCACACTTACCTCCAGTTTCGGAAAATCTCTGCCGTTGAAGGCGACTATTATGGTCTGCAAGATGTTGATGGGAGGTATCGTCCTCGACCATAGCGAGGTTTAACAGCAGATAGGCAGGCGATAGTGCAGGAATTAATTCGTGAGTTGATTTTGGTAGGAAAAGTAGAATCACACACTATCCCCCGTGTGCAGAAATAAGCCAAGGGCCTATTGGTCATAATCTACTCCAAACAATCGTAGCCACAAAGATTAGAATGGGCGGAGCAGCATCCTCACTTGACGCTGGAAGAACGGAAAGCTGTCGTATGCGTGGTGAACGTTGGTACGAGCCGAGGGAAAAATATGCATACGTTAAAAATAACATGTAGGGAGACCATCTGCATTTCGCTCGAACTGGAGGCTTAGGTATTTTCGTGTGGACGATGTTAACTTGGGTCGGAACATCTGTTATTCTCCTTCAACGGCATATGCTGCAGGCATTAATCGCAAAATTATGTTGGGGTGTGGATCATAAGGACACACCAAAATCACAATAGTAATCCGTTGTAGTTTCCACACACTTCTTTATTCAGTCATAAAGCATTATCAAATCACAATCACAACAATGAAGGCGATTGCCTTATAAAGCAAGATCACTTGGATAAATGACAAACAAATTTCTTTAACTAGAACAAGACCCATAGAAACTTGAAAACTGAATATAACTAGTTAAACTCAGATAAACTTCATTACTTAGATGGAACTAATATCCACAGGATTCCTATCATACCTCTAATTACTTCCAATCAGCTAAAGAATACATTAAGTGCCAGACACAGATCTTGTAAGGTTTGGCTAGCCAACTTTCCTAAATAAACAAATTTTCGTAAAAGTTTTTTGTTACAATAAAATCACTTTCACGATTAAGGTGGTGCTTTAATTTGACCAAAAAATTTTCAAGTTTACTTAACTCAGTTGATTAATCAACAGGGTTGCTAAAATTATTACTACTAGAACATGACCACATGACAAAAGCGCCCAAAATGAGGCCGCTTCAATACTGCGTGCGAATTAGTGATAGACGCGAGCACACGAAAGGATTTCAATCAATACAAGAGATCCACGAGAGAGCAAATGAAATAGAAATGTACTCAACTTTACACTGCAATTAATTTCAGACACCATAATTCTTCATGGGAAGGATGGAATCACAAGAGAGTAACAACATAACCCGATATGTAAAGGGAGAGAAGGGGGGCAGGGCCTTAAATACCACTCTGCCACCGTGGTCCTCTCCTCCCAGTTTGCTCGCGTCGACCACTGCCAATTACCTGCAACACAAAACACTTCAGCGGCGGACAATATTCTGAGGCATGAGATACACAATCTTGTCTAAAGAACCGGTGATCAATACTTTCAATGAAATAAGCCTCCATGAGTTATTTTGCCAGTCATGGCCCCTAAAATTTGATTAACCAATTCGCAAAAGGACCACTAAAATAATGTCCTAAAATTAAAATGACAAGAATTATTTTGGCGCACATTTAAACGCCAAACTACAATAATGAACTACAAAGTAGAATGGAAGAAACATCTCGGCATGGCTTGGAACGCCAGACACCGACTTACGCACTACTCGTTGCACTTCTAGCTATGTATTTAGCCATGCTTCATGTCGGTTTGTTGGACATAGCCACACTTCCTTAACTGCCGTCAAGTACCAAGTCACGACACCGAGTTGCGCGATAAACAACTAGAACAATACCAAATAGTTTTTAGTACAGTGGCAGGTTCAGTTAAGATGCACGCAACCCGCCGAAGCAACTCGACGACTCCAATTCATTCGGCCTGTGTAGTTTGTAACAGACTCGAAGGAACGTGTCCTTCCGACCTCTAGGAAAACCAACACGCCCTAGCTGCTGGCCCCGCTCCTTCGTCGTGCCGACTCGGCCTCTCCGCGTGCTGCCTACGTCAACAGTCCCACCTCACTGCACCTCACACCGCGGATCATCACCAAAAACGCATCAGTTCAAATTGTTTTGCACCTTCAAGAGGGATTGTTTACCCCTACATGCAAGAAAATAATACGCCAGCCCATATCTGATGCACTGAGTCGTAATTGTTTAACAAACACTTAACAGCTATGAGAGTTCTTTGTCGGTGCACGGATCACTTGACCTCAGTCCTATTGCTCACATGCATGGTGAGATGTGTTCCATTGGGATCCAGGTCCGAGATGCATGGGTGTTCGTGTTGTCCTCATCATTTCATCATCAGTCATGAACGTGGCGAGATTGGACTGAACCGAGGTGGGGAATTGGTACGGGCGCTGATAACCACGCAGCTGAGCGCCCCACAAACCAAACATCATCATCATAATCATTATTCTCGTCCAGGTCCGACCTGTTTGTGTGTGTTGTTATTGGCTATGGTTGGCCATCTTTTGCGGGGTAAGAGTTGTCGTGTCATCGTCTTCATCAGGACCAACAGGAGGTGCTTCACGTTATTACACTGGTGTCTCTAATACAATTGCTCATGAGAACCGAAACGCCGTATCAGACTGAAATATAAGGAGACTAAAGATGTAGTCACATTAACGAAATGGATGTTGAAAATATGAAAGAATCAGTAGCGATTTCTTCTAAGATAGACCTAAACCATATACCTAAACCACGGGAAAGGGCTGGTAATGTACGATATAAGCAAAAGTCAAGAGGGCGCAACGAGAGTGGAAGACCAAGTGAAAAGGAGTGCTAGTTCCACAAGTTCGCAGGAGAACTTCCATGAAATCTGGAGGATAGGAGACGAGTTGCTTTCGGAAGTCCAACTGCTAGCATGGGTTTTGTGTTATGGTTGGGTAGCTCAGTTGACAGAGCATTTTTACCTCGAAAATCAAAGGTCCCAAGTTGGAGTCTCACTCGGGCACACAATTTTAATCTGTCAAAAAATTTCGTATCGCGCATACTCCACTGCAGAGCGAGAATTTTATTCTGCAAACGACAGAAAAGTATCCGGACTAAAGAGAGCATTGTGCAAGGATGTAGGCATCCGCCTCTACCATTCAACCTGCACATAGAGGAAGCTACGATGGTATTAAAACAAAGGCCGAGGAGTAGAATTAAAATTCAGCACGAAAAGGTATCAGTGATTAGATTCAATGATGACATTGCTACCAAAACCTAAAGTGAGGAAGAATTACAGGATCCGTTGAGACGAATGAATACACTAATGAGATCAGAACATTGACTGAGACTAATGCACAGAAAATCGAAACTGGCGATAAATTTAGCACCCAAACTGATAGCCACGTAATGGACGATGTGAAATAGTTCTTCTACATTTGAAGGAAAATATCACACGACGAAGAAAGAGCATATTTGTAGCAAAGTAGCACAGGCAAAAACGAAATCGGGGGTAAGCCTGCTAGGATGAGACATAGACTTCAATATGAGGAAGAAATATATGAGAATGTACATCTGTAGCACGGCGTTGAACGAAAGTGAATCACGTACTACTAGAGCAGAATCAAACGCACGCGGCGTTACAGAAGAATGATGGAAACTAATGAACTGATTAGGCATTAAATGAGGAGGTTCTCTGCAGAATCGGCGGCCAAAGGAAGCTGTGGAAAACACTGACTGCAAGAATGGGCAGGATGATAGTACCTGTTAACACTTGATCGATTAATGTCCGTTGTTCTACAGAGCTGTAGAAGAAAAAGCCCATATGGGACAATAGTGTCAGCAATATGATTAATAAATAATTGAGGAGAGAGGTATAGTATTACTCTGAGTTGAGGAGGTTGGCACGAGGCAGATAGTCGGGGACGCCACATCAGACAGAAGACTGTTGTAAAATAGAAAAGGTACAATCCACACATTAACTGGTTCGCTATGTGTACTGGAGACCCTAGAGAAACAACTTGGAACAAGACTGTGCCAAAGCAAATTGGAACAATTACATGTCGTGTATAATTACAGATTTATTTGAATAAATCACTAAAAAAAAGCAAGCAGAATAAACAACGAACATTTGTGCATTCCAGGGCACAATTGCAGCTTCCGTGGTGATTCAATGAATAGCTTAACCTTACGAGAGATAAATTTGAGCGATATCCTAAATCAGAGTTTACCATACAACGAGATTCTGACACTAATTACTGACAAATGACAGAAGCAGTTGTAATGCACCAATATTTGTAAATAAGAACATTATGACGACTTGTGGCGGGAAACAGCATTAACTCCGTGGCTAAGGAACTGAAGCAGGCGATTATACAAATGTTAAGTATACACTCTCAAACGACAGCAAATTTCTAACCAGCATTATGTGATTTGTGCAGTGAAGAAGGAGACGAAGACAGTCTATTACCTTAGTAAGCAGGTTACAAGCTAGAACCTAAAACTCTTTTATGCAATAGAGGTTTTGGATACAGTGTTGCTGTCAATTCCAAAGGGTGGGAATGTATTAAATGTGATGTTCAACAGCTTAAGCAAATATCATTTATTTAGATATACTCTGTGCAAACTGAAGGGGCTACTTGATTAAGAAGTAGCGACTCCGGTCTCCTAAACCGACAGACGACTGGGAGAGCGGTATGCTGACCACATGCCCGTCCATATCCGCATCCAGTGATGCCTGTTGGTTGAGGACGACATGGCGGCCGGTTGCTACCGTTGGGCCTTCCATGGTCTGTTAGGACGGAGGGATATCTTGTGTACATGATGTAGATGTATCTTTGTATTAAAGTACATTGTTTTAACATTTGGTGCAATTACTTGATGCACGGTGCTCTAATAGTGCCATATTCGAATCATTTGCTTATATCTTCATTGTTTTCTTAAATGGAAGTTAATAGAATGTTTCCATAATAAGATTTTCACTCCGCAGTGGAGTGTGCGCTGATATGAAACTTCCTGGCAGATTAAAACTGTGTGCCGGACCTAGACTCGAACTCGGTACCTTTGCCTTTCTCGAGCAAGTTTCAATAAAATGATTAGTAGAATGGGTATTAAAATTTATGATATGTGGACAGGATGCAGGGTATAGGACGACAGCGAAGTAGCAGCAAATGAAAGTAAAAAAAGAAAAGAAAAGAAAAGAAAAGAATTGTCCGCTTGAGAGAAATATGTTCGTGACATGAGACATTCTCAATACGTTTCTTGGTCCATGTGCAAAGTGGATAATTAGAATAGTCATATCGATTCATAGTCAAATATGTCTGTATATTATAATGGTTTTCATCTCGACAGAATTCGCAACATCTGCGCATTTTTGCCTTGCAGCAGACAATTATTCGCTGGCCTGGCGCCACAGATATTGCGGAAATGGAATGTGCTAATGATAGGCGGTTTTCACCCAATGAATTGGTAGTCAGAGGCTCGTATTGTTAGCCGATCAACCTACTGTCGTAAATCTTAGAAAGTGTATTTTTCCGTGCTAACATACTTTATTAAATGGAAAATTGCCTATTGAGTTGGGTTGGCTTGGGTTGGTTAGGAGGCGAGGAGACCAAATTGCGAGGTCGTCGGTCTCAGCGGATTAGGGAAGGATGGAGAAAGAAGTCAGCTGTGCTCTTTCAAAGGAGCCATCCCGGCATTTGCCTGAGGCGATTTAGGGAAATCACGGAAAACCTAAATCAGGATGGCCGGACGTGGGATTGAACCGTCATCCTCCCGAATGTGAGCCCTGTGTACTAACCACAGCGCCACCTCGCTCGGTATGGCCTTTTAACACTAACAAACTAAACGTAGAATAAATCACAATGCCAAACGGTTTTATTGCAGGATTTAAGTGCGAATCACTTAAGAAACATATTTTGGAAAGTTTCCACGCCGACACTTGTTTGTGTCGTTCAAGTTGCGTAATTGCTCAGTACGGTGTTGTTATGTTTGCTTACAGTGTGCAGCTGTATGTTCCTCGAGAGTGAGTCATTTCGTGTGTGACAGTCTAAGCAGTGGATGTGATTTTAGAGTGCAGAAAAAGCCGAATTGCTCATCGTGTATGGAGACTGTAGGAAGAATGCAGTTCGTTCTTGTACGGCATAAGCGGTAAGATACAGCAACAAACGTCAACCTTCTCGGGAATTGCTTATCAACCCCCTCAACCAATTACGTTAAGATGGTAGTGTAACACCTAGATAGTGTAACTTGGTGAAACGAGTGGCGACAGAAGAGGGGGAATTTAACACTCTTACTGCTGTTGCAGTTGACCCGCATGTTAACTCCCGCGCAATCGCACTAGCAACAGCATGGAAACGATTATGAGAAACGTGTTAACTTCTGTACAGTAGCATCAAGATAAGTTACTCCAGATGTGTCATTTACCTTGTTTAGTGATGAAGCCACATTTATCTGTCTAGGTAAATTGCCGAAACATGCACAACTGGTCTTTTGACAATCCCCGTTGGCTTCGTTAGGAGGTACGGCAGCGTCCATGGAGTGTAAACGTGTTGTGTGGGACAGCTAACAAATATCCCACAGGATCGTGGTTGATAGATGGAACAATTAACACTTACAAGTACTGCAGCCTCCAAACAGACCATCTTCTACGGATGCTAGAAAACGTTTCTCTGCAGACCAGGATGAACCTGTGGTACCAACATGATGGCTGTCCAGATGCACGATGTACTACAGCATGTTGTAACCTCCCAACAGTAAAAATAGTATAACATCCCGTAATCTCGCAATAATAACGTGACTAATCTCTCAATAAAATTGTGGCTCAAATATAACCTTTCAATAATTAAGTGACTGTGAATCTAAACTGGTAAATTTGGACGTCAGCAGTGCTGTGTGATGGCCCTGAAAGAGCATTCTGAATAAATTGAAAATTCTTACCTCAATGAAGTCGCGGGATAACGCGTATATATAAGAAATTTTTCTGGCACAGCCTAGTGAAATGCTGGCCGCTAGTTTGTCATGTATAAAAAGAAACAGCTGATTTTTCTTTACGTTAATCGGGATGACAATGGATTGCATAAATTAGTTATTTATTTAAATTCAGACGAATGATTGTCAAAGAGTTAATTTTATAAAAAAGATTATTATTAAATATTTTTGAAACATTTACATGGGACTTGATATAACAATAGTACAAATATTGTTGTAACAAACTACATATGCGCGCGATGCTTTTACCCTATACTACATCGCTCAGGCACCGCCATCGCTCGCCACGACCAGTCCCGCCAACTCCATGCACGAGACTGTTCGCTACTACTACTACTACTACTACTACTACTGACACTACTCTTACTGTAGCCAACAGTGCTCTCTGGTCTGAGATCCTCTTATAGCTTACATATCGCAGGCAGCGCGTGAGCAATCCATCGAAATTACATCTGCTCGAGTGCGCTAGCAACAAATACCGTAGCCATGGACCTCTTACAATGTATTCACAAACTGTTTCCAAATGTTTGGACTGGACGCAGAGAACCTTTACCTTCGCCTGTCGGTTCCCTGAATTAGATGCCTGTAGACTTTTTCTGTGAGCAAAGCAGAAAGAAGCTGCGTAAAAGGACATACCAAGTACAACCGATGATACACAACGGCATATTACTACAATCTGCTCGGACATCTCCAGTGAAATGCAAGCAAGTGTGTGGTAGTCGTTCCATACCAGACTGGAAGGTTGTATTTCCGTTGCTAGTGGTCATTTTGATCATATCCTTTGATGGTCAGAAACCACATAATTAGTGTATGCATTTGTGTTATTCTTTAGCGTGAGTTGGCACAGGTATAGTACATGTGTCGGTGTGGGAACGTTTCAAAATACGATATCTCGTAAAAGACTCTCACTATAATCCTGCAACAAACACCACTGACATTCTAATTAACCCACTTTTAGTTTGTTAATGTCAATAGCCATTGTTCCATTTAAATATGCGTATGTTTGCACAAAAAATATACTTTATAAGTATTATTACAACCAATCTCGGTAAAAATACGAGCCTCTGACTACCAATCCATTCTGTGAAAACCGTACATCAATAGCACTTTCCATCTAATCGAATTTGCGATGTAAGTTTTATATGGTTCACAGTGTGCAGACATATCCAAAGCCACGCACTGCTATTATATTTCTGTAACTCTGTCAAGTTAATGGCATCCTTGAAGGCAAGGTAGATAACTGCAAATGCAGGGGTGAAGTACTTTACTCGCTGGGTCTCAACGCGTGTTGTAGCGTAACTATCGCCAAGAACACAAGGTTGAAAGGACGACACCATCAGATTTGCTTATGAACTTGTAAGGTCTCGAACGACAATGTCCGCCGTTATTGTTACGTACTATAATGTTCATAAATCAGTTCAAACAATGTGATACTATCGAAAGAGTGGATCTCGCTTCGTAATGGGTCATTGCACTCTCGTCTACAGTAATCTGAATGAGATTTATTATCACGTTTTTATTAGGTCGCTTTCTTGTTCATGTGTTTGCCTATTCGATACAAATCGTGCAACTGATTTTAAACCCACTTCCATATTTCAGAATAGCTTACAAATGGATGACAGTGCAGTATTAATTCACTGTCAGGGGTCTGAGGGAGTGTACTTTGTGCACTACTGCTATTTTCTCCTCTTCCTGTTCCAGTCGCAAATGGTTCGTGGGAAGAACGATTGTTGGTTAGCCTCTTCGTGTGCTCGAATTCAGGGTGATTGTAAGTAGAGTTAAACTTTCAAACCGCTTTAGAAATAGCACCACTGTTCAGACCGACGTCAAATTGCAACGGATTATTATCGGAGAAGGGGGAAAACGTATGGCAGAAGAAAAGCAGTTGCAAAATATAGCAATAGATGGCGCTGTAAGCATCATAATTTAATAGCGGTCGACTACAAATGACAAATGAGTCATACAACAATGCCTAATTTATACGTTTGACGTTAAACAAACTGTACTACTGCGTGTGCATGGGTGTACAGTTGTGATACTCTTAGTTGCGTAAACCCATCCACTACGGCAAGGTCATTCACATGGGATGGGAAAAATCGGTTTTTAATTGTCCTGAGGCCAAAACCGCATAAAAAGCATCAATCAAAATCAAATCGGAATATTAATCTCCGTGTAACTGGGGCAAAACGTGTTCAATATGCCGTTCATCGTTTTCTGCAAGAAGTTGAAATCGAGAAACAGCATGTTCCACATCTGGTCAAAGTGTTTCCGGGGTCACGTTCAGAATGTATTGCGCACTGCGTGCCTTCCATGCAGCTAAGTTTGCAATCGGAAAACTGAACACAATATCTTTCAGATAGCCCCACAGCCAATATCTGAACCGCTATATGAGGACGCACTCCCTACGCATGGGTTAATGCAGCATGAATATGCTCCTGCCGCGGCGGAATTGAAAATGGTATTGAAAACAGGTAACACACAGCATGTCAGAGACCGAGCCCGAAAACAGTTCTACACGTCTACGGAGATCAGAAACGTTATTACGTGAATCTGACAACACGAGGGGACACCATAACAGTGCACGAGGAACGTTTGGGCTCGGATAAACGGAATCACGGGCTGCAGACGAGAGGGAAAATCCGTACGGCGGATACATCGAGCCTTTCTACCACAAACTTTTCTTGACCATCCAGAATTTTCAAGTCTTCAAGGAGGCAAACAACGCATTACATCCAAAGACCTGGATGGCACAGTACGATCACGTGCTATCAGAATTTTGACCACTGAAGTACAAGGTCCGTATGATCTATGGTTTCTTAGAAGGGTCGATTGCAGAAAATATGCGCGGAGTTGCGGAGAGCTGCGGCTCCTACCAAGAATTTCAGAACGCATTCCTTAGCACATACTGGCCACAGGACTCACAGAAGAGGATAAGACAGGAGATGATATTAGGGAAGGACTTAGATGCGTCAGGATTCCACAGTTCTGTCAAATTCTTCGAATCCTAGACCAAGAAGAACCGATTCTTGGATCTACTGTACAGTCCCAAGGAAGTTATAAGGCACTGCTACATTAAATTACCTTTTCATTACCAGCAACTGCTCATCGGTATATGTAGTGATTCAATCGAAGCTTTCAAGAGTGCGCTGAGCTAACTCGAGTATTTATAACTCACGGCAAAGATCATAACTGGTCGGATTTGCCAGAGAAGAATGACGGTGGACGAAATGGGGGGAAAACATCGATCGAATAGAAACCAACATTAAAATATCAATGGAAATAACCAGGCATCATGGGAAATTAGAAGAAGAAAATTAAATTATAATCATAACAACAACAACTACCGACGAAACGGAAACTGGAGAGAGCAACAGAACTCGAACCAGGATCAGCAGGATTCTAGGGACCAACCGCAAAGCAACAGCAGGACATAGAATGATCGAGATCAGTGAAACGACCAACGTAGCGAATATATTGAGTTGAGGCCACCTAACCCATCGCAGGGGTCACGCAGAGAAAATTAAAACAGGAATTGACACACAGCCGCTACGGTCTCAGCTCAAAACAATGCCGCAGAAACTATCGGAACGAGCGATATTAACCTGTAGGAGTATGAAGCCACAAGTGAGCTGCAACGGGGAAGTGCAGTATGCAAATAGTCTCCATGGACGAATTGTTTAAAGTTATTTAATGTTGATATTGTGTTACTCAGCGTAATTTTCCATTTGTTTTATTTCACTGTTATTTTGTTTGTTTGTCATTTCGATTAGTTTTCAGAATGTGTCCTTGTTGAACGTGGTCAAATGAGATGCGTAATTGTGACTTATTCACTAAAACAGTCACTGGCAGGTGACAGATTGAATTCAAATTCCGTTGCAAGTTATATATAATCACGAATTGGCACTTTTTGTGGCATACCAAATCAGGCATGTTGCAATACTGAGTACTCCAAACAACTGAGTACTGCCATTATTTCTTTGGACCTCACAAATGTTCGATTTCCGCATTTGGGCATCGTACTCTGTCGTAGCATTCTCGTAGAAGAGCCTTCACAAGTATCACCATGGCCAATGATATTGTTTCTGTTTACTTTCCGTGATTCTTGTACTTTGTCCAAAGGACGGATGTACGTCATTTTATGTTTTTCGTAGTGTCAAGACGGTAAATCATGCCATAGAGCATGTGCGTCTCGATTTTCGGACGTGTTCCTTATAGTGTTAATCGTTCCCGTTTTGGGCGTGTGTCGACTGTAAGCCTCAGTGTGTTATGTGCATGTAAGTCTCGATTTTTAGATGTGTTTCGTATGGTGTTAGTGGTCCACGCTCTGTGTGCGTGGCCGGCCGGAGTGGCCGAGCGGTTAAAGGCACTACAGTCTGGAACCGCACGACCGCTACGGTCGCAGGTTCGAATCCTGCCTCGGGCATGGATGTGTGTGATGTCCTTAGGTTAGTTAGGTTTAAGTAGTTCTAAGTTCTAGGGGACTTATGACCACGGCAGTTGAGTCCCACAGTGCTCAGAGCCATTTGAATTTTTCTGGGTGCGTGTCGACGCTAAGACTCGGTGTATTATCGCCTGTCGTGCGATGTAGCCTGTCTCGTGGTGGAATTTTGCCAGCACAATGTGAGCTCCGTCGGCGAAATACTGTGTATGGGGAATTAGCACGGACAAGTGCAAGTCACGGTAGAGTGGCAAATCCCAGAGCCGGAAATAGGAAGCAGAAACGAAATGATGGACCATGGATGAGACTTAAATGGAAAAATATTTTTATATATAAATAATCCATAACGATCGTGTTTCATTTCAGCAGCAGCGATCCTGACAGAGGAGACAGGAGGCATCCTTGTACAACGTAAAATTTTGTGTACATAATCATAAATGCCACTAAGAAGGTTTCAGGTAAATCACCAGCACCTCAGTGCGTAGACGCACGTCCTGACCACTTCAGCGTCAGAAGACAACATCACCGGACATCAAACAATAAAAAGAGGGGTATGCATGGTATAAAATGCGTGAAAATTCGCTTCGGTAGTATTAGCAAAGGCATAGGGTAGTGCCATAAGTTAGTATTTAGTACTGGGAGAAGTCTGCACATTTGGAGGAGGTATAAAGGTAGAGCCAGCGTAAAATTAGAGTGCATGACAGGAGTAGAACTAACCGAAAAACTAACAAAGACACGCGCAAACACAAACAAAGACACCTCACACCACATAATTTACATTGATACAGCGTTAATAGAGCCTTGCAGTCATTAAATTTATTTTTGGATTTGCGTCCTTAGCAATAAAATAAATAAGCAAATATATTAAGTATAGGAAATTTTTGTATACATAATTATTTTCTTTTTTATGTAAATGGATTATATCAATGTAATGACATTTATGAGAGAATATGGCACTTGACCACACTTGAGGATTGTGCAGACTCTGGAACCAACATGGCAGACTGTACGTCACAGGCCACGCCAACCAGCGAGGGCAAAGGGAGCAGGCAGCCACAATGAGTCAGCTGTGGCAGCCCAGCGAACAGGGGACAGGACTGCTTGCTGTGACAGCACCAGGCCGCTGCCAGATGATGTGCCTACGTCACGCTATCCGGTCGTCTACCAGTGCAAGCGGCACATCTCAAGCCAGCTCAGACAGCGGGACGCCACCATGTGCCAGCAGCAAGCCCCTAGTGGCCAGCAACCCGCCAGGCCTCTAATCGAGGGACAAGTGAGTCACGTGGCGCCACAGTCGGCCTACGTGCCGTGCCTAACTGACTCAGGGGGATGCCGAGAGTGACGTATCCCGTTCACAACAGGCGAGTTAATCCGATGTCCCGTGCCATCAGGTGCATTCCGATGCAGATATGAATGGATTTCTATGTCAAGGATCAGGTTCATGTCAACTGCAACGCTGTCATGGCAGATCCCGACAGCCAACTGTAGTCTGACCAGAATGATGCCAAGGGTCCAGCTGCGGTCCGTAAGCTACCCAAGATGCCGGTGCTGCCTACACACCGGATACTCAGAGAGGAGAGGAAGCGTCACAGATGTCTGCCACCACTTCTGCCACATTATGCAGTGAGTGAGAGGCCATTCCACTCTGTCGCAAATTGCTGTCCTTCAGTCCTACCAGTCACAGTTTGTGCCAGTGCATAAGTACCATGTTTTCAATTCGTGTGAGATTTTCAATCGTAAAATTTGTCTCCCCAGGGACCCTTGTGGGGGCAGCCACAGGATACCTTTCTGTAATATCATTGTGTAATATCTTTTTGTGTTTTTGTATGTATCAATTCAACTGTCCTGACTGAGATGTATATGTTTGTTCTGCACATTTATTAATGCCCTGATTATGTGCCTGTAGTTGTTGCCGTGTACTAGAAAATAATTCACAAATTTAGACAACATAGGTAATAAGACAAACAGATTACGCTTGTGATTTACTTGTTCATTGTGAATTTGAGAATGAATATGTTTGATGATTGAGACCAAATGAGTGATAGAGGAGATGTAAATCAATGAGCAGAGAACACTTCGTACTCCAGGACATTCTAAATGGTTAGGGATATTAGACATCTCTGACCTCAGGTTATAGTGTGAATGGGTATATTTCTTTGAAGGCCTTATAACCGCATGTCTAATGTTTATCAGAAGTCTGTGATGTAGCAATAACCCCTGAGTCTAACATTATTCATACTACCCACAGCAGTATTTATATGTACTCCTGTAGGGTTGCAATGACCCCTGGAATGAATGAGGTCAAGCTAGGATGTATTTTAGCGATGGGCGATCCTGATTCGCAAAGTCACCTTTTTCACCCATATATCGATTATCAGGATGAGATTCTCCTACAATGTTCAGTGATTTCCTCTGCTTCCTGTCGCAGTAAACAACATTGAAGTGAGACACTACATATGCAGAAATCAACAACAAGCTGAGTGCAGTGAAGGAGGACAAGTTACCCTCTCACCTATTTTTCGTATACGGAAAATTATTAAAGATTTTGTTACTACCTGATGCACCTTGACCGAGGCTCTAGAAAGTTAATGGTCTGAGCAGACTTTGATGGAGCCTGGTAGGGCGCTAAAAGCATGAGGTATTCTTATGTTTCTTAGCTCGTAGAAATGTATGTTGACATTTGGAAGCATTTCGCAGCGAGCCCATCACTCAGTAAATCTTGCCAGACAGGCCCACAGCCATACAGGGCAGAAGGAGCAGCTCCTCACCGAGACAGGTCTCCAGCAGTACAATGCCGCAGTACCTGCATTGGCGCCAGCTGAATCCTGGGCTGGGAGCGACAGATTAAGGGAACACATCTACACAGTGAAGTAATAAACTGGGCGCTGTGTGGAGAGCCACACGTAATAAAAATTCAAGAATTTTCATGTTCGCCGATACTGCAAATAGGGCTGTGACCCAATTCCATTGACTGCCTCTGTTAACATACTGTCGCTCCAGCATTGTCAGGGTGTACAGATCTCAATCGCCACTTGCTCCCAGATGCACCCATATCGAGAAACTTATGTTGATCAAAGTCAGCTCAGTGTCAGACCAATTCAGATAGCTTTATCGACATTTTTAGGGTCAGAGTACTTGATTCACTTCTGCCACCCAGGATCCTTGTCCATTGTGGTCTTAAACCACCTGTTAGTTGTTTACATTACTCGATCAAAACTTGTTTAAGATAATTTATCTCTGTTATTTTTTCTTTAAGAAAAATAAATTTTGTTAGATCTCTAAAACTTCTGCCCACATTCTTAATCATTTATATAGTCTCACGGCATTATCCTTTCAACTTTCAAACACTTAACAAAGTATAACAGAAAATAATTATTTAAATCAAAATGAGTTTTTAATATATGAAGATTTTTAAATTGGATTAAAAAGTATAGAATAATTTCTCCTAGCCCCATACAGATTCCTAAATCCGATAGAGAGTCCTGAATTTTGTGGTTGTGAATTTCTAATACCTATGAAAATACTTTTAAGTTTTAAAACGAAACCGTTTTGCACACGCAATACATAATTCATGCATGAATAGTTCATGTCCTTGCTATTGTCTGTTTTATGCGCCCCACGTTTCTCGTTTTATATCTTACAGGTATTTCCCCAGTTATTCACAATTCACAATTTTACAGAATCATCTTTATGGGCATAAGAATGCGTAATGTGCTAGAAGAAATTATTTTATATCTCTTAGAAAAAGGTGCTATATTTGAAACTGATTTTTATTTAAAGATTTTTTTTTAATTCACGCCATATCATGGTAGTTTTTAATAACTCAGTATTGCAAACGATCTTCTAGGTCAAGGCAGCAAAAATTTGATCAAAAGAATTTGCACATTATCAACTACGAATTTTGCGACTGCTCCAATTCCAGATAGCTGTTACGATTATTGTGTGGCGAAATTCGTAAACATGATGATATCTTGCGGTGTCTCATCTGCAATGATTTTGCCTAGAGGCACATGTGCCGCTAAGAGCTTTACATAATATGATAATAAATTACAGGAATGTTTTGAATGACTAGTTGTGTGAGTCTTCAGATCCCATAATTGTCAAGTCAGATCATCCAGTATGTATGTTTCTGATTAATGTACTTGGTCAGCCGCTGAGCAAGTACTTTTTAATTTTTACCTTGTCCACATACATTTATACAGTACATAAATAAGGAACTACTAGCTTTTCTTGCAGGACCATGGCCACAGACCACTTTCATCGGAGCATTATCTCGTATTCTTTAATTCTTTAACATGACATTCACGATTCGTTTGTGCTGGGATTTCAGATAACCAATATGTGTATTACATAATTCAGAGCCAGCTGCGATGCAGATGAATCTGTTACAAAACCGTTGGATGTAAACTAAGAAATTAGTCCTCTTGTTATAATATATTGAGATTCGTTCAAGATAGCATGGATTCCAAACTTGGTCATATTCGAGTTGTAGCGAGACTTTGAATTTCGCCGCGCTACACTTGTTCCCTCAGATATAAATTATACCGTCACAGCGGTATGAGCGCTCGACGGCAGAGAAAATATGTAAGAAAATGAATGGTACTAAAATTGTAACTCTTTTTGTTTTCTATCCGTCTTCTGTCTCTTGAGAGCGGAAGCTTAACTTACTTATTAGCTAGTCTTGGTCTGATTAATACGAAAAACAGCTTATTGATGTGCAGACATATTGTGGAAATTAGTATAAAATTCAGAGGATGGAAGCAGCAACATAAAATACATTACATTTAATATCAAGACGATTTTGATTTGTATAAATTAGTGATTCCTGGACGATTGCGAGATTTCGGAGCAGCTACTACTTTTCACGCAGAAATGAAGTAGGAGATTTTTGAAGACCTGGACGCCTCACGAAAGAAGACATTTTAACATGGTAAAGGATGAACTCTTATCTACGCCCCTTCCCCCTGTTGATCACATTTTGTTATTCTCTGTTCTCTTTCAATCATTTTTGTAGTGGAAATTGGTTTGACTTTTGCTCAGAGTCCAATAACTTTTCTGTAATATGAAGTCCGATTTGCATTTCATTCTTTCCCTTTTTCACGGTCGTTAACGATTTTAAAAACCCCTTTTTATTCACCATTTCTTCCCACATTTTCAACCTTTTCTTTTCTTCTCTTTTTTCTTTTTTATTAACCACTACAACTGGCGACTGTGACAGGACTGGAACCTGCAATCCGTGTAGTGGTTAATAGAAAAGAAAAAGGGAAGAGAAGAAAAGAAAAGATTGTAAATGTGTGAAGAAATGTTGAATAAAAAGGGAGTTTTAAAATCGTTAATAACCTCGAAAAAGGGAAAGAATGAAATGCAAATCGGACTTCGTATTACAGAAAAGTTATCGTACTTCGTGATTCGGAAAAGCTGTTGTTGGGGTGGTCCTTGTGGCGTTTCTGAGCAAAAGTCAAACCAATTTCCACTACAAAAATTATTTGAAAAAGAACAGAGAATAACAAAATGTGACTGACAGGGGGAAATGGCCTAGATAAGATTTCTTCATTTACCATGGTAACGTGTCTTCTTTCATGCGGCGTCCAGGTCTTCAAAAATTTCTGCGCGAAAAGTAGTAGCTGCTCCGAAATCTTGCAATAAATTTCATTGTCCAGGAATTACTAATGTATACAAATCAAAATCGTCTTGATATTAAATGCAGTGTATTTTATGTTGCTGCTTCCATCCTCTGAATTTCATACAAATTTCCACAATACGTCTGCACATCAATAAGTTGTTTTTCGTCTTAATCAGACCAAGACTAGCTAATAATAAATAAGTTAAGATTTCCAAACTTGGTCATATTCGAGTGCTTGCTGCAATTGAAGAAAATAACGTAAAACATTTGGTTTTGGGGATCCAGGCTAAATGATTAAGTGGCACAAAGGACACACTCCTGGTAGTTTTAGCAAGAAAACTAACAGAAAATACTGATTCTTAGCTTTCACTAGGCGTAAGATACATTCCATTAAATTACAAGTAATCATTTATATACACCATGAATTTAAGAGACCCCATCGCCACAGTAGTTACAACGGAAAATTTTGAATCAGTCAGCTTGTATAGTGCTCATCCCATACATGTTGGTAATAACATATCATCTCCGTTGACAAAATAGAAACTAACGCAAGAAGACCTATTTAGATGGTAAGTCAAGCACACAAGAAGAGGGTTGAGTGAAATGTGTAAGTCACAACAATCGTGATAATGAGGTTAGCTCTGAATACAATTTACGTCTATAGAAACAACAATGTAAGGTACGCATGGAAAATTTGAAAACAGAGTAACATCGCTGTAGTCTCTCGCAGTGTCAATACTCTTTCAGATAGTGGCCGCATTTGGAAAGAAGGCCCTTGTTCAGTAATTGGCCATTACCAACATCTCTGAACGTACGTCAAGGAAGTCTGAGGATTTCCTGTCGGCCGGAAGATTTCCGCTTCTTGTTCTTTTTTTATACACGCGTCCTGAGGGCTTTTTCCCAATTTTGGCGGGAAGCTTTGTAATAAGTTTCAGAAAATTGGTCAGAAAATCTTCACGGAGTTGCTTGGCCGCTGACAGTGTGGTACTGGATAATTAAAGGTCATGTCCGTGGTTGTCAGCTGTATCTTCGAGGGACATTGTGAAAGAATATGTGGAAATATATCATTTGAAAAAAGTGCTTTTGTTTTTTATTTTGTGCTTCATGATGTAGTTTTGTTTTTTTATTTCATTTTATTTTTATATATATATATTTTTTACTATAGGAAACAGACAAATATGCGATATTAAAATATTGTAACTATAAAATTCAGGAAGATGTATCGAAAGGAGGTAGTTCCATCAAAGTTAATAAAGTCTGAAGTGAGATTAAAACAAGGTAAAAATATCGGTGGATGACAGATGACATATGTCCAGTCTTCCATTAAGTCAAAATGAAGTTGGGTGACGTTAACTAAAATAGCAAGAAAAGTGCCACAGTTTTAACAGTAATTAAGTAAAATAGAAAACAGGAATAACTAAAATGATGAATTGGTGGAGGTAAGGTACATTCACATAATCTGTAAGCGTTGTCTAGAAAACTATAAGACCAGTATTTCTATGCGACGAGCGAATGTGATATGGACATTAAAAAGCTATTATAGACACTTTACCGTAATAGGAAGGTATTTCTCTGCATAATTCATAAAAATATCGTTTGCTATGTCCACTTTTCCCATAACAAAAAGAATGGGAATATAGGAGCTGCGACACGTGTCACAAGAAAGTGAAATGCCCTTGCATTCCTCTGGTTCAAATGGCTCTGAGCACTATGCGACTTAACTTCTGAGGTCATCAGTCGCCTAGAACTTAGAACCAATTTAACCTAACTAACCTAAGGACATCACACACATCCATGCCCGAGGCAGGATTCGAACCTGCGACCGTAGCGGTCGCTCGGCGCCAAATTGTAGCGCCTAGAACCGCACGGCCACTCCGGCCGGCTTGCATTCTTCTCCTCGAAGCTTTAAGCAAATTCCATCCCAGATTTCGAACGTAAATTACTAAGACATCTATGAGCCATGTGTACACACAAAATCGCGGAGATATCATAGAGACACAAAATTTCATGAACAAACTTTACACCACCCTACACCCCATCATAGCCATGTGAAGTTAGGAGTTGTAGTGCACATTCTGTTCTGCACATCTAAATGGTCACTCCACATCTAGTCCATCCATATACTAGCTACGTAAGAAGTCATAAGTGTTGCACATGGCGTCAGCGAAGTGTAACGAAGAAAAACTGCTTGAGCAGTGAACTTTTAAAATCACCGAGCTGGAACTGTGCAAACGACCTGTAGCTGATATTATGTACACTTTACCAAGACAGTTAGAAGACTGGACCATTTCACATCACATAATTAACTGTAATGAATAGACCCGGCGATAAAAAATGGCACGATTTAAAACTCTTCCCTGCATGGAAATTGCCTCCGGCAAGCTATGTTTATATATTGGCAGTGCGGTGAGCGGAAACAAATAATCAAATGATATTTGAAAATTTCTCTGAATCACAGAATTTTTAGATAGTAATGTGTGGAATTATTATTGTTCGGTACATGGAAAACAATTAACGCATCTCTGTAATTAATCTCTCAAATACAGAAATAATGTAACTCATATTCTTCTTATGTGATGGTGTGGTGTGCCCAGGAGTGTGTTGAGTGAGCCATGATTTATGAATGTGATATGAAAACTATATGAATCGAAGCAGCGAATGGGATGCTGAACTAAAAAGCTGTTGACATATGTACCAGCGTTCCATTTATAAATTATTTCTTAGCGCATACGCACAAAAAGATATAATGTACATTCGTCTTATGTGATGGTGTGGTAAGTCAGAATGTTTAGGAAATTGGAAAATTTTTTCTTTATTTCGGCCGGCCGAAGTGGCAGAGCGGTTGTAGGCGCTACAGTCTGGAACCGCGCGTCCGCTACATCGCAGGTTTGAATCCTGCCTCGGGCATGGATGTGTATGACGTCCTTAGGTTAGTTAGGTTTAAGTAGATCTAAGTTCTAGGGGACTGATGACCACAGCAGTTAAGCCCCATAGTGCTCAGAGCAATTTCTTTGTTTCGTCAGTGTCAATTGCACTGCTACAAAGCTCTGCTGCAGTGGTTATCTGTTTTGGTCCGACACACCAATTCTCAAACCACACACCTTGTTATTAACCGTGGCACCATACCTCTAATCAGCAAGAGTCCAGATCTTTGTTGGGTAGTCCATGATATATTAATGTGATTTGAAAACTGCATGGATAGAAGTAACGAATGGGATACAAAACTAAAAATTCTCTTACAGATGATGTTGTTCGCCAGGGTGTTCCTGTCCCTAACAGTTCCGCTTGGAAAGTAACTTAATCATTGCTACTACTTGTGTCATCGGTAAATGTCCACGGAATTTACAAGTCAGCGTACCTAAGAAAGACCACAAAAATATACAAAAAGAGTCAACGGAGTAAATATAATGAAGTGCTGTTTTCGCTAAGTTATGGTTGACAACGTGGCGAATTTTATGGTGCATACATGTTTACTCTTAACGTTCGTATTTGCCTGACGACTACACAAACGTCTTCTTAATTGCTGTGAATACGCGCTTGACGCTGGGAAGAGTATTCTAAGAGGACTACATCGACATAAGATGTCTGGACATAGGTCAAATAGTAGCAAGATACCAGTGTCACAAACAGCTAGCCTCCAATGAGGAGAAGTGGTCGCTCTAAATATGGGGAAATGCCAAACTCGGGTACGCTGCAAATCCATCATCCTGTGCTCTGCTTTTCTAGCGATGAAAGAAATTCCGCGTGAAGCTTTTCATACTTCTAGAACGTATACAAGAGACGAGAAAACAGGTATGGTTCACGTTAATGGTGAATGTCGTCGGAACAGCAGTGCTACTGCGTACTGAAAGGTATTCTGATCGTACTAAGTCCTAATATCTCTCTTTTCGAACAAGAAAATTTATGATTATTATGTGTAGAAGAAACGAAAAAGAAAACAGCAGCTGAGAGAAATGCACCTAACGTTTTAGAGTCATAAGAAACAAAGCACATGTCACTATGACGAAACTTCAGTGTGTGTATCTACCGGTACTATATTCCTGGGCATTTCATCTTTGAGACGTTTCATTCCATCAACAGTTACTTGGCTATGGTTCGCAAGATTGGTTAGCGTTCTCTGAATAGTGTGCACAGAAGCTGCAAACCGATGTTGTCCTGCGGAAAATTTTGTTTGCTGAAAAAGCTTCGTTTACAAAACGAAACAATGTTCCTACAACGCAGCACCGGTCAGATGAAAATCTACCCTGTACGAATGAAATGAATAAGTACTGACCTTAATCTGTCAACGACTGTTGCTTTCATTTCTAGATTAACGTCATTGTTCCCTTAGTTACTGATCATTCTCTAAATAGCTGTAAGTATCGACAGATCCCAAGAAATATGCTGTAACTGTTACCAGGAGACATCCCAATGGACGTTAGGCAATCTGTGTGGTATCAACTTCCATTTCGTGTTCATTCTGCGCACATAAAAACGGGTAACATGGAGATCGGTAGATCGGCCGTCATAAAATGACCTGTGAGTTAGGGACTTAACAACTTTCAAGTTTCAACTGCGGAGAAAATTAAAACAAGAAGTATACAAGGAAACACGACGACTCCAAAGAAAATTAAACGTCATATAATAACACGGAACCACAGTATGAGCAATCCATGTTATACAAAATGTTCAGTTTGGTCTCTCCGGAAGGCTTTGTAGCGTTTGTCAGAGCTCAGTATGAACGTTTTGAGACTCGATATAACGGTTGTTGTAGGAAAAACACGAACCGTGCATGATTATCGAGCTTGCTTACAGTTAGGTAAACGTTCGTGGATTCTCTTCTTCTGACGGTGGAACAGATCGGTGTGTTTCTGTTACGTTGCTTCTGTTAGACCAAAACCAACATTTTATGTCTTCTTCGAAAGCTGTTTCCGCTGTTACAGAAAGTTGTACGCTGCTTCACTAAGAAAACAAAACGAAATAGTCGATGTCATAATTTGGAAAATATGTGATACAAATTACTTGTCTAAGAAAATTCACCACGTTTCTACAATTTAACGAAAAGCACATATCGATATAATTGACATATCTGGGTCTATCTTGGAAGGCTAGGCACATGTGATTCATCCTGTTTGAAGTACACTAGAGACAGTAATGGCCTCCATAAGCATGATAACATGGGAGATGAACTGAATAGAGCTCATTGAATAGCTATAATTTTATATTGGTGCCTCTTCTCAATTAGTTTACCATAACGAACGACAGTTACGTTAATGGACACATACAAGTAGTGGACAGAAATATGGAAGCGTCTTAAACACATTACCGTGTCTAATACGGTATAGGAAAAGCGCTGACATTCAAAACAGCTTCCATTCTTCGCGGAATGGGTAAGTACAGGTCCTGTATAAATTTCAAGTGAATTTTGTACCACTCTTAGTGCAAAATCATGACAAGTTCAGGTAACAACGATGGAGGTGGGAATCGATCATGCACCCTGTCTCCAACGTAGACCACGGGGGTTCAATACTAGCCGGCCGGGGTGGGCGAGCAATTCTAGGCGCTTCGGTCTGGAACCGCGCGACCGCTACGGTCGCAGGTTCGAATCCTGCCTCGTACATGGATGTGTGTTATGTCCTTAGGTTAGTTAGGTTTAAGTAGTTCTAAGTTATAGGGGACAGATGACCTCAGATGTTAAGTCCCATAGTGCTCAGAGCCATTTGAACCATTTTTGTTTCAATGCTATTGAAATCTGGTGACTATGATGGCAAAGGAGATGCGATAATTCATTCTCGTGCTTTGTAGACAAGTCCTGGACGAGGTGAGCTGTGTGAACATGGTCAGCATGGTAACCAAGCAAGGTCGCATTACTCGCAAGGATTATGTGTGACCATCGTCGCTCATGAGATCCGTCCCGTGGTATGGTGTTTGTTCCCCATTGGGGACCATGGGATGGACCTCTTTAGCGACAATGGTCACACATAATCGTTGCTAGTAATGCGACCTTGCTTGGTTACCACGGTATCCCACGATACGTCTGTCCAGATCATCACCGAACCCAAACATGTCTCATTCTTGCGACGTTAACGGGGCTAGAAGTTGGAAACAGTTTCAAGCGAGACACATTCGACCAACTGACTCTCTTCCTTTCCCCATAGACCAGGTTTTATGGTTTCGGAAAAACGTTTCCCTGTTGCGAGTATTCGTATCACCGATGAGTGGTTTTGAATTCTAGTCTATTCTGCAGTGACTAATGCAGTTCTCGTCCTCTTATTTTTCGTCGTGACCTTCAATGACCCTCCACCTCCATCAGTCGACACACGCATTTGCACACGTCCTGACTTAGTGGTTGATAATTTTTTCCGCTTTCACTGTAAGCGGCATACAATCTTCGACACGGTGCCTCCTGGAACGCTAACATTTCGATTACTTTGGTTACGGTAGCACCCACTATATGAGCATTAACAATTTACCCATGTCTGATGGCACTTGCCTCCGACATAACGCACTCACAACTACGCAGAACGCTGTCCTGACCACGACTGACACTGTAAGTGGGCTGCTGCTGTGTTGGCAGCGCTGTGTAGCGCTTTGCATTGGATCTCTGACTACTCTTTGTAAGAGACTCTGTGGCCGGTCGGACTCGTTGTTGGAAGTTAATCGCCAGTACTGTTGGGCAGCTGGAAGTTAGTCGCCAGAAGTGATGGAAGTACTGTTGGGCAGTTGGAGGTGAACAGCCAGCAGTGATGCATATTAAAGGTGAGAAGTTAGCACTGATGCAGGGCAGAGGTCTGAAGTGTTAGCGAAGGCTAACGATCTGGAAGAATCCGACTTGAAGACTGAAAATTATTCATGATTATATATCTTCGTACTGGATGTCAATGACGATTTATGCTCGTCTGTGAACTGGAGGTGACATTATTAAGGTAAAAAATACATTATTTGGTTTGCAGCAAAATCTTTCCTTTGCTAAGCACATGCCTATTTGTACGTAGTGGCTTTAGTGGTTAGAATCTTTTATTTAGGTCGGAGTATTGACGCTCGCTGCATTGCAGTAGTTCGCCTAATGAAGATTTTTATGAGTTAAGTGTTTAATGAAATGTGCAGGTTATTGTTAAGATCTCTTTTTAGTCAGGGCCATTCTTTTGAATTAATTATTCGAAGTCAGGTTATAATTTTTTTTCAGCAGTCAGATTGCGCTGCGCTAGAATATTGTGGGTCAGTGTTGACATGATAGTAAATAGTAAAGAGAAAGTAGGCTCAGTAAGTTCAGTTTTACCCAGCTGTTTCAGAATCTAATAACGTACAAGTTTCATTTTCTCAGTCATTCCACAATTTATGTACGGATTCACACATTTAAATAAAGAAGTTGCAACACTTGCAGCGCATTGAGGACACTGCACATGTGCCGTCCATCGTCAAACACAACCTCGTCATCTGCAGACGCGGCTGTTACCTGCATAAGGAGGCCCGTTGGTATCGTTGGGCCTTCGAGGCCTGTTCTGACGGTGTTTGTTTGTTTTTTGTTTTCATATTTTTGTTCAGCCCCTGAATATGAAAGATATTTGGCATGGGGCCATCTACATCTACGTCTACATTTACATACATCCTACGCATCCATCTATGTCGTGTATGGCTGTAGATACTTAGAGATGGCGGTTATAGCTGAAGCAACCGGATTTCGGTTACGCCATTCTTTCTGTTATATCCAGGTTAACCCGACGGTCAACGTAACCAGTTTCTCAACTAACTGACTATTAGTTTTTTATTGCTGTCATTTCCAATAATAAACGTAGACATCGAAGAAAGACTGAAAAATTCTAAGACTCCCTCAGACATTTGCATCATACGTTACAAGTCACCTACAAACAATACATCAAATAAAAAAGATAAACAAAAGAAAACATAATTCGTGGGCCGTTCGCTTCTTTTCTCGAAGAGTAATTAGAGGAGGAATACAACAAAAAAATCATCTTCATTCTCGTAACGATTTTTTTAAACTTCGCTCAATAATTATGTTGTAATCGAGGAGCAAACTATTACTTGGACATTGCAAATAGTTAGTGCTAAAAGGTTGACACTCTGGTAGGATACCTATTTTTCGTGTTGAGTGTCCGTTTCCAAGGGCTACAAGGAGATGAAGGTATTCTGTAGCCTCAGGCAGAATATCACCTACTTTCAATTCCTATTATATACCATGAATAAATTCTAAGGTATTTAAAGTAGTACTGCTGCCATAATTCCCTGTTTCTTTTGTTTTTTTATAGAAATGGCAGACATTTAATAAGTTTCTGTGAAAAAGTTGCAGCTTTCTTCTTTTTCTTTATCTACTTCGAGTGAAAAATCCGTTTTATACTCAAATATGTTAATTTACTTTGTACAAAAACATGAATACAGCCAATTTTCTGCTGATAGAACCAACAATGCTCTTTCAGAAATATCAGATGAACAAGTAAGGTAGGAAGCAAAATACAGCAATTACCAGGATCGATTATTGAGAATCATTAAAGTTTTAGTAATGAATTAATCCACTGGTCAATATTTACTGTCCAGTCTGTTGCTGAATACTCGTTCAATAATGTTTTAGTCTGTCAATCGACTCCTTTTATGAGAAGCAGTGTCATTCAATGAAGATCCCAATGTATCAGAAGCCACAGAACCACGGATAAATATTTTTGAACTGCAAATGGCAAACTTGGCATACATCCTTCACGCCTCATCCGAAAAAATAAAGAAACGCTGCTTTTGGGTAGAGCAGGACTCTGAAAGTCAAGATCTATTTCGTTCAGAAACAAACTTTTAGCACTGCTGCTATGGTAAATTGATTTACCATCTGTTTAACCCAGTTATTAGTAAAAACTAAAAAATAAAAATCTCTTGCAACCGAGACGAAACATATTGAAACCTGATAGTCAAGGGAATTCGGTTACGATTGTGGATGGGGCCGTAATCAGTTGCTATTGGTAGCCTTTTACAGTTGCACACAATTTATTTTAAACCAGTAATTCCAGACTCAACAATAAATAAAAAATACCACACGTTATTAATGAAGGAATAAACAACTGTGTAAATAATAGGGTTTTCAGTGAGTTACAATTTAACAATTTACCATTAAATACAGATACAGTAGGTAATGTTTTAAACGCAAGCAACTGTGATCTCGGCAGAAGGCCTTACACGCCAGGAACGGCAATAATATAAAAAAATTTAGAAACCTGCTGTAAAACAGCAAATGCAATAGCAAGCACGACTCACGACCCGTCCTCACAGCTTTAGTAAAGTGCTTGGGTGGCTCAGTTGGTAGAGCACTTGCCCGCGAAAGGCAAAGGTCCCGAGTTCGAGTCTCGGTCCGGCGCACAGTTTTAATCTGCCAGGAAGTTTCAACGAACAGTTTCGCTTCACAAGGTGGTAACTCATACTAGTCTAACGTATGACTAATGATAATCTTGCTGGAGCTACCTGACGTTCGATAAACCAAATGCAACGATGGAACAATACGCCAACAATACGTCAACAGAATACTGTGTTCAGAGCGCCCAGAACGAGAAAGGGACCACTGCCACCAGAGTAGAAGAATCACCACCAGGCCTACAATCAAGAACGCTGTCAAAACTACACGCTTTACCAAACAGCAGCGGCAAGGCGAGGAAACGTTTACTGCCGTTACATACACTAACCCCCAAGGCAGGTAACTGGGGTGCTAGCGGCCAGCAGGCATGGAAATTACCGCTGTTTGAACTTAACTAACTGTAACAAGTTGAAAGCAGTAAACAATAATAAGAAGTCGGGGTAAGCTAAGCAGATCCGCCTTCCCCAAGCACTCGCTGCTCTTCGCCTCTGCAACACTACGAGCAGCAACACGAACCCAAGTCACTGGAGAATCGTGAGATATCACAGTGGTGGAGGTTTCTCTACTTGCACTGAAATACACTCATCTTAAAGCTTTCTGGATCCGATTTACGACGAGGTCGTGCACCCTCGTGATCACAGCTCTTCTATCCGGCAGTCCATGTTTGCCACCAGCGGTCCCGACGTGTTCTGGCACTGCACGGACCTGGCTCCTCCTGAGTCCCCAACCGAACTGGCACACTCACACCACCCGGAAAAACAAATGTCGCCCCAAAGATAGGGCAACATTTACCACATATCCATAACTGCTGCTGCTGTCACTAGAGGATAGGCAACGCTTGCGGAACCGAGAGGCGCCACTCTGCATGAGAAGAAGACAAGCAATCCGCAACGATGCCAACTAAACGAAACGTCTGGCCTCCAACAGATGGCGGAAGCCTATAGACAGCACCAACACGTGCCGCAATACGGCTCACATATACCGAAAGAGATCAGTTATTCAGATATAAAATACTGCCATCGGTTTTAACTGGTTGGTTTCTCCAATCCCTAGGGTACGTTGCACCACTTTAGGCATTCTCCATTCGATTCCACGGCCCTTACTCGAAATGTATGTTGGAGGCATTGGAATTGTCCTGCCATCAGTCATAAATGACGGTTATACAAATTTTCTTCTTCCTTCCAGTGATTCCCATCTGAGCTCACGGAACATTTCGGTGATAGTTGCATGACGATCGAGCATACCGGTAACACATATAGGAGCTGTCCTCTGAACTGGTTCAATGTCTTCCTTTAATTCGAGCTGGTGCGAAGCCCAAACACTCTAGCATTACTCAAGGATGGGTCACACATGTGTTGTGTACGCGGTCTCCTGTGTATGTCAGCTAATTTCTTGGAATTCTCTCAATAAACCGAAGACGACAGTTCACCTCGTTTGCTACGGACATTAGATGCCCTTTCCATTTCATGTTGCTCTGTAACGTTATTGCTAAATATTTAATCGACGTAATTTGTCAAGCAGGACATCACTATTGTATTCGAATATTAGGGGATTGCTTTCCCTATCCATCTGCATTAAATTAAATTTTTCTACATTTAGAGTAAACTGCTCTTAATCACACCAAACAGATATTTTGTCTATGTCATCCTGTATATCCTATATCCTCCAATAGTCATTCAACGACAACTCCTTCCCGTACACTACACCGTCATGAGGAAACAATCGTACATTGCTGCTCAGCCTACCCAACAGTTCATTAATGTATCTAAGGAACAAGACCGGTTCTATCAGTCATCCTTGGGGCACTCCTAAAGATACCCATTGTTCAGGACAACGTACTGGGTTCTGCCACTTTTGTCTTCAAGCCATTCACACAATTCAGAACCTATTCCGTATGCTCGGTCCTTCTCAAACGTCCCCCTAGAAAAATTAATGAATAACTGTGCTGATAAACCTCTTACGTTATTTGATTATCAAACAGCTGAGCAGAACTGTACGTACTCAGACATTTCTCTCTTTACGTATTCTCATCAACACTAGACTGACACACAATATTTTTAGCGCAACGCATTCTGACTTTCAACAATCCCTACAAAAGAATGGCCCTGACTAACAATAACCTATAAATTTCAAGAATCACTTACCTCACAAAAATCTTCGTTACTCGAACTACTGCAATACAGCCAGCGCCAATACTGCCAGCTAATTAAAAGATTCTAACTACTGAGGGCACTAACTACTGATAGACATAGTTATCAAATGAAAGATTTTGATAGAGAACAAACAATGTATTTACCTTAATAATGTTCAAAAGTCATCTCATATATATATATGTATATATATCAGTTCATGATATCTAATATTACAGATTTACTCTTTCTGATGGCCACACATTCAGATCGTCCGCTCTCAAAATTCTACCATCTCTCTCCCCACGTGCACCACTGCTGGCGGCTCACCTCCAACAGCGCAACGCTACACGCTGTTCACGTTCAACTGCCCAACACTACAATAGCAAATATTCCAACAATGCAAACCAGCCATAGACTTCACACAGCACACTCAGTGATTTTCATACAGGGCGCTACGTGACGTTACCAACATAAAAACCTAAACAGTACTTACATAGCGCTACGTGGCGTTACTAACATAAAACCTAAAGAGCCTACTTACACTTCATTAACAGTTTGCAGTGAGCGCTGTTTCAAACGCCCTCCACAAGTCTGGGAATGTGGATTCTGTTGCCCATAATGCATGCTTCTCAGGATATCGTGTGAGAAAAAGGCAAGCTGAATTTCGCTCGATCGATGCATTTTGAATCCTTAGTGATACGTAAATAGAACCTTTTCCATCCCAAGGAAATTTAATATATTCGAACTGATTATATCCTGAAGAAACCTGCGGTATACCGATGTTAAGGAGACTGGTCTGTAACTTTGCGAGCCCGCTGTTTTCCCTTTCTTATGTACAGGAATGAGCACGGAGTGAGGCAGTATTTTAGCCTATCCCCAACGTTATTCAGTCAACACATTGAGCAAGCAGTAATGGAAATCAAAGAAAAATTGGGAATAAGAATTAAAGATCAGGGAGAAAAAATACTGTGATTCAGTAAGACAGCAAAGGACTTGGAACAGAAGTGGAGCAGAGTGAATAGTGTCTCGAAAGGAGGATATTGGGTGACCATCAAAAATAACAAATCAATGATAACGAAATGTAGTCAAATTGTGATGCTTGGGAATTAGATTACGAAAAGAGAGACTTAAAGTAGTAGATGAGTTTTGCTATTTGAGCTGCCGAAGTAGAGAGTACGAAATATGTTGAGTGCCGATAAAAGTGTTTCTGAAGAATTGAAATTTGTTAACATCGAATATAAATTTGTCAGGAAGTCTTTTGTGAAGGTATTTGTCTGGGGTGTAAGTAAGTATGCAAGTGAAATATTGTCGGTAAACACTTTAGACAAGAAGAGTATAGAAGCGTTTGAAATTCGGTTCAACAGAAGACTGCTGAAGATTTGATCGGAAGATCACATGACTAAAGAGATGGTGCATGATGGAACTGAGGAGAAAAGAAATTTGTGGCGCAGGTTGACTTCAAGAGGGAATCGGTTATAGGGCACGTTCTGAAACATCTGTGGATCACCTGTTTAGTATTGAAGAGATGTGAGAGGGGGGGGGGCAGTAAAATCATAGAGGGAGGCCAAGAAATGAATACAGTAATCAGAGTCAGAAAGATATAAGTTGCAGTAGCTATTCGGAGATGAAGAGGCCTGCATAGGATAGAGTAGCGTGGAGAGCTACGTCAAACCAGTTTTACCCAGCCACTTGTAAAAAGCACTGGGTGGACAATTCGCGGTAAATACAATGTAAGTACTGGGTTATTGTCGAAGACAACTCTCTTAAAAGCAATTTGTGATTCCATCTGCACTTGGCAACTTACTTATTTTCAATCCTTACAATTGCTTATGAACGCTATAGGCGCCATGTCGTCCATACGGGAGTCTGTGAGGCGGTCACGCATTAAAGCTGTCGTGTCTGTACTATTCTCCTGCGTGAGTGAGTTTTTAAACTCGCGATTAAAGAATTACACTTTCCTTCTGCTGTCTTCTATTTCCACCCCTCATTGGTCGACGGGCGACTCGTTATAAGCCTTCGACTCGCTTAGTGGTTTTGCGTAGGACCAGAACTTTCTCCGGTTCTCAGCATGTTCTCTCGCTAACATCTGACGATGCTTCATGCACCGACCTTTTTACAGATGCACGAATTTCTACAGACGTTTGCCTGTCGACATTTGCACGTTCTTTTTTGAAACTAGAGTTCTCACAGCCAAGCCGACTTGGAGAAAGAGATCAAGGTGCAATGTCAGATACCGTACTTTATTGGCAAGCACTCTACTCTTACATAATGCACCAGAGAATCCGTATGGGTTTATTTGAATTATAGTGTTTGTGTTGATTTATAATGTTTACGTAACTGAGGCGCAGAATGTGGTTGACCTCGGATTTTAATACTAGGCACAGCACGAATGCTACAGCGACCGGAATAACAGTTGTTGCTTTAATTGGCTATCGTTGCGAGAACGTTACTGCTGTCTATCCCACGTGGACTATGAATAATTACAGAAATGTTTGTTATTCCAACACAATTTAAAAAGCTGTTCAATAACATTTTGATCTGTCAGTTGTTATGTTAACATGTTAACACCAATAAAAATCATACAAACAATTCAGTCGTAAGTGTAAATTATTATTCTGTGTATATTATATTATTCTACAGCTGTATTTAAACTCTGGCAGAAAATTAGTTATCGGAAAAACCGGCTTCAGTTTCCCGAAATCGGTAGGAACTTCTGTTTTACAGCCCAGTTAATTTTTAATCTGAAAGCGTTTTCATAAACATAGAAGGTAAAAACAGCTTTTTTTTTTAAACTGTGAGTGCCATTTCCTTCGTTCGAAAGGTTGTAGGAGACTTGGGTACAATATTTATCGATAGTTTACATAATTAATTCTCAAGCAGTCTCCCTCATAACAGACCTTGAGAACAAAATGCTGGAAAGATAATACAAGTATCAATTATATCATTGCTGGTCCCTCCGTCTGTTAGGCAGACAACGGTTGTTTAAAAATACAAAGTTGCAGCAGCTTTCCCCATCAGTAGGTGCTTTTGTTCAGTCCAGCAAAATGTAAATCTGTTTTAAGTGCCGGTATTAATCATTCTATCGATACATGAGACTTTTGAGTCTATTATTTATCTATGATAATGATGAAAGCTAAAGAAATGAAATAAGATTTGTACCAATGCCAAGACTTGAGCCTGTGTTTCGTTGCTTACTAAACAGGTGTGCGAGCCATTACACCACTGCAGCAGTGGAGCTAACACCTCTGTATGGAATACCTTAGTCCTTTCTCTCCCTAACACCAACTTCAATCCGTGTCTTTAACTTATATGCCTGTTCTTGGATTGTCACTACTGCCAAGGAAAATACGCTGAAGATGTGAACTGAAATCTGTGTTAGGAAGGGCAGTGGACTATGCTAGTCCAGTAGGTTGAGTTAGCTTATATATACTGCTACAGTGGTGTAATGGTGGCACACCTGCCTAGAAAGCAAGGTCATCCATGGTCAGTTCCCAACTACGGTAAAAATTTTAATCGATTTCCTCACCTTGTATCATTATTCTAACGAGGTTCAGGCTTAGAAACAGTCTATGTTTGTTGTGATTATTACCGTATTTTCTACACTGCTGGGTTTTGTAGGACCCTCTTTACATTATTGTGTACCATTAGCTTATCACCTGCAACTAAACGATGATCCTGAAAGTTCCGTTGGCGAGTTTAAAATCATCTACTTATAAATATAATTTAGTTGCTCAGAAATGTTTCGAAACTCTATTTTCCGATTACTTACATTTATTTTCGAAGTGTCCATCCAGATCTGCGTCCACCTCCGTTTGGAAATGCACACACGAACATTGTGTATGTTTCTAAAGAACTCCACTAGGAAGCTACGTTATTCCACGTCAAAAAATACAATATTTATGTTGCTGCTGTGTCTCTATCACTTTTTATGGTGCACTTCCATAGACTAAGTGCTAAGTTTGAACTTCGTTTACTTTCTGTCTCCCTCTGTGTGTTTATGTGCGTGTTTGTGTCGTCTTTCCTCTATAGTTCCTTTAGCGTGTTAAATTTATTTAATCGTATGGTGATTTTATACAATATACAGTTTATACAAGGCAAGTAATTTTATACAATATAAATATGATATAAGACAAGATTAAACCTTAAAGTCAGTGTTTTTCAACCAATTAATTAAGCTGGGTGTGAGAGTGAACAAGTCGTCGGGAATTTCAGGGTATGAATGAAGTGGACAGCGTTGGACTAAATGGTCAAATGTCTGCTCTTCTTGATTACATTCACACATTGGTGAACTGATCCAGCTCCATTTGTACCTGAAGTAGCTACAACAACCATGTCCAGTCCTTAACCTGTTGAGGCGGCACCAGAGGTTCCTCGGTAGGTCAAAACCTTTTGGCTTCTTTGTGGGATCAAGGCAATGGACTCTTGTTCCCAATGTTTTTGTTGTCCATTCATGCGTCCAGCTTTCATTTAGATCAAAATCATCCGCGATGAGTTGTCCTGCAGTAACACTTGCTGGTCTTCTTGATCGCAATCGTTGCTCTGGCGGATGACAGAATTCCTGGTAATGTGGTAGAGAGGGTGATGCAGAGATTTTCTTGTCCTCCCTCAGTAGAGCTTATTTCCGCCTAAGTGAGGTGGAGGGATGTGACTCAGTACAGGTAACGAATGGCATGGGGTTGATTTGATGGGACCAGTAATGCAGCGCATTGTGTCGGTAAGTTCTGTGACTACCTTCTTCACATGTACACTTTCCAACCAGACAGGTGCACAGTACTCGGCAGCAGAGTACAGAAGACTGATGCCAGTTAAACGCAGACAGTCAGAAGAGGTTCCCCAGGTTCTACCACTGAGCTTATGTAGTATGTTGTTCCTTGCAGCAACTTTATGAGAAAGCTTGGTGATGTGCTCTTTGTAGCTCAGGGTTCTATCTAGAGTGATTCTGAGATATTTTGGGAAAGGATTGTATCTCAACGTTTGTCCATTGAGCATAACTCTTGGTTTGTAGTTCGCAGCACGATTCACTAGATGGAAACTAGAGACTTCAGTTTTTGACGTGCTTGGGATCAATCTCCAGGTCTTAAAGAAAGTTGACATCTTCTCCAGATCCTCCGTAAGAATTCGTCACCATCTTCGAAATTAGTGCTCTGTGCTACCAGTGCGATGTCATCAGCATAGATGGATATAGTTGCTATTGTGGTTGGTAAATCATTAATATATAAATTGAATAGTGATGGGACTAAAACAGATCCCTGTAGCCTAGAAACACTTCAAATTGCCTTTCACAGCACTATAAAGTGTCGTGCTGTCATTTATAATCTGTTCTTTTGACAATGCCTTCTGTATGAGGAAATTTCTTCTAGTGTAAGTTTTTGATTAAGGTTGTGGCTGGAATTTTGTATTTCTCAACCAGTGTTTGTATTGTGGCAATGAGATATTAAGTGGTCAGAAAATGTGCTACCGCTGCTGTCACTTTTTAAGGCTCCGAGATGTTCCGAATATCTTGTTTTAAAGTTTCTGCATGTTTGCTTTCATACCGATGCAAGAGTTTCACATCAGTCAGTGTGAGCCTGATCCCTGATGTAGCTGTGGGTGTTCCCTGTGTTCTGAGTTGCTTGTGTCCTGCGTTGTACGCTCTGTATCCTGTTTGAAATTACTGTTTCATTAAACTGTTGCCTATTTCTGTGAACTATATTATTACCATTTAGTTTTGTGTGTGGAGGGTTTGTGTGTGGAAGTTTGCGCTGTTGCGTACTGTGTGTAGTCCTTGTCTGTTTGTTTAATTTGTCTCTGTTGTTCTGCAACGTGTTGTCTGCACGTGAAATGAACATCAGCTCTCCATTTCAGTATTTTCCCGTTTAGTTTTTTCTGTCCAGATGTAGGTTTACTATTTAACCTTTAGAGCGTAAATGTTTAGATTTCTGTTTTGTGTGTCAATGTGTTGTTTAACTGGATGTGAACTGTGCTGCTTGTAGTGCTGGAGCCAGCCGTTGTGGCCGAGTGGTTCTAGGCGTTTCAGTCTGGAACCGCGCGACCGCTACGGTCGCAGGTTCGAATCCTGCCTCGGACATGGATGTGTGTGATGTTCTTCGGATAGTTAGGTTTAAGTAGTTCTAAGTTCTGGGGGACTAATGACCTCAGGTGTTAAGTCCCATGGTGCTCAGAGCCATTTGAACCATTTTGTGGTTGTGGTTGTGAAATCATCTTTTTCTTTTCATCATGTGATCCAGAAAATTTAGTTTTCTGTTTCTGCTCCTAATGTGAAGTGAATTTTTGAGCACGAATTCTTCATTTCAGCCAGTAACTATTTTATTTGTGTGTACATGCTTTGTCAAACAAACATTTCATTTAATTATACCAGTATATAACATTTTTTTGTTATATTGCGTGTATAAAGAGGCTGTTTTCCGGGTTGTTTATAAATACATTCGCTAGAAAACCACTAACTGCTATTCGCCTGTGTTAGGAGTTAAATTCTTTGTTGAGAAATTAAATTTGTCCAGTTATAGTCCCGAGAATGGCTGTTATTTCTTCACTATGTGTAGCTGGTGTGTTGTCTGGTTGTTTTATTCCCTTTGTGATGATGCTGGTTGTTTCATCTATTGACATGCATGTATACATAGATTTGACTTCAAATGATGTAAGGCTTTCCATGCTTGCAGTGTGTGTAGGTTTTGATGTTGTCTATCACGTTCTTCAAATTCTCTAGGTACATATTGTTTTCAAAAGTATATGTGTTGTTTAGCACTGTATGCATGGAGCGTTTCTGAAGCTGACGAGGAGTTTTACAAGAATATATTGGTTATTAAGTTTTGATAAGGATTTGAGAATAGATACTTTCGATATTCGTCTGTTATTCCTTTTGTCTGGCCATCCAGTTAATGTGTCTTTAATGTTTTCCAGTGTTTATTGAATGTTTCTTTAGTATCTTGCTGTTGGTACGGCTTGCTGATGCTCTCCTTCCGGAAATTTACGTTTGTAAGTAGAGTTGTTGGTTAACTCACCACAGCAGTATTGTTTTGTTGCAGATGATAAGTTACCAGTGTACAATAACGTAAAGAGTCTTTGATAAAACTAGCAATGTAGAAAATAATACTTTAACTACAAGAAAGATATAGTGTTTCAGGATAAAATTGGATTAGGATAATTATTGTCTCACAACTGAATAAACTGATTATGGCACAAAGGTGCAGATATATGGTTCAACATTTATAAACAATAGTTGTTTCCGTAAAAGGCGGACCTATATTCCTATAATTTAGCCTGCAAACACGACTGACACTAGAGGTCCAAGGCAAGATGAATGATAGAAGTAGGGGCAGAAACCTCGCCAAAGTATTGTACTTTCAGTTTACATGTGTTACAGTTATTGTTGTTTGTTTAGTACTGGCATGGACTTTATGCTCTAGATGACCAATGGTGGTTAATGAATTTCTTCCTGTCAATATTTTCCTTTAAGTCATGATCTTCGCGTTGATCCTAAATTGTTTAGGTAAGCAACCATAACTCTAAGCATGGATGGTCGGATGCGAATGAAAACCTTGCTCCCACCCAGGGAAGAGAATTCTTGGTTCCTGCAGTATTGTCGGCCGCTCGACCTGACCAGGCGTGGCCTCACTATGGAGCTATATGTGGTTTCTGTGGATAGCGCCTCGTTATTTCTGATGTTGTGCTGTCGTTTGGTTGTGTGCAGTTCGCGTTCTGCGGTGGAAACGGTCAAACGGAGTGCAGTTGGCCGTTGGATTGAAGTTGCTGAAAAGTACAAAAAACATTTTCCGTTAAATAACTACAACGCGAAGAAAATTCTTTTATTTTAGTAACTATATTTATTGTTTGAACGTTCTTAATTCATGGCAGTGGCTAAATGGCTAGTATTGGGAAATCCTGTCTGAATGCTAATCTTTTTCAGAAGAAATGAATTTTAGTCTTTTTTAATTAGCTAAGACCTTTATTTGTACGATTCATATAAAACAACTCATGTTTCTAGATTTTATGCACATCGTGCACTGACGCTTCACTACAACAGCAGAAACACTACAACACATCAACTACAACAATAATAAAAGTCTTTTATATTCACGTATTTATATATACGTAAGTGAAATTTAGCAAATTTTTGGTGGATACTGGGTGAAATTGACCACGGGAGAAACCTGGGTGAAGCTGACCATCTTTCCTGGAGTGGTGCTTTTATGAACCAATATTTATGACTGCTGCAAGAATGTGCCCTGATGACCTGGGACTCAGTGGACAGAGGAAGAAGAATCTGTAACGGTCTAGAGATAGAGTGTGGAAGTCGTTGTTTCAACTGTCTGTATGTCAACATCGTTTTGTCACGTAGGCCGCACTCTGTTTGTCGCATCATGCAGCTGAGATCATTAAAGTTGTCAGTGTGAAAACGCCGCCTGTAGTCGAACCTAAATCGGGTGAACTGAAGAAATGTAGCCTGGTTGTATTAGAGCTGTGTCTCATAGACATTTTAAATGGGAAAATAAACATTAAAAACCTTAGCCTAGTGTATAAAAATCACACATGGACCCTGATAAACACGGTTCTTCATCGTCGTGGTACAATACAAGGTTGTCAGCCAGTTTTGAGTGTTAAAGAAGAAGAGGCTCTACAGATGGGACTTCTCAATTGTGTGAACTAGTGATTTCTGTGTTCAGCAATGGGTTTTCCATACGCAGAGATGTCATCTCTAGGCAATACGGAAGACAGTACTTACGAAATGCCAAGGACAGATAGAGATTATATTACCTTTCATAGAAAAGAATTCTAATCTGTGTGGCCTTGATTAATACAGACACAATCAAGGTTTGAGGAGATTTAAAAAACTGCAAACCCAATACTTGGAATAAAGATGGATATTTATTTCGAAGTTGACATTCTTATGTTCCACGTCCACTGGACGGGTCTTTCGTGTGTGTTTCTTCAGAATGTCACAAAAAATTTTCGATTACTTTTTCTTGTTCATAGACTTTGGCCTGAAATTATTATTAAAATTTAATTGTTATGTCAGATTTATTTTCCCATTATTGATAAAGAACAATGTAAGCCATCCTAGAGCTGTAAGCAATCCAGTAACAGATAATATATCGAATTCATCCCTGATGGTTGAGAAGACCACCAACGTCGTTTTTTATAATTTTGCGATCTTATAGAGGAAAAGTTAATAAGGAACAAACAGTTTAGCACCACAGCTCAACATCCGTGATCTGAAGGAAAATAAGCAATAAATTAATTTATTTGGTTTCAGAAATGTTTAAGTTTAAAATCTAAAATCGGTCAACTTCACGCCAACTGATGGTGCTAAAACAATGTGGGACTTTTACAGTCTTGTGAGTTGTTCAAAATATTGTCCTTGCGCAAACACACGTCGTATTCTGCAGTAACTTGGGACGTAGAACTGATTACCCCATTTAACATCGCTTTCTCAAATGCTTTGAAGACCAACATGATTGGTTATCGTGTTGTAAACAAGAAGGCAAGATCAGTATTAAAAATTGAAGGATAAGATTCGAACGTTTTTGTCCACTAGATTATAAGCAGCAGATATAGTATGTAGTGAGGGGCCTACCTATTGGAAAGTTAGGTCAGATGCAATCTTACAAATACCCAGTTGTTATGAAAATAATGCTGGTTCTGATAACACAGAAGATGCAGCACAGAAGGAAAGCCACAGAAGGACTAAGCAACATTGTGAGAAAGGAATCTCAAAATAATGCAGGTTTTGCCTGCCAAGGAAACCAAACTGAAGAAGTCAGATTACACAGAACTTCTTCCTGATCAGGTTGTGACAGGTAAACACAAAGAAACTACCTTGTGGAATAAATTGTTTGTTGTGAAGGTCATAGAAGTCTTAGCAGAGCAAAATATTGTAGCTACGAATAAAGATAGAAAATAAATGGTGGCTTGCTAAAGCTTTTTTTCATTTACGGAAAAGAGCAAAACAGTAGAAGGAGATTAAGATTATAAGGGAGATTAAGATTCTACTGTCACAGTATTAAAGCCAAGTGCAAACTGAGTGTCTTCTGAAAGAAAAGTTTAAAGTGGTGCTCAGAGAACACCGCAGATACCACTACATTGCGATATTTGTCTTATAAGGTATATGCTTATCTTTGTCATGCTACTGAAATCTTTAGAAATGGACCAAACTTAACACTGACAGTCGTGTGAGTTATTCAGCTTGGTAGTAGAGGATCAGTGGGACAATGATCCAAAGTTCAATTGATCTCTAGTCTCATATTACTGCCTATGGAACTGTTCATGTCATATTCAATTTCATTAGTGACATTTGTCTAGGTTACCCCGTAAGCTCCAACCATCCCCCATTTTGCTCTAACCCAACATGGATCATTTGATGTCGGTACACTGTAGTGTAAAACTGAAGAAACTGCAAAAAGGTGGGAATTTAAGGAAATGGGACCAGGACAAATTGATTAAACCAGAAGTTGTACAGAGTTTCAGGGAGAGAATAAGGGAACAATTGTCACAAATTGGGGAAAGAAATACAGTAGAAGAAGATTGGGTAGTTCTGAGGGAGGAAGTAGTGAAGGCAGCGGAGGATCAAGTAGGTAAAAAGACGAGGGCTAGTAGAAATTCTTGGGTAACAGAAGAAATATTGAATTTAATTGATGAAAGGAGAAAATATAAAAATGCAGTAAATGAAGCAGGCAAAAAGGAATACAAACGTCTCAAAAATAAGATCGACAGGAAGTGCAAAATGGCTAAGCAGGGATGGCTAGAGGACAAATGTAAGGATGTAGAGGCTTATCTCACTAGGGGTAAGATAGATACTGCCTACAGGAAAATTAAAGAAACCTTTGGAGAAAAGAGAACCACTTGTATCAATATCAAGAGCTCAGATGGAAACCCAGTTCTAAGCAAAGAAGGGCAAGCAGAAAGGTGGAAGGAGTATACAGAGGGTCTATACAAGGGCGACGTACTTGAGGACAATATTATGGAAATTGAAGAGAACGTAGATGAAGACAAAATGGGAGATACAATACTGGGTGAAGAGTTTGACAGAGCACTGAAAGACCTGAGTCGAAACAAGGCCCTGGGAGTAGACAACATTCCATTAGAACTACTGACGGCCTTGGGAGAGCCAGTCCTGACAAAACTCTACCATCTGGTGAGCAAGATGTATGAGACAGGCGAAATACCCTCAGACTTCAAGAATAATATAATAATTCCAATCCCAAAGAAAGCAGGTGTTGAAAGATGTGAAAATTATCAAACAATCACTTTAATAAGCCATAGCTGCAAAATACTAACGCGAATTCTTTACAGACGAATGGAAAAACTAGTAGAAGCCGACCTCGGGGAAGATCAGTTTGGATTCCGAAGAAATATTGGAACACGTGAGGCAATACTGACCTTACGACTTATCTTAGAAGAAAGATTAAGGAAAGACAAACCTACGTTTCTAGCATTTGTAGACTTAGATAAGGCTTTCGACAATGTTGACTGGAATACTCTCTTTCAAATGCTAAAGGTGGCAGGGGTAAAACACAGGGAGCGAAAGGCTATTTACAATTTGTACAGAAACCAGAAGGCAGTTATAAGAGTCAATCTGTATATTGAGCAAGCAGTAAAGGAAACAAAAGAAAAATCGGAGTAGGTATTAAAATCCATGGAGAATTAAAACTTTGAGGTTCGTCGATGACATTGTAATTCTGTCAGAGACAGCAAAGGACTTGGAAGAGCAGTTGAACGGAATGGACAGTGTCTTGTAAGGAGGATATAAAATGAACATCAATAAAAGCAAAACGAGGATAATGGAATGTAGGCGAATTAAGTCTGGTGATGCTGAGGGAATTAGATGAGGAAATGAGACACTTAAAGTAGTAAAGGAGTTTTGCTATTTGGGGAGCAAAATAACTGATGATGGTCGATGTAGAGAGGATATAAAGTGTAGACTGGCAATGGCAAGGAAAGCGTTTCTGAAGAAGAGAAATTTGATAACATCGAGTATAGCGTTAAGTGTCAGGAAGTCGTTTCTGAAAGTATTTGTATGTCGTGTAGCCATGTATGGAAGTGAAACATGGACGATAAATAGTTTGGACAAGAAGAGAATAGAAGCTTTCGAAATGTGGTGCTACAGAAAAATGCTGAAGATTAAGTGGGTAGATCACATAACTAATGAGGAGGTATTGAGTAGAATTGGGGAGGAGAGGAGTTTGTGGCACAACGTGACAAGAAGAAGGGACTGGTTGGCAGGACATGTTCTGAGGCATCAAGGGATCACAAATATAGCATTGGAGGGCAACGTGGAGGGTAAAAATCGTAGAGGAAGACCAAGAGATGAATACACTAAGGAGATTCAGAAGGACGTAGGTTGCAGTAAGTACTGGGAGATGAAGAAGCTTGCACAGGATAGAGTAGCATGGAGAGCTGCATCAAACCGGTCTCAGGACTGAAGACCACAACAACAACAACAACAACAACACACTGTAGTGAAAGGATTATCATGAAGCGCCATCAGCAGAGATCAGTCAAAAAGCAGAAGAAGATTGGCATTTACCCATCTATTAATAATATTATTTTATTCATTTATAAACAGATTCGTTTAAACTTACGTTTCGTTATTTTTGTATCCTGCAGTGCAGCACGCACCTGCAGAAGTGCTGGAAGAGACTCTCAAGTGTTTCGCCTACCATAGTGTGTGCCGCCATAGCAGCACCAGCAGATGACCTAACTGATTTATAGGATTTGCTGTCATTTAACTATTCTGTGCTGTCACTGTTGTTTCTTCAACTTGTCGAGCCTGAGCTAAGTCCCACAAGAGTTCTGCTACTCAGCAACACATACAATGTGACTTGTAGTGGTTTTAAATGTGTGTATGTAGACCCAGAATCTGGCAACGACTTTCGAGTAGTTATACAAATAGAAAACGTTCAGTGTATTGTTGACAAACTCCAGTATGAGTGGGCCTATCTGTGCACATGAGGGAGTTTGTAGGGAAGGAAATGACGGCCGAATACGATCCATCACGTATATCAATTGACGTTCCAGTATTTGGACGTAAGGTTTCAGTAGTTGATGTGTATGTCGAAGCTGCGCTTGAATTAACCTCAGAGGAAAGGAATTTATACCTAGAACATTTAAGTTTTCTAAATTTGTATGATCTATACTGATCACTAACAACTGCTACAGACAGAGTGAGCCACGAGCATCCATGTATTAGAGCCACATACTACGACTCTGTAGAGTATTTGCGTGTAAAAATGTAAATATAAAGCAATTAGAACAATATATGACCACTTGTATTCAACAAGTAACAACACATGTAAGTGTTAACCTATAACTATAAAATCTGTGGAATCCGAATTCACTGGAGGAATGAATATGTATGTAATTGCCCCTACAGCCCCGAATACGACATAGGCTGAATTAAAAGCATGTAGAAAACATTATTTGGACAAAAGTGCAAAGAAACTGAATGATTGTGGGATGATGAGTATTTATGTGAATAAAGAAAGACTGATACAAAAATAAATTTTTCTTGTTCCCCCATCCTATGATTCAAATACACATAAAACACAGCATGTTTCATGTAAGTAGCGACTGAGTAGTTTGGCTCTCCACTCTATTGGTTTCGACGCCCATGCAGTATGAAGGGTAGGTAAGTAACATCTGCAGGCATGAAAAACTCACCAGACAGACAAAGTCTGTAATAGGAGGCCTAGCTATCAGCTCAGCCGCTAGGCAAGGATTGCAGAGGCAGGCCCCACCCCTTCCCGCCAAACACTCTAATGGCGTTGGACACAACCAGCAGCAGGTGTATCTATCCACCTTGTATCATGTGGCAAACAGATTGATTTTTGTTTATGCAGATATGTAAAATGCATCCTTTTGAAGAAAAGATGTGTGCAATACAGATGTAATTGCACATTGTGAATAATAACAATAATAATAATAATAATAATAATAATGAGCTGTTTCTTACATTGTTTTTTTTAAAATTTTTTGGGGCTAGATTCATTGGTAAATAATGACAAGTACATAAGAAAACGAATGTAACTAATGGTTCTTATCAGTTATAGTTCAACAGTGAAAATACTTTTCAGTTATTTCTTTTAGAAGGTGGTCTATACGAAGTATTTACATAAGAGTGCAGAGAAACATTTTTTTTCACGATAATAATGCTACTGCTATGGATTTTTTCTGTATATGCGGTTTCCAGTATACAATGTAAACGATATTTGCATGGTAGAAGGGTCTAGCAGCACACTGCAGGAATCTACATACTTAACACTCATATACATACATACATATAAAAATACAATTTGCAAACACACATTAATACAACCATGACAAACGATTGATGTATGTATCACACACACACACACACACACACACACACACACACACACACACACACACACCACACACACACTAGCACAAATGCACTAGCAGTGTAAGAACAGGATGGTCCCAATTCCATTCACACAGGTGAAACATTTGTCACCATGGCTCAACAAGTTGACTTTCAGCTGCAATACAGTACATACCTCATGACACCACAATTGGAAGCCCACTTGCCAATTTATATGTGGAGAATCATTTGCATCACTATGCAGGCACTCCTTGATTGTGAGAGCATGTGTGGCTGCATGCTGCCCCCCCCCCCCCCCCTTAGGCTGCCTGTAGATAGCACATCCAGATATGTAGAATTCATAGGAATTGTACAAGTTACTACTACACATGGATCTCAGCCTTTCAGCGGGTAGATGAAATTGCCTGTACCCATATAAAGTATTTTGGGAACAGCGAAATTTGCAAATTCGTAGTGGTTTAGGTACATACGGAGTTTGCAGAGTTCCAGAGTATACATAACAACACAGTCTGGCTTTACAAACTCCACTGAAACCATAGCCATCTCCACAGCGATTAGTCCATCATGGAAGATTGTGGGCCACTTAAAATTTGGCTTGGCGATGTAAGCTCTTGTGCCTTTATGCACATACCATAGAACTAAATGAATTTTACAGTGGTTAGTGGTTTCTTATATTCGTTATGGTTTTGCTGAGAACAGAATTATTCATTAATTTATAAACATTCGTTTGAGAATCACACATAGCTGGAGCCCACCTTTCAGTATTAAGATCAGTGTACACCTTCAGCCTAGTATGCTGTTTGAAAGACATGCTGCAGGAGACTGTAATAAGCCTCATGCTCGACCTCAGATGTTGCTGGAGGTTTCTGTAATGCAGAATGTACTTTTTCTTAATCCTCAGCATATCGTCAGCTTTGGGATGGGAACATTTCATGGGACCAATCGCTCTGGATACGACACTAAGTAACTATGCACATCATGCAAAGTTAAGGGGTATTGCAAGTGATCCTGCAGGTCATATCTGCCACCAACATCCACAGCCACATCTTGAATCCCATCTTCGAGTCTGACGATTTGATTTTTGTATAGCCATCAGAACCAGCCAAAAAGAAAAAGTTATTGCGTGGCATGCCTGTAACATGGTTTACATCCAAGTAAAGGATGTTACTCAGGTTGTCAGATAGCCTGTACTCCTGCTTTCTCATTCATGGATTATTCACCTTGAAATAACTGTGCACACACTGGCAAAGTCCCCTGTGAATCATGCATTTAGAAAAAAAGCAAAACATCAGTATCCATAAATAGTTGGATGATGATGTATGTCTTTTATAACTCTGGGTCTAAAAAAACCCTGGCATGGTACAATATAAGACAAGATGCAGAGTGTATGTGCCCGAGCGTATATTATGTAATTTCTCAAAAATATCTGTAAGCAAGTGCACATCTGTCTCCATATACCATTTAACACTGCTCTGTAAAGTAGAGATATCGAACTCCAGTTAAAGATTTACCACCTGCCTGTGCTCTGCATTCGTTATGATAGTGCCTCTGAGTTTGCTGGTGAATGGAATGTGGTTTTGTGGAGGTTCTATATCAAAAATAAGGAAAGAACCCCTTCTTTGTCAAAATTCGAAACTTCACTTCTTCAGTATGTGTAGCTTTTGACACATTGTCTTAGAAAGTTTCTGGAGAGATGTGTACATGAATCACAATGAATCCAGGAAGCATAGCGATATTCCTGACATAATTCATCTAGAGGATGATATGAACTTTTATACATTGTCAGGTATGACACTGAACTGATCATTCTCCGACCCAAAATCACCCAAGTGGTCAACAAGAAAGTGAGAATCATACACACTCAAACTAGGGAAGAAACGGATATGTGTCTTCGCAGTTTGTATTCTAAGTTGCATGCATTGATAGCTCTACTGCAGAGCTTATCCTTTAGTGGACTCTGCGTAGAGTTTCCACATCTCTATTGAATGGTATCCCACTAATATTATCTATTCGTTTAAGGCATCATTCTGCTATGAGTTGGTCATAGGAACGTTGTTGCAATAAATCTCATCAACATTTACTGCATGGTTTTTGTGCTCAGAAAGCAAATATCTCGCTGGTTTATTCCTGACATATAACTAGAAATGACTGAGACCGGTGTCGTATCAGCAAACAACTTGATATATCTGTACATACAGTAGGTGTCATTCTGTGAGAAGCATCCCACAGTACACCACCGGAACTAATAAGTACTCAGACTCAGCGTATACAACAAAGAGACTTCACGAATTTTTTTATCCTGGGTAGGTATTTCCACAAATATTGTTCCCTGCCTCGAGTATTCGATTAAGTGTCTTTCTAAATACTCGGTGAAAGAATTTGCTTATGTGTGACAAAAATTTCTTATACAATAATGATTCAGCAACTGAACTAAAAGTAGGCAGGACATATATTTGATCTCACCCTTGGAGAATAGCAGCAAATCTATGGGCTTAGGACGCTTATCAGCAGCTTTGGAAAGATAGAGGGTGGAACTACTTTATGCTTCACATCTATTGGCTGTTTTCTTTCTGATCTCCAAAAAGAACATAATTGTGAATTGGATATGCAGTGTTTTGCATCTCGAATTTGGGTAGGTCTGGGGTTCTTTCAGGGAATGAGATGCCTTCAAAGCTATAACGCCAACAGACATTAGTTGTTTTTCATGTATCTGTAAGATCTGCGTGTATCAGGTAGTTTATATCACAAACCAGAAGTGAAGCAATATTTATCCTCCTTTCCTGGTATTCTGGACGGTAGTAGACGCCTGCTTAGATGGAATATCTTCCGGAAGAGGGATGTAACTAGACACTCACCCTCATTAAACCAGGACAAAAACAAGTACGTACACATCAAGGTGTACTACAAGACTGAGAGCCTTACCACACCCTCTATTCTGAATATCGGGAAAGTAGCTCAGTCTGACACTGAAGGTAAAAGTTCCATTCTTCTCGGCAGTTCACTTTTCAGGCCCCCTTTCCGCAAATTTTAGAATGCATTTTTCTACATAATACTGGCTTCTCTTGGGGGAAAAGGGGGCTGTGACAGCACACAGTGCAGAGCTTCCTTGCACCTGATTGTGAGAGACATCTGGTCCTTGGTGACTTCAGAAGTCTAACCGAGCGAAGTGGCGCAGTGGCTAGCACACTGGAGTCGCATTCGGGATGACGACAGTTCAATCCTGCGACCGGCCATCCTGATGTAGGTTTTCCGTGAATTCCTTAAATCGCTCCAGGAAAATGCCTGGATGGTTTCTTTGAAAGGGGACGGCCAACTTCCTTACCCATCCTTCCCTAATCCACTGGAGACCGATGAACTCGCTGTTTTGTCTCTTCCCCCAAACAACCCATCCCAGCTTCAGAAGCTACCTTTCCACCACTGCTTAGCAAGGATGAAGAAAGGTAGCTTGATCCCGATACCCTGCATGGATGTTATCAATGTGGGACTGGAAGATCCTATTCCTGAAAGCACAATCAACTACAGAGTAGTTCAGTGCATCTTCACGTATTACCTGGTGTTCATTAACAAGGTGGGCTGTAATACTGCTGCTGCTGCTAGAACCAGAAGTTTCCCATGATGACCAATTGCAGTGTGACAGGGTGGCAAGCGCCCACACCATTTTCATGCTCCAGGATGGGGCGACTGGATGCTGTCACATAGTGTTGGTGTTGCAAGCGGTGGCCACCAGCCTGGAAGCCCAGCATGGGATGATGATATATGGAATGATGCCGCCATCAGTTCAATGTTTCAGGCTGTGGTGAAGCCATGCACAAATCATACTTAGGTCTTGCTGAGGTGTTGTAAGTCCCCCTCCATAACGTGTCAATAATAAGTGGGTTTGGTAAGTACTGCGCGTACACACACACACAAACACACACACAATACACATATACATCTGTAATTAATATTTTAAGCTCGAATCCAGCGTTTCGATCTGCCACTAACTCTCCATAAAGCACATCTAGGAAAAAACATTAAAAAAATCGTAAGTATTGCATGCAATTGTAATAAAATTTTTTGCATTAGAAAAACTACAAAAAAAAATCATTAATACTACTTACACATGCAGTTATCCAGAACAGAAGCAAACCCTAAGGAACTCTGATACCAACATTGTGAATCACAGTCGCATGTTATAGAGAATATATCACAACTAATTGCCTGTAAATGAACCATGAAGGAGACAGGGTCTGATCGTCAGAAAGCAGTGACATCATGATCAGAGCCTTATCGCCAACATTTGACAAATGAGCCCACTTACTAGCGCCGTCACCATTAATTAGGCAGCATAATGACGCAATTGTCAATGCTCGCTCTAAAGGAGGGCAGATGCTGATCATGGAACTTTATTTATAAACTACTCCAGTATGTGTGTCTTGACTTGACATATATTATTTGCTGGGTGCATGATTGTGACTACATCGTTTCTTTTCACTGGGACACTACACTGGCCCTCATGTACAGGTGTTGTTATGACTTTTTTTGAGATGTTGCGTTTATGCATTTGTCATGCGATGGCCCTTTTAACTTGAGATGCAGTGCACCACTGCCGTGTGCCACGTGACTGCTCGCTGGTGTAGTGTACGTCAGACATGGAGGACAAGAAAGTTCATTTTCAGAATGAGGAATATACATCAGTTCACATGTTCAATGATTAAAGTTTTTCAATATACTGCTTGCATGGGTCCCTGGCTGCTAACCGTTATCAACCACTGCTATGTCCAACATAGTATGGAAGAAGTCTACAAAATTTTTCGTCAATTCTTGATGAGCAGCGTAGGCAACATACTTTAAATCCTTACCTGAAATTTTTAAATGGTGTTGTGCAGAAATGTGTAGTGAATAAATAGAAAGATTTTTGTAAAAAAGCTATTTGTTTACTGATAAGCCAACTTCAAAATATTTGTACATTTTCTGAAACATACATACAGCAGTTGCAGTTGTCACCATATATTTGCTTACTGGGCATCTGTATTGATGCACTCTTTAAAATGCCATGTAGTCAGAAAACTTCACTGCATTTTAATTTAATTTTAATTTAATTAAATGAAACTACATGGTTTCTGAAACTTCTTCAATTCTCAAACATCTATGATGTATATATATGCAGACTGAAGGGATCAATGGAAATCCAGGTCTTGGTACAAATTTTCATTTGTCCTGTCAGTCTGCATGTATAAACTGTGTTGTCTTTATTATCATGGGTCCGACAGATATTGCCAAATTTTCGGACGACATTCTCTCAGAATTCCGTTGCTTTTCGTAATAACTGTGAATCAGTCATACTTTGGTTCGACTTGTTTTAGCACAGTGTACTGTACTAATGATACTGGGCAAAGCAATGATTGTGGAGTACTTCGTTAATACTTGTTCAGTGTTGGTGAATACGGTGAATACAACATAAATACAAACTGGCCACACTCATCATAAAACCCATGTATATCCACAACTGTTTTTGTATTTGGGATGTCATTGGGAGTTATACTGTGCATGACACAATACATATACATTTTATACTACAGACTGTACTATTGCTGTGCTTAGTTTATGCTGCTGTCTCAGAATAGTAAAACAAATGCTGCCATGCCTGGATTTGCAGTTATTCGAATTCAGTACGTACACCTACAATTGTATATTAGACAATAATCATCTCCCGTTTGGCTTTTGTAATGATAAATTTAATAATATCAAAGAAACACATTAACATTTTGAGCAGAACACAGATTCTAAAGAGATTATTTATCGATCCATCTTTGAACTATTCTGAGTTTTATAATACATTCAGGTCCGATGATGACGCAGAGTTCAATGTTTTTGGGGTCAAAGTGATTCCAATGCCATTAATTTCTTGAAACAACAGGTGAATGCATTCGGTGTAAGGCATGCTGTTACTACTGTCAGAATGTTTCCATCCTTCTTCATGCACACAAGTCTTTCTTACAAGAACAGGAAAGTGTTGCTTGCAAGTGTCAACTCAGATTGATGTTGAGTAAGAATTATTATCTCGTCGTTATTGTTAAAGGTCGTCAAAGCAAAATATGTTTGTGCTAGAAATATCCGTGTTGAATTGTCCGATTACAGTACTGAACTGGAGTTGTTATACTAAGTGACTTCATTGCTAGGTTTCAGTCCTACTGATTTAAGAAACTGGTAATTCTCATGTTTTATTGCATTCTTGTTCTACTGCAGAGTGGTGTTTGGATGACTGTGTGTGTTGTATTTATACTTTATAGCTATGATTCTGCTTCAGTTGATGATGTACTATATTTTTCTCACCATACAAATCTACTATACCCCCATTCAGTCTAAGACATAGAACTGGAGATGGTCTAATGCCTGAACGTTTACTCAAAGGCTTTCTTTGATTGCTAGACATCTCCACAATTTTGAAGTTTGTACTCATAGTAGGAAGTAGATCCATAAATCGTGTGAATTAAGCTACGAATGTGTCATGATATCACATTTAACCTGGATCATGCTAACAGGATGCACATAACTGAATGATGTTTGCAATAACCGAAAGTCTTGTACAAAACGTTTTACATATACATTCAAATTGTCATTATGGTATGAGCCTGGGAGTATTTCCATTTCTTCACTTTCATGTATATTTTTATTCTTCTCATTGATGTTAGGTATAGTGTTGAACAGGATGGTCAGAAACGACATGAAAATCTTAGAAGGGTCTTGCACCCAAGATTGTGCTGAGAAATAGTTGTTAAGGAAAAAATCGCTCTGTTCTATTATTTCCAAGTTATTTAGCACTGTAGTTAGAGAATAAGGTCATAGCAGAAGAAAATTCGAGCAGAATGCATGCTATGGTATCAGCAAAGTTGTTCTTTGTATGGTTGCCTCACACTGAGTAAACGTATCTTTTCCTCACGTAGCTTAAAGTTATCGCTTCCGAAAAGGCATATTTTAACTGATAACAAGAATTTGGATAAACTTGTTTTTTACTGCATTTTAACAAGTGCAAGTGTTTGAATGTCCAAGCACAAGATGTGATTGGCTGAGTCAATGGTAAATAACTCAGAAATCGTTCAATGTATCACATTTTCTTCTGAACAGTTATTTCTCAGCACAACCCCCCCTCCCCCCCACAACACTCTTATAAGCGTTCCAGACTGTTTCTGACCACCCTCTATGTTTCCAGAACAGTGAATGCGCTGCACAACTCCTCCTTGCTTAGATCTGTTGCGTTGCTGTTTATATCAAAGAGCGGTATTTCGAAGTAAGAATGTGTGACGACACATCTACTGCTCAAAGCACGAAGTGCATATCACTTGTTTTTATACATTCGTCAGAAGTGGTAGACAGAAATTACCATACAGCTACGAAGTATTAGTGGCGTCGAATAATAGAGAATACCGGATTTCTTTTTTTTTTTTTTTTTTTTTTTTTGTAAATTATTGGTCTCAAATAGCAGCACAAGTACAAATTTTTTACTGTATGAAACACAGTAACTGCCACATCTTAGTTGAACATCTAAATTGACAATTAGACGTTCCTTGCATTTCCATATCGTCTCCAGCAACGTATTCTGCATGAACCATCCACGAAATCTCGATTTTTTACTTTTTTGACGAATTTAAGCAGATTAGTATTGTTACACAGTATGTACGGCTATATATTTTGGAGCCTTTGTTTTATTAATAGTAGTATTAACGGAGCAAGCCATTCCTTCTATGGTTTTAAATAAAGACTTTTACTGACACCAGTGGCCTTCATTGCCCTGTTATGCCTTTCCGCTTTCTGCGGTTATTCCTCTGTATTTTTATCCATTCTTCATCGTTTTAGCTATGGCGATAGCTCCTAAATCCAAAGAACCAATCACTGATAGCCCTGCGAGCACTGGAATTAGAACTGGGATGATTCTACCAGATGTCTTACGTACTGGTGGAATCTTTTGTGTTTTAACTCAACTTCTTCATCTGTTCTTTTCTTTCTGCTCCAAGGAAATTTCAGCTGCTGCTAACGCTTGCTGGAGACAGTTTTTTGTTTTTTTGTTTTTAAACATCATGCACGTTTTTTTAGTTTACGTCGAGCCGCATTCATAATTTTCTTGAAATTTACTCCACGACCCGCTTTAAGTTTTACATGCACTGCTTTATCAGCTATGAATGCTGCAATACTGTGTCCTTTGCTTTTGTCCTTTCTTCCAGGTATTTGCCTAGCTTTACCACCTAATATTCGATCTGCAGTGTTATTATCTGTATTTGTAGCATAACTAATACCGTCCTTCTTGCACACATTGTCTAGAATATTAATTTTCGTATCACCATGAGCTAGATGGTTTCTCAGCTTCTTTCCAGTAGTTGTATCCAGGTATATGCAGTTCATATGGTATCTCACCGAAAATACCACTTCCGATGTGCTTCCTAGCACTCATGTCACATTACTGCATGTTCTGAGGTTTCGGTGTCTTGTTCATATGCCAAATCATGGTAGTTCACAGAACTGTTGTGCTTTAATGGGAAGCCAAGCAACATCACTGGGCCCTTATTCCCTTGACGTCTTATAAACCTCTCTATGATGCACACTTGTTGTTAAGAGCTTTCCTTTGATTCCTTTATGTAAAATCATCCAGCAATTTCTTCACTCACACTATTGTTTAAGATGTAATTTTACAAGATTGTTTTTGCACTTTGACCAGTTTGGTAGGTAAAACTTCCCAAATGCAATTTTTAATTTTGATATGTGCACCAAATCCCCTTCACTGAGTTTCTGCTTCCATGAATCCACTATGGTAGTAGGAAGTACTTAGAGGTCCATTATTACGTACATCAGTAGATTTCACCTTAATTGTATGATATCTAATTCGATTCTAATGCTCAATTATTTATGGAAGAATATCTACCTATCTGTATGACCGCTGAAGATTAAATCTCAACCACATGTAGATACTTGTAGTCCTCTTCAAGTGTTCTCCAATATTTGTTTACGTATGGAGAATGCTGACCAGTGGTTTATTCCACATCGTTCCATTAGCGACTGCAAATGTATATTGTAAATTTAACTCCACGACCAGCTTGAAGATTGTCACGACATTGGTAGATCCCCATCTACAGAAATGGTTCAAACACCTATATATCCTCGATCCCTGTCCTAGTCGTCACTGGTAGGGCTCCAGTGAATTTCGAATATGTATCTATGATCATTAAATACATTTGAAATTTTTATCTGATTGTGAATATTGGTTCTCTTCTAAACCCCATATTACGATGTGTCATTGCCCAATAGAAGTCTACTAGTATCATACATAGGCCTTAATTCCAGGAATAAATGTCTGAGAATGTACATTTGGAGCACATCATTGCAAGGTAGGGAAATATGAACAGTGGTCAAACTGGAACAGGAGAGAATCGAAGTATCTCAGATGTGGTGTTACAGAAAAACGTTGAAAATTAGGTTAGTGAGACATAATATATTAATCTATGCTTGTTTCTTTTTCTTTAGATACTGGAGACACTTGACAGGACTTCAGACAAGGTAATAAGTGAGGAGGCTCTCTGAAGAATCGGTGAGAAAAGGCATTTATGGGGAATAGAAACAAGAAGAAGTGTCAGAATCATCAGACATCAAGACATCAGGGAAAAACTTCCATATTAGTAGAGGGAGCTGTAGAGTGTAAAATATGCAGAGGAAGACAGAGATCGGAATACATCCAGCAAATAATTGAGGATGTACGTTGCAAGTGATACTCTGAGGTGAAAAGGTTGTCACAAGAAAGGAATTTGTGGCAAGTCACTTCAAACCAGTCAGAATACAGATGACTCAAACCAAAAACTAGGGAATGTTTTGCTCACAGCCTTCTGATGCTCATGAATAACCGTTTTCATAGTTGCTTGACGATCTGTCTTCGCGATGTTTTCAAATTATTAATATCAATTAATTCATATGTATTGTATTCCCTGCTGCAGCCGATGCTGCGAGTAGATGTGGACATTCTGTGATTCAAGTCATCGTAGTATATATACTCCAGAGGTAGATCGTTGAGCATCAATGACTTTGCCTGCGCTGTACGTAACTTTCAGAGCAAATGTAATAGTATTATTGTATTTCATTCTTTTACAGCTTTCTATTCGTCCTTTTGTTGCCTTTCCTATGTGTGTTAGTCAGACATAATATATTAATCTATGCTTGCTTCTTTTTCTTTAGATACTGGAGACACTTGACAGGACTTCAGGTTTGAAGACCATTACGCTTAATAAACTTAGTGTCCTCGCAAATTTCGTATTTCCAATCTTTATTTGCACCCTTAGCTAAACGTACTGAGAGGATATGTAGCTTATATGGCTACTGCTTGCTGACCTCACATTGGTGCCTAACTCTCTAGCACTGAGTTCATTAATATATTCGGTAATAGGGTTTCCTTCTTATTCTTCTTCTGCTCTTCTGCCTCCAAACATGGTTTGTGAGAGCCTTTTCAGACTAACTGGTTTAAATATTTGTGAGACAGACTGTTCTCACTGCAGTTGTCCTAATTCCTGCAACTTCATTTCGGCTGAATAGTTCTTCACACTTCGATAACTTTGTTCTTTGTCTTGGACATGAAGTAAAGTTCGAGATATTACTTGTGTATAATCTGAAACTACTTGCGTGATGGGATGCAACATTTGTACCCCTTGCTTAGATAAATATGATCATCTCCATTAGCCTTCTGTTGCCTTCTTCAGTTATATCATTCAACGCCTCACCTGATTTGATACAACATTCCAGTTCCATTAATTTCATATTGATTGATTCCGTACTTTTATCACCGTATAGTTGCATGTTCTTCATGCCCTCACAATGACTGTATTGTACATATGCAAATTTGTCTGTAGTTTACAGTGTACTGATATAATTGTGTTAGTACACCATCTTTTGAAGTACAATCTCCTGGAAGTTTCTTCTGTACTGTCCATCACTCCATTTCCTCGTTTAACTAGCCACCAGAAAGCTATACTAGCGAGATTCCAGGAAACTCCACATATGATAACAAATTCACTCAACATCATGTCGGTTCATACATGTGCCTCGTAATTATTTTTTTAAGTTTCTTATTATCTGGATTAAATGTCATAAAAAGATTCGCATTTTCTCTTGCAAACAGCTTTGGAATCTTGGAATGTAATTGGCTCAGATATGTGATATCTGCTTTCATATGACCGTTGAAACAAAAATATTTAAGTATTTGATCCTTTTTTACCCACTATGGCATCATCAAATGTGAAATGGTTCAAATGGCTCTGAGCACTATGGGACTTAACTGCTGAGGTCATCAGTCCCCTAGAACTTAGAACTACTTAAACTTAACTAACCCAAGGACATCACACACATCCATGCCCGAGACAGGATTCGAACCTGCGACCGTAGCAGTCGCGCGGTTCCGGACTGAAGCGGCTAGAACCACACGGCCACCGCGGCCGGCCAAATGTGAACGGATCGTTTGGCTTTAATTTCTCAGGTTGTGGAATATCGCCGATTTCACTAACTGTCTGGTAAGTTACTCTACTCCATCAACACCACGTAAAACAGCCTTTAATAGCTGGCATTTAAGCTAAATAGGATTGTTGAGAATATACATACACACTACAAGCAAATTCCATCAGGATGTGTAAACAGCGCCAGAAGAAGATGAGTCTTCCTGAAATCAGAAGGCCCAACAACCAAAGCATGAATTTTATCAGGAAGTAGTGAATAATTCCTGACTTTAGCACAGCTTCGAATATTATTACAGGACCAGTCACTTACTACAGGGCTGTTGTGGTGAGGTTGCTTCGCACAATAAGTCGTGGTCATGACCATAAAATTACATGAGAATGTAGAGGAGGCTACATAGCCAAATTTATTTTTTTACATACTGTTACATGCAGCATGGCATATGAAGGTAATAAATAAGATCGTAGTTCTATGCTTTCATTTGATTCATATATTTCCTCTTATTATTGCCTCTATGTGCAGTGTGAATTATAAAGCAGAGATAAGGTTTCTTCTAACAGATGAAGAGTTTTGTGTATCATCTCCAACAGTTCGCTTCACATTCACCAGCAGTATCGACAGATATGTGGTTGACAGCTCTGTTGACAGTCCAGAGCAGGTTCAGTTGCAGAACTGTAGTACATTAAATTCTCAAATGAGTACTCCTGTAGATGAGTTAAGTTTCTCTCATGAAATAGTTTAAATGTCAGTGGGAGTTCTCCTTCTGTGGTATTATAATCACCTACTATCCATGAGGGAGAGAGAATGTTTCTGTAGAATAAAGCAGCAATCTCCACTGAGACACTACAGAGATGATTCCACTCTTCTAGGGATGATATTACTACGACGTTACTAATCATGGATTTTCGAACACCGCTACTGCGTAAAACTCACGATCCGACCCGTCACCACGCTGACGCATTTACAGGTTGTCTTGTTTTATCTGTAAGTGACTACGAAGAGCATTAATTACATGACATGTTTAGACTATGAAAGGTTTCATATAGTTAGGTCGGCGGTTTATCGATAGCTCTTAATATATATTGTAGAAATGTTTAAAAATATTTTACTCGATATTATGGTTTTGATCGCCTTTTTATTTTTAATATAGCGCAATTTTTTTCTCCTCACTGAGGCATTGCAACATATGTGCAGGGAGACGTAGTGTGCAGCGTCCTTATATCTATTCAGCGTCCTGCCTTGTACAGCACATCAGGTGTTACCCACTTGTCATGGCTGCCGCATTCCCGACACGTCTCTCTGAAGTTCGAAGGAGCGCTGCGGAACGTGTGTTCAGATACAGTGGGAGCAGAAAAATCACGATATGTTTACATCGTAGTTAGAGCAGTGTATCCCGTTGCTGAGAAAATGATGCAAGTGAGATTGAATGCACAGCAGGTGTATACATGATACATGATTCGTTAGTGTATTTATGTGTAGGCGTTTGAATATACTCCATTTGTATTTTTATTTCCACACGTCATATGCCTTTTCTCGTCCATACGGTATATTTAAGCATCTCATGCGCCATATTACACATCGTAAAAGTGTATGAGCAAAATAATAATTCCCTTCTCAGGTAGCATTGTAGGGTATCCCCAAATAGTCTGATAATAACGACGGTTTTATAAATTCAGGGAAAAAAATAGCCATCTTTCCATAGCATAACACAGACCTCGAATGAGGCATATTGAGTGTATGCAAAATGGGGGCCAGGATGGAGTTTGACTGCTATTGGTCTTCCTCTCCCACTTTCTTTCCCTGTGTTGACCTTGACGTGTGCTGCCAGTGATCTTGAATATGACAGTTGCATCAGGTGTAATATGACACCAAAGATCATTCGAAGGTTGGCTCGTTTCCCACTGAGCCCCTAGTCTTTCGACACACGCAAGTGTTCATGCAACCATAATACCATATTATAAAGTTTATAAACTAAATGTAAGCAGCTAATTTGTTGTAGATAAGCATAACAGAACTTGTTAAAGTTTGGGTCTATGTTGTAGCTGTACATGCAACGTGGGAGCGAGAAAATCGAAACTGTGGACACGACTTGGTGTGTCCTCCACTCAGATGTCTTTTTCCAACCCTCCAACCCTTTAAATAAGACGGGGGTAGTATATGTCTTTTTTTTCAGCCTGCAACTGTTGCTTAAATTATTAAGTAATTATTTTACTGATGTCAGCATCACCCTGCTTGTCGATATGACATTTACGAAGACTTTTAACGGAAAACCTTCCACGAAATCTGAAGGTTACATCAGTGTTAATGGATGTATGCAGCAGAATATATGATAGGTCCAAAGCTATTTTCACGTCACAATGACCAAGCTGTAAGCGTCGGATGCTGTTAGGTGTATTGAGACAATACCCAGAGGTAATGACTGACAGATCAAGAGTGACAGAATTAAGTATACACCCAACTCGCTTCTCAGGTTCTGGTAAAGCAATCATCATATCACCAGTCTCCTCCGAGGTTGAGGAAGATGAAAAAAATTATTGACCAGCTGCTACCTGTTGGAATCAGTCTCACCTTATGCATCTCCTACCTTTCTAGTTCCTGAACCGAATGGATGGGGCTACCACATTGTCGTGGATTATCGGGCTATGAAACAAAAGATTATCCAGGAGCCAGTATTGTTACCGGAACGACATAACTGCTTTATTTCATTTGCCGGCGCTCGGTATTTTATGGCGCAGGCACTTAATCACACATACTGCCGTGTGTCATTAGTGGAAGAATACCGTTTTGCACCGATTGGAATACTTTTTGAGTACACTTTGTGTTGGCTACTGGCACAGCTGTCTTCTTACGGATTTTAGATACTGTGTTACATGATCTCAAGTTTAAATGTGTCTGTGACTGTCTAGCCAACGTGCTCATATGCAGTAAGGTATTTCAGGAACCTTACCCATTCCAGAGAGGTGCTGCAGTACCTGTGTGCCATCGAAGGTAAATCTGGTGTGCGGAGAAATCTCTCTCAGGGGCACTTGGTACCAGGGTGAGGTATTAAGATTGTTCATGAGCACACTAATGCAGGTGATGCTTTCTGACAGCCAAGAGATGAGAGAGACGTCACCCCACTCTTTGGTATGATCAATTCCTTTAGAAAATTCATCCCAGACTGCACTCAGCTTGCAGCTCTGTTAGACCGTCGGAGGTGGAAGGTAGAAAGACTCAGTAGGATGGTACACAGTAGTCATTATTTGACGCTTTAAAGGGAACTTTAGGCAGTGTGCCGGTACTGGCAGCACCGGACTTTGATCAACAATTTGCCTTCACATCAATACCTGTAATTCGGGTATTGCCATTGCGCTGCTGCCAGTCGAGGAAGGGGGAACACAGACTCATTGCGTTTGCTTCAAGGGCCTTATCGCTAGAGGAACTATGTGTACTAGTTGGACGTTCTAGCCATACTGTTCGGTTTGGAACGTTCCAGGTTTTATTTAGAACACTAATCATTTCCGTTGGAGATGCATGATCAGGCGCTGACCTGAGTTCTGGCGGGACTTAGGAAAACGGGCTGGATTGCTAGATCGGCTGTTAGAATTTCAGCATGCTATGAATACACTAAGCAGATTCAGAAGGATGTAGGCTGCAGTAGGTACTGGGAGATGAAGAAGCTTGCACAGGATAGAGTAGCATGGAGAGCTGCATGAAACCAGTCTCAGGACTGAAGACCACAACAACAACAGGTTCGTCCGCATGTAAGTGGAACTGATGGTGGGGTCGCAGATGCATTAAGCAGGATGTTGCAGGTTGGAGGGGGAAAAACAAGATGAGGAAGGTTCGATGGCGGCTGGGACGATTTTAGGAGAGACACCAGGCTGGTTTGAGTATTTAGGTGAGAGGCAAGATGAGGAAACTCAGTTGCACCAATTAATGGAAGTGGGAAGAATAGTGCCTGGTTACTTCATGAACCAAGGGCTGCTTTGCTACTGGACCCATCAAGATAACAAGGATAAGAACTGTTTGCCCAAAAAACTGATTGCTCCTGGTTTTCATTATTTTCACCACTAACAATGTGGTGTAGATTAAAACTGAAGAAACTGCAAAAAGGTGGGAATTTAAGGAGATGGGACCTGGATAAACTAAAAGAACCAGAGGTTGTACAGAGATTCAGGGAGAGCATAAGGGAGCAATTGACAGGAATGGGGGAAATAAATACAGTAGAAGAAGAATGGGTAGCTCTGAGGGATGAAGTAGTGAAGGCAGCTGAGGATCAAGTAGGTAAAAAGACGAGGGCTAGTAGAAATCCTTGGGTAACAGAAGAAATATTGAATTTAATTGATGAAAGGAGAAAATATAAAAATGCAGTAAGTGAAACAGGCAAAAAGGAATACAAACGTCTCAAAAATGAGATCGACAGGAAGTGCAAAATGGCTAAGCAGGGATGGCTAGAGGACAAATGTAAGGATGTAGAGGCCTATCTCACTAGGGGTAAGATAAATACCGCCTACAGGAAAATTAAAGAGACCTTTGGAGATAAGAGAACGACTAGTATGAATATCAAGAGCTCAGATGGAAACCCAGTTCTAAGCAAAGAAGGGAAAGCAGAAAGGTGGAAGGAGTATATAGAGGGTCTATACAAGGGCGATGTACTTGAGGACAATATTATGGAAATGGAAGAGGATGTAGATGAAGATGAAATGGGAGATATGATACTGCGTGAAGAGTTTGACAGAGCACTGAAAGACCTGAGTCGAAACAAGGCCCCCGGAGTAGACAATATTCCATTGGAACTACTGACGGCCGTGGGAGAGCCAGTCCTGACACAACTCTACCATCTGGTGAGCAAGATGTATGAAACAGGCGAAATACCCTCAGACTTCAAGAAGAATATAATAATTCCAATCCCAAAGAAAGCAGGTGTTGACAGATGTGAAAATTACCGAACTATCAGCTTAATAAGTCACAGCTGCAAAATACTAACACGAATTCTTTACAGACGAATGGAAAACCTAGTAGAAGCCAACCTCGGGGAAGATCAGTTTGGATTCCGTAGAAACACTGGAACACGTGAGGCAATACTGACCTTACGACTTATCTTAGAAGAAAGATTAAGGAAAGGCAAACCTACGTTTCTAGCATTTGTAGACTTAGAGAAAGCTTTTGACAATGTTGACTGGAATACTCTCTTTCAAATTCTAAAGGTGGCAGGGGTAAAATACAGGGAGCGAAAGGCTATTTACAATTTGTACAGAAACCAGATGGCAGTTATAAGAGTCGAGGGACATGAAAGGGAAGCAGTGGTTGGTAAGGGAGTAAGACAGGGTTGTAGCCTCTCTCCGATGTTGTTCAATCTGTATATTGAGCAAGCAGTAAAGGAAACAAAAGAAAAATTCGGAGTAGGTATTAAAATTCATGGAGAAGAAATAAAAACTTTGAGGTTCGCCGATGACATTGTAATTCTGTCAGAGACAGCAAAGGACTTGCAAGAGCAGTTGAATGGAATGGACAGTGTCTTGAAAGGAGGATATAAGATGAACATCAACAAAAGCAAAACAAGGATAATGGAATGTAGTCTAATTAAGTCGGGTGATGCTGAGGGAATTAGATTAGGAAATGAGGCACTTAAAGTAGTAAAGGAGTTTTGCTATTTGGAGAGCAAAATAACAGATGATGGTCGAAGTAGAGAGGATATAAAATGTAGGCTGGCAATGGCAAGGAAAGCGTTTCTGAAGAAGAGAAATTTGTTAACATCCAGTATTGATTTAAGTGTCAGGAAGTCATTTCTGAAAGTATTCGTATGGAGTGTAGCCATGTATGGAAGTGAAACATGGACGATAAATAGTTTGGACAAGAAGAGAATAGAAGCTTTCGAAATGTGGTGCTACAGAAGAATGCTGAAGATTACATGGGTAGACCACATAACTAATGAGGAAGTATTGAATAGGATTGGGGAGAAGAGAAGTTTGTGGCACAACCTGACCAGAAGAAGGGATCGGTTGGTAGGACATGTTCTGAGGCATCAAGGGATCACCAATTTAGTATTGGAGGGCAGCGTGGAGGGTAAAAATCATAGAGGGAGACCAAGAGACGGATACACTAAGCAGATTCAGAAGGATGTAGGTTGCAGTAGGTACTGGGAGATGAAAAAGCTTGCACAGGATAGAGTAGCATGGAGAGCTGCATCAAACCAGTCTCAGGACTGAAGACCACAACAACAACAACAATGTGGTGGCCATTTGGGAATATGCAAGACAATAACTAACATTAAGGAAGGTCTGAGTTGCCTACACTGAATGGAAACGTACGTAAAGTGGTTAAATAATGTGAGGAGCGCATAAAACCTAAACTGAACTCCAATGCTAGAGCAGGTGAACTTAACTTGGATCGGGCAGAGCACCTGGTAGACAAAATTTTTAATGAATACCTCTGGCACGGTAGGGGCAGGGAAATCGTTACGTGTTACTAGCAGTAGATGCCTTCATCAGTTTTATGGGGTTATATTTGGGTCTCTTAAAGCCCTAGTCAACGACGGTGCGCCAGGCTTCCTGTCCAGAGAATTCAAGAAATTTTGTTTCACGAGCGGTATATCTCACATTACTATCACTTCCTGCCACCCACTACCATCATTTGCTGTAAGAGTAAAACGCAACCTCAAATCTATCCTTATCACATTTCTAGGTCAATCACAGGTCAGGTGGGTTCCCTCAATTGGATGCCTAATACTGGCGTCCATGAGGCACACAGAACCATGCCAGTAAAACTGAGCCAGTGAAATCACCCCTAATCGAATCGCTGGTCAGTTAACGTTATTCTGTCCAGGGGCATCAATGTCAAGAGAATAAAAAACATTTGGGAGGCTGCACGCAGTAACAGTTTCATCGCACGCCAAAATGGAAGTCGCACGGTATAACAAAGGTAAGCATCCTATGAAGCTACGTTTGGGGAGTGGTGTATGTAAAAAGCTTTTGAACTAAGGGAAAGGGAGCGCAACAGGTCGTCACTAAATGATGCGCTGAAGTGTGTGGCTATCAGTTCGTGAGGATGTCATCTCTAACCATTTACCTGATGAGGATTAGGCCACCAACAAGTATATTATAGCGCACATCAAACATTTAAAGATGACAACTACTGAACGGGATGCTTCGAGTTAGTCCACCGGTCCTACCCCGCCGTTTAAAGCTTAAGGGGGGGGGGGGGGGGGGAAGAATTGTGCTGCGCATCAGCTGCATCAGATCTCTTTGGAGGGTAGTTTCGATATAGCGGCATGCTGGATTATCTGTGGCGGGTGGTCGTTAGTGACAGGTCATTACGGTTGGGGGACAACGAGATTTCAGTTTGGCTGCGACGGCTAAATGATGGCGGTGGGAATAAGACCAGAGGTACACTAAGAGAGTAAACAGCTGAGGCGGCGCAGGACTGCGAGTGAAAGACCGTGGCAGTGGAAGTCGATCCGTTCGGATGGGCAGTGCCGATGACGGCAGCCGAGATTGCGAATTATGCGGTCTGTTGGGGCTCTCAAGTTTGAGTTAAAGTCCGTTGAGCGGACGTACTGTGGATTCGTTCACCACTGCACTTTCTGGTGAATGGCAGGTCTGTGGCTATAGTCAGTCTCTAATGGTTCAGCATTCCTTTCACCTGGTGTCATTATTGCGCACATTCAATTCAGAAGCTGTGTGCCTTAATGGCGTTTCAACATTTATTAAATTGTTTTGCTGTTATAGTATTCCCGGAATTGTAGCAGGCAACAATATTGTGTGCATACGTATGTAGCGGTGGTACAGTTTGGTACTGTCAGTTACCAGTAGTTTCGAGTTGCCTCTTTCTTGCGTGTAATTCGTGTCGTAAGTTTCAGGCAGCCACGGCGTTAAATTTCTGAACCATCAAAACCTTTATTGGCACAGTTTGTAGCTGCTGTGCAGATGTTAAAGCAATGGTCTTGCTGACTGACGTTTAAAGCTATTTGTCTTTTGCGGGTGCCGATACCTCAAAAGCTGAATGCTTCGGTAACATTTATTGTTATTCAATGTTGCACATTTAGGATAGTACTTAAGTTGTAAGGTAAATTACTGATCTGCTGACTTACATAAGTAAAATGTGTGACTCTCAGGGGCTGTGTTTTCATATGCGGTGCCATTCAATAGTTATTATTATTAAATGTTTACTGTCGGCGCCATTACTTGCCTGCATTGAAGCACATTGTCCTTCATATGACCTGTTCACCTATTATTATGCCCCTTTCATTTCAAAGGCTGTGGGCTGTTAATATATCTCAGATTTCTGGATCTTGGGTTGGCGCAGTTACATGTTGTAATCGTAAAGACCGCGTCAACACCAGTGATCTGTTGCTTTATGACTGTGAACGGTCTTGCTGTTACTTACCAGATGGGGTCACTTACTTTTATGAGACATAAAACTGGCAGCTGGCTTTTACTGAGAGTAATCAGTTACGTGATTGAAAACTGCCTCTGACATCTTTCTGCTTGAGTTAACCAGTGTTATGACTCTCGTTTAGTTGGTGCCTCCAAAAATTGTTGTACTGTATTGTTTCCCTTAAATAGTGTAAACAGGTGTAGGTTATTGATTGATTGTTTACCTCCTTATATAACAGTCGCTTAGGCTGTTTGTTGTAAGAGACTGTTAGCACTGTTTTCGTCTATTGCACTGATTGCTTGAAGTGACATTACGTTTAGTAAGTAAATTCAAAATTTGTCTTAACTATGATTATTTGTCCTGGAAATTCTTTCTTTCGGTTCTGCAACTGGCCGCTGGCCGATGTAACAGTTAACTGTTACTTGTGATAGTTGTGTAGAACTTAATCACCTCTTAGTTGAATTGAAAATATTTATTTTTATTTTATTTCTGTCAGACCTTCGATACGGACCTTGGAGCTGTGGCAGCAGCGGTGTAGCTGCACATGCCGACTTCTTTTTTGTACTAGCTTGTATCGGAATATGCTTAATTGTCATGGAACTGTATTTAAAACTCATTAAAAGGCAGTCGATGTAGCGATAGAGTTGTATGACGGTGAATGATGGAGAAAAATGGTTTTCTTGAATCTGTACTTTAACACTGTAAGTAACATTTCTCCAAATGCGTAGTATAATAGTTGCTTCCAAGATTTCAGTTTTGATACGGGCCATACAGTAATTCATGAAATGTATTCGCAGTTGCGAATATGGACAACCACCAGCTATATAACGGAATCGTAACAACGAAAATTGAGGCCTTGGACTCGAACCCGGATTTCTCTCATATTGAGAATGGCCGCCTTACCATTAGACTATCCAAGCACGCGCTACAGCCAGATCCTAACTTCAATATGGCAATAACTGTTTGTCTACAACCTGCAATCATACATCCATAATGCATATTTCAGTACGGTCGAGACATTGTATTTGAAAGCCGCTTGCCCGGTGTCAGCGGATAAGTACGGTATAGCAGTGCCTTTGTAGTGCAGAAGTACGATGCACTGTACCATGTTTCTTAACAACACAGGCACTGAAACGTACCCATAGTAATTGTTTTAAACTTTTCATCTTGATTAATTGGTTCAAATGGCTCTAAGCACTATGGGACTTAACATCTGAGGTCATCATTCCCCTAGACTTAGGACTACTTAAAGCTAACTAATGTAAGGACGTCACACACATCCATGCCCGAGGCAGGATTCGAACCTGCGACTGTAGAAGCAGCGCGATTCCGAATTGATGCGCCTAGAACCACTCGGCCACAGCGACCGGCTCTTGATTAATTCTGTATGGTTTTTGTGAAGTGCACATTAATTAATGTTGCAATAAAGGGTGCTAAATTACGTTTGTGGACATCATGTGGCCAGCACCTTACCACTCATTTCATCCGCTTCCTACCGAATCAATGGCATTTTCACAGATGTATGCGAAAGATACAGCGCAACCTACATCAGGACTTCCGGACAGATTGGAGGCTGCCTTGAAAATTTGTTCCCTAAGACGTGTGGTCTTAGTTTGTAACACAATAACCTCCTTCTTTGGAAGTGAAGAAGAGAGTTCGCGTAGCAATACTGACAGGCAGTAGGAGACTATACCTTTTGTACCTTGGTGCTTTCATTGGCTAGAACCGAGGTCTATTTTATGCCTTTCAAAGCTAGGCGGATGGAACTGTAGGAGAAATGGAGAATTTTATTTCAAATTAATTGGAGATGAAAACAACTGACAAGCAACGTTACGATTGTATAAACGATGAAGATATGCTTCGAGACCGTGATCTTGGTGATGAAGCGTATTTCAGTGCTGACGTAACTCAGTAGACATCAAAATACTTTGGGAGATACATGGTACGCAAGAGCGAAAACATCGACAGTTCATTTGGAACTCCAACAGGAAAGTGTCATGTCGAAGCAGAATTAACAACAAAACAAAACTGGCTAAGGTTTTCTTCGGATGATGGACTTACCTATACTTCACCTAAGTGCTTTACTACGATATCCGAGTTCGAAACAAATAAACATAAATCAGCAAAATATTAGAAAGTGTTTCCTGCTTAAGATTATTAAAAGAAAATAATGTGTACATGTCACATCAAGAACTGTAATACACGTTGGGTTTTAGATTAAAAGAACTAAATGGGATGCGATGAAGCTGTCGTTGGCAAAATGAGATAGTCTGTTTCATCCGATGTCTTCATCAGATTCTAGCTATATTTTCTGCGTCACCATCACGAGGCAAGTTGTCGTAATACGCCTGAACTAAAGTAGTATGTTAAATAGTAAAAGAGTCCCCATAGTTAAGTGCTATAACACGCCAATTCAGTAACGGCTATACAATGTTGTCATGTCCACTAAACTGATTTTTGTTATCTTTTAGAAAGATGTGTAATGGAATAGCATGCTCACTTTACTAAATGTTAATATTTTCTCAGCTGATTGTTTTGAAGCGGGCATGTCTGTCATCTTTAAGGAATGTAACTTTGGTCTCTGGATTTCGCTGTACAAAGATGAACTACGAGAGCTATAGGTATTTTTTAACCCGAACTCGATCGCGAAATTAAAAAGACAGTGAAAATCTGATGAAGTTTTGCACAGACGTGTTTCCCAAGGTCTGTAATATGCCCGTCTCTGCATAACGTCGCACTTTTCAGTTCTGAGAACTAAGTGAGCAGGTGGAAAGTGTAGTGTTCCTTTCAGCTTTAATTCATGCTCCATCTGAGTTGCACTTTTCGCACACCTCTGGTGTGTCATTAGTTCAAATGGTTCAAATGGCTCTGAGTACTATGGGACTCAACTGCTAAGGTCATTAGTCCCCTAGAACTTAGAACTAGTTAAACCTAACTAACCTAAGGACATCACACACATCCATGCCCGAGGCAGGATTCGAACCTGCGACCGTAGCGGTCTTGCGGTTCCAGACTGCAGCGCCTTTAACCGCACGGCCACTTCGGCCGGCTGTGTGTCATTAGTTGCCACTGAAATTTTGTAATACGTGAAAGATGCTTCTCATTGTACTGGTTTAAGTGCCTGCTGATTCCTTGTTTCCCGAATAGCGTAAGTGTCATGCTTTTCCTTCCTCGTGGCATATCTCGGCCGCACAGTGTAGGTGGCACGTAGACTGATACATGGCGCCGTTGGCGCCATTCTCTTGTTTCTATTCATTTAAGATCTTCGCGATCGACTCGGTATCGCGTGGCCGCGGTTTTCCTCTTTGGTCGCTTTTCGGCTATTTAAGAGCACAACGCTGTAGGGAGAGGGTTGTTTTGGTAGGTTGGTTGGCGCTCCGGTGTGCAGTCTGGGTGTCGGCGGTCGCTATTTGCGCATGCTCTACCATTTTCTGTCACGTGCTTGCGGTCGGCGAGTGTGTACTGACTTTAGTGAAAGGGCGATGGCCTCGTCTATGCTACTAAACGATGTCAGCATGTGAAAGTGACTTTGGAATGCATCAGCCTGCAACCGTATACGCAACAGAATCAAACGGTGGGAATTATTCAGGTTCTGAAACTCCATCTGTATATAAGGATATTGAATTTCGTGCTGTTTGCAGTTAACGGCTCTCGCAGTGTTTGGACGCCCATGTTATCTGTTTCGTATTGACCACCGGTGCACAACTTAGTGAACGGTTGTTGGTTACCTGTGTGAATGAGATTTGCCTGTTTCGGACGCACTTCAGATATAGGCAACAAGTATACATCTAAGTGCGTGTCTGTGCACTCCGAAATAACCACAGGTTCGATTTTCTGACTGTCTGCAGGTACTTAGATAATGTGTTCAGAGGTAAACAGGCAGGGGCTTAATGATGGAAAAATTTATTTTGTGCAAGAGTCCTGTCGCAACTGCAATTACGAAGTGTGTGTTTCTGGAATATATGTTGTTGTTGTTGTGGTCTTCAGTCCTGAGACTGGTTTGATGCAGCTCTCCATGCTGCTCTATCCTGTGCATGCTTCTTCATCTCCCAGTACCTACTGCAACCTACATCCTTCTGAATCTGCTTAGTGTATTCATCTCTTGGTCTCCCTCTACGATTTTTACCCTCCACGCTGCCCTCCAATACTAAATTGGTGATCCCTTGATGCCTCAGAATATGTCCTACCAACCGATCCCTTCTTCTAGTCAAGTTGTGCCACAAACTCCTCTTCTCCCCAATTCTATTCAATACCTCCTCATTAGTTACGTGATGTACCCATCTAATCTTCAGAATTTTTCTGTAGCACCACATTTCGAAAGCTTCTATTCTCTTCTTGTCTAAACTATTTATCGTCCATGATTCACTTCCAAACATGGCTACACTCCATACAAATATCATTAATCGTCTCTGTGGTTATATTTTCAGTTAAGTTGCGAGTGCGTGATTTAACACTATGACCAGCTTCTTATATATTTTAGTATAGTATCACTTCCTGCTCTAGTACTAATAAGCCGGTCTGCACATATTATTAATGACAAAGTAGTTCTGATATTTAAAGTGCTTCATTCTGAATGTGAGCGGCTTGTGGGTCCCTTGTGGCCGTATTACTGTTTTGAAATTTTGCAACTGTTTTAATGATTGTGTTATCTGGATACTGCCGAGATGCTGTGTGGTTTTATGTTGTAGTTTCAGTGGTGCAATCAGAGGTGTGCGTCGAACGTTGTAGCTGGTCGTTCAACCGGGGGACGATGCCCTGGCGGCGGCCAGTTTGAAAAGTAGCCGATAGCGCGGCCACTGTGTTTATCAGTTGACTCCAATTCTTCGGCGGATTTAAGTTGAGTAATTTATTATTTGTTCCTGGTGACGCCGAGGCGTCCGTCTTTCCTTTTTCACAGTTCGTTTCAGCTTTCATTCATGCTCGATCTGAGCTGTACTTTTCGCACACCTCTGGTGTGTCATTACTTGTCACTGAAATTTTGTAATACCTTAAAGATGCCTTTCATTGTACTGGATATTTAATATCTTGTTCAGGAGAAGAAATTGTGAGATGTTTCTGCTCTTATATCTTAAAATGTGGCCTTCTTCTGTGGAAGTTTTTCTCAGTAAACCATTTATTGTTTGTATGGTTCTTAAGATTTATGTAAAGAAGGTTTTTAAAATTATTTATTATTAGGGTGGGATTTGACGCCCGTAGAAATATTGTCTCTTTAGAAATGTTTCAAATTCTAGGGCATTTGTGTATATTATTCTGGGGTAACAGCAGTTTGCTGTTGGCATGCAATTGTTGAATAAAATCAGTTGGAAATAACAAGCGAGTGTTTGTGTTTGGTTGGTAATTATTACCTCGTCTTTCTTGAGTTGAAGTATCATGGAGCGTATGTCCCACGTCTCATATACGCTCCTGCAATATTTTCGATGGTAAGTGATCACCCGCTAACCAGCCTCTTTGCTCATATGAACCGCTGGCTATGAGCTGCAGACCAGTGCAGGGAATTGACAGAAATCACAAGCGTTTGCCTTCTACAACAAGGGTATTTCCAAGTCGGTGCGGCGAGTGTGTGGAGAAGTAGCAGGACACTGTAGCTAAATGTTGCAATTAGAACATTTTTGACTTTCCTGACAGCTCGGATGTTAAAAAAAATTGCTATTGTGTTACCAGGTGTGTCAAGCTGATGATCTGCTAACAACTAAATAAAACAGTTTCTTCATTGAATACTATGTATGCAAAATTTTTAGACGATTCGCTCACAAAATACGTTTCACGAAAGGTTCCACACAGCTCTTCTATCAACAACTAAACGTAAGTACTCTTTGTAATTGTTTCTTCGACACGCCATCATACAAAAACATTTCCCGCTAAGTGCAAGTAATATGATGGACAAATCTAAATCAAAGAATTTAATCCTCGCCGAAGATCAGTTAAATGTTTAAATTTCTTTACACGATTTGGTATTAAAATATTACAAAGTTTCCGAAATATCTATGAAAATGATTTTAGAAATTCAGTATATTTATGATTTAGTTGACTTGATTACACAAATGTTGCATGTGTATTCAGTGAAATGGTAGTCACAAGCTACTCAACGATCGATTTTTATACAGACTTCTTATTCGGATTTGTGTGAACAGCTCGATATTCGCTGTTATCGCGCAGTTCGCACATGTATTTGGCTCGGTCACATCACAGTGATTGACCCTTGAGTGAAGATCATCTGCAGCTAGCTTTGGACATTGACAAGTGTTGCTTTCAGTACTATTACCGATTACGTTTCGTTTTCGAATATTACAAATACATATTCTTTCTAAGTGTCTTGAAAAGATGCGCTGAAAATCGAATGAAAGCAAACGACTTCAAAGGTAGCGTTGCTGCCTGCGACTCACGCTAGCGACTACGAGACCGCATCCCCGATAAGTGCCAGACGACGTAACACATCGCTGACCTATGAGAGCGTTCACGGCAGATTGATCTTCCTTTCTGCTCTGTGAACTTTGGCTCCCGCCCAGTTCCAGTACAGTGCCTTGAGCACTTTCCCCTAGTTCTTATGCGCTCTAAACTAAATTCTGAAGTTTTTCTTCGGCTATTATTCTTCGTATGTGGAAGTAAATGATTATATCTTAGGTGTGAAATCTGGAGATGGATCACATAACTTTTCCATTGCCGATAAAATATTTAGTTCAGTGTTCTGCGTTCAGTGTGCTGACGGGTTTTGGTGCGCAGCTATCAAGAAGAGAATCATCACATTTCTTTCTTTAGGAGCCTAACAAAGTTCAGTAACATCTCGAAATACACAATAAAAGATTGGCAAGTTTTACTCTTTCTTTGGTGTGTTTATCATGAAAAAGCCAACGACCTTGCCGCAGTGGTAACACCGGTTCCCGTCAGATCACCGAAGTTAAGCGCTGTCGTGCTGGGCTAGCACTTGGATGGGTGACCATCCGGTCTGCCGAGCGCTGTTGGCAAGCGAGAAGCACTCAGCGCTTGTGTCAAACTGAGGAGCTACTTGATTGAGAAGTAGTGACTCCGGTCTCGGAAACTGTCATACGGCCGGGAGAGCGGTTTGCTCACCACATGCCCCTCCATAACCGCATCCAGAGACGCGTGTGGGCTGTGAATGAGACGGCGGCCAGTCGGTACCTTTGGACCTACATGGCCTGTGCTGAATGAGTTTAGTTTAGTTTATCATGAAGAGGACGACTAAGGTTTCGTAACGTGAAACATCCAAATACAGCTTTCATTTCAAGCTGTGCTAAAAGCCACACGTTTGGAGGGTCCAAAGGCGTGCTGACTTTGTACACTCATTTTGTGAAGTACTATGCAGTTACAACTTATGATGAGGTTACTAATTTATATAAACATAAATGAACCGCTGAGAGCCAAAGTGGTATAACTCCATTTTTCATACTTTTGAGAAATGAAAGGATTTGGTTTCGTTTAATGTAAATTCATGCTTTACAATAATTCATGATTCATTTGATGAAATGTACAAATGAAATATTGTAATTACGTTTACCATAGACATTTTGTTTATTTGTGCTTAAATTCCTTTTTATAGTCCCTACAAGCTGGAATATCACCTCTGCTCGCAGAAACTTATTCATAGTGAAAGGTAAAGTGGTATAAATCAAGAGTTGTACCACTGTTCTTATAAACGTTTCGGTGAAGTTAAATACCTAAGAAGGAATGCGCTGTCTTTTAATCTCCGTTATTGTAATTTATTTATAAAACATAAACGTAGTGTGATACAGTAAATGTGAGCCCGCACTTCATGTTCCCATTCTGTATTTTTCTCTCACAAATTGAGTTAGAATAATTGCTTTATTGATGTAAATACTAGACTGCTCCCCACTGGGTCTGCGTAAAATTTCAAGAGTGCGCTCATCTACAGATTATAAATAAATTGTAGTTTGTAAATGTCGAAATTTCTTAAAATGCAATTCTGGTCGCTCTGATATATCAAGAGGCTTTATAATGGAGCACGTCTGTGTACTCGATTTCACCTTCCCCATCAATTTCCTCTGCCGAAGGATCAACGCGTCGAGGTCCAGTGTGGTGCACCGGACTGATGCACAACATTGTTGAAAGGGCATGTTTTATGGTTTATCTATTTAATGTGAGACATCACTGCCTGCTTCGTGCAGGCTTTAACATAGACTTCAACATGGAGTGCAAACTTACATTATCAAGACAATTTCTGCTTTAATAACATTTGGATATTACAAATCTAAAGAACGAAAACAATACTATTACTTACTAGCACTGTTACATTGTCTCTCTGATTTTAGGGTGTAAATAAAGGTGCCAAACAACACAGAACAAAAGGACCACGTGGCCTTGACATCTGACTTATACCCCTATTCCGCGAACACACTTCACTTTTACTTGAGAGCAAGAATGCATTTGGAGCTCTCAAGTGGCTCCGGTGGGAGTTATCCTTTTATCATTTCTCCATAACAAATTTCCGTGCGTTGTGAGTAATCTGACTGGTATAACTCAAAAACTAAATTTTTTTGATTTAGACCTCTTTGGTTCTCAGCGGGTCAAATATTACCAAGTAAAACTGAAATTTATAGGGAAACTAGTGTTGAAGTAAATCTATTTTTATTAAATTCATATGTTCACACAGACACTCCTGTTGCTTTTGCAGTGTCTTGAGCATTTCCCACAACAAACAAGAACAGACGAACTGGCTTCTAGATATAATAGTTCATTTATTTTAAATAAATTTCGCGGTATTATATTCGTCACAAAACTGCGTGTAATTGTGTGTTGGTGAAGTGCGTGGAGTTGGTTCTGCAGCGACTTACCGTTGGGGACAAGTTTTAGTGGAATTAACGACAACATTACAGCCACAGAACGCTTCAATCTGTGATATAAAATATGCATGGCAGGAAACGAAATAAACATCGCGGTGCGCTGCGCCCCTCTACGGAGCTTTTATTTTCGGTACAGCTCGGCATTTTATATTAATCAGACAAAGGCACACAGACAATGGGTGATGCATCTGAAAGCTCGTGGATGCATATTCCCGCTTACATCTCCGGACATAATGAGGCTGACAGACGACATGTAAACAGCAACAGTAACTCGCGTGCAAATTCCGCTCATAAAAACACTACAGACTGATTTTTCCAGTACAACTCACCTGAATCCCTTCTAATATTAAGTAAGTATAAAATATATTGTGAAAAATCTTATCTTGTCCAGTACAGAGAGTAATTCCACTATATAAATTTAGGTTAATAAGGTTATTCACAATTCAGTACATGTTTCTAATGCTTGTTAAGAGTCTATTCACGCTAGGAAATAGCGGAAATCCAAATACAACAAACAGATAATCTACGGTAGACATTATGCTTAATATGCTGAAACATTGTAGAAATACGGTTTGTGTGTTGAAATGGTCAGAAACTGGGGTTAAAAGTAAATTACATTCTCTAGGAGCACCAAAGTAGCGAATCCTGTTCGTCAGCATTCAGGGTGGGCCAAAACTCCACTGACAAAATTACTAAGGCTGTTCACGGATATCTTCTGAGTATTTTGGTGTAAGGGGCCCACGGCCTCCGCGGCTCGTAATAAAGTTATTGCATTTCCTTTCGTTTGTAATTAGCGTTGCATCTGTGTTGCACTGAAAACGGAGCACAACAGTGCAAATGTCGTCGGTCTGCGTTGTGAGCCTTGTTTCCACTCACTCAAATGCCTGCTGTTGGCAATAGTAATATCCCCCTTACTTTACTGTCATCACGTTTGCATACAGTACTGCACGGTCCTGTCTAGTGTTCTGTTATCAGGCAGTGTTAGTTGTGTTAACAGCGTCAACAGTGATACACGCTAGCACTGTGGATAGTTTCACCGACGGAGAGGTGGCCAATGCTCACCTCGCATAAGATTTCACTCAGTACAGTAGAAGAGCCGCACAAGTTCGCTATGTTGACCTATTCCCGCACCGTCGGTGACTGCATCCCCGTACTTTTGCCTCTGAGAGTTCCTGCGTTACTCTGTTTAGTCTGTTGAAAGTTCTGTTTATTACATGTAACAGGCAACTTCACTGCTTTGAAGATACTGTCACAGAAGCAAGAGTGATACCGGTTGCAAGCCGAATAAATCTTAATTGCTTTAGGATTACGTTATGACTGGGTCCCTTGTATAAAAATACTCAGTAACTATCGCTGAACAACCTCTGAAAGTTTGTTTATATGCTTCTGGTTCACCCTGTATAAAACAAGACGAACTTAGCAGACTGTGCTCCTCAAGTCAGTATATTCGTTATATAATCAATTTGTAAATCCTGTAAATGATTGTATGGGAATTGGTTTAAATGGTTAAAATAGCTCTAAGCAGTATGGGACTTAACATCTGAGGTCATCAGTCCCCTAGACTTAGAACTATTTAAACCTAAATAACCTAAGGACATCACACACATCCATGCCCGAGGCAGGATTCGAACCTGCGACCGTAGCAGCATCGCGGTTCCGGACTGAAGCGCCTAGAACCGTTCGGCCACAGCAGCGGCATGGGAATTGGATATACTTCGTAAACTCTCTCCCCCCTCTCTGTTTGTTTCTTTCGCCCTTCTCTTTGTCCTCCTCCTCCTCCTCCTCCTCCTCCTCCTTCTCTCTGACCATCACTTCCTCCTCCCTCTCTGTTCATCTCCTCCTCATAACTTTGGTCTTCCACCTCCTCCCCACTCTCTCTGTTTATCTCCACCTTCCCCTCACTACGTCCATTTACTTACCCATTTTCTCTGCACACATCTCCATTCCCCCTCTCCCTGGTCTATAGCATTCTACACTGAGATAACAAAGCTCATGGGATACCTCCTCATATGGCGTCACGCCTCTTTATGCCCGGCCTAGTGCAGCAACTCGACGTGGCATGGAATCAACAACTCGTTGGAAGTACTCTGCAGAAATAGTGAGCCATGCTGTCTCTATAGACGTTCACACGTAATTTTGTGCCCAAACTGGCCTCTCGATTATGCCCCATAAACGATCGACGGGATTCAAGTCGTGAGATACGGGTGGCCAGATCATTCGCTCCGCATGTCCAGAATGTTCTTTATATCAGTCTTGAACAACTGCGAACGGTGACACGGCACATTGTCATACATAAAAATTCCATCGTTGAATGGCTGTAAATGGTGTCCAAGAAGCCACGAAGAATCGTTTTCAGGCAATGAACGGTTTTGGACCAGAAGACCCAGTGTATTCCACGTGAACACTGGCCACATCAATTTCGAGCCACCGCCAGCTTGCACGATGCCTTGTTGGCAGGCGGCGCCCATGGCATCGTGGGATCTACGCCACAGTCAGGCTCTACCAACAGTTCTCGCCAACTAATATTGGGGCTCCTCTGACTAGTCCACGGTTTTCCAGTCGTCTAGGGTGCAACCGATATGGTCACGAGCCCTGGGGAGGCGCTACAAGAAATGTCGAGCTGTTGGCAACGGCAACCGCGTCGGTCGTCTACTGCCATAGCCCAATAACGCCAGATGTCACCACACTTGTTAGTCGTACGTTACACATTGATTTCCATGGTTATTTTACGCAATGTTGCTTGTCTGTTAGTACTGACAACTACACGCAGACGTCGCGGCTCTCGGTGGTTAAGTGAGACCGGCGGCCTTTGCGTTGTTCATGGTGAGAGGTAATGCCTGAGATTTGGTATTCTCAGCGCACTCTTGAAACTATGGATCTCGGAATACAGAAATTCATCACGATTTCCGAAATGGTATGTTCAACGCGTCTAGCTTTAACTACAATTCCGCAGTCAAAGTCTTTTGATTCCCGTCGTGCGGCAATAATAACTCCGGAAACCTTACATATGAATCGCATGAGTACAAATGACAATTCCACCATTACCCTGCCCTTTTTCACCTTGTGTACATGATGCTATCGCCATATGTGTATGTGCATATCGCTATGCTATGATTTCTGTCACCTCAGTGTATGTTATTGCGAACGAAACATTGACTTGAAAATGAAGTCGCTTAAAACGAATGGGTAAATAGTTTGGGATCATTAATATATTGGGTACAAGAGATCGCTCGCTCTACTTCATATGTGAGGATAGCAGTCTCAATGACAATTTCCCGCATAGCTGTAATCTTTGGACGGTCAGGATCACAGGGTTTCGGGCGATTCAGTCTCTACTATTCTAATCATGTCTACGAGCAATAAATACAAATACTGTTTTCTGTTAAAACCCGATGTGGCGAAGAGAACAAAAGATCACATAGCTGTGTAAAAGATTTTTGTTTAAATATATTATAAGGCGAACGGATACATCTGCGAAAAAGAGCTTGTATAATGGTTTAAATGCCTTGTCGTACCTGAACCTGACTCCGAGAAACGAAATGGAATCTTACATTTTACAGCATAACATTTTGTTTCTGACAGCCGGTTTCTACTTAAAATCTGTACATTGCCGTTTAAAAAATTATAACCTATATAGCCTGACAATATTTACTACAGTACTGCGTAAATATTTGAGGTAAGTCCATCAGGGAAGTTTCGAGATATTTGCTAACAACGTGTTCCCTATGTATACATCATTCTAATAAACGTTTGGACGGATACAGACTACACTCTGTGTAATCTGTGTCGGTCGAAACGTTTATTAGAGTGATGCGTACAAATCAGAGGTAAATCGATCACGAACTTTTCGACAGCTCAGGTAATAACGTTAAAATACGAGGGGCGTTTGAAAAGTCCGCGCGAAGTCCGAGAGATGGTACCACCAGCACGGTTCGAGGTTATGTTTTGTTAGTAGCATCTTTGGAAAGAACCCACACCATGTTTCAGCCATATTGGTCTATTTCTTTGTGTTTGGGATTCGTGTGAATCAAGGAAGTCGAATGATTGTCAAAAAATGGACGTTAAAGAATTTCATGTGGTGATTAAAGATTACTTTATAAAAGGCAAAACGCCTCAGGAGACTAAAGAGAACCTTGATAATAATTACGGTGACTCTGCACCTTCGATTAGAACAGTTTATCAGTGGTTCCAAAATTTTCGTAGTGACCATATGGGCACAAGTGATGCTGAACATTCTGGACGCCCTGTGGATATGGTGATGGATGACAGAAGAGTTAAAGTGCGTGAGATTGCTAGTGCTGTGGGCATCTCGAATGAACGGGTACATAATATTTTACATCAATATTTGGACATGAGAAAGCTATCCACAAGATGGGTTCCGTGATTGCTCACGCTTGACAAAAAATGGAATCGTGTGAAGTGTTGCAAGGATGGTCTGCAGCTGTTCAGGCAGAATCTGCACCACTTTAAGCGTCGTTTCGTCACTGTGGATGAAACATGAACACATTACTGTACTCCTGAGACCAAACAACATTCTAAACAATGGGTTACCACGGGAGAATCTGCACCAAAAAAGGCGAAGACAATTCCGTCGGCCAGACAGGTTATGGCGACTGTCTTTTGGGATTCGCAGGGGATAATCCACATCGACTATCTGGAAAAGGGTGAAACTATTACAGGTGCATGTTACTCATCGTTATTGGACCGTTTGAAAACCGAGCTGCAAGAAAAACGCTGGCGATTGTCCTTTTCCATGGTGACAATGTACCAGCACACAGCTCAGCAGTTGTGGTCGCTAAATTAATGGAAATAGGATTCCAACTCCTATCTATTCTCCAGACTTGGCTCCCTCGGACTACTATTTGTTCCCAATTTGAAGAAGTGGCTGGCAGGACAAAGATTTTATTCAAACGAAGAGCTGATTGCAATAACTAATTGCTATTTTGCAGACTTGGTCAATTTCTATTATTCGGAAAGGAGCAACAAATTAGAACAGCATTGGACGAAGTGTATAGATCTAAAAGGAGACTATGTTGAAAAATAATGAAAGTTTACCCCAAACATGTAAGTAGTTTTTATTTTAGCACGGACTTTTCAAACGCCCCTCGTACCGTATGTATTTATACAGTGTAGTATACACACGTAAAAGAAACTTATATACACATAAAAGAAACATGAAAATTTCGATCGTTGCGCTAGCGTGGTTACAAGGCCTCCACTCTGTAAGAACCGTGCCAGGTGGTTGGTTCTATTAGCCTGAGTATACGAGTGAGGGCTGTAATTCAAGTTGCAGTGCATCAGGTAAATCTCGCAGCTTTTCTACGGAACTCACATCACGCCTTCCAAAGATTTCCCTCTCGCTGCAGGAGGTAATGTTTGGTTGTGGTTTCGTTTATGAAGTGGTGCTGCAGCTGCGGTGATCGTAGGAAAATACGGTATTGTCTTTCACTATAGAGCACACAAACGTTGTTCTGACGGATACTTTTTTACTGTGTGCTGTAATTCTTAATGTAGCAGTGTTGAAGTTACACACGATGAGTTACAGAACGTGTCACTCTTGTAAATCCATACTCGACACTTGTGAATAATAACGGTATAGAACAAGGTATACAATCACGCATTCAGTGTCAGTGCTAAGGATAATTTGTATTATAAAATCTGTAGTAGCTTAACACTACTTCACTATCATATCATACGTATGATGACTTTGCGTGCGTGGCTGCACTCAGCTATGGACGTCGCCCAACTCTGTTTAATGGAAAGCATCACTTTGTCAAATGTGACTATGAACTGTATACGATCTGAGCAGTGAACAGACTTCTTCGTAGATCATCAACTTTGCAACCGTGCTCTGCTATAGACGCTACCCGACTCTTTCTGATAAAACCTCAGCTGGCCGGTGTGGCCGAGCGGTTCTAGGCGCTTCAGTCTTGAGCCGCGCGACCGCTACGGTCGCAGGTTCGAATCCTGCCTCGGGTATGGATGTGTGTGATGTCCTTAGGTTAGTTAGGTTTAAGTAGTTCTAAGTTCTAGGGGACTGATGACCTTCGATGTTAAGTCCCATAGTGCTCAGAGCCATTTGAACAATTTTGAACGGCTTTTAAAGCAAAGGAAATTATAAAATATATTGGGAACAATAAACATGTACACTATAAGCAAGATACACGAGATAGGACAGATAGACTTTTATAATTTGTTAGCCGTCCATACACTTCTCTACGGAAGTGAGTCACGGGCCATTTATAAACCACAAGAAAGTAAGACCCAGGCAGCTGAGGTGTGATTTCCCCGGGTTGAAAAATGTTGTACCATAGTAGGCAGATTAAGAAACAGCGTCATTAGAAAAGAATAACCTTTTTTTTTAAAGTACGGAACAGGAATTAAAGCACCAGAGTATAATGGAGTGAACGTCTCGCAATCAACCTCACAATGTAAGAAATTGTAATCTAGTAGCTCTAAGAAGCCTGGGAGACCAAGGGAGGATCAGCTCTGTAACAGCAAGCCCTAATACATGAAGTACAGCAGAAGAACAAATTCGGAAGTGCATTGATTTTAAATTTAATGCTGAGAGACTGTGATAAACTGTCATTTGCTCTCGTTATTTTCATATTACATCAATCCTGGCTCAAATGATTCAAATGGCTCTGAGCACTATGGGACTTAACGTCTGAGGTCATCAGTCCCCTAGAGCTTAGAACTACTTAAACCTAACTAACCTAAGGACATCACACACATCCGTGCCCGAGGCATGATTCGAACCTGCGACCGTAGCAGTCGCTCGGTTCCATACTGAAGCGCCTAGAACCGCTCGGTCACCACGGCCGGCACATCAATCCTATTTGCGATATCTCCCTGTGATGTTGAATGTATCAGTTTACAAAGCATTTTAGCGGTGAATAAACAGTTACATGTCGACAATTAACGTAATTGTGCTGCACATTAATATTTCAACACATTTTCATTTAGTAATTACACCTGTTAGTCCTAGTATCAGGAAGGCAGTTGAGCAAAACTGATTCTAGTTTCAATGTTGTTTTCATTACGTAAAAATACCTATAATAGAAAGAGATGTCTAAATATTTTTATACTTGCCTCGTGTCAACATTTTGTTCATCAGCAAGATCAAGTTCTATATTTTGGATACAATTTTTATTTCTACTGCTTCGTTGCTGAATGCTGTCACGGTTTTTAAATTTCTGACAATAAATTTATTGTGAAGTTGTTGTTAACATCCCCGAATTTTATTTACCTACATGTGGTTAGACTATCTGAACAGGCTAAGACCCCAGCATCACGTTTTTGTGCAGTTAATACATAGTGCATGTCTGTGAAGTTGCTCTACAGTACTATTACAAGGCACTAACGAAGATAAAGTGCGCTGCTTGAGATATTTTTCTAATGATATATTTAAATCTGCTTTGTACATAAATGAACAGAAAATAATTTTCTGACATTTATGTCCACTACATCAATAATCTCTCTTGAAAGTTGGCAGTGAGTCCATTTTTCACGTCATTTTGTAACCTTACCAAGGGCTGCAGGGGATCTTTTCTCTGAATATTTTAATTTCCTTGCTTTTGTATCTGATACTCGGCACAACGTGTACCTCTCGCCATCTTCCCCGAACGTGGATGTGGACTTCTTGGTTCAGTTCTGCTGAGCCTGGGAACAGCCGTTGAGTTAAATTTTCGGAAGTAGGCTTAGGGTGCCAGAGTTTCTGGGCGTTCATCTGCCAGGGCTTTCTTAATGCCTGCCCTCAGACGCTTGCGCATGTATAAATTTTACACGTTGAACCGATGGGAAATCTTGGGCAAAGGTACCAAACGTTGTTTATCCTACATCTGAAATTCACACATAAATGTCAGTCAGAGGTTTCATTAACTTCTTTCACATTATTCCTCTACCATTGCACTATCCAACAGCACCAGGTTTGGAGATCTCGCCGCAACGAAAAACGCCTCAGTTTTAATGCGTCGCACCCCATCTCGTGTATCATATCCATGACATTGTTTTCCTTATTTCGCGATAATATACGCGTGTTCATAGAAAACAAAACACCTTGAACAACTAGAGATAGGACGTTCATGTTCACAGGAGATGTACATGAGTATGAAATGCAGAAATGATTAGCATCTGAACCAAGTTAGCCTAAGGGATTCTAGGTTAACGTCGATACCCATGTGCCTGAGACTGTTGCTGTCGCTATAAACTGAAGGTAATGGAACAGTGTGACTTTATCAGACGCACGGGATGCCTCACAAGCGTATGCGCGAACCGTACCATCAAATCAGTGAGTTTGAAAGAGGAAGCATTATTGGTATGAGAGAAAATGATGTATCAGTCCGGAAAATTGCGTCTCGTGTGGGACGAAGTACTTCGACAGTGCAATGGGTGTGTGGCGAATAGTTCACGGAAGGCCGTAGAACACGACGAGATGGATCAGTTCGCACCACGCAGATGATTGAAATGGCTCTAACCACTATGGAACTTAACATCTGAGGTCATCAGTCCCCTAGAAATAGAACTACTTAAACCTAACTGACCTAAGGACATCACACACATCCATGCCCGAGGAAGGAATCAAACCTGCGACCGTAGCAGCCGCGTGGCTCTGGACTGAAGCGCCTATATCCACTCTACCACAGCGGCCGAAACACCAAGAGAACCACTCCCCCACCACCCCCCACCCCCACCCTCCAAACCGAGATGATCGACACCTCATCCGAAAGGCACTGCAGGACAGATCTGCGTCGTCCTCAGTTTAGCGCGACAGGGGAACAGTTTAACACATCGTACACTATCAGGTGTGACAGTCTATGCCCTTATCTTGGACGACTGTGCAGAAGCAAGCTAGACTTCAATGGCGTATGGAACGACGTCACTGGGAGCAGGAATAGCATCGGACATTGTTTTCGGACGAATCTGTGTTGTGTTTGTTTGAAAATGATTGTTGCATTTTGATTAACCGCCGACAGGGGGATTGGAATTACTTGACATTTGAACAAGACGTATATGGCTTACTCATTGCCTTACGCTTTTGGGTGCCATTGGGTACTACCACAAATGACAGCTGCCGCGAGTCTACAACAATGTGATGAGTGTGGCCTCCGAGCACGACATCCTGCAACACTTAGCCTTACCCTTATTGCACGACACCCCAGACACCATTTTCAGCAAGACAATACACGACCAAATGTTGCCGCACGAACATGTGCTTTCTCGGTGTCACTGAATGACAGCCTTTTGCCCTGGCCCGCCAGATCAGAAGGCTTGTCGTCAATCGAAAAGGTGAAGGATATGGTGAAAGGACGGGTACAGAGCTGTGACCTATGCCAACCACCACAGGTGAGCTTTGGAACCAGCCGAATGCCACGTTGATGGCTATACCACAGGACGCCAATCGCGCCTTATACGCTTCGATGCCATCACGCATGGAACAAGTTGTCAGGGCCCGTAATGGACCCTATGCCTTATAGGCAACAGGGCAAATGCTGAACCGCGGTGACTCAAATGCTAATCATTTCTGTCCAACATACTAAAGTATATGTCCTGTGAATATGAACGTCCTATCTATAGTCGTTCGCGGTGTTCTGTTTTTCTTAACATGAGTGTACAAAATGAGCTGCTCTTCGAAATTTTTCGATATTCTCCGATAGTTCTGGTAAGGTTGCCATATTGTGTAGCAATTCTCTAACAAAGGATGGACAAACATAGTGTAGGTAGTAATTTTTAGCAGACGTGGTGCATCTTTTAAGTGTTCTGCCATCAAAATGCTGTTTTGCTTTGCATTCTCGACAACACTATCTGCGTAATTGTCCCAATTTAAGTGTTCGTAGTTGTAGGTCTTAGGCATTTAATTCACGTGACAGTCTTTACAGTTGTGTCATTTTGTATCCGAAATTTAACGGTTAACGGAGTCCTTTCAGTACTTGTGTGGCTCACACACTTTTCATTACTTCGGTGAACTTCCAGTTTCCGCACCTTACAGATATCTTGTCTAATCCTGTCTTCTGACTGCAGAAGGCACCCGGTACTAACGAAACGTTCGTCTTACCAATTGTTCAGTTCGCCCCCTCAAGTTTTTTCAGGATCTGTGGACGGAGGCGAGGCAGGCTGGATTTTGTGCAGAGGTAGAATTTCGTTACTCTGGTGTCGGGTGAGTAAGAAGTATAGCTTCCGTGCGCGCTTGCAAAGTGATTGTCAGTGGGAGTTAGTTCAGTTTTTCGTGTTATGAATTTTCTATAGTGTTTAAAGTCACTTCTCGGAAGCATTACGGATTTCTCGCTAGCGATAATTTTGTTGTCATTTAACAGGGTTGAGATGGAGCCGACCTTGTTCTTTGTCCAGTCACGATTCCCACCATTCCTCATGACTTCTTTTTGCTGCGAATCACGAGCCAGTTTTGACAACTTAACCGTTAGCGGAAAATGGTGCATGTCCCCTTCGATTATTCTGCGAACATTTGAATCTTTGTGTGTCAGCCCGTGATCGTTCATATCGCATTCCGTAGCCAACAAAATCGTCGCTGAATAATGATAAATTTAATGACAACAGTTTCCCCTCTATGGAACCGTTGTGTTATGGTTTTATATGTCTTAAATATATTCTGAAATTGGGGATTATGGTCCAGTTGGTGATTAAACGTTAAATTGGAATCAATTTATTTCATTAAATTTGTCCCCAGTGTTACACCAGCAAGTGTAACGCCCGTTACATGCTATCTGAGCAAAGGAGAATATCCTGACTAAATAATATCCAAAGTCTGATAGATTCATAAACGCGTATCACACATGGGCGAGGGAGCTAACTACGCTGAAATTGTTCATTAAAGCTGGCTCACGACAAAATAACTTTCTCTCACGCTGTGAATTAGTAACCGGAACGAGCATTATTACCTTTTGAATTAAGGGGCGTGATTAAACAAAACTGAATGACCGTGAAATTTAAGACTGTATGTGGGCCAGTTCGTGTTTGAACTAGAAAACGGGATTTCGTCAGTACATAATTAGCATGTTCTATTTTTTGTATGTAAGTAATAAGTATCTCAATGAGATAAGCAAAATGGCCATCTGTTAGATCGCGGCCAATCCGGATATTCTGATTATAAAAAGTGCTCGCGTGTTCCATGTGATAAGCTGTTAAAATGCAATATTGCGATTAAATTTCTTTTTAGACGTTTGTAAACTGTGACAGCTTTCTACGTTACTGACGAATTAATTCATCTGCGAAGAAAGTAATCGTAATGTCTCGTACTGCCGAGGACGTATTTCAAGGCATTCCATAATAATTGAATTCAGACCTCTTGACGCAGCCGAGATTTGTGTTGCAGAGTAATTCACTGCTCTGCCATGGAGATACAGTGGTCAGCATGTGTGGCTTACAAAAACGTGAGAGACGAAGGTGGCGATAATATTTCAGGCACCACTCATGTGTAGTACCTGTGGTCTGACCAATGCAGGACTTACATTCATATGGAATTTTTTAACACCAGCCTTCCGCAAACCCAGATCGTCATTTATGGAACCGAGAATGTCACGTGTTGTAGGTGAGTGGAAGATCACTAAATCATAATGTTTCTTTAGGATTCACCCTAATTTAGAAGTAGGTAGGTGTTCAAATCCAGGGCGTTCCTTCACAAAGACTTAATTTTGCACCAAATATCATATCTAGTTAGGGCATTTGGTGAAATTTAACTTCCCTGGCCCGTAGATGGCCAAAGACTGCGTATGCAATATCAGTTCCGGCTTGCTTCAGACAGAACAACATTTGGCAGATGGTGCTAAACTTGATTAAGGGCGGTCATTATGCAAAAAAACCAATGCGCAAGCGTGACAGCACTAATGTTTGGTACAAAGTCAGCAAAGTGCACTAACAATCTCTGGTGTAAGTGATTGTCAGCCAAATATCATTGCAAGATGTCGGTTTACTGTAGCTTCAAACACGAAAGTTTTTGAAAATTTGGTCTTTGTTTTGGACCTGAAGACCGTTTCCCAAAACTGACATTTAGTCAGTGTTGTGTGTTAGCAGCTGTCCGACGTTGGTGCACGGTACAACATTTCTCAGTACACATGATTTAGAAACACTTGATGTACCGGGTGATCAAAAAGTCATTATAAATTTGAAAACTGAATAAATCACGGAATAATGTAGATAGAGAGGTACAAATTGACCCACATCTTGGATGACATGGGGTTTTATTAGAACAAAAAAAAAAAAATACAAACGTTCAAAAAATGTCCGACAGATGGCGCTTCATCTGATCAGAATAGCAATAATTAGCATAACAAAGTAAGGCAAAGCAAAGATGATGTTCCTTACAGGAAATGCTCAATATGTTCACCATCATTCCTCAACAATAGCTGTAGTCGAGGAATAATGTTGTGAACAGCACTGTAAAGCATGTCCGGAGTTATGGTGAGGCTTTGGCGTCGGGTGTTGTCTTTCAGCATCCCTCGAGATGTTGGTCGATCACGATACACTTGCGCCTTCAGGTAACCCCAAAGTCAATAATCGCACGGACTGAGGTCTGGGGACCTGGGAGGCCCAGCATGACGAAAGTGGCGGCTGAGCACACGATCATCACCAAATGACGCGCGCAAGAGGTCTTTCACGCGTCTAGCAATATGAGGATTTTTTTTTATTGTTCTAATAAAACCCAATGTCATTCCAAGCATGTGTGTCAATTTTTTTTACCTCCCTATCTACCTTATTCCGTGGTTTATTAAGATTTCAAATTTATACTGACTTTTTGATCACCCGGTAATATTATCCTTTCATCTCAGAACTGAACCACAATAGCAAAAACTTCATTTGATTCGAACTCTGATGCACCTATTCAAGTATATCTCCTGCTAGACTCCTCTGAATATCTGCTGAGAGCTTTTAAAACAGTTCTTTGGACGACATCTGCATCTACATCTACGTGATTACTCCGCTATTCACAATAAAGTGCCTGGCAGAGGGTTCAATGAACCGCCTTCAAGCTGTCTCTCTACCGTTGCACTCTCTAAAGGCACGTGGGAAAATCGAGCACTTAAATTTTTCTGTGCGAGCCCTGATTTCTCTTCTTTTATCGTGATGATCATTTCTCCCTATGTAGGTGGGTGCCAACAGAATGTTTTCGCAATCGGAGGAGAAAACTGGTGATTGAAATTTCATGAGAAGATATTCTCGCAACGAAAAACGCCTTTGTTTTAATGATTGCCACTCCAATTCATGTATCATGACTGTGACACTATCTTCCCCAATTTCGCGATAATACAAAACGAGGTGCCATTCTTTGTACTTTTTCGATGTCATCCATCAGTCCCACCTGATGTGGATCCCACACCGCATAGCAGTATTCCAGAATAGGGCGGGCAAGCGTGGTGTAAGCAGTCTCTTTAGTATACCTGTTGCACCTTCTAAATGTTCTGACGATGAATAGCAGCATTTGGTTTGCTCTACCCACAATATTATCTATGTGATCGCTCCAGTTTAGGTTATTTGTAATTGTAATCGCTAAGTACTTAGTTGAATTTACAGCCTTCAAATTTGTGTTACTTGTTTCGAAATCGAAAATTAGCTGATTTCTTTAGTACTCATGTGAATAACTTCACACAGGGTCAATTGCCACTTTTCACACCATACAGATATCTTATCTAAATCACTTTGGAAGTCGTTTTGATCATCTGATGACTTATAAGACGGTATTGGTTAGCATCATCTGCAAACAATCTAAGACGGCTACTTAGATTGCTTCCTATGTCGTTAATATACACTACTGGCCATTAAAATAGCTGCACCACGAAGATGACATGCTATAGACGCAAAATTTAACCGACAGGAAGAAGATGCTCTGATATCCAAGTGATTAGCTTTTCAGAGCATTCACACAAGGTCGGCGGCCGTGGCGACCCTACGACTTGGTTCAAAAGGTTCAAATGGCTCTGAGCACTATGGGACTTAACATCTATGGTCATCAGTCCCCTAGAACTTAGAACTACTTAAACCTAACTAACCTAAGGACAGCACACAACACCCAGCCATCACGAGGCAGAGAAAACCCCTGACCCCGCCGGGAATCGAACCCGGGAACCCGGGCGTGGGAAGCGAGAACGCTACCGCACGACCACGAGATACGGGCCCCCACGACTTATCTTAGAAGATAAAATAAAGAAAGGAAAACCTACGCTTCTAGCATTTGTAGACTTAGAGAGAGCTTTTGACAATGTTGACTGGATTACTCTCTTTCAAATTCTGAAGGTGGCAGGGGTAAATTACAGGGAGCGAAAAGCAATTTACAATTTGTACAGAAACCAAATGGCAGTTATAGGAGTCGAGGGACATGAACGGGAAGCAGTGGTTGGAAAGGGAGTGAGACAGGGTTGTAGCCTCTCTCACAGGTTATTCAAACTGTATATTGACAAGGCAGTAAAGGAAACAAAAGAAAAATTTGCGGTAGGAAATAAAAATTCGGAGTAGGTATTGAAATCTATGGACAAGAAATAAAAACTATCAGGTTTGCCGATGTCAGAGACAGCGAAGGACTTGGAAGGGCAGTTGAAGGGAATTGACAGTATCTTGAAAGAAGGATATAAGATGAACATTAACAAAAGCGAAATGAGGATAATGAAATGTAGTCGGATTAAGTCGGGTGATGATGAGGGAATTTGATTAGGAAATGAGACACTTAAAGTAGTAAAGGAGTTTTACTATTTCGGGAGCAAAATAACTGATGATGGTCGAAGTAGAGAGGATGTAAAATGTAGACTGGCAATGACAAGGAAAGCGTTTCTGAAGAACAGAAATTTGTTAACATCGAGTATAGATTTAAGTGTCAGGAAGTCGTTTCTGAAAGTATTTGTATGGAGTGTAGCCACGTATGGAAGTGAAACGTGGACGATGAGTAGTTTGGACAAGAAGGGAATAGAAGCTTTCGAAATGTGGTGCTACAGAAGAATGCTGAAGATTAGATAGATCATCACACAACTAATGAGGAGGTATTAAATAGAATTGGGGAGAAGTGGAGTTTGTGGAAGAACTTGACTAGAAGAAGGGATCGGTTGATAGGACGTGTTCTGACGCATCAATGGATCACCAATTTAGTATTGGAGGGCAGCGTGGAGGGTAAAAATCGTAGAGGGAGACCAAGAGATGAATACATTAAGCGGATTCAGAAGGATGTAGGTTGCAGTAGGCACTGGGAGATGAAGAAGCTTGCACAGGATAGAGCAGCATGGAGAGCTGCATCAAACCAGTCTCAGGACTGAAAACCACAACAACAACAACAACAATATTTTAATGATTGATCTGTGTGATTGTATGTAGTTGCGTGCCACCTTCCTTCTCTCCTTTAACTTTACCGTCGGCCTGCGCGAATGCGATATGAGGTCAGTTGTGTTATGGATATGAATGGTTATTTGTCAAATTAGTCTGACTGGTAACACAAATACTGTAAGACACAAAGGAATTACGGACATTAGCTGTGACTGGGCAGTGATTTAAGTCAATGGCCGGACTGGGATATGATCCCAGGTCTTCTGCTCACTAGGCAGATGCGCTGGTAACTACACCATCTGAATGCACTGGTGACCGCAACTGCACGAACTACACTAACACACCTTCCTTCAGACCCAAATTCACAAGCTATCCACACACTACAAATGTAGTACCGCGTGCCTGTTATTCTACACTCTTGCTCATAACTTAAGGATTACTGCAGAATGTGGTGCCACACAACGTGGCACTACACGAAACTGGCGCTAATAGCGTAGGCACATAGAGAAAACACACGACACAGATCTGTAAGTTCACGGTATTGGTGGTAAGTTAAGAAAACCGTCCCGAAACACATGTGCTACAAAACTCCACTGTTACCTTCGCATGTACCCAGACATCAATATCGGATATTATCACCATGCACACGTACACACGCCGCACAACGGGTTGGCATACACTGGATCAGGTGGTCGAGCAGCTGCTGAGGTATAGCCTCCCATTCTTGCACCAGTGCCTGTCATAGCTCCTGAAAGTTTCGTAGGGGTTTGAAAACGTGCAGAGATACGTCAACAGAGAGCATCAGAGACGTGCTCGATGGGGTTTAGGTCTGGAGAACAGACAGGCCACTCCATTAGTCTGATATATTATGTTTGAAGGTGCTCTTCCACGATGGCAGCTCCGTGAGGCCGTGTGTTATCGTCCATCAGGAGGAAGGTGGGACCCACTGCACCCCTGGAAAGGCGGACATACTGGTTCAAAACGACGTCGCGATACACCTGACCTGTTAGAGATCCTCTGTCAAAGATATGCAGGGATGTATGTGCACAAATCGTAATCCCACCCCACACCATCAAACCACAACTTCCATACAGGCCCTTTTCAAGGACATTAAGTGGTTGGTATCTGGTTCCTCGTTCAAGCCCGATGAAAACCCGGCGAGAATCACTATTGAGACTATACCTGGACTCGTCCGTGAATATAACCTGGGACCACTGTTCCAGTGACCATGTACCGTGTTCTTGACACCAGGCTTTACGGGCTCTCCTGTGACCAGGGGTCAGTGAAATGCACCTTGCAGGTCTCCGAGCGAATAAATCATGGCTGTTCAGTCATCTGTAGACTGTGTGTCTGGAGACAACTGTTCCAGTGGCTGCGGCAAGGTCCCGAGCTAGGCTACCTGCAGTACTGCGTGGGCGCCTGCGGGCAGTAATGGTGAGATATCGGTCTTCTTGTGGTGTTGTACACTGTGGACGTCCCGTACTGTAGCGCGTGCTCACGTTTTCTGTCTGCTGGAATAGTTGCCACAATCTTGAGATCACACTTTGAGGCACACGGAGGGCCCGTGCTACGCATGCTGTGTTTGACCAGCCTCCAGTCGTCCTAGTATTCTACCCCTCATAACGTCATAAATATGTGTTCTTTGAACCATTTTCAACACGTAGTCACCATTAGCACGTCTGAAAGCGTCTGCACACTTACTCGCTGCACCGTACTCTGATATGCACCAACACACCTCCGTGTATGTCGACTGCTGCCATTGCCACCGTGCGACGACTGCAGGTCAAATGCACCTCATGGTCATACCCCGAGGTGATGTAAACCCGCAAACCGCCCACCAGAGCATTGTTTCACCATGTATCAGCAGTATCCTTAATTTAAGAACATGAGTGTAATTACTCTCGGCATTTCGCCTTAAGAGTTCAAGCCTGCTGTGAATCCACACTGAAGAGATCATTGGCCGTCTTGCCTTAATTTCATACACGAGTCTCATTTTCATTGTGCTGCTACAACTAAAGAAGTTTTCACTGAACTTGTCTCTTATACAAGTGCATGTTATTGGACGATACGGTTTTTACTGGTACATCTAGTTTCTGTTCAGTCTGCCTCTGATACGAGCATGGTATGTTTAAAACATTTTACTTCAGCATGCAGATGATATTTATATGTGGTGTTCGTTCTCTAACTCATATGTTGACATTTTCACACTGATCAGTAGATTATTAGCTACGTATCTTCAGTTTCTCCAGACATTTGAAATTTGACGATTACTTTGTTTAAAGATTTTTTTCTAAGGTGACTGTACATCTTCTCTTTGTACTCTTATTTGTATAGAATCAGGCTCAATTTTGTTGTTACTGTTGCCACTAAATTTCTTTTTTATCTTGCCTTTTATAAAAGTGTAACAAGAGTCGTGGTATACCTCCTAACATCGTGTCGGACTTCCGTTGCCCATCGCAGTGCAGCAACTCGACGTGACATAAACTCAACAAGCCACTGGATGCCACTGTAGAAATGTTGAGCCAAGCTGCTTCTGTAGCCGTCCATAATTGCGAAAGTATTGCTGGTGCAACATTTTGTGCACGACCTTGTTGATTATGTCCCATAAATTTTCGATGGGTGGTCAAATCATTTGCTCGAAGTGTGCAGAATGTTTATCAATGCATTCGCGGGAAACAGGGCCCCGTGACATGCTGTATTGTCATCCATAAAAATTCCGTCGTTGTATGGGAATGTGAAGTACATGAATGGCTGCAAACGATATCCAGCTAGCTGAACATAACCATTTCCAGGCAATGATCGATCCATTCCATGTAACCACAGCTCACATCATTATGGAGCCTCCACCTGCTTGCACGATGCCTTGTTGACAACCAAAGCCTTTTGGGGCATGTTCCATCAGGTCTCACCAGCTGAAATCTGGACTCATACGACCAGGACGCGGTTTTCCACTCGTTTAGGGTCCAACCTACGTGGTCACGAGCCCAGGAATACACTGCCGTGCTGTTTAGCAAAGGCACTCGCGCCGATAGTCTGCTGCCGTAGCCCATTAAAGCCAAATTTCGTCGCCTTGTCCTAACGGACATGTGCTTGCTACGTCTGACATTGACTTCTACGGTTATTTTACGCAATGTTGCTTGTTTGTTAGCACTGACAACTCTACGCAAACGCCGCGGGTCTAGGTCTTTAAGTGTAGGCCATCAGCTACTGCGTTGCCCATGGTGAGAGGTGACACTTCAAATTTTGTATTTCTGCGTACTCTTAACACTGCGGATTTTGGAATATCGAATTCATTAACGATTTCCGAAATGAAATGTCCTTTGCGTCTAGCCTCGCCTACCATTCCATGTTCAAAGATTTAATTCCAGTCGTGTGGCCATGAGCAAATCGGAAAACTTTTCAAATGAATCACCTGATTATACATGACAGCTCCGTCATTTAATTACCCTTATACACCTTCTGTGCGTGATGCTACCGCCATATCTTTATGTGTATACGTTATCCCACGACTTCTGTCGCGTTAGTGTAATGCATGATACGTTTTTTTAACGGTATATCCGGTTATTGTTCAATATGAGTCTATTCTGACTATGGTATTTTTAATAAATTTTTCTTGCAGTGTATATCTGTAAAGCTGCCTGTTATTCACGCTGGGATATTGTTTATATTTGATGTTCATTCCGAACATTAGATGCTGACATTTATTCAATGAAGAGTAGGTTGCTACATTTTTATTTTCGCTTCCTTCAAATGTTTTGAGTTTGAAGATTAACTTGTGACAATGGTTCTTCTAAGGCGCTTCTCTGCTTTTTGCGCTTCTACGCAGATGTGAGGATGGTTCCACTGAAAAGTGAATCTTGTATAGTTATTACGTACGCGACTGAGGAAAGTAAAAAAATTTTGAGGACATATGCTCAGGGATTGTAGCCTCTCCCCGATGTTATTCAATCTGTATATTAAGCAAGCACTAAAGGAAACAAAAGAAAAATTCGGAGTAGGTATTAAAATCCATGGAAAAGAAATAGAAACTTTGAGGTTCGCCGATGACATTGTAATTCTGTCAGAGACAGCAAAAGACTTGGAAGAGCAGTTGAACAGAATGGATAGTGTCTTGAAAGGAGAATATAAGATGAACATCAACAAAAGCAAAAGGAGGATAATTGAATGTAGTCGAATTAACTCGGGTGATGCTGAGGAAATTAGATTAGGAAATGAGACACTTAAAGTAGTAAAGGAGTTTTGTTATTTGGGGAGCAAAATAACTGATGATGGTCGAAGTAGAGACGATATAAAATGTAGACTGGCAATGGCAAGGAAAGCGTTTCTGAAGAAGAGAAATTTGTTAAAATCGAGTATAGATTTAAGTGTCAGGAAGTCGTTTCTGAAAGTATTTGTATGGAGTGTAGCCATGTATGGAAGTGAAACATGCATGATAAATAGTTTGGACAAGAAGAGAATAGAAGCTTTTGAAATGTGGTGCTACAGAAGAATGCTGAAGATTAAATGGGTTGATCACATAACTAATGAGGAGGTGTTGAATGGGATTGGGGAGAAGAGAAGTTTGTGGCACAACTTGACTAGAAGAAGGGATCGGTTGGTAAGACATGTTCTGAGGCATCAAGGGATCACCAATTTAGTATTCGACGGCAGCTTGGAGGGTAAAAATCGTAGAGGGAGACCAAGAGATGAATGCACTAAGCAGATTCAGAAGGATGTAGGTTGCAGTAGTTACTGGGAGATGAAGAAGCTTGCACAGGATAGAGTAGCATGGAGAGCTGCATCAAACCAGTCTCAGGACTGAAGACAGCAACAACAACAGCAACAACCATTATTTTAACCGCTGTTGGCAAGTTTCGCAAAACTACGGAAACTCTGTCCGAGAATCACCAGAGGAAGAGGTATACTTGGAGAAGGCCGGGAGATACAGGAATATTGCAGTAAAATTACATCATGATCAGGCAGTATGAAGGAAATATCAACGGATATTGAAAATATCGAAAATTCATGATAACTTTTGTAAAAATACGTAATTTACCTGTAGGGTGATGACTTATTACAGTACTGGAGGATGCAACCTATTATTTAGTCACCTCCAATGCAATGTAGGCTGCTACCTGTAAAACGTACTGCGTAATAGTTAAGTACTTTTGAGGTATGTAGTTGGATGAACACAATAGAATACTCGTAGGTTACAAACAATTATCAGACGTGGAGAAAGATGACAGTAGAAACTTACGACAATGTAGAAATTCTGAGGTAGAAACATCCTGCATCTTCTAAATCTTATGACTTCGCGAACCTTTAACAGTAATTTCGGTTAGATGCGTTCACTATTATGTACACCTTCGTGTGCATAAGCATATTTGTTTTGTAGAATGGAACAGGCAACTCTTTCGATTCGTTACGGCTAGGCTTACTGAAGAAATTAGCGTACAGACACTTTTTAGTGTTGAATGTAATGAACTGCGCCACTGCATAAGCTTTTAATTTCCGCTGGTGCTTGTGAGGAATGTAGTCAAGGAGAAATCCTCTGATCCAGATACACGTCACGTGGCGGCGTTACGAAACGGAGTGACGTCCTGTCTGGTATCATTCTAAGAAAGCTGCGCGGATAGGAAGATCTGTAAACTTGCATTAACTCAGGATATTGCTCCCCGGATAATATTAACCTGGATTAGGACGACATTGTTCAAGTCAGTTTGTAGTGAAATATAAGAACTTCAGCTTTTTAAATTTTCTTTTTTGAAGTACGAAATGGTACCTGTAAGGGCGGGCGACACAACAAAGCCTCGGCACGGAAGATGATAAAAAATTTTATGTCGCGGGATATAGTAATAAAAGAGTATGAATATTTATAGCACAGGGTAAGATGGCTTTCACGGGAAGAGTGAGATATTACGTGAGTGGCAAAGTTCTCTGAACGTGAAAGAGTCTTTGATACGAGGGAAGGATATAAGAAGCGTTGATACACGTACCAGGCCTTGCAGAAAGTTTTATCAGCATGACTGCACTTTTTTTCCTTTCGTAGATGAAGAAGCTCACTTACTGCGGCACTGTCATAGTGAAAAAAAACCCTTCAGTGCTAAACGGAGGATGAAGGAGGAGAGAAGGAAGGTAATGTTGTGTGCTTTGATGATTATTCCTTACATGACTGCAGAAGCTGCCGCACGGCGGCAGTGTCATTCTGAAAAAAAGTTTAGTGCTAAGCTGGACTGTAGGCTTGCTCTAACGATGCTGCGTGCTTTTCCGGCCTTAGAATTGCTGTCAGCAGTTACAACCATGCTACACTGACGTAACGATCCAATATCTTTGACGTAAAACTGGGGGAGTGTGGGGGTTTGGGAGTGGGAACAGCTCTCTGTGGGCGAGATGACGCTACAGAACTGTCCACCAGTTTGGGAGTTTACCATGTGGATAACATTTACCATGAATGTTTGTTTATTTTGCACATAGAGTACACCGAGAGGACAGAAGTCATGAGATACTTATTTATGTGACAGAAGTCATGAGATGCTTATTTGTATCTTTCCCGAAACTCCTTTTCCAGGGATAAAGCAGCATGTCTTCGTGGCGTGTGCTCAAAACGTCGTTGGAAGTTCCATGCAGAAACACTGAGCCATGCTTCCCAGCCGTCCGTAATTGAGAAAGTATTGCTGGCGCAGGATTTTTTTTCACGAACTGATCTCTTAATTATGTCCCATAAATGTTCAATGGGATCCATGTCGGATGACGAGGATGGCCAAATCATTCGCTCGAACTGTCCAGAATGTTCTTCCAACCAGTTGCGAACCACTGCGACCCAGTGATATGAGGCATTGTCATCCACAAAAATTCCATCGTTTTTTGTGAACATGAAGTCCGTGAACGGCTGCAAATGGTCTCCAAGTAGCTGAACATAACCATTTCCAGTCAATGATCAGTCCATTCACAGCACACGTCATTATATCGCCGCCACCAGCCTGGGCAGCGCGTTTTTGATAACCTGAGTCTAAGGCTATGTACGGTCTGCATTATACTCGAACCTTATCATCAGGTCTTAACAACCGAAATCGGCACTCATCTGACCATTCCATGGTATTCCTGTAGTCTAGGGCCCAACGATATCGTTACGAACCCAGGAGACGCGCTGCAGGCGATGTCGTGGTGTTAGCAAAGGCGCTCTTGTGTGTCACCTGCTGCCATAGCCCGATAACGTCAAATGTCGTGGGATATAGTAACAAAAGATTGTAAATATGTATAGCACAGGGTAAGACACTATGTTGTCTACCTGTCAGACAGAGGTAAGCAAATTATTGTTCGCGGGGATCTCAATGTAGATTTTCTGATAGAATCTGATAGAAAGTATGACAATAAAGTGTTACAAGGTTCTTTCAATTTGACGTCAGTTATTGATTTTCCTACTCGAGTAGTACAAGAAAGCACACACTGATAGATAATGTTTTTATAGGCCAGGATAAATTTAATCAAATAATAACTTTTCCTATTAACAATTATCTTCCTCAGCATGGAGCACAGTCAGTCACAGTAGATGACGTAGCTCGATAGAATAATGCAAAACAGTCCTTCAAAATAGTGCGTTCGACTTAACAATCGCAAATCTTAGGGAAAGCTTGCGACATTTAGAATGGGATGAAGTGTACAGTGTACGTGATGCTAATTTAAAATTTATCCTGTTTCATGATACCTTTGTGAGTATATTTGAAAACAGTTTCCCTAAGAAAACAGTAAAGCATAATTGTAAGTAACCATCTAAAAAACCATGGCTTGCTAAAGGGATAAAAGTTTCTTATAAAAAAAAGGAAAATGTATCTTATAGCTAGAAGGAGTAATGATACAGAAACAGTCAAACTTTATACAAACTACTGCATCGTATTAAGAAAAGTTAGTAAAAGGTCAAGAAGTACGTGCATTATGTCTGAGATTAGCATGTCTGATAACAAAATTAAAACAATTTGGAGTATTGTTAAAAGGGAACCGGGCAACCGAGAGGGCAGAAAGAGTGTATTTGTATTAAACTCAATGAAAACTTAGAAGCAGAAAGTATTGTTAATATTCATTTTAAGTGTTGTAGAGGAAACAGGATACAGCTGTTCATTAGAAAGTGCAAGGTTGTATACGGAGGAGGCAGTACCTATGCAACTCGATAAAATTGAAATTCAGCCCACCTCTTCCACTGAAATTAGGAAAAAAATAAATTCACTAAAAATCAAAACTCGCATGGAATTGATGACCTTTCCAACAAAGTCCAGAAGTATGTGCAATATTCCAAATTAAAACAATTTCGAATATTTTTAAAAGGGAAACTGTGCAACCGAGAGTCCAGGAGGAGTGTATCTGTGTTAAACTCAACGAAAAGTCAGAAGTAGAAAATACTATTAATAATCATTTTTGAATGTTACAGAGAAAATACGATTCAGCTGTTCATTAGAAAATGCAGGGTTGTATACGGAAGAGGTATTACTTGTGCAACTCGACAAAACTGAAATTCAGTCCACCTCTCCTACTGAAATTAGGAAAATAATCAATTCACTCAAAATCAAAACTCGCATGGAATTGATGGCATTTCCAACAGAGTACTAAAAGCCTGTTCCCAACAGATAAGTAGAATTTTCAGCCACATATGTAGTAGCTCGCTGAAACAGGGCGTTTATCCAGATAGATTTAGTTATGATATTGTCAAACCATTGCATATAAAAGTGGATAGGTCTGATGCCAACAACTACCGCCCAATCTCACTTCCGACATCTATATCCAAAATTCTTTAAAAATAAATGTACTCAATAGTAGATTAACATTTTTGTAAAATGTAGTAATAACGAAATGTCAATTTGGTTTTCATAATGCTTTTCAACAGAAAATGCTGTATATGCTTTCACTGATCAAACATTAAATGCCTGAATAACTGAACATCAATCATTTGTACGTTTTTCAACCTCTCAAAGACTTTTCACTGTGTGAATCATGAAATTCTCCTGGATAAGTTTAAGAATAGTGGTAGAGTGGGGCAGTGTACAAATGGTTTAATTTGTACTTAACTAAAAAATGCAGAAGGTTGAAATTAACGGTTCAGATAGTCTGAAATAACTGGTAAGGTCTTCTAACTGGGAAAGTATCGAGAATCGTGTCCCACAGGGTTGAGTCTTAGGTCCCTTATTGTCCTTAATACATATTAATGTCTTGCTATTCCATAATCATGAAGATGCAATGCTGGTTCTTTCTGATACTGATAAAAGTACAGTAATCACACACGCAAATATGAATCACCTGAGGAAATTGTAAATAAAAATTGCTAAGTGGTTGTCTGAAAATGGACTCTCTAAATTTTGAGAAAACACAATATATATAGTTCTCTAAGTGAATGGCATAACATTGTTGATAAAAATAGACTTTGAACAGAGGTTTGTTGCTAAGGCAGAATATTCAAGATACCTGGGTGTATGCATGGATGAGAAATTGAATTGGAAGAAACACATTGATGATCTGCTGAAACGTTTAGGTTAAGATACTTATGCTATTAGAATTACTGCAAATTTTGGTGATAAACTGACCTGTAAATTAGTCTACAATGCGTATTTCTACTGAATGCTTTCACATGGCATCAAATTTTGGGAGAATTCTTCATTAAGAGAACAAGTATTCATTGCACAAAAGCGTTTAATATGGATAATAGCTGGAGCACACCCAAAATCATCTTGCACATATTTATTTAAGGAACTCAGAATATTCACACTGCCATGCAAAACATATACCTAGTTGTGAAATTTGTTATTAATAACCCATCCCTGTTCAAAACTAATAGCAAATCGCACAGGTACAACACTGATACCTCCATCTCCAAATACTGGCGCGGAGTTTGAGTCGGGTGCATTCGCTTCACATGACCTAACTATATCAATCTCAAAGCACTCATCCTCTCCTTGTAGTCAATGTCACCTGCAGGTCTCTCCTTACATAATCATTCCTGACTCTGTCTTTCCTAGTTTTTTGTAGAGCTGACCTAAGAGACTTCATTTCACATGCTTGTATTTGACTCTCTTCTCTCTTATTTATGACACAGGCCTCTGAAGTATACATCATTATTGGCAGGAGATATGTTTTATACACTGTCTGTTTGGCTGTTAGACGTACTTCCTTGTCCCAGATTAGATTTCGTACTTGGTAGAAGAAGCTAGATCCTTTTGTTATTCTGTTCTGTCTTCTAGTTTGGAACTTCCATCGCGTGGTATGATGCCACCCAGGTAACTGATGCTTTTCAATCATTCAACCTTCTCTCCCTCCAGTATGATGTTACAAGGTATGGGTGTTCTGCTCATCGTCATTGCCACTGTCTTGTTCTTACTCTCAGTTTACTTGAATTTTTTAAATTCTGTTTTCCAGTAATCTAGTCTCCTCTGGACCTCCATTTCCATCTCTCCCCAAATGGTGATATCATCAGCGAAAAAAAAAAAAAGCATTGAGATCCTCATTTTCTTCTTCCTTGATTTCTTTCACGATTGTGCCCATAAGAGTAATGAACAGTAAAGGAGAGAGCGAATTGCCTTGCTGAACACCTATCTTTGTTTTAAACCATTTTGTCTTCCACCTCCTACTAGCAGGAATCACCTGAGTACAAATGACAGCTCCGTGTATGAGATATACTACCACCATTTGTATATGTGTAAGTCTCTATCCCATTACTTTTGTCACTTCATTGTATAGAAGTATCAAGTCATTATTTGATATAACGGCGTTACCTAGTCTAGTACACTGGTTCCCGGCAGATCACTGAAGTTGAACAACGCTGGTCATAGCCAGTACTTGGATGCGTAACCACCTACGAACGTCAAGTGCTGTGGGCCATTTTCCCCTTATCTCCACAGCAAGGTAGAGATTTGGTTGTGTTGTAGAGTTCTTGATCGCCAAATTTTCGCCAGTGTCCTCAGTGTCTCATGGAACGAGGTGACGTGACACCTTTGATGGTGATTCCTCTGTTGGATGGAGACATTAAGGTCGGCGGCCTACTTAGCGTTACTCGAGGGGAGTAGGCTACGTGCTGGCATGGAGTTTCGCCCTCTCCCTTCTTCATCACTATACAACGCGAACGTCGTACCTAACTATCCACATACACACTACAGTCATCTACATGTATCAGATGCACTTAACACACAAATTCATATATTTAGCGAAGGAAAGGTATCTAGCGAAAGAAAAGTGCCGGTGTGTGTTCGAAGGACAGGAGAAAGCTTTTCAGTTAGGCGGCTGAAGACGCCCCTCTGGGTCCCAGCCAGACATCTCACACGACTTTACTTTTTCGTAACATGCTGGACATCGAGTCCAACTGAGCCAGATGACAAGTCCAGCGGATATTGAGAATGCTGGGTGCAGTGGCTACTCTCAGATGAAGAGGCTGGCATGGTAGAGGCGTTACTGGCGATTTGCTTCAGACCAGTCAGAAGACTGACAACACAGTAAATAAATAAATAAAACTGTTCTACCATTCCATGATAGTTCAGCTCTGTTCATTGGTCCTATTGGCTGCTGAGTCGTGAAGTGATAATCTCTCGACAACCCATGACTTGAGTTTTTCAGTGCAAAAGTTCGACATCGTCCTGAGTTTGTGGTGCCACACCTAAGTCGACAATGTGAATCGATACCATAGTCTTTAGCGAGAGCTTGCTACAGTCTGCACAAATCTATGGGAAGCTTTCCAGAAGATCACACCTCCCTCTCAACACAGCAGGGCTCTCACACTGAAGTCAGTATAGTGCTGAGCACGCAAGAGCCCAGTTCGTGACGTCATCTGGAGGAGTCAACATCATAGTGTAGGACCTACGAGTTTCTGAAGCTTCTGACGAACAGATACTTTAGTAAAGGTAGAATATTGTACCTTGAGAGAACAGTTTTTTAATTAGTGCATCAAATGGTGCTTTGCTAGTCAATAACTGTTGAAAATTATAGAATAGCCTTGTGTCTAAGAAGTGTATCAAAGGTAAGTAAATGTTTTATTCATTAATGTAATAAAGTGAATTAATATGTAATGAGTTACAATTTCTGTGTTCTACCTCATTGAACAATTAAAAAATCCACAGTTATGGCCAGACGAAAGTGGTTTCAACTGGTGACAAGAGAGAGATCTTCCAGGGCAACAGTCGAGCACTCTGTGTCTCATGGCAGGACAGGACAGCCCGGGCAATATGCAATATTGCAATACCTTCCTCACAGTTAACTCCGTGAAGAAGCCGCATATAGGACACAGCGACTGCCTTTAAAAGTAATAAGATTACTGGTTCCTGTCCAAAGTACTTCCTATGGGAACGAGAGGTTACAGTTTTGTGCACCCAGTTGCACAAAAACTTTCACGCCTATGACGATGACAAATTTAGTTTGACAACGGTCCTCCTCATAGAGATGTATAAGAATAATCATACTACGTCTACAAAATGTCAGTATCATGCTGCTGCTTCAAACCCAAAGTGGTGTCTTGGTGAGAATTGGTTTATTGAATGTCGAAGTAGACATGTTGATAAGAAAATTGTTCCAATAATTACATGTAGACCATGAAATCCTGTTGCAACAAAGAATGTTGATCCATAAACTGCGTCTGCAATGGTGAAGGTTGCTTCTCAATATTCATATGCTTGAAGTATAGTGAAGTATAGTCCTAGTAATACTGTTAAGAATAGTCCTTGTAATGCTTGAGTATGATTAGATTCTATTAAACTATGATGTGCTCATGTTACTGTTACTCCTGATGCCAAAAGAATAGTTGTATTAAGTAATGGAATTTGTATAGGATTAAAAGGTTGGATTCCTATTGGTGGTAATAGTATCCCTAGTTCAATGGTAGGTGCTAGTCTTCTTCTAAAAAATGCTCAGAAAAATGAAAAAAAGAATAGTACTTCTGATGAATAAATAAAATTATTCCTCATCGTAATCCAATTGATACAAATCCCGTATGTAGCCCTTGGTATGTTCCTTCTCGTACTACATCTCGTCATCATTGGATTATAGTTAGTAGGGTAATCCCAAATCCGATTATAAATAAGTTAATGTTAAATAGGTGAAATCATTTTGCTAATCCTGATACTAGAACTATTGCTCCAATTGCTCCTGTTAATGGTCAAGGTCTGTAATCTACTAAGTGGAATGGGTGGTTTGAGTGAGTTGTTAACATAGGTTTAGTATACTTCTCTAGAATATAAAGTTCTTAAGATTGAGAAAACATAAGCTTGAATTATTGCTACTGCTGATTCTAGAATTAATAGAAGTATTTGTCCAATAATTAGTAGTGAAATTAAGTTTATTGCTATAGATGGTCCTGTATTTCCTAGTAATGTTAATAGTAAGTGTCCTGCAATTATATTTGCTGCTAGTCGTACTGATAGCATACCTGGTCGAATGACATTTCTGATTGTTTCAATTAATACTATAAATGATATTAATGCAGGTGGTGTTCCTTGAGGAACAAGGTGTGTAAATATGTGATTGGTATGGTTAATTCATCCAAATAACATAAATCTTAATCATATAGGTAGAGCAATTGCAAATGTTAATGCTAAATGTCTTGTTCTAGTAAAGATGTAAGGGAATAATCCTATGAAATTATTAAATAGTATTATAATAAAAATTTAAATGAAGATGAATGTTGTTCCATTAAATGATTTTGGTCCTAGTAATGTTTTAAATTCATTGTGTAAGGTTAAGTTTAGTTTATTTCAAATAATATTAATTCGTGATGGTGTAAGTCAAAACATTGATGGGATTAATAATAATCCTAAGAATGTTCTAGTTCAATTTAATGATAAATTGAAGATATTAGTTGATGGATCAAATGTTGAAAATAAGTTTGTTATCATTTTCAATTCAAGTTTTTTATATCAATTGTTCTTTTTTCTGCTCTTTTAATAAGATTTGGTTTAAATGAGAAAAAGTTTATTTGATTAAATAAAATTAATGTAGTCGAAAATATAATAAATAGGGAGAATCATATGAGAGGGGATATTTGAGGGATTTGGATTGAATTTCCCCAACAGAATTTACTATTTTTTGGTTTAAGAGACCATTACTTACTTTCAGTCATCTGATGTATTTCAAGGTGTACTAATTATTTAGTTATTTTAGATTGACACTCTAATGTTATATGTTTTAACTAACTCCTTAAATTATCTTAGATAATCACTTGATAAATAAGTTTACTGAAGATCTTTCAATTACAATTGGTATGAATCTGTGGTTTGCTCCACAGATTTCTGAGCATTGTCCAAAGAACAATCCAGGTCGGTTTATTGTAAATGTTCCTTGGTTTAGTCGACCTGGCGTTGCGTCAATTTTCACCCCTAATGCAGGTACTGCTCATGAGTGTAGAACGTCTGATGCTCTTGTTAATACTCGTACTTCTGTATTTATTGGTAGAATTGTTCGGTTATCTACATCTAGAAGTCGAAATCCGTCGTTTTCTAGGTCTTGTTCTGGTGTTATATAAGTGTCAAATTCTACGTCTATAAAGTCTGAATATTCGTATCTTCAGTATCATTGTCGTCCAATTGTTTTAATTGTGATTATTGCGTCTACTGAATCATCAAGTAAATATAATAGTCGTAATGATGGGAGTGCAATAAAAATTAGTGTAATTGCTGGTAGGGCTGTTCAGATTGTTTCAATTAAATGTCCGTGAAGTATGTTTCGGTTTGTATAGGCAATAAATAATATATAACTTAGGGCATAACCTACAATTACTGTAATTAATAATAATACGACCATAGTATGATCATGGAAGTATGATAGTTGCTCCATTAATGGTGAAGCTCCATCTTGAAGGGATAAATTTGATCATGTTGCCATTAATGAATTTTTCTAATAAAAGGTCAAACCTTTATTTGTAGAGCTTAAATCTACTGCACTAATCTGCCATATTAGAATCTAGAAATTAATGGAAGTTCTGAGTAACTGTGTTCTGCAGGCGGGTTATTTTGTAGTCATTCTGTTGATCTTCTTATATTAGCTCTAAATATGATTGCTCGGTTTGTAACCATTCTTTCTCATATAATTACAATGAATATAATGATTCCTACTATAGAAATTGTAGACCCAATTCTTGACACTACATTTCATGATGTATATGCATCTGGATAGTCTGAATATCGTCGTGGTATTCCTGCTAGTCCTAGGAAGTGTTGAGGGAAGAATGTTAAGTTTACTCCAATTAATATAATTGTAAATTGGATTTTTAATCATGTATTATTTATAGTTAATCCTGTAAATAGTGGGTATCATTGAATAACACCTCCTATAATAGCAAATACTGCTCCTATGGATAATACGTAATGGAAGTGGGCTACTACATAATATGTATCATGTAATACAATGTCAAGTGATGAATTTGCTAATACTAATCCTGTTAGTCCACCAATTGTGAATAGAAAAATAAATCCTAAAGCTCATAATAGTGGTGGATTGAATTTGAATTTAGTTCCATATAGTGTAGCTAATCATCTGAATACCTTAATTCCTGTAGGTACAGCAATAATTATTGTTGCAGATGTAAAGTATGTTCGTGTGTCAACATCTATTCCTACTGTGAATATGTGATGTGCTCATACAATAAATCCTATTTGTCCAATTGATAATATAGCATAAATTATACCTAATGTTCCAAATGATTCAATTTTTCCTCTTTCTTGACATACAATGTGAGAGATAATTCCAAATCCTGGCACAATTAAAGTGTAAACTTCTGGGTGTCCAAAGAATCAAAATAGGTGTTGATATAGAATTGGGTCACTTCCTCCTGCAGGATCAAAGAATGATGTATTTAAATTTCGATCTGTTAATAGTATAGTAATAGACCCTGCTAATACTGGAAGCGATAGAAGGAGGAGAAGGGCTGTGATAGCTACAGATCATACAAATAAAGGTGTTTGATCTAGAGTCACACTTTCTGATCGTATATTAATTGCTGTTGTAATGAAGTTTACTGCACCAAGAATAGAGGATACACCTGCTAAGTGAAGTGAAAAAATAGCTAGGTCTACAGATGCCCCTCCATGTGCGGTAGCTCCTGCAAGAGGGGGATAAACTGTTCATCCTGTACCAGCACCGTTATCTACTATAGAAGATGTAAGAAGAAGGGTTAGTGAAGGCAGTAGTAATCAAAAACTTATATTATTTATTCGTGGAAACGCTATATCTGGTGCACCAATTATTAATGGTATGAGTCAATTACCAAATCCACCAATTATAATAGGTATTACTATAAAAAAATTATTTCAAATGTGTGGGCTGTAATAATAACATTATAAATTTGGTCATCTCCAATTAGAGATCCTGGTTGACCAAGTTCAGCACGAATAAGTATTCTTATTGATGTTCCTACTATTCCTGCTCACGCTCCAAATAAGAAGTATAAAGTACCAATATCCTTATGGTTTGTTGAGAATAATCATTTTTGCGGTAAGATGGCTGAATTTAAGGTGGTAGACTGTAAATCTACTTATGAGATGTTTCTCTCTTACCATGATTTTAGGCCTTATATTCAATTATGATTCTAGACTGCAATTCTAGAGGTGTAAATTTTTACTAAGGCCTAAAAGATTATTCTTTTAATTATAACTTCGAAGGTTATTAGTTTAGTTAACTTATGTCCTTAGTATAATGAGATTAAGGTTGATGTTGAGATTAATCCTATTGTTGAAATTATTACTGTTATAGGAAGAATAATTCTTGATTTTTGAGACTTTATTTTTATAGATCATGAATTTTCTGTGTATGATATAATTAGGGCTGAGAATCTAATACATATATAATAATAAAGTGTAATTGTAGTTAATACAACCATAATGGTTATAATAGTTGTTATGTTATTTACTATTAATGATTGTATTACAATTCATTTTGGTAGAAATCCAAGGAATGGTGGTAAGCCGCCTAGGGATAGGAGAGATAAAAATATTATGAATTTAATTTCAGTTTTTATATTTCTGGCTGAATAAATTTGGTTTATAAAAATAGATTTATTTGCTTAAATAATAAGACCATAATTAATCTTAATAGTGAGTAAATAATAAAGTATAGTTCTCAGATGTTTTCTCTAACTGTTAGGGATCTAATTATTCACCCTAAATGTCTAATTGATGAATATGCTAGAAGTTGTCGTAGAGATGTTTGATTTAAACCACCTATTCCCCCAATAATAATTCTTAGGATGATAATTGTTCAAATGAAAGTTCTTAGTTGAATGCAATAAGATAATACCATTATTGGGGCAATTTTTTGTCATGTTATTAGTGTTATACAGTTATTTCATCTTGAAGCTCCTATTACTTCTGGAAATCAGAAATGAGAGGGTGCAGCCCCAATCTTTAATAATAATCTAGATCTAATTATTATTGATGGAATAAATTCTGTTTCTCATCCTATTGGATACTTTATTTGAATCAGCAAAATTGAAAATAATAGTATTGTCGATGCTATTGCTTGGACAATAAAATATTTAATTGATGACTCATTTATTATTATATTTTTATTTCTTGTTAGGAGCGGAATAAATGAAAGTAAGTTGATCTCAAGTCCTATTCAAACTCCAAATCAGGAGTTTGATGAAATGGACAGGATCGTTCCTATCATTAATGTTGATAGGAAGAGAAGTTTTGTAGAGTTGTTGGTCATTAAAAAGGAGAGGATTGATACCTCTATAAATGGGGTATGAACCCATTAGCTGCTCGCAAAGTTGTGAATCCTTTGCACCTCTTTCTGCCTCAGTGGCTGAGGAAGCAGTAACCACGGTCGATCTGTTGACAGTACGGATTGCTTCAGAGGTCGTCACTCTGGCTGTGTGGCTCAGCATCGCACGAAATAAGGCTTAATGTAGATGAAATGTCTGAGATATTGGTTAAAAGTATGCAGCCATTCATACAGAAAGCGTCAGGCAACTTCCTAAAACTGCACCAAGTGCTGAGCTGCGAGACCTCAGCACAACAGTGAGACTGTCGTGAAGGCATTATAAAAAGTCTCCGGGCCACTGCGACAACAGAGGTGACTACAAGAATGTCTCGCTGCAAAACAACAGTATAAGAGTTTAACCTTCTGAACATTTGGGTCAGTATGTATAAAATCAAGTTACAAACAAACGTATGAGGCGTTCCCTACAAAATTCTAAATGAAAAAGAGGGATCCCATTTGGTTTTATCACTCATATACAAAGGTGGTAACTCATGACTGCTAAGGCTGGGTTCACAGTGACACAGAAAACTGTTGTCAGTCGCTGTCATCCCGAGGTAGTCCAATAACATCGGCCGATCACCTTCGTTAGTTTTTGGCGAAGACAAGTTTACTTTGGAATCTACTATATGTACGAAATAGGTGAGACTTTAACCTCTTACGAAGGAATGCGTACCACAATACCTCTGTGCTTGGAGACGAGTGCCGAATTCCTGCTTTTGCTGTCGCAAGGTCTTCCAACGTACGCGAATGACCTATACCTATCTCGAAAAGAATGTGACGAGGACTGTACACTCTGTCCTCATCCTCAGTTGTCGGAATAACGAGACAAATTTTACGAATATACTTGGTGACGGGAGAAATGTTCAGTTACATACTCGAGATAATTACTGGTGACCTTGTAAAACAAGTTACACGCACACTGTTCTGCTGTATTTATTTAAAGTTGTGCAGACGTGTGTCAATTCAAAAACTATAATTCATCATACTTGAGAAAGACAAGCAAAATGTTTAGCATAAGATACTCTGAAGCGCTAAAGCACTGAAAAATGGAAAATTCATACCGTACATCACATTTGCAAGCCACTCCATGTAACAGAATTACCACACCAACGGCATAAAACGCCAGCAAACAGTAAATCATAATTTGTGCACATCTAATGCCAAGCTGCCACAACCCAGAAATGATCCACTGCAGTAACTATAAGCGTAAGCTATGCCACCCTTGTCACTTGAACAAATCAGTTTTTGTCTTTCTAATGTACTCCGAAACTTTCTAATTCAGATTTTGCTCACTTGTTGTTTCCAATTAACCTAAGATTTCAGTCCATAGACTCTGAACTACAAGCCGATTAGGATATTTCCATTATAAAACACAGTACATGGTAGTGAGAGAAGTAAAGATTAAATAAAGTACGAAAACACAAAAAACAATGTTCATTTAAAAGAGTTGGTATGATTCTGTCTGGGATTAAAATCTTTATATCCCGTGTAAAGCCCTGTATATTGCAGCTCGTACGGCCTTATCATTTGCTGTTGGTAGGTCCTGTATCGTGCAAGGTTCGTCCAATTTCCTGCACACTTTTAGGTGTTGTGGGCCTTGCAGTTCTCCACATTCGCAGAGCTCGTCTGTACTGATACAGCCTCATTTCTTCAGGTTTACTTTGCATCGTGATACACCCGATCTTAATGTATTCAGTGCTCTCCAGATCGTGTATCGAAATTCGGAGCCGGCTGTAGCTTCTTCCCTGGAGCTATTCTCTGGTCTTCCTGGTTCCGAGATTCGCCACGGTCCTTCTCGTCGTGTTTTAGGGGGTTGGATCAATTGTGTGATTTAAGTCATTTAGGTTGGAGATAGGGTCCAAACACCGGATGCCTGGAATCTGTTTGTTGTTTTTGTTTCCCGATTTCTGCTGCTGTTCTCCTTTAATGTCTGGAGGGTCTATGCCCACAGGTTGGTACAGCTGGTTTGTGGTAGTTGGGCGGAGGCAGCCTGTTATGATTCGTCTAGTCCCTTTCGGAGCTATATTTACTTGTTTTGCACGGGTCGATTTTTGCCACACGGGTGCCGGGTGCCCCTCAACGGAGAAACCTAACGCTAGAGCTGACGTACGGAGAACTGTGGGTTGTGCTCCCCATCTACTGTATTTAAGCTTGCGGGCGATGTTGTTCCTGGCACTCACTTTCATCTTTGTGTCCAAACAGTGGCCCTTAAAGGTGAGAGCGCGGTCGAGTTTGATTCCCAGATATTTTGGTGTGTCGCAATGAGAGAGGTGCTGTCCACTCGAGGTTATGTTGTATTTTCTCCTGGCCTCTCTATTGCCCAGTTAAAAGCTCAGACCTGAGTTTTTGGTGGGTTTGGCTTGAGTTGGTTTTTGTTATAGCAGTCAGCTAGATTCTCAAGATCTGTTAGCAGTTTTGTTTCCCCCTCTTCATATGTTTTGCCCTAAATAGCAATGACTGTATCATCTGCGTAGATGAAGGGGCGAGCATCTGTTTTAATCGGCTGGTCATTGGTGCAGATGTTGTACATCAGTGGGGCAAGGACGCTACCTTGGGGAAGTCCATTTTTCTGGGTCCGCCATCGGCTCCTCTTTATCTACAGCTCAACAAAGTAGCGTCTGTTCTTCAGTAGGCAGTGGATGAATTGCGCCAATCGGTAGTCCTTCGTGGTGGTATATATTTCTGATATTAACTTATTATGTTCTTGGTCTCATACGCGGCTGTAAGGTCGATAAAAACTGCACCTCTCATTTGTACCAGTTTAGCCATAATCTATGTGCTGTGTGAGGCTCAAAATTTGTCCACAATAAGACCTCTTAGGGCAGTACACTGCTTGCTCATTAATAATACTCTGGTCTACATGTGCGGAGATGCGGTTGAGGATCATTCTTTCCAGCAGTTTATAGAGATGGAGGAGAAGAAAGACAGGCAGGAAATTTTTCGTATCTGTGGGACTCTTTCCAGGTTTTGGCATAGCTACTATCTCTGCCTTCCACCGCCTCTAGGGGACATTCGTTTCAAGGACGCATTTGTTCATCGTAGCTAATAACCAAGCGTACGGTAGCGGGTCCGAACATTTTTATATGCTCTAGGCTTAGATCATCTAGTCCAGCAGCTTTACTATTTTTCATTAGAGAGATGGAGACTTCGAATTCTTCCAGGGTAAAGGGAGTGCTTAAATGGTCTTCTTCTTGAGTAAATCTATGAAGCATCTTTCTTGCATGTTTGCAGTTGGTTTTGCCATTGAGTGGGAGCTAATGCGCTATTTGATTTGGTGTGACCTTACATGAATTTTGAGTGTTAGTTGAGGAGTCATTATTGACGTTTTTAAGAAACTTCCAGGCCTCCCGGCTATTCTGTTTCACGCCTAGGTTTGTGATTAAGTTACACCATTTCGATCTTTTCGAGTCTGACATGGCCTAGAGGAGTTCTTTTCCCGCCGCACCTGTTTCTTCTGAAAACGGATTTGCGTCAAAGAGATATTGGTAAAGTTCCATGAGAACCTTTGAGTTTCCGTCGAGACCAGGTATATACGTAGTTAAACAACTTCGGGCGATGTTATTGCGTGAGAGGGTGTTAACTAATTCAATAAATGTGTTAATTTTGCGGGGTTCGGGTCTAGGTTTACAGCTCTTTGACAAGTTCTTCGGCGAATTTGTCTCACTTGGCACTTTTAAAATGAAAGCGTCTTTGAATTGGATGATAGCTGGCGTAACAACTGTTTCTACCAGACATATTATGGCTCGATGTTGTGTACATGGGATGTGTGCTCCCACATCCTTCCTGGTTTGATGTTGTGCAATGTATTCGCCGGCGAATAAATTATCAGGATTGTATCCGCGGTTCCGCCTGCTGCTGTTAAAGGAGGATGGAAGTCTGGGATCGTGTATTAACTGAAGGTCAGTTGAGTCTGCCCAGGTTTCGAAGTCCTTTCTGCTTTGCTCTGTGCGCCTGTACCCCCAGGCTGAGAGCTATGGCATTTGAAATCACCCATAACTAGTTCAGTTGGTTGTTACCCAGAGTTGGATGGCTCATTGAGTTGGGGTTGGGTTGTTTTGGGAAGGAGACCAGACAGCGAGGTCATCGGTCTCATTGGTTTAGGGAAGGACGGGGAAGGAAGTCGGCCGTGCCCTTTCAAAGGAACCATCCCGGCATTTGCCTGGAGTGATTTAGGGAAATCACGGAAAACCTTAATCAGGATGGCCGGACGCGGGATCGAACCGTCGTCCTCCCGAATGCGAGTCCAGTGTCTAACCACTGCGCCACCTCGCTCGGTGATGGTTCATTGAGTCTGAACCCGCTGCTGGATGTCGTATAGACAGATGTCATTGTACAGGATTGTATCTCGACAGTCAATATCTCAATGTATCGCTTTGGTACAACAGTGATGTCATTAATGTATCAAAACTACAATGTAAACCTGTTATGTGTGTGTGCATAATGTGTGTCAGATAAAACTCTGTGACTGAAATCAGTTACGTAATAAATTATTTTAACAGCAGCTTCCTGTCGCTTACAATATGTCATATATCAGTTACATGAAAGCTATTGAGCACAACCAGCAAGATACAGTAAACTGATCTTTATAATTAGTGAACTTGAAATGTCAAGAGACGCTATTAAAACTTTTCCCTGTTTCAGAGTTATCGAAACTGAACATTGTCGTTAATGGTGTGTAACATTTCTCTTCTGGAGTGCTAAATTAGAATCACCATGATCAATGCAAATAAAGTATAATCTATCAGATACCTGGTGTAATTTGTGCTGCCCTACGGAGTAAGGTTAATGGGTAGACAGCGTCGATACAAAGAGTCTAATACACTGATTGTTTACTTGATTCTTATGCACCATGCTAAACAAAATATTTATTTCTACATCTCGCAAGGAATTTAAGATATGTGGACTAATTACTGGAAAACTACGGCTATGAAACATAGCTTGAAATAAAGATACTGGCTGATGTGTTCGCTAATTTTGTGGTTATTTGTCCATTTATAGTTTAAACTCACCAGGAAGTTCAACGATAGTTTTGAAGAGAAAGCGATATATGTTTTTACAGCTGAAGGACATTTCATCAACATGGATATTTAAAATATTACTCTGTTGTCTGTTTACAATTTGTACAGAAACCAAATGTCAGTTATAAGAGTTGAGGGGCATGAAAGGGAAGCAGTGGTTGGGAAGGGAGTGAGACAGGGTTGTAGCCTCTCCCCGATGTTATTCAATATGTATATTGAGCAAGCAATGAAGGAAACAAAAGAAAAATTCGGAGTAGGTATCAAAACCCATGGAGAAGAAATAAAAACCTTGAGGTTCGCCGATGACATTGTAATTCTGTCAGAGACAGCAAAGGACTTGGAAGAGCAGTTGAACGGAATGGATAGCGTCTTGAAAGGAGGATATAAGATGAACATCAACAAAAGCAAATCGAGGGTAATGGAATGTAGTCGGGAGATGCTGAGGGTATTAGATTAGGAAATGAGACACTTAAAGTAGTAAAGGAGTTTTGCTGTTTGGGGAGCAAAATAACTGATGATGGTCGAAGTAGAGAGGATATAAAATGTAGACTGGCAATGGGAAGGAAAGCGTTTCTGAAGAAGAGAAATTTGTTAACATCGAGTATAGATTTAAGTGTCAGGAAGTCATTTCTGAAAGTATTTGTATGGAGTGTAGCCATGTATGGAAGTGAAACATGGACGATAAATAGTTTGGACAAGAAGAGAACAGAAGCTTTCGAAATGTGGTGCTACAGAAGAATGTTTAAGAGTAGGTGGGTAGATCACATAACTAATGAGGAGATATTGAATAGGATTGGGGAGAAGAGAAGTTTGTGGCACAACTTGACAAGAAGAAGGGATCGATTGCTAGGACATGTCCTAAGGCATCAAGGGATCACCAATTTTGCATTGGAGGGCAGCGTGGAGGGTAAAAATCGTAGAGGGAGATCAAGAGATGAATACGCCAAGCAGATTCAGAACGATGTAGGTTGCAGTAGGTACTGGGAGATAAAGAAGCTTGCACAGGATGGAGTAGCGTGGAGAGCTGCATCAAACCAGTCTCAGGACTGAAGACCACAACAACAACAACTCTGTTGTCTTCGTTAATCTGAAGAGAAATACGGGAAATGGTGGGAGGGTAGTAATCAGTCACCCACTATTCAAATTTGACAATCAAGTCAATTCAAATTACAAGCAGATATGCTTGTAACTGAAACAAATACCAATGATTGTGAATTTAATCATTACGTCTTCATTTTTCTTTTATATAAGGTGCTACAAGCTGTGTGTAATGTTTCTGTGAGCTGAGCCTGCTGGCTGACTGTGATGAACCTGAGGGCGACGAGGGTAGAAGAGCCAGCAGGTCGTAAAACTGTTTTCCGCTAAAAGGCAGAGTCCCTGGAAGGCTTGCACTGTGGGATGGGCGCTGCTCGGTTATCCCGGTGATGGCCACAGATGCTTGCAGAAGGCTAAACTTGGCAAGTTGTAAACCCTCATGGTGAGAAGTAGTAAAAACAATGACTTATAAACAAGGTAGCGATCTTCAAGGTATGGGAAAACATGAGACACTCAGAGCGAGGGGAGTCCGCTGGTCTCAGAAGATGTGTAAATTTTGTAGGGCAGCCAAAGATTGGTTAATCAAAATAATTTTTGTTGCATGGATAACAATTTGCGAGTTTCTACATAGAGCCATTACGATTTGCCAAATTGTGAAACCAATCTCAGAGTAACACAGATTTTTTGATCTCTTCCCCACTCTAAGAGAGAAACTGTGTTACTGGTCAATCACTGTAGACCATTTTAGAGGAGGTAGATTGCTAATATTACCATGAATGTTACATTGGATGGTTCTCGGAAGATCCACAGTGACTGACTAATGATAATGTGGTGCTGGCAGAGGCAGAAAGATTTTTGGAAGGATATAGTGACTTCGTCTTAGAGCTCTATAGAGGCAGTACTTAGCCTTCGTCCGCGCTTCCAGTAGACAAAGCCTTAGTAAATGGTCGTTTTGAGATCTGTATCAGAGCTGATCACAGATGCTGGAGCTGATCTTGTAACTTTCAGGTAGTACTGTAACCATCTTCTTCATTTGAGTTTTAGAACGATGGTATGCATTTGTTCACGGCATTATGAGGCAGACATAAAGTCATTTTCTTTTTGAGTTAGTGTTTAACATATCTGAATTAGTTCACACACTCACCTAGTGTAGTGAACGTACGGTTAAAGACAGTAACTGGTGCTCATACGTAATTTTGTGGCTCTTTCATTTAATATGTTAGCTAATTCTGTAGTCATTGGCGATCTATACAGGCACAGATAATTGTACAGCATTATTATTGTTTCCTTTCCAGTTCCAACCATCTCTGTTAAGGTATGTTCGTCTATGTTAAATAACCCATTTGAACCACTGTGGTTTTAATAACTACTTGTATTATACAGAGGGTAAATTTTAAGTTGACAAACCAGAATAACTCGAAAAATAAGCTTAACATGAGAAAATGTGTAGAATCCAAAGTTGATTATTTTCGAGGGGGACATCTACTGATGCTAGAATTAGCCCTCCTCCTGGGTGTGGGGCAGGAGGCAACTTTAAAATTTCAAATTGGACCCACAGTTTTTATTGCAGAATCAGATTATACATAGAAAACTACGTAAATTTTGTCGAAGTTTAGATTCTTGGTAGTTGGCGCTGTAATTCAAGAAAATCTATGTTCTCGTTTTTGCGTGGAAAATGGTTATGGATAAATAAAAAATACTTATTTACTTTGTAAACTTTGATTCGCTAAAGCTAAAACTCTCCCTCTCTCCCCGTAGAGTGGGGTTTGAGATAGAGGAATTAGCGTTTTACAAATGTTGACAAAAATATTAATTTTTCCGCAGATTCGGATAAGTTTTGTTTGTGTCATGGTCATGAGGCCACACAACTTTTAATTATCAAACAGATCATCTGAATAGCTCACTGATTGACCGAACATTGTACTTACTAACGAGTGAACTCATTAACTCACAGAATAAACAAAGTAAAAGACTAACAGAAGAAAAGACTAACCCACTCGCTAACTAAAGATGAACGTATTCCCGTTTAAGATTTGGTGGTCCAGAAAAGGAACGAGATGTTTCGTTTTATTGTTGTTTATTTGTAAGTACTTGCAAGTAAATAAATTACGAAGCAAATAAGAATTTTTTATTTATACATAACCATTTTCCACTCTAAAATGAGAACATGAATTTTCTTGAATTACAGCGCGAACTACCAAGAATTACAACAAATGTTTAAGACAAAATGCACGTAGTTTTTATGTAGAATCTGATTCTGAACTAACAAATGGGGTTCCCATTTGAAATTTTAAAGTTGCCTCCTGCCCCACCGCCAGGGGGCTGGGGTGGCGGGCTAACTTTAGCACCAGCCGATGTCTCCCTCGAAAATTATCAGCTTTGGATTCTGCACATTTTTTCGTGTAGAGCTTATTTTTCGAGTTATTGTGATTTGTCAACTTAAAATTTACGCACTGTATATGGGATGTCTCAAGTCGATGCGTTTTAGCAATGACTTATTGTTTCATTCCATAATCACATGAAATCTTACTCATTATATCTCTGTGAGATATGGTATCCATATTTCGTGTGTGATTGGGCCACCAATGTTTGCATTAAGATGTGTCACATAATTAACCATTGTGCAACTTTTGTTTAACTGTTCATATGACCTCAGGGGAAGCTACCTGTTCACCAATAACGTCCTTGGTTTCAGGTCTTAATGGAATTACAGGGACATGGTTAATGCTCAATAGTAACCTCACAAAGACTGCAGGGAGGGAAGGAAAATAGCCTGTGATATGTGTACGAAGGCATAATGACTTTAATTACTTTATATCTGAAATTAGATGTACAAGGGCAGATAAGGGATTCCCATAGGAAGTAACTTATATACAAGAGAGTTCAGTTCTTTTGAAAGCTCTCACGTTGCTTGGACGTCAAATTAAAAACGTGGGTTTCGAGTTTAACAAATTGAGCTACTTTAACATAATAGCTTTCTGCTATGAACGTAGCGATCAATAAAACTCTGTAATACGAGCAATAACTGGGACACAAGTATAGGTAAATATGTATCGGGAGCTTAGTGCTAGTTATACTACAATCGCCCGAATGTAATGGACAGACCAGATTATTCTAGATAACTGTTCAGAGCTATTTCCCATCAGTTCTTGTCTAGGTTTAGTGCTGCAAAAGGCAACTGAAAACATTACATGAAAAGCTCAAACTGAAGCAGCAACGGAAACAACTATCCTTTTCATCTCACCAACTGTCGCAATAAACGTAATAACCAGGAGGAAAGTGAAAAATAAAACGACTTACATAGTGTCGGGTGTTCGAAGTTTTGTTTTGTGGTGGATACGATAAATCGGTAGAACTTTAACTGGAAATAATGTGAAAGGGAAAGAAAGGAAGAAGAGCATAATGATTAAATAGCACTAGTTGCAGTAACTGTTTAACGTTAAAATAAGGATAAGTAAATTGCGGCCATAGCTGCAGTAATAAATGGTAGCACAAAAAGAAATGTAAAGAATCGATTTAATGTTGCATTATCAACAGCGAATGTTTACATCTCCACAAGCTGTGTCAGTTTTCCTAACATTATAATGATAGAGGCAGTATACAAAACAGAATAAACTGGTAATCTCACATAAATGTAAAATTAGGAGTGAGTAGAGTTGTGATGCAGTACAAAACGTTGTAATAAAATTCAGACGATGGTTAACAAAATATTTTCGGTGTATAAAGGATCTTTCTGCAGGTGACTCAGAATGAAATGAATGGTGCTCCTTTGACCTCAAGTTCGCTTGGAAATATGTAAAAATATTAGAGTTATTTAGGTATTATTAAACATGACGTCATACGAAGCAGTAATTAGCATTAAAAAATGACCTGCTTTAGAATTTCAGAACTCTTCCTAGATTTCCTGGAGACGCCCTTTTTGTTGAAAAATTGCCTCAAAATGTTCTAAGTAGAAATAAAATACTACCTTAACAAGCAGAGTGCGTTCAGCTGCATACAATGATTGACAACGATGCAACAAAGATGAACATAATATTTTCCGTAAGGAGGATTAGGAGTTTTCAGGCAATATAGTGACGTAAGTGCAGTAAATGGCTATATTAAATGTCGTCTACTCATGCCGTTACTGGTTCAAGAGAGATAGTTTATTTTCTGATGGTTTACCTGAGAAACTATGAGGGTGGCGGGCGTTAAATACAGGAGCCTAAAGGAAACCAAACAGCAACATTACAAGAGTCAAAGAACTCGAAAAGAAGTAAACAGATCAGAAGGTAAGGAGACGGGAGACGGTAATAAAGCCAATCCATAATGTTACTCAGTCTGTACATTGAGCAAACAGTAAACTAAAACGAGGAGGAATTTGAATTGTGATCTATTTTTCAGGGAGAAGAAATAAAAACTCTGAGTTTGTTTGCGTGAGCCGCTTCCGCAGTAGCTGTTACATATCACTTATTACCATGTTTTTTTCGCCTTAAGATTGCAAATATGGTAACAACTGTTAAAAACTTAGACGTTTGCAGATGACGTTGTAAACCCGTGAGAGACATGATACGACTTTGAAGATCAGTTGCACGCAATAAATATTGTCTTGAAGAGAGACTGTATGATAAATATCGACAAAACTAAAACAAAGGTTATGGAATGTAGTCTAATTAATGATGCTGAGCGAATCATTTTCAGAAGTGAAGAACTTAAAGCAGTAGATGAGTTTTGCTGCTACGGAACCAAAAAACTGACCATTTCCGAAGAAGAGAGGACGTGAAAGCCGGCTGACAGCAGCGAGAAAAGCATTTCAGAAACGAAATCTTAACACTGAATGAAAACAGTAAGTACCAGGAAGAATTTTCTTAAGGTATTTGTCTGGAGTTTAGTGAAACGTGAACTATAAAGATCCCAGACAAGAAGGGGAGCAGTTCATATGTCGTGTTACCAAAGAATAATGAAGATTAGAAGATCTGAACGAGTAACTAGTGTAGAGCTACCGAATCGAAGTGAGAAAAAAAAAAAAGCCACATACTGACTAACGGATCGGTTCATACGACACAGCCTGACAAATAAAAGAAAATGGAGAGGAAGATCCATTCTTCACTTCAGTATGTAGCTTCAAACGTTTGAGCCGGCCATGGTGGCCGAGCGGTTATAGGCGCTCCAGTCTGGAACCGTGCGACCGCTACGCTCGCAGGTTCGAATCCTGCCTCGGGCATGGATGTGTGTGATGTCCTTAGGTTAGTTAGGTTTAAGTAGTTCTAAGTTCTAGGGGACTGATGACCAAAGATGTTGAGTACCATAGTTCTCAGAGCCATTTGAACCATTTGAAACGGTCTATTGACACACAGTCAACATGGGTTTAGAAAATATCGTTCCTGTGAAACACAACCAGCTCATTGTTCACATGAAGTGTTGAGTGCTACTGAAGGGATTTGAGACCGATTCCGTATTTCTGGATTTCCGGAAGGCTTTTGAAACTGTACCACCAAAATGGGCTAATATACATTAACAGTCGCTGTCGACATTCTAAGTGATTAATAATAGCCGGCCGAAGTGGCCGAGCGGTTCTAGGCGCTTCAGTCTGGAAACACGTGACCGCTACGGTCGCAGGTTCGAATACTGCTTCGTGCATCGACGTGTGTGATGTCCTTAGGTTTAAGTAGTTCTAAGATGTTAAGTCCCATAGTACTCAGACCCATTTGAACCTTTTTTTTTTCAAATGTTCGAGTAAGGGACAGCCTAATGGAATTAAGACAAATGGAAAGAAATAAGTAAACTCTTTATTATTCGAAAAGTAGTCACCAAATACGTTTTCCTACCGTCAGACAAAACGGTCAATTGCTTCTTGACGGCCGAGAATATCTTTCTTCGGGGCTCCCAAAATACAGAGATCACAAGGGCGGAAATTGAGACTTTGTAATTGCTTCCTCACAAACTTCTGCAGCCTCAGTGGGATAGAAGCAGTAACCGTTATGGCGTCTAATTTCAAAATAATAAATTGTCTAATTACTTTTTACATCTGTGTCGTTTTCATGTGCCTGTGACTGCCCTGTAGTACATGGCAGCAGTTATTTAGATACTAAGGTGGGTAGAATAGGAAATGGCTCGATATTAGACCATGATCTTTTTTCAGTAATACAACAAACAAACTACAAAACCAATTTAGAACTTTGTAGTACACCGTTAAGTTTGTATCATGCAATTTTAAGTAAAAATCTTTCCACCTGAAGACACTCAAAGATATGACGAAATACCATCGCGAAATGCGAGGACAGTTGGTGGGAGGTCTGAACGCTACAATCGTCAAACTAGAACAGAATTTTAAAAACTGTTTGAAACTGATACATATTCTGATAGAGTAAGTAGGGACATTAAAAAAACTGTTTACTACAAAATGACGGTACTCTGAATTAAAAGTGTGTCTTTTTATGCGGAGATAGTAAATGTTCCAGATATTTGAAGTGTTGCTTCGCTAACTGTTCTGATGAAGAAATATTCGGCAAAATTGTTGATCTGGCTTCCAGAGCACCGCTTTAATCTGTCAGGAAGTTTCATTTTAACCGTCACTGCAGTGTACTGCGATAATTTCCTGCCCTCTTGCCATATGAAAAGGCCATCAGAGTGGTATCGTCGTCGCTATACAGGACTGATTTCTGTCTGCTAACTGGCGCGACATAAAAACAATTGCGACACGGAAAGAATATGATTCAGCTTCCTGGCGGCGTGAGTAATTGGACACCTACAACGACGAACCGTATAACCATTACCGGCATTTGTTTTCTTAACTTGATTCTGAGTCTGTCACACGTGTAGGTGGCATGCGTTGATAAAGTATTTTGGGCTATCATTTCTGCCCTTTTAAATGAGATACGTTTATTGCAATTTATTTTTCATTTGTTGCGTCTGTTAGGCTGCAATCTCGCATTACAATCAGCATGCGCCACACCAGCTGCTGTGCAAAATAAATTTTAATCAAATTAATTTCCACTGCGATGTAATTTGCTTTCAGATGTTGACACAGCCTTTTGAAAATAAGCGAGACGTATCCTGCGAATTGCGAACAACTTCAATCGCGTCGCTTTAGCAAACGCACGCTAATTTGCGAACTTGTGTAGCCGTACACGCTGTTCGCAATAAACAGAAGTGCAGTGGGAGGATGTAATATTGAACGGTTGACTAACACGGCTCGGCGGAGCAGAAAATCAGAGCCGCGTGGGCTCCACGTAACGAACAACGGTGCGAGTTTTTCATATGCGTTTTGACAGAAATGTGACGTATCCACGCACGTAAGCCACTGAACACCTGCCTCTGTTCACATGACAACGCTCGCGGGAAATGCAACGAAGGACAATAATTACGAGAAAAATTAAAAAAAAATTAAGACCAACAGTCTCACTCGCCTTGTAATACGACCTTTTTTAACGCATCAAGAAATTGGTCATTTTGTTCTGGTGTCAAAAGCCAAACATACATCGAGGTGACAAAACTCATGAGGTACCTCTTTGTGGTGTCACCGCCAGACACCACACTTGCTAGATGGTAGCCTTTAAATCGGCCGCGGTCCGGTAGTATAGCCGGCCGGAGTGGCCGTGCGGTTCTAGGCGCTACAGTCCGGAACCGAGAGACCGCTACGGTCGCAGGTTCGAATCCTGCCTCGGGCATGGATGTGTGTGTTGTCCTTAGGTTAGTTAGGTTTAATTAGTTCTAAGTTCTAGGCGACTGATGACCACAGAAGTTAAGTCGCATAGTGCTCAGAGCCATTTGAACCATTTGAGGCGGTAGTATACGTCGGACCCGCGTGTCGCCACTATCAGTGATTGCAGACCGAGCGCCGCCACACGGCAGGTCTAGAGAGTCTTCCTAGCACTCGCCCCAGTTGTACAGCCGACTTTGCTAGCGATGGTTCACTGACAAATTACGCTCTCATTTGCCGAGACGATAGTTAGCATAGCCTTCAGCTACGTCATTTGCTACGACCTAGCAAGGCGCCATTATCATTTGCTATTTATTTTGTGATGCATGTACCGTCAGACCGATGTTCACCAATTATGGATTAAAGTTGGCGACGAGAATTTTGCGTTCGTATTATTGGCTATATTAATTACCTTGTCCTGTTCCAGACCTCACACCAGCCTGCGTGAGCTTAAACGCGTGCCCTTCGGCCTCCCGTCCTAGTGGATTGGCTGTCTTGCCAGTCCACAAAACTCTTAATATCGTGTCATACCTCCTTTGTTCACCGTAGTGCAGCAGTTCGACGTGGCATTCACTTAACAAGTTGTTGAAAGGCCCCTGCAGAAATACTGAGCCTTGCTTCATCCTGTCGTCCATAACTTTAAAATAGTTGTCAGTGCAGGATGTTGTGCACGACTGGACCTGTCGATTATGGCCCATAAATTTTCGATGGGATTCATGTCGTGCGATCTGGGTGGCCGCATCATTCGCTCAATTCTCCAGAATGCTCTTAAAAATCAGTCGCCAACAACTGTGGCCCGGTGACATGATGTCATTGTTTGCGCACATGAAGCCCGTGAATGACTGCTGGTGGTATGGAAATAGCCGAACATGGCCGTTTCCAGTCAGTGAGCGCTTCAGTTGGACCAGAGGGCAAAATCCATTCCATGTAAACGAAGACCACAACATTATGGAGCCAACATCAGCTTGCTCGGTGCCCCACTCGAACCCTGCCGTCAGCTCTTACCAACTGAAATCGGGACTCATATGACCAGCCCGAGGATTTTCCAGTCGTCCAGGGGCTTAGAGATAGGGTCACCAGCCCAGGAGAGGCGCTTTAGGCGATGTCGCGCTATTAGCAAAGGAACTAGCGTTGGTCGTCAAATGGCAGAGTCCATTAACGCCAGATTTCACCGCAATGCCCTAGCGGATACGTTCGTCGTACGTTCCACATTGATCTCTGCGGTTATTTCACGCAGTGTTGCTTGTCTGTAATCAACGACAACTCCACGCAAACGCCGCTGCTGTCGGTCGTTAAGTGAAGACATTCAGCCACTTTGCTGTCCGTAGTGACAGGCAATGCGTGAAATTTGGTGTTCTCGGCACACCCTTGGCACTGTGAATCACGGACTATTGAACCGTCTAATAATTTCCGAAGTGGAATGTGCCATGTGTCTGTCTCCAATCACTACTCCGCCTTCGAAGTCTGTTAATCCTCGTCGTGCGGCCATAATCAAGCGTCGGAAACCTCTTCACGTTGATCACTTCTACACAAGTGACAGCTCCGAGAATGCACAGCCCTTTTATAGCTTGTGTACAGCCATCTGTGTATGTGTATACTGCTGTCCCAAGGCTTTTGTGGTGGTGGAAGGAAAACCCACACACCCATACCCGAAGGATGACTCGAACCTCCGACGGGGGGCAGTCGCGTGAACCGTGGCAAGGCGCCTAGACCACGCGGCTACCCAGCACGGCTTGACATTCGTCACCTCAGTGTTAATTGACGGCACCATTGCTGGATGTTAATTCTGTAGTATAAAAATGTTTTATTTACTGTTAGTCATTTAGCCCTTTGGTTGCACAACAGTTTTAATTTGCGGTAACATGCCTGTGTCGTATTAACAAAAGAATCAGCTACATTCAGTGTCTTTTCTTGAATCACGTATCTCATTGTTTTCACGTTCAAGGTGTATCTTTATACGTCCTCTACACCCAAAATTTCTGAAGCATGTCAGTAATGTACCTATTTTACCCGTTTCATTGCGGACGACACTGGTTGACAGCTTCGTTCCCGTTTTGTTGACGTCAATGAAAAGCTTTAACGTGTTCTCTGTGGGAATATGATTACGTCAAATAGAAAATGCGCAACTGTATCCGTTTTTAATTTGCGAACCATTATTAATCAAAAAAATGGTTCAAATGGCTCTGAGCACTATGGGATGTCCCTACTTACTCTATCAGAATATATATCAGTTTCAAACAGTTTTTAAATTTCTGTTCTAGGATGACGATTGTAGCGTTCAGACCTCCCACCAACTGTCCTCGTATTTCGCTAAGCTATTTCGTCATGTCTTTGAGTGCCCCCAGGGTGAAAGATTTTTACTTAAAATTAAATAATAAAAACTTAACGGTGTGCTATAAAGTTCTAAATTGGTTTTGTAGTTTGTTTGTTGTATTACTGAAAAAATATCATGGTCTAAAATCGAGCCATTCCCTATTCTACCCACCTAAATATCTAAATAACTGCTGCCATGTACTACAGGACAGTCACAGGCACATGAAAACGACACAGATGTAAAAAGTAATTAGACAATTTATTATTTTGAAATTACACGCCATAACTGTTACTGCTTCTATCCCACTGTGAGGTTGCAGAAGTTTGTGAGGAAGCAATTACAAAGTCTCAATTTCCGCCCTTGTGATCTCTGTATTTTGGGAACCCCGAAGAAAGATATTCTCGGCCGTCAAGAAGCAATTGACAGTTTTGTCTGACGGTGGGAAAACGTATTTGGTGACTACATTTCAAATAACAAAGAGTTTACTTATTTCTTTCCATTTGTCTTAATTCCATTAGGCTGTCCCTTACTCGAACATTTGAAAAAAAAAAAAAGGTTCAAATTGCTCTGAGTACTATGGGACTTAACATCTGAGGTCATCAGTCCCCTAGAACTTAGAACTACTTAAACCTATGGACATCACACACGTCCATGCCCGAAGCAGGATTCGAATCTGTGACCGTAGCGGTCACGTGTTTCCAGACTGAAGCGCCTAGAACCGCTCGGCCACTCCGGCCGGCCATTATTAATCACTTAGAATGTCGACAGCGCCTGTTAATGTATATTAACCCATTTTGGTCAATCACCTCGGGCAAACGCTGGATACAGGTCATTAATTTGCCTGTTATTCACGGGTGATACTCGCAGTTTTCTTGGACTGTCAATATAAATTTTACGTTCTTCAAAACCTGTCAGTTCCGTGCACATTTAACCTGACCACACGCCATTCTCTGCTCACTACCACCACTTCCTCCATCTGCGATCTTCGGAAGTGCCAGGCTAGCTCCCGCTTTGCGCGGTGTGTCCAATGGCGTTTTACCCTCTGCTCACGTGAACACACTAGCGTTCGCTGTAGTAAAACACGCGTTTCTCAGGAGTCAGTCTGACGAGCACAACGTCTTCTTGAGCGATTGTTTCTTGTGCTGTCTTCCTATAATCAAAGAGCGAAAACAATAATGCTCTGAGGCCAGGGACCAATCCAGGTACTACTTTAGATATCGAAAATTAGCGATAAGTGTGTTAATAAAAATGTGAGGTATCATCTAAGGCGTCCGGAAATACGGTCCTCTAACAACTTGTCCCATACTGCCGTAGACAATTGAGTGTCCAAAATTAATCCTCTACCACCAAAACCACAATACTCTGAAGCCTCAAAGGAACTAGTAGAGGCACGCGTATTGAAAATCAATGGTATGTAAACAGGCAGAATACGGCACTGCGGTCCGCAACGCCTATGTAAAGCTGCAAGTGTCTGGCGCAGTTTTTAGATCGGTTTACTGCTGTTACAGTGGCAGCTTACGCAGATTTAAGTGAGTTTGTACGTGGCATTATAGCCAGCGCACGAGTGAGGTACCGATGAAATTGGAAATTTCCCGTACGACCATTTATCGAGCGAACTGTGAATTACAGAAATCAGGTAAAACATCAAATCTCCGACCTCGCTACGGCCGGAAAAAGATCCTGGCAGAACGGGACCAACGACGACTGAAGAGAATCATTCAGAAGCTAGCAGCTGAATTTAAGTAATATGAAAGGCAATTGTCAACAGTAAAAGAATAATCCGAAGACGACGAGGGTATGAACAGGAAGAGATTTAGTGGTACGTAGAAATTCTTCATAATAGACGTTACGTTTCTTGATAGGATAAACGATTTCTGAAGGATATCTGACAGCAAGGAAAGTCGAATACTGGAAATTATGCGTTACAGCGTGTAGGTAAGAAAATAAAAATGAATGCAGACTATTCAGTTAGTTATATCCAAAAGTGTCACAGAAGTGAATACCTAAAATGAACCACCACTTCAGTCAGATATCTCATCATTTTCCAGCACCTTCCTGTAACCTACTGAAATCCGATTAACAAATTATTTATATAGTATCGGCTCAGACGAACAATGAATAATGACAAATACGAACACCAGTTTTATCAATGGCGCGTTTAACATTTGAGGATACATTAGCTAATATGTCATATCAACAACTTTTACTAATTTTTTGTGTGGAGTAGTGGAAATAAGAAAAATGGTTCTGCAACAGTGAAGCCACATTGTGACAGTAAACTACGGCTTTTCACTCTTACAGACCGATTAACTCTTGTAACGATGCTAACTATATGTGCAATCAACTAGCAGTAGCATACAAAACTTGGGGTTTGAAGATTAATTACCAAAAAACAGAATACTTGACTAATGATTCAGATGAGCTATACATTGAAGGAAAGAAAATCAAAAAGATAAACACTTTCTGTTATTTGGGATTCATTTTAGAAATCGAGGGAAAATCAGAGTCAGAAATCAATAAAAGAATTAGTAGCGGACGGAGGGTCATTGGGACGCTTAACTCAGTCTTATGGAGCAGGAATGTAATGAGCAGAACTAAAAAATTAATATACAAATCCATATTACAGAGTGTGGTTCTGTATGGAACGGAGACCTGGACAATTAACATGAAGCACATTAAAAAATTACAAGCTCTAGAGATGGACTTTTGGAGAAGATCGGCAAGAATCTCCAGGAAAGAAAAGATAAGGAACACCGAAGTAATAAGGAGAATGGAAATAAAAGAAGGAATATATGACGTAATGGATAGGAAGAAATTACAGTGGTACGGGCATGTACGACGAATGGAGGAAGCCAGAATACCAAAATTGATACTGGAGTGGGAACCGGAGGGGAGAAGAAGAAGAGGACGACCTATGACCACCTGGCTCCAAAATGTACAGCACACAATGAGGAGAATGGGCGCAGAGGAAGAGGACACGCAAGATCGAAACACATGGAGAAATATTTTGAGAGTATAGTTTAAGAATGTTTATTGTTTGTATTGTCATTTCCAGGTAAATTATTATGTTGGAGATAAGTCTCTGTAATGAGGAAAAGCTCAAAATAATAATAATAAATATAGCTTCCGTGACGTCTGTCAGTATGCAGTTAATCTCAGGCATACAATTTGAGAAATTATTCCTCTGCGTTCTCTCAAATTTTTCGCAGGTGAGTGTGTTGTATCTGGATGATAGTGTACCTAAGAATATGTGATGTCGCCTGGTCAGTACTTCGCTCTTATGGCTAATTTTACAGTCACACTATGGTAGGTGCACTAGAGACCGTCATTAGCAGTTTCTAGCATTTTCTACTATTTCTTGTTGCTGTTAGGCATGAGGCTGTGGTTTGTGCGTCATTTGTAAATATACTGCATTCCACATATTTAGGCAGTGTAAAATATGTTACAGGGGTTTGAAACACAAACTTAATTCTTCAGTTACAGCATTCCATGCTTAGTAAAATTCTATGTATTTGTGAAACTAGTTATGTAACATGTGGACACGGAAGAAGGTTGCTGGAGGACTGTGGTGCATACACTGTGTTCAAACATTATGAATTATTTCAAACATTATGAATTACGTCGCAGAAAGCGATCTATCGAAACACAGTCAACGCGATTAAGAAAATAGTGTTTTTGTGCCATACTACTTGGCATTTATGCTCGTGAAGTAATGACTGCTATCGGAAGGGGATCTCAAATTGATTCCAAATTTCTGGATTTCCGGAAGGCTTCTGAGGTCTTTCCTCACAAGCGGATTATATTGTGATTTTGTGTCTATGGAGTATCGTCTCAGTTGTGCGACTGTATTCGTGATTTTCTGTCAGAAAGGTCGCTGTCTGTAGTAACTGACGGAAAGCCATCAAGTACGACATACAACGTAAGAGATATGTGGCGTTCCCTAATGAAGTTGTGTAAGCTCTCCACACAAATAATTTTGGAGACGTGCGCAGCCATCTTTGACTGGATGCAGATATCTCTGTCATTTACCAGGACTTCGATAAATTTCAAAGGAGGAAAGTTCGTTTTTACTAACGTGAAATAAGTGAGAGAGTCTCCCGAATATAATACGTGATCTGGGCAGCCAATCATTAAGACAAAGGCGTTTTTCGATGCGGCCAGACCTTTTCACGATATTTCAATTTCCTCCTTTCTCCTCTGAAAGCGAAAATTTTTTGTTGAAGCCCACCTACATAGGGAGAAATCATCGTAATAAAATAAGAGACTCAAGTTTTCGTTACCTCCCAACGCTGTTTGAGAATAGAATGGAAGAGAAATACTGTGACAGCCAGCCACTTCAGTGTGAACTAGAGAGTAGTCATTTAGATGTAGATGTTGATGTCTTCTATCACGGAACTTGCAATAACTGAGTTTCTTTAATATCTTAGGAATTTTGCATTGCCTTCAAATCGTACATTTGTGTTAGTTTCCAGTAGCTACTATTTCAAAATATATTTAACTTGTAACTGGTTTTGGATAGTACTTCTACTTACCCAGTTTTCACTTACTTATTATTGGTGTGTATAACAGTACTGATGCAAGACACGGATTATTATTCACCAGAACTAACAAGATTTTCTCAATTGGAAACCTTTAAATGTCAATAAAATATTTATTTCTAGGTACAGGACCATGTTGAACCTGGGAACTTTTTTTCACAGTTGCTCAAAAATGGTTCAAATGGCTCTAATCACTATGGGACTTAACATGTGAGTTCATCAGTCCCCTAGACTTAGAACTAACATCTGAGGTCATCAGTCACCTAGACTTCCAACTTGCGACAGTAGCAGTCGCGCGGTTGCAGACTGAAGCGCCTAGAACCGCTCGGCCACAACGGCCGGCGTTTAGTTACATCCGCACGGTGTCAGTAGAGGTGATAGTGGGGCAATAGAAGGATAAATTTATACTGTAGCTAGAGAGAGTTGATCGAATAATGATCCATTGTAGAATTAGGCATAGTCAAATAGCTCGCGTATTAGTAGTGGGGCAACGAGATCCAAATGGAGAGTATTTGACAGGGGACTTACAGTTCCTCTACTTGCCTTACAACCAATGGAAACCCCGTAAAAACTGATGTTAGAACCGGTGGTTGGGAAGAATATTTAATTTAATTCTTGGCCAACATGTCCCATTCACAAAGTGGTAACCGTGGTGTATGCGAAAATGTATTTGTTTATGTGTATTATCGGAGTAAAGGCGTTGAAGTGTCTGACATGTGCAGTATGCACCATTTTATGTGATTAGGTAATAAATAGATTAATACATTTTCAGTTAATAGCTCTCTAGCTCTGAGCAGCAGCCATAGAAAGTCCACCTCTCCTAGTGTATCTACGCCTATCCATTTGTAACACCTTTGCCTATTCTTGACTGCTGTAGTGAGGTAAGCATTCTCTGTTCATAAGAAGTAGACACATTCCAGACTTAAATGATTGCCGACTGATTGTAATTCAGTAGTTAAATGCATAGATTTCCAACGAGGCTGTGCTGCATAAAACGGTAGTACAAATGTTCTTTTGTGGCACAATGTCTGAGCTACGTCAGCAGTTTCGTTTCATTTAGTCGTTCAAATGGCGCATTGCTCAATGAGGGAATGTACACCCCCTTCTGACGTCCGTTGTCAGATCTCTACGATATTACTGGACTGGGAAAATACCTGGTACACATCTCACCGTGGAAGGCGGACATTATTTTCGACACTACCCAAAAGTAACTTAATTTAACGTGTTTCCTTAACATACCACGTGCCTGAGACATCTGAAATATGCAGCCCATACATGCAGGCCAATAGTGGGCATGCGAAAGAAATTTTATACTATGCGAGATTTCTGTCGTACAGACACCAGTTTCTCAGCTAGAAGTCTATTGATCTGTAAATTATTTATATGCGTTCTATTTGTGCATTCTAATTCCGTAAAGAGGTTATCGACGTCTAAGAAATTACCAATTCTTCTGTTCGTTCATTCAGAAACACTATTCCCCTCACCACGTTGGCAGTGACTGTGTTAGCATGTCAGAAAGAGCAAATTTCTAACGACACAGCTGTAGGAATGTTGGAGTGCTTCCACAAATAGACACAAGCTGGACATGGCTCCTGCAAGGGGAGTAGCAGAATGCCATGTAAATTTACGAAATTATAGACAGTACTGTACGTGATGTTGCTATCCCAGCTGCCTTTTTACTTCTAAAAGTTCCTAAATGTTGCGAGCTCTAAAACTATTCGCCACTGACCTACTGTTTTGCTAGGAAATCCAGTGTAATGAAATTTAAGACTGACTCTAATTCAACCCAAATACACGAAATCAATGTCATAACAGAAAATGTTTGTGATATGTCTGTGGATTATCGGGCCCGCAGATGACGTGCCTAATTACAATTTTTAAATTCAGTTCAATGTTCACCACAAACAAGTGGCCTTTTTAATTAATTCAGTAATTAAAAATGGTCGTCAATGTATAGCAATGTTTTCATGATTGATTGAATAATTACAGTGCAGTACATTAAAGTTTTTGTGCCTTGCATGGACGATGACTTTCTGTTTCACGTAAGTGCCAGGATATTTCAAGTGACAGACTTGATTTATGAAAGCGGCCCGATTTTCGTAGAATTAGTGTGTGTCGTTTAAGATTATTCGCGAAATGATTCACGTTTCGTAACGAGAACAACAAACTGATCTCGCAGATGATTACATTCTGGTAGCTTCTTTTGTTTAGAATGTGACGTTATTCAAGGGAGACTCAGTATACGAGCGTGTGTTTACGTTATGAATGTTTATAAGATGCAAACATTTGTTTTTGCTTGAAAATTGTCCACCTAATTTTCTTTGGGCTATGTTGGATATGGCATTCTGCTTCAAGACAACCAAGGCGTGGTTTCATACTTTTAAATGGCGCATATTATATTAGTGAGATAATGTATGGGGTACAGGAATCAAGGCCAGGTAGTTAATTTTAAGAGTGGTGATAAAAGTGAGGAAGGTAACATGTGGATTAGTACGAGAGGAAACTCAGAAGCAGCTCTAGTGGCAGAACTCGAGATTTAGGAGTTAATGGGCATATCAATAATGAAATGAAAACCGACAGCGCAATGCCGACAGGAACCAACACAACAGATCTGCCATTCGTTGTGTGAAACGAAACTGTAGATCACACGAATTTTCAATTATTGATTATATAAAAACAAGATACCAGAGAAACGAAATATCTACGAAAAGGAAGAAAACACTCGAGCAATTGGTTTGTGGAAGAACGGAAAGCAACGTATGATGTTTCAGTAAAAAGTGCATAGCTCTTTATAAGATGAAGTACCTGAGTTAGCGGAAATCGTGTCGAGACATGAAGCGGTTTAATTCTGGCAACTTATCAAGATACGTCGTTTTCCAATTGTATCTCCATCACCATCTACATCCACACAGTGCTTGACATCGGGTACTTCTCATTGTGCCAGCTATTAGGGCTTCTTCCCGTTCCATTTAAGTTTAGGCTGATGGAAGAATAATTCCTGCAACGCCTCTGCGCGTGCTATGATTAGGCTAATCTTGTCTTCGCGGTCTCTACGGGGTTAATATGTAGAATGTTGTACTATATTCCTAGATTCATAACTTACAGCTGGTTTCGAAACATCACATGGTTAACAATTCAGTTTTCTTAGCATCTCAGTGACGCTATATCATGGGCCAAACAAACCTCAGCCAATCGTCTTGTTCTTCTTTACGTACATTCAGTATCGTCATCTAGTATTACATGGTACAGGTCCCACAGAACTGAGCAATATTGTAGGATGGATCACATGAGTGTTTTGTAAGCAGTCAGCTTTATATACTAATTCTGCTTCCGAAGAAATCTACCAAAGAACCGAAATCTTCCACTTGCTTTTCCTAGGACTAGGTCTGAGTCCATGCTATTGTTACATTATATAGTCCTGAAAACTGTTATACCCAGGTATTCTTATGTATGATCGATTCAATCTGTGACTCGTTGATTTTTTTTTACAGGGCTTAACGTTTCGTCGATTTCTGTAGTGCAAAATATTGCTTATACGAACATTTAATTCAAGTTGCCTGTCACTGCGCCTCATTGAAATCTTATCAAGGTCTGACTGAATATATTTTTCAGACAGTACTTTATTATGGATAACTACATCAAATGCCAAAACTCTGATGGTATTAATATAGAACATGAACCAAAAGGGTTCCAAAACACTTCCCTTTGGTACTACAGAATTTACGCGTACATCCAGGATAACATGCTGTGTCCTCCCTATCAGTAAATTGTCAACACAGTCACAAATTCCGCACGATATGCCACCGTATATTCGTAGCGTGGTGGTGGTTGTTTTAGTACTAAGTCAAATGATCTTCGTAAGTCAAGAAATACTATATCGACCAGACTGCCATGGTGTGTAGGTTTCACGATGTCACGTGAGAAAAGCGCTAGTTGTTTGTCAAATGATCGATATTTTCAGAACCTATACTGGTTGCCATGGTGGTCATTTTGTTCGTGTTACCGTACTATACACTTATCTGCAAAACTTATGGACCAGATAGATAATGTAACATAGCATATTAACAATTCGGTGGAAATCAACGAAAGGGCGGGAGCCTGTTGCCAAAAGTCTCCCAGTCGTGCACAGAAACCCAGACGTCAGGGGGCGCGAGGTCAGTGAGACCATAGCGCCCATTTGGGCAGACCTCGCAGCACGAACCAAGTAAAAGAACGGAAAAAGATAATGTGCTCAATCATCGAGCAGTTATAATGCACTGTGGTGGTTTTCTTCATTACAGCAAGCTCCGGAGAAAACATCGGGAAACCGGGAGAGGGCTGCTGTGCGACGAGTGTACACTGTAGTTTGGAACAATTCGCAGCATTGTTTCACGCCCATGGGGAACATTCCGAGCCACTGCTTATCGACGGAGGGGAGGCCGTCGGCCACGGCCATCTACAGCAACAAATGACGACGTGAAACAGCGGTTGCAATTGGAACCACACTTAACAGAACTGCGTGGCGCACATCTCACGCTCCAACATCTGCAATTATGCCAAAAGTATAGGGGCTGGACCAGTGAGAGTTGGGGTGACGTCCTCTACGCGGATAAAAGCAGAATTAGTCTCAGTAGTGATTCTGGGTGTACCCTCAGATGGCAACTCGTAATGCGTCCAGGAACACTGTCGAACATTGCAGTTTTAGTGGCCAGGTGTTGTTGTGCATTGAGGCATAATGTTGTATGGGCATACGCAACAAATCATTGAGCACGATATTCTCGTCAGTCTTTTCAGGGATGCATTCGACTCTGACTGCATTTATATTGGATCATGATGTGCTGCATCATCGAATAGCGCAGGTCGATGATCTCTGAGAGTTATGTTAAGGGAACGGACTGACCTGCCCGTTCCCAGGCTTAAATCCCTCGAGGACATGTGGGATGCTTTGGGGAGACGTATTGTAACGCGTCCACATGCACCAACGCCAACCCAGCAATCATCAACCGCGATGGTCGAGAAATGGAGTCTCCACCACAAAGCTCCTTACCCATCTGGTGGACAACATGGGAGCACGTTGAAGAGTGTACTCTGCCGTCCGTCGTGATTACACACACTGTTAAGAACCACGTACCACATCTGTAATACCCAGGGATCCGTCATAAATCGCGGTGAGTTCAATGTAATTACTGTCTTTGAGTAAAAGTCTCATTTCTTTTCGTCTCAGTGCGAAAAATTTCAGCAGTATTAGCAGGAGCTGCAGAGGGTAAAAACTGTAGAGGGAGACAGGAATTGTAAAATATTCCACACATAATTGAGGACGCTAGTTGCAAGAGCTCCTATGTGAGGAAGAGGTTGGGGCAAGAGAGGAATGTTCGTCACGCTCAGTGTCAAACCAATCAGAAGACAAAAGACTAGTGACAAAAAAAAGGGAAAAATCTAATTTAGTTCGTGGGATCTACCACGTATTATGGCTGAAAGACGAAGGGCTAACTCATTGACTAACTCTGTATAGTATCTGAGAACGATTCCATCGATCCCTGGCGCTTTATTCGATTTTAACAATTTCAGGTGTTTCTCAATGCAACTGACACCAATATCTATTCTATCCATCCTTGCAATCGTGTGGGAACTGAAATGGAACAATACTCCCTTTTCCTTTCCTAAAGAAACATTTTAAAACGGAATTCAGCATTGTTAAACGTTATATTTCAAATAAACGAGAGAAAGTACATAATTACGAACTAAGTAACAACCTCTAAGCAAAGATAAATTGCCTAAGTGAGCTATGACAATTTTTAATAATGATTATGTAATAAACAAGAACACGCTTTTACAGATGCCAAGAAACGATCTGACAGGAGTATCAAAGACCAAAATTCGTATAAAGAATCAATTTTCTGTGAATGCATTATGAAAAAGAGACATATTGGCAGGAAATATATAGAGATCGAAGGAAACAAGAGACGACCTAACATGAAAATTATGCTAAGTTCGCTTCAGAGTAGCATGGAATGCAAACGTGGCTAATTGTCAAATCGTACGAAAAAAGGTGAATACGAGTATGTAACATTCTAAAGCATAAACTTCGGTGAAAGACGTAAAATGGACAAAGAAAAGTTTTAGGTATTCCTAGATTGAGATGAAAGTAACTGTTGTTGACGAAAGCATTTGGGTATAACATAAGCACACAAAGAAGAGATTGGTTATATTTTCGTCGAAATGAAAGTTGGGTTAGGAGTAGGGTTATAGCTCTGAGTGAAATGAAACTAGAGATAAAACTTACATCAGAACTGAGGAATTTTGCTACCTGGGAAGCAAAGTAAGGCACGACGGGAGAAGCAAGAACATAAACAGCAGACTAGCACATGTGAAGAGGCTATTCCTGACGAAAAGATGTCTACTAGTATCAAACAACTGCCTTAATTAGAGGAAGAAATATCTGAGAATTGACATATGGAGCGTAGTATTGCATGGAAGTGATTTACTGACTGTGGGGAAATCGTTAAACGAGAGGATCGAAGCTTCTGAGACGTGGTGCCATAGAAAAATGTCGAAAATTAAGTGGACTTACGATAAAGAGCAAGTTCTTTGGAGAATTGTTGAACAGAAGAACACGTGGAAGACGCTGACGAGAAGAAGGGACTGAATGATAAGACAGATGTCAAGGAGTAACTTTTATGAAATTTAAGGGAGCTGCAGAGGGTGAAATCCGTAGAAGACAACAGAGACTGAACGTATTTCGTAAATAATTGGGACGTTGGGTGCGAGATGAAGAAGTTAACACGAGAGAGGAATTCGTGGTAGGTTGCACGAAACCAGTCAAGAGAGATGAGCCGATTAAAAATGTCGTAGCGTCTTTAATTTGCGTATTCTGAAACCAATAATTTGTCGCTGAAGTCTATTTGAGCGCTAGGAATATAAAACTGGAGCCCTATAATTGTGTCGTTTAGGTATTATATTGTTGAAAAACTATTACAACTTCAGTACTTCTCTCCTGGCACTGAGAGTAGCTCCTAACCCCCTATTACAGCTTCTATCCAATGCAGTCTCATCTTCTAGGAAAAATGTCTTCAACATCTTAAAAAATGACGTTAACGGCCGATACATAGCTAGAAAAACAATAACTAACCGAAATCATAAAGTTTTTTCAGTCCATACAGACTAAAGAGACATTTCGTATTCGACTACGAACGACACATTTACATTAGAGTGAGCAGGGCTGGCGCTATACTGAACAATAAGAAGAAAAAGCGAATTTGATACTACGTGTGTTGACAGTTTCAATTGACGTTATCGCTTTGCAGAACGCTTACAGTGCTCTTTTATCTACACAGAGTATGTAGCTCAGTGCCAAATTAACAGTGCTGTATGTACATGTCAGAGGGAAATTACGATCGACTATATTGCCACTCTCCTTGTTGGACGAGGAAAAATGGCACACTAGTGGCCCAGTCAGGCGCTGCTATTTGAGCAGAGTTTGGTCGTAAAGAAACTGCTGTACTGCCCAATGTGCTCAGTCAGCACAGGAGCAGGAACTAAGTCAGAGGGCTGTAAAGCTGTGCAATGGTACCGCCACCACGTTGCATCTGACGTGCACAATACGTGTCTCGTACTTACAATACATCGCCTTACGCTGCGTTTCCTGTCCGCAGTGAATCACGTCACTATTCCATGCAGCATCCGAAAATCTTTTTCTAGAAGTACGCCGTCCGATAAATAAAGATTTCTCAAATCTACTGTTAATTGTTCTTATCAGCAGTTTCTAAGTGGTTTCCGCATCAACAAAGGTATCTCAGCATCACCTATGATCAGCGGCAAGAGGATGCAGGATTAAGAAGGCAATGGAAACCACTGAACTAAAGACACATAAAGTCTATACACAAGCATGTAGCCTGTAATTGAGCACGATAACCTCTCCATTTGCAAGAGATTCCGGAATATCCCCCATTCCGATATCCGAGACGGGACTGCCAAGTGGGAGGTAACCATAAGCACAAGTGTGAATACCCAATGAAAGGGGCGTGGAATGTCAGAACCTTGAACATGGTAGGGAAGCGAGAAACTCTGAGAAGCGAAATGCAAAGGCTCAATCTAGACATAGTAGGCGTGAGTGAAGTGAAATGAAATGAAGACAAGGATTATGGTCAGATTAGTCAGATTATTGGGTAATATCAGCAGCAGCAGAATATGGTATAATGGTGTAGGATTCATTACGAATAGGAAGGTAAGGCGGCGAGTATGATACTGTGAACAGTCCAGTGATAGGATTGTCCTTATCATAATTGACAGCAAACCTACTTCGACAACGATAGTTCAGGTATACATGCCGACGTCGCAAGCTGGAGATGAGGAGACAGAGGAAGTATATGAGGATACTGAAAGAGTAGTGTTTGTAAAGGGAGATAAAATTTTAATAGCCTTGGGGGGTGGGGGTGGGGGGAGGGAATGCAGTTGTAGGGCAGGGCTCAAAATGGTTCAAATGGCTCTGAGCACTACGCGGCTTAACGTCTGAGGTCATCAGTCGCCTAGAACTTAGAACTAATTAAACAACTAATTAAACCTAACTAACCTAAGGACATCATACACATCTATGCCCGAGGCATGATTCGAACCTGCGACCGTAGCGGTCACGCGGTTCCAGACTGAAGCGCCTAGAACCGCACGGCCACACCTGCTGGTCTGTAGGGCAGGGAGTACAAGAAAATGTTATACGAGAATATGGGCTTGGGACAAGGAATGAGAGAGGAGAAAGACTCACTGAGTTCTGTAATAAATTTCAGCTCGTAATAGCGAATACGCTGTCACAAGAGAAGGAGGTATACTTGGAATAGACAGGGTGACGATGGAAGATTTCAGTTAGATTACATCATAGTCAGACAGAGACTCCGAAATCAGGTACTAGGTTGTAAGGCGTACCCAGGAGTAAAGATAGAATCAGATCACAATGTAGTAGTGACGAAGAATAGGCTGAAGTTTAAGAGATTAGTCAAGAAGAATCAATACGCAAAGAAGTGGGATACGGAAGTACTAACGGATGAGGAGATACGCTTGAAGTTCTCTAAGGCTCTAGATACACCAATAAAGAATAGCTCAATAGGAAGTGCAGTTGAAGACGAATGGACATCTCTAAAGAGGGCAGTCACACAAATTAGAAAAAAACGTAGGTATAATGAAGATAAATGGAAAGAAGCCATGGGTAATACTTCAGTTGCTCGATGAAAGAAGGACGTACATAAATGTTCAGGGGAATTCAGGAATACAGAAATATAAGTCGCTGAGGAGTGAAATAAATATTAATGGCAGGGAAGCTAAGGCAAAATGACTGCATGAAAAATATGAAGAAATGGAAAAAGAAGAACCGACTCAGCATATAGGAAAGTCAAAACAACCTTCGGTGAAATTAGAAGCAAGGGTGGGAACACTAAGAGTGCAACGGGAAACTCACTGTTCAATGCAGAGAAGAGGGCGGATAGGTGGAAAGAGCACATTGAAGGCCTCTATGAGAAGAAAGATTTGTCTGATGTGATAGAAGAAGAAACAGGAATCGATATAGAAGAGGTAGGGAATACAATATTAGAATCAGAATTTAGGAGTGCTTTGGAGGACAAAAGATCAAATAAGACGGAAGGAATAGATAACAATCCATCAGAATTTCTAAAATCATCTGGGGAAGTGGCAACAAAATGACTACTAACGTTGGTGTGTATGAGTCTGACGACATACCATCTGACTTTCGGAAAAATATCATCCACACAACTCCGAAGACTGCAAGAACTGATAAGTGAAAGAATTATCGCACAATCAGCTTAAAGCCTTATGCATCCAAGTTGCTGACGAGAATAATATAGAGAAGAACGGAAAAGACAATTGAGGATGTGTTAGATGATGATCAGGTTGACCTTAGGAAAGATAAAGGCACCAGAGAGGCATTCCGACGTTGCGTTTGATAATGGAAGCAAGACTAAAGAAAATTCAAGATACGTACACAGAATTTCTCGACCAGCAAAAAGCGATTCGAAAACTGAAACCTGGTAATGGGTAATATACAATATGTGCAAGAACGAAGAGGAAATAATAAGAGTGGACGACCAAGAAAGTTGTGGTCGGGTTAAAAACGGCGTAAGACAAGGGCGTAGTCTTCCTCCTCTACTGTTGAAGCTGTACATCGGAGAAGCAATCACAGAAATAAAAGAAAGTATCAGGAGTGGAATTAAAATTCAAGGTGAAAGGAATCAATGATAAGATTTGTTTATGACATTGATATCTTGAGTGAAAATGTAGAAGTATTACATGATCTACTAAATGGAAAACCGACTAATGAGTACAGAATATGGTTTGAGAGTAAATCGAAGAAAGACGAAAGTAATTGGAAGTAGCAGAAATGAGGACAGCGAGGAACTTAAGATCATGACCGATGGTCGCGAAGTAGCTGAAGTTAAAGAATCCTACTACTTAGGCAGCAAAATAACCAGTGACGGACGGAGCAAGGAGAACATCAAAAGCAGACTAGCAAGGCAAAAAGGGCATTCCTGGCCAATATCAAATATCGGCCATAATTTGAGTAAGAAATTCCTGAGAATGTACGTTTGGAGTATAGCATTGTATGATAGTGAAACATGGACTGTGAGAAAACTGGAGCAGAATAGAATCGAAGCATTTAAGATGTGGTTCTACAGACGAATGTTGAAAATTAGGTGGACTGGTGAGGTAAGGAATAAGGAGGTTCTGGGCAGAATCGGAGAGGTAGGAATATGTGGAGACGGCCGGGGTGGCCGTGTGGTTCTAGGCGCTACAGTCTGGAACCGCGAGACCGCTACGGTCGCATGTTCGAATCCTGCCTCGGGCATGGATGTGTGTGATGTCCTTAGGTTAGTTAGCTTTAAGTAGTTCTAAGTTCTAAGGGACTGATGACCTCTGTAGTTGAGTCCTATAGTGCTCAGAGCCATTTGAACCATTTTGAATATGTGGAAAACATTGACAAGGAAAATCGACAGGGTGATAGGACATCTGTCCTTAGTACTAGAAAAGCTGTAGAAGGCAAAACTTTAGACAGAAATTTAAATACATTCAGCAAATAATTGAGGACAAAGGTTACAAGTGCTACTCTGAGATTTACACAAGAGAGGAATTCGTGACGGGCCGCATTTAATCAGTCAGGAAACTGATGAGTCAGGTTTCAGTTTTCGAATCGCTTTTTCCTGGTCGAGAAATTCTGTGAACGTATCTTGAATTTCCTTTAGTCTTGTTTCCATATATATTCTGCCCCGTTGTATATGTTTCCGTTACTGCTGGATAAAATTTTATCATCTCTTATCTGCGTAATTTCATACAAAGGTCCCCTATTGAGACTCAAGTCTCAATTTCAATTTAGAAAGCGCGAGGTTAACCGCTAAGCTTATTGAAATTGTTAGCTTATTGAAAATGGTCGCAGGTGAATGCTGTACACTTTCCACCGAAGAGTGAAAGAGATGCGATAAAAATTCAGACTGGATTTCTCTCTAGTATTAGCTTAGTGAAGTATGCTAATTCTTGAGAATAAGTTCGTATTGTTAACAATCAACAGCATTAAAGAAAATATTGAGGCCAACAGCAAATTATAGGCATCCTGAACAACGGTCACTGAGAGGGTTGTTAACTTACGCCTTATATTTGGAAGAGTTATCTCATGATATAATGTCGTATGTCATAAGTGAATTAAATAAGCAGCGGAGATTAATTTTCAAGTTGAACTATCATTTATTCAACTCTGTGTTGTAACGGTAAATAAAGCAGCGTTCAGTTTTAGAATCGGACACTGACTGTGGGCTTTTCATGACAGTTTACCATCCATCTCAACCCCAAGTGTTGGCCATTTCTTGTAATCAAAATGCTAATTTTAGATAAATTGTGTATTATAAACCGTAAAAATTGAGTCTTACTGTGATCGAACATCAATTTAACACCAATTTTTCTTCCTCCTGTCTATTGGACTGTCCCTTCCAGGTTCTAAGCTACAGCACATTGAATGTCTCAAGAGCGAATCGTTATTGGCACAATTTGTAGAAATAAAATCACGGTAAACATGATATTGGAGCTCAAAGAATTTTCATAATTTCCGATTTTAGCGTTACAAAGCTTGTGCTATGTAAAAAGACATTTTAAGGCAGCGACTTATTGAAGATTCAACAGAACGAGTCGTTGTTGATAGGATTTGTTGTCACTAAATGTCGGTTGATAACAGTTCGATGATTAAAGCAGAGTTTCAGCACAGCGTGGATGGTTGAGACGGTATGTTATCCAACTGCGGCTGCCTATTGTAATAAAACAAAAATAAATTAAATAGAAAATACTGAGTGAGAGAATCAACGATGAACGGGTGTCATGTGATGTCCACCCAGACAAAATGCCACGAACAATAACGGAAAAGACCGATCGTGGGTAAGTAGAAGGTTCACGTCCTCCTGTGTACAACACTTCCATCAGCTTCGTATTTCCCAAAAGGTTAACTTTCGTATGAGATGAACACAAATAATTTCCGTGATATTTGATTTTATGTAAATATAAGTGCGCATTCTGTCAATAGTGAGTTTGCTCAGTTTGGTGAACTTCTGTAAGCTGATTGCTTTGTTCAGTGGACATGTCGCTTTCATTTTTGTCTTATTACACAGTCACGGATCTTAAAGATTTTATTTAAGTGTATCACAGACAGGAAAACATGACAAGCATTTGGTCAGAAATGAAATGTGCGTTTTAACGGACTGCGCGGACCCTCCCGCCGGGGTTAGAGTCATCCCTCGGGCATGGGTGTGTCTGTGTTTTATTCTTACCATAAGTTAGTTTAGGTTAGTTTAAGCAGTGTGCAAGTCTAGGGACCGATGACATCGGCAGTTTTGTCCCTTAGGAATTCACACACACTCCTTCTCTCTCTCTCTCTCTCTCTCTCTTTATGAGAGTCCATTGCGTCAACAAACTGTATGTGCCGACGGCGCTGGTACTCGTGGCGGTGATTATCCCGTCATTAAGCCATTTCTTGAATTCATGATTGCATTTAATTAAGATTCTCCCAACATAGTCAGAAAAAGAAAAAACAGAAATGCGTCTGATGGGCTGATCAGTTACCGTCTGCGTAGCAGCTGTTATGGAACTACCGCCGACAAGTTGAGACTTAGGGTCAGTCATGTAGTCGAAACTGGAATTTCGCCTCACAAGTAGAGTACTACCAATGGTCCCAGCTTGTTTTATATAAATATCTGTTTTAATAACATATCACGCATTTAAATAACAACACATTATTTCAACCGATGCAAACACCCTACTAGATATTCCCGCCATTGCTGGATACATTTGTACAATTGAATTTAAACACTCCCTCTTCAGGCCACGAATGGCCTACCGGGACCATCCGACCGCCGTGTCATCCTCAGTGGAGGATGTGGATAGGAGGGTCGTGGGGTTAGCACAACGCTCTCCCGGTCGTTATGATGGTATTCTTGACCGAAGCCGCTACTATTCGGTCGAGTAGCTCCTCAATTGGCACCACGAGGCTGAGTGCACCCCGAAAAATGGCAACAGCGCATGGCGGCCTGGATGGTCACCCATCGAAGTGCCGACCACACCCGACAGCGCTTAGCTTCGGTGATCTCTCAGGAACCGGTGTATTCACTGCGGCAAGGCCGTTGCCCACAATTCAATTGAAACGCAAGCAATAATTCATAATGAATGAGAGAAATATGGATTTCTTCTATTGTCATATTATCTAAGTGGGTCACCATAACTGTCTAGTTTAAAACCAGTATCTTTGTATTGAACGCTTAATCTTCGCTACCTTTTTTACTACTTTATTGCTTCCCCCCTCAGACAGCCTCTGCCAGGTAGCGATGTTTGCACCGTGGTGTTTCAGCCGGAGATGTTCTACAACAATCATTGACATCAGATTTACAACGACAAAGAATGTTAACTACTATAAAACTTTTTTCTGCCGCTCCAAGCTTCTTGTGACAGCAGCCTCAATCTTTACGGCGGGACGTGCGCGCCATATGGTCTCATTACCTTAGCGTCTGGTCTGTCTACAGATGTAGCTTTGATCAGGTGAACAACAGCCCTTGTCCTGCCAACGTACAGGTGGACCATTATCTTAAGTGGGCTTGTGAGGGTTTTCCTCTGCAGCAGGCATTATGCCTGAAAAAATATGCCAGGCAAGAAAAGGAAATTTATATTTGATCAGTCAGAAATTGTGTAAGCCCACGACTGTGAAAACAATTGGTTTCAGGAAACGATTCCTATTTTGAAGTGCATTTTTCTGTGTGTGCTGTCCCATTTTTCGAAATGTTTTGACATGTCAAGTGGTGCATTGTTCTGTCGCCTTTACTGTGGTATATAAAAATGTCATAATTTTTGGTTGACTGTCGATCTTTATATATAGTTAGTGGTGAAATTTGGAAGATATTTTTTCGCACGGTGCATTCGTGCTGAGTTTCACTCATACATTGTGTGCGATGTTTGGTATGTGTGACGCTCAGCACAAGTGGACCATAAGAAAACAGTAAGCTCAAGACCTTCCAAATTTCCGCACAAACTACGTATAAAGGTCGATAATCAACTAAATATGGCTAAGATTTTATACACTGCAGTAAAGGCAACGCAACGATGCTCAGCCTCACACATGAAAAACATTACGAAAAATGGCATAGTACACAGAGAAAAATGCACTTCGACATGGAATCATTTCCAGAAACACTCCATGTAAAATGTTATTAAAAGAAAATACTGACTCTTTCGAGAAAAGTTATCTGTATATTGCAGGGGCACTGAAGACGCTCCAACAGCATTCACGATGGGAAGTCGTTGGTGACCCACCACACAACCTAGAATTGTCTCTTTCTCTGATTTTCATATTTTCGCTCACATGAACTACTGGCTATGACGACAGCATTTTGGCACAGTTGTGACAATGAAGAGAAGTAGCTGGAAGATGTAGCTAAATATTGCAAACTAAAGATTTTCGATTTTCACTGTAGATTCTATTCGGCGAAAGATCAGAGGCTGAAAAAATATTATTCAGCCAATGCTGGAGGTTACATTAATGGTTTTCTTTTATTATTAATAGACTATTATCTATGTCACATATAGTTCCTGAATTTTTCTCTTCTCAGTGCAAACACGACAATCGCTTCTCCTCAATATATGACTGCCTGAGCAAACATTCCATTTGGCGAAAGTATAAAAAAATTCTTCTCCTTCGTATGTTTTCGATCCATTTGAAGCGTAAATAACTTGAATAGAGTTTTATGTCCGTATTAATGGGCAGAATACCTAGGTGCAGATCTATAAACTAAATTTTGCACCATTTATATTCATAATTACCTATAAATTAAATCATGAATTCTTCCTACTTCACGATAAATAAAATTCCTGGTGTTCCGGTTTGAATTGGAAATAAGGCAGTACTGAATTTATGTGCTTTATACTGTGTGTTTCTGTGTGTAAGGAGGAGAACAATTCATCACAGCATGTGGAAATACTGTCTTAGGTGCCACGCGTTTTCTTAGTACAAGCAACTAGCAACCGGATATTACAGACAAATGATTTTTATGGAATGAGAATATTTGTGATCCTTTGTGTTCGCTGCACTCGCATTAAAATTCTGAGATAACTAAGTTCTCCTAACAGTTGTAATACAGAGTTTCCATGACTGTTACTTCCACACCAATCCGTACGTATAAGGTTACCACATTATTGGATGAAATGAGTATGATGCTCTACATCCTCCATAGTCGTCAACAAGAGGGTGCAGGAGGAGCTAGCATGGGACACTTGCGTCCGCAGCTCGTGGTCGTGCGGTAGCGTTCTCGCTTCCCACGCCCGGGTTCCCGGGTTCGATTCCCGGCGAGGTCAGGGATTTTCTCTGCCTCGTGATGACTGGGTGTTGTGTGATGTCCTTAGGTTAGTTAGGTTTAAGTAGTTCTAAGCTCTAGGGGACTGATGACCATAGATGTTAAGTCCCATAGTGCTCAGAGCCATTTGAACCATGGGACACTTGCCCCCTCGCTGAATCTTGGATGAAGATTTATAAAATTCTTAAGCATTTCAGAAATTTGTCTGCGACTCGACTAAACCTCAGATACAACATTGCTAACTGGAACTGCATACCCTACAGTTTTAGCATGCGCTGCATAACGTAGTCTCGTGGTCTTGTAGACTGCAGTTTAGCTGCCATGACAGGTCTCTACTTTTATAAGACGTCTCCGAAATAGAGTCCTAGATCTTTTTATCGTACCTTCCTCGTACAGCTCTTATCCAGTGGCTGAAGGGTTTAGCCCCTACTCCCTGTTGTCCTAATGCATTAATAAGTCACATCACTAGTTTGTCGTTTGTGTACAGCCGAAGAAGATCCATCAGTGCTTACTGAGAGTACACTCTGTATCTAATAGACGCTCTAGAAGACAGCAGATACCTACACCGAAACTTTATGTATGGAACTAAGTCAGTATACCCTGCGTCCTGAAAAACCAGGGGAACTTAGGGAATTCTTTGTTCTGGAAAACTCTTGGAAATTCAGAGACATTTGCAATTTACCTAAAAACCTCGGAAATGGCACAGTTTCCAATTTTCTTCTGGGCAGAGGCTTTTGCTTGTCTTCTGCTTGACTCTATTCAGTGCTGTGCTCACCCCACCGCTAGCTGCGAGCTATGCAGCCGACCGCCGCCGGTGTTTCTGCACCCCCTACCCCACATTCCCCCCCCCCTTCCCCTCGCCCAGTCCCAAACAACAGCCAGCCAGCCCGGAATGGCTGCGGCCGGCAGAGCTAAGCTGTCCACAGCTTTGTTGTTGTTTACATGGAGCGGCTTGCTCGCCTGTCGCTGTAGTTCGGCCGCGCTTCCCTCGTATGTTATTGTGCCTTGATTTTGCGCGTTTGTGACACGATGTGACCATCAGGCAGCTGTGAGTAGCATTTAGCGTGGTTTATATTTACATCTGTTCAAATGTGAGTATTATATGTTTACTAACACGTTGTGATGACAAAAATGTGTCCTTTTAGGGGAGTTTGTAGTTTAATTACAGTCCATTTATTTTGAGCCATGGATACGAGGGACTGATTATACATTGCTTTCGATGTGTAAAGAAAAGTAACGTGCCAACAACTTTCGATCTCACTGATGTCTTGTAGACATGGCATTGATTACAGAGTTTCAATGGTAGGTATAAAACGGTACCATGCCATGCGCTTTCAGTGTGTGGTCGGTGGATAAGTTAATGTTGAGCCAATGCTTCCAATGGGTACACTGCGACGAAGGGTCTGGACAACGAGTGGGGCTACGAGTTGGAGCATAGGGTAGTAAGGATGAATTTTTGCATCATTTCTCTCCTGGCTGATTAATGTTTCCCACGCTGCTATGAGTCATCTTTCAAATGTCAAACAAGGGTAAGCTTTGTGATTGGGGAAAAGCTTCTCATGGGAAGAAAAATGTTGTCTGGGTCACTAGAGTTTTTGTTGTTGTAGCTTTTCATCTTCGTGAGCTCTTGGACATGCTTAGTTGTGTTGCTTAGGTGCGATTCTGTCTAATGCATTTGGTAACAGGTTTCACTTCAGAAATTGCAGCTGTAAATCGACCCCTCGCTGATCATGAATTTCAGTGAATCGAAGCGCACGCATCTGAAATCTTCTCTGTTCGGTATTTGTTCTGTAAAATTAACTTTTCATTCAGCCGTATGGGCAAGCCTGCCTTATCCTACCATGCATGGAGAAAGACCCACACTGGGCTCAAGACTACTGTGAAGGTGACAGTGTCTGTATCCATGCTAACCACCGCAAACAGCCGCACCTCCGACGCTGCTGCGTCAGATGTGGTCCCCAAGATGCCGCCTGCTACTGCTGGGTGCCCTCTGCTGGTTGCCAAGATGAAAAGAACAATCCCAACAGTGTCCTCGACTTAGTAAGTACACTGCAAAATAAAAGTACCGATTACAGTGAAAGAAAGTAGTATCTTTAAGTAGTCTCTGTGTATTTTGGGTCTGCTGCAGCAGAGACAAAGAGTGCGTCTTGCAGTCGTGAAGTACCCCAAGAATCAGACCCTACTCCGTGGCAGTTCATCAGACATGAACTTCTGGACGACGGCTGAAGATGCTACATTACGTGTAGAGGGATGACGTGACGAAAGCAGAGACCAAGTTGTGTCCGTGGGATGCTGTGAGACATAAATATTTTCGTGACATTTCCGGCCTCGCTAATCACCCACTGGATTTGTTTCCAGACAGTTACATTGCCTCTAATGTACAGCTTTAATAGTCAGAAGGAAATCATAGTATTGTATTCGGATAGGGACAATTTTTTACACAGAAACCACAAGATACTCTGGGTGCATCTGACGTGTTTGCGCTGGGGATTTGATGAGAGTGTGAGTACCGTTGGTCAAAACTAGTAGATGGTTCTGTTTGTACGTTTCAGGAATAGCGCGTTGGGTCATGTTTCGATCAGGTGCCTCATGTCAGCTTTCCAATACAAGCTATATCAGATAATTCTAATTGTTTAGCTGTCCAGGTGTAGTTCTAATGCTAATAAGGCACTCATAAGAGAGCTGGAAAGCAAGCAGAGGATCTTTTGTGACTTCGTAGGCTTTTCCAGCGTGATGAGGATCTCTTTCTTTTGGACTTTTGCACATGTGGCTCACATGCCGCCTTTAAGACAGGTTTTGCTAGCTCCGACTGGAACCTATTTCAGTTTCAGTTTCTGAGAGATTGGTATAAACTACTTAAAAACATTCTTTCCCGCCCAGCTGATTTCGCCTGTATTATGGGAAACTCTTTTCCCCGAAATGTTTTTTGCCTTTCGGTGAGTGGATAATCAAGTGGGGACACCCAGCGGACGCAAATAAAACTCTGTGAAAGAAGTAGAAAGGGTAAAGAAGGAACAGAAGGGCGTGAAAACGAAACCTAAGGTCACTATATAAATTACTAAGAGTCATCGCTACCAAGGAGTGCGTGAGTCTTTGAAGTATAAGAAGCAGAAACTATGATTGCTCAGGTTCAGTAGTTTCTAACTAAATTTCAGTCTGATGCACTCTTAGCTCCTTTCCTCTATACTTCCCTCAAGAATATGGCCATAGAAAATTTGTCAGACGAGAAGATTTGAAGAAACAATCTTAAAAATAGATGTGTGTGTTAACAGAGACATGTTGCGGCGTCAGAAATAGCATATCAGTGTGACATATCAGAGAAATTCTGTCCACGTGCGAAACAGTCACAGCAAAACTACAGCAATCTGAGTCAGTCAAATAATCGATACAGTAATTTTACGTTTGGCATGTCCTGGTGCGCTGGTAAATTTACTGTAATTCCCCCACGCAACAGTACACAATTTTATATAAGGGATATAATCAGTCTACAGGGTGGTCAGAAACAGTCTGAAAAAGTTTGAAAAGCCTATAAGGGTGCTGCAGAGTTGGTTGTGCAGAGAAATACCCGTTAAGAAAAAAATTCACTTTTTCCGAATTAATTAACATTTAAATTATCTAGCCAGGACAAAGCGTGTGCAGATTCCAGCGGCCTGCTAGATACAATCAGTATCAGTTGATCCTATAGCGCAGGACATGGCGAAACTTGTTTGACTGCTGGAGTGAGCCACACATACTTAAACTCGAGGGTGGAACAGTTATGAGGCGATAGCAACGCTCCTAGCGCTTGAAGTCAAAACTGTAGCATCTCTGACTTTAGTGTTATGGAATAACTCACCGAATGGCACCCCTTTTCCGATGCGCCACGACAATGAATAATGCCCCGATAAACGTATGTTTGAGAAAACGTTCATTTTAGGTTTACCCGGGATTGCTTACAATGGCCGGTTTGAAAACAATCGCTGGCTCGAGGGCTGACGGTTGGCCGCTGGTACCTTAGATGACAACAGACGGCCCTCAGTCTTAGGCTAGGGTTCGGTCCTAGCTGCGACTCCGAGACCAGTTCTCCCCCATAGGTGAGTGGTCAGCACGTCCGACTGCCATGCAGCGGGTTCAGGTTCGATTTCCCCACAGGTCTGAGATTTCCTCCTTTCGGGGACTGGGTGTTGTGTTGTACTCACCATCATTAACGCGCAAGTCACCCAATGTGTCTTTTCACGACATGCAACTCAGCGGCCGAACTTTCCCAGCGGAACACTCTTCGCCATCAATACCATAGAAACATTTAACTTTTTGTATGCCATGTACAATTTTTGTATCGCTGTTTTATTCGGTTTTAGGGAACCAGACGAACACCTTTGGTGACACCTTCTCTGATGGGCCGCACGCATTTGCACATCCGACTATCTGATTGGCTAACTTCGTGCATTTAATTCGTAAACGGCGTAGGGCATTGATTTTTTTTCTGCTCAATTATTTCTCACCACAGCCCACCCTCCAATACCCTTCCAGTCTTTGCAGACTGTAGCTGAACACCCTGTCTACGTAGCGAAAACGTGTCCGTCACGCACCATGACAGTCCCGTATCGCTACAGTAGATAATTTGTAGGAGTATAAAGTAGACCTGACGTATCTCCAATTCATTACTTATACGCTTTACAGCAGTGCATAAAAGTAAAGACAATTACTTGTAAACGCCTAAAGATCGCGTATCATATGTTAGATGAAAAACAGGAAGACTAGTACCACTGATATGATTATTATAAACTGCATTATACTGGTAAGGATTCTAGTCCGAACCGTTAAATATGATATACAATACTGTATCTTAAGGTGACGATCAATCTCTTCCATTCTACAATTAATTCTATGAACCACAGCTCTTTATTTGTTTTGTTACCACCATGGCGCTACAGAATTACGCTGTACGTTGTTTTAAAGCCGGCATCGGCATCTTTGATGTCCCAAAACATTAACAGACCATTGTTCACAATTACTTCTTGTTCTCAATTTCTGTTGTGTGCACGCAACAGCTGTTTCAATAGTAAATGCTTCAGTGCTTTCGTGAATATTACAGTCCCAGGAAGCAATTTTCAGGCGTTTTCTGGTTTATTTGCATATCTGATTCGAATTATACGAAGAATTTGGCCTCGTTATTATAACTCACTTTTTGTTATACGTGTCAAATAGCCAAGGCTGTTATCAGAATCCATCATTTTACATAGCACAGATTGTGAAGACTGCTGTGTTCGGTCTACGGCCTGTTACCTAAAATGCTGAGAACGTATTTTTATATGGTTGTTCGGTTTATGATTTTTCCTTCTTCTTCACTCCTAGAAGAGGACTGACAGGAATATAACGTCAAATGAGAAATGTAAAAGCACTATAACCACTATAGTTAAAGTAAATAGCGCAATCAAAATTCGTGACCGTATATAAAACAAAATATAGCTTGCGCAAGTCTATTTACGAAAGAAATGTAATTTCTTTACACTTCAGATTATAATCAGAACTATTACTACAGCCATAAATGACGCAAACTGGCAGTTTTGATCAAAGCACATCCATCAGAAGCTAATTTTTGGGGAACTGACATGGCCGACGTAGTCCTGAAGTTTGTCACTTTATGAAAACTCCACGTAAACCTTCATGGGTCAATTCTTTTAATATGTGTCACTGATATGAAGAAATATATTATTTTATTTTTCAAGCCTCTACATTTTTTTAGTCGGTATAGTTCTTTACCTTTCCGAATAACGACTTATTTAACACTGTATCTTATATTTCATTTAATTGAAAACGCGGTTGAACACTGTTGTGTTTTAGTGTTAAATATACTTTAACTGTGTTTTTACTTTCTTTTCTTTTGCTTTCGATCTTTTCTTATGTGAGGTAATATTATTTCCTTGGAGGTATACTTTAGACCATTCTTTTGAGTATCAGCAATATGATTCTAAGCCATACAGCTACTAAATAAGTAGGTAAGGTTTTTGCTTTAATGCTATAAGGCCGGCTGGTTTACTGGTCACTTCATATCAGATCTGTGTGCTGAAACTGAGCTCCTTAATAATTGCAATCGAGCAAAATGTTTTAACGTGACCTGACAACTTTTAAAATAAGACTTCAGGCACCCAACTGGTACACAAATCAGTAGTCAACTGCTCTAGTAGGACTTTACCACGCAACTGCCTCATGCAAATACAATCGCGCAACTGCTATTTAACCTACATTAAATCTCAGCAACCGTTAACAGTTGACAAACGAATAGCGCTACTGGTACTTTTAAATGTTAATTAATTGTAAGAGTGGGCCATCGGTGAAGTGTGTTGCGGTCGGCTTCGCAGTCGTAATGTGCTTGACACGGTGGAAATCTAGTTTGGTGAGTGATAAGGTGCTGGATGAATGAAATTCATACGGTTTCAAGTAGTTTATTTAACAATATGATGAAATATATGTGAAGACAGTAACTGTTCTCGAAAGAACAGAATACTGTTGATGACCGTGCAGCTTTTTCCTGGAATAAATGATGATTAACTGAAACCCTCAGCTGCCGACAGGTGTTGTTGATATACCTCGATGTGGACAGTTGAAAATGTGTACCTCTACCGGGACTCGAACCCGGGATCTCCTACTTACATGGCAGACGCTCTATCCATCTGAGCCACCGAGGACACAGATAAATAGCGCGACTGCAGGGACTTATCCCTTGCACGCTTCCCGTGAGACTGACATTCCCAAGTGTCCACAATTCTACATATGTAATGTACCTTATAGACATTTGCCCATCCACTCATTACTCGCGCACGCATTCCCAAACTCTTACGGGAATCGCCAAAGCGTGCTCATAGCACGATCCATGTAACAAACTTTTTCTTGCTGATGTATGGAGCCGAAATTAATTACGCACGAGTTGCCAAGAATATTGTTTCAGGTAACAATACGTCAGTGTCGTGCGCGGCTGATATTCGATGGTTTTAATGATCATTTTGCTGAAGATAACTGTTAGTATCATAATCAATAGTTGTATAGACTCTGTTGTATGAACTGTGATTTAGTGACACTTACACAACTTACAGACAACACTTTAACACAACGTCTACTTGGATTTCTTGAGCAACTTGACCAAATCTTTAGCCGTGAGACAAAAAAAATTATTTTCTAATTACTCATTGTTATAAAATAAGATTATCATTTTCATTTACAAATTAGTTAAATACCAGACCACTGAATAACACAGCGAACGCCACAATAGTCATCCTTGCGACGAACACATTTCGCCCAACGAGAAAAAAAGTTTATTGATACCGTGACTGTAGAGTATTTGATTTTGTTGATGGAGTCATAAACGCACCTCTGCTAGCATTGCTCCATCAATATCAAAGTCAAGTCCTTGAAGTCATAATTGTTGATATGCTTTTCTCCAAGAGGACAATCGCGTTTGGTACTGGAGTACTGCCTATTCTTGCATTTAGGTCCACACTTGTGATAACAAAGCCCGGTGATAACGACCGGATAAGCCACTCACCTCTGGCACTGTGTGAGAGTCTTACGTACCTCCTCCAGTGAATCTCAGACACCGAACGGTGGTTCGAGCTCGATGTGGTCTGGGAGGCTTTCCAGAGAATCAGATAACGGAGTGGAAAAACACTTAAGTCTGAGCGAGTCGCTGAGCTTAGCGACCCAGCGCAGCCTGGCGTAGCTATTTAATGAAAGAAGTTTGGTTAGCTGTTGGAGAGTCCTTCGTGGAAGCGAGTGGTGTGAGGTTAGGAGGCACCTTGCAGAACCGTGAGAAACTGTGAAACCCAAGTCTTCAACATAGTCATTTTGTAGAAAACTTAGAATGACACGCCCTACTAGTTAACAGTTAACAGTGTAGTAGCCGAGCATTGACTTTTACATAGTTCAAAACGTGAAGTAGCGGACTGGCTAGAGAGACAATTCGATATCAGAGTGCAGGTGTCAGGAATACTTGTTCAGAAGTGAGTCCTTCTATGGGTTAATACAGAGTGTTCCATGTAAAACCGGTATATCACATGCCAAAGATTCATGAAACACTTAAGTACCTAAAAAGAGTAGATAATAGTCACATTCAAAAAATGTTGTCATCTGTTTGTAAAAGATGCTGAAAGTGTTGGCCATGGGCATCCAGGCATTGCTGACTTTGTGTGATAACGTTACTAGCAACACGCCGCAATTCTGCACATGTGATGTTGTTAACTTCCCTAGTAATGTTCTGTTTAAGATTGTGTATTGCGGGACGATGGACATCATACACTGTGCTTGTAAATGTGCACCATAAATAAAAATCACGCAGTTTTGAGTCCGGAGACCTTGGGGGCCGGAGGCTTCTACTGACAAGTCTGTCTTCAGGAAATACGTTGGTGATGCGGACCATACTTCAGTTCTATGTGCCAGCGATGACTCCATCTTGTTGGAGTACTGCTTTTATGCATCTGTTAATTGAGCGTAGAAAGAGTAAAATAACTCCAGATGTTTGGCCATGTTAAATGTGTCATTGATTTATTTTTTTATTTTTTGAGTAATCAGTCTTGTGATTGATTTGATACGGCCCGCCACGTATCCCTCTCCTTTGTCAACCTCTTCATCTCGGAGTAGCATTTGCAACCTACGTCCGCAGTTATTTTCTGGATATATTCCAGTCTCTGTCTTCCTCTACAGTTTTTGTCTACGTAAGTTCCGTCCAGTACAATGGAAGTCATTCCCTGGTGTCTTAACAAATATCCTATCATCCTGTCCCTTCTCCTTAGTGTTTTCCACATATTCCTTCCCTCTCCGATACTGCACATAACCTCCTCATTCCGTAATTTATCAGTCCACCTAATTTTCAACGTTCGTCTGCAGCACCACATCTGAAACCCTTCGATTCTCTTCTGCGCCGGTTTTCTCGCAGTCCATGTTCATTTCCGTACAACGCTATGTTCCAAACGTACATTCTCAGAAATTTCTTCCTCAAATTAAGGCCTATGTTTGGTACTGGTAGACTTCTCTTGGCCAGGAATGGCCTTTCTGCCAGTGTTAGTCTGCTTTTGATGTCCTCCTTGCTCCGTCCGTCATTGGTTATTGTACTCCCTGGGTAGCAGAATTCCTTAATTTCATTTACTTAGTGACCATCAACCTGAAATCAGGTTTCTCGCTGTTCTCATTTTTGCCACTTTCTTCGAGTTACTCTCACTCCACATTTTGTACTCATTAGACTGTTCATCTCATTCGGTAGATAATGTAATTCTTCTTAGCTTTCAGTAAGGATAGCAATGTCATCAGTGAATCGTATCACTAATATCCTTTCATCTCGAGTTTTAGTTTCACTCCTGAACAGCACAAATTGAAAAGTATAGGGCCAATAATGTGCATGCCGGACAATGCACATTAAACATCTATCTTCTCTGCGTGTAGAAGTTCTTCGTACAGTGTATGTGGGTTGCCGTGCAGTCAGAATCTGCAGTTTTGGGGGTTTATATAACATGATAAATGAAACCAGGGATCATCTGACATGAGGTAACACAAGGTCTCCAAGTAACCGTCAGCAATTCATGTTGTCAACCAGTTACAATAATGAATTCTTTTTCCTCATTCTCAGATTTAAACTCTGGCACCACACTCGCACGATATGCTACTAATTTCGTATGTTTTATTACTCGATGACACTATGTACGAGATAAACGAACCTGCTGCGACAACCTCCTTACCAATTTGCAGGAACATCTCATAGTGTCCATGCGAATTCTCTCTATAGTTTCAGGGGTCCTCACTGCCAGTCACCTATTCCATCTTGAATAGTGCTGGTCGTGGAGCGTTTCGTACCAGTATACTTAGATTGAAACATTTCTTTATATTCCTTGATGGAGTCTGTCTTTATTTACACTCGCCAATGTCAATTCGTGCTTGTAATGCAAAATGCTCATTTTCTGTAACAACTCAACCACACGATCGTCTCACAACACTTGTCACACGAACACACAGCACGACTCAACTTTCCGATAAAGTGCAGCGTAGCGAACTTTCGAGGCATTAATGCCATTTTATAAGTAATTCGATTAAGATAATTAACCGGTACGCGAGGCGTAACGCTTTTGTTTGGGACAACCTGCAGTACACACTTAGAGGCTGTTGACTTGTTTTTGACTACGCCATTGGCCAGTTCTGTAAAATTGTCCGATTGGCTCCCAGAAAGCTATAGAGACGCAGAAGCGAGAGTTAGGCTTAAGAATGAACAAGATATACTCTTTTTCAGGTGCGAACACAAGGGCCTTCTTCTCTAGACGCAGTGGAAACACTTTGTTCCCAGCAGCACCAGCTTCTCCGCGAACAAGACTTAGCAAGAGATCATGAATTCTGCTCCACGACGTGCCGAGTTTAGTAAGATGAAGCGAAGTTAAGACAACTGGGTGAGGCACTACGTTAGTAATGAGCTATCGTTTCGAAAGCAGTATTTTTTTTATCCCGGAGTGTTTGAAGACACATTACATTTGTTTCTTTCAACGTAATCATCAATCACTGAGCAGTTAGCACGAGATGGCATGTTTCTTAGATGATCTATGAGACGATAACCTAGCAACCACCGCGAGCTCGCATGTTTTTTAGATGATCTACGAGATGATAACCTCAAGCATTCTCCTTCTTTCGGGTCTTCGACAAACGTTTAGTATCATTCATGTTCAACAAACATTTAGCTTGTGAACTTGCCATTTCTGACTCTGTCAGATCGTATGATAAGTTCATGTTAATGTTTTCTAACTACATCTTCTAATAAATTACACTACTGGCAATTAAAATTGCTACACCAAGAAGAAATGCAGATGATAAACTGGTATTCATTGTACAAATATATTATACTAGAAATGACATGTGATTACATTCGCACGGAATTTGGGTGCATAGAACCTGAGAAATCAGTACCCAAAACAATCACCTCTGGCCGTAACAACGGCCTTGATACGCCTGGGCATTGAGTCTAACAGAGCTTGGATGTCGTGTACAGGTACAGCTGCCGAAGCAGCTTCAACACGATACCACAGTTCATCAAGAGTAATGACTGGCGTATTGTGACGAGCCAGTTGCTCGGCCACCATTGACTAGACGTTTCCTATCGGTGAGAGATCTGGAGAATGTGCTGCCTAGGGCAGCAGTTGAACATTTTCTGTATCCCCTACAGGACCTGCAACATGCGGTCGTGCATTATATAAGATATCGCAGGGATCAAATGAAGGGTAGAGCCACGGGTCGTAACATATGTGAAATGTAATGTCCACTATTCAAAGTGCCGTCAATGCAAACAAGAGGTGACCGAGACGTGTAACCAATGGCACCCCATACCATCAAGTCGGGTGACACGCCAGTATGACGATGACGAATACACGCTCTCAATGTGCGTTCACCGCGATGTCACCAAACACGGATGCGACCATCATGATGCTGTAAACAGAACCTGGATTCATCAGAAAAAATGAGGTTTTGCCATTCGTGTACCCAGGTTCATCGTCGAGTACACCATCGCTAGCGCTCCTGTCTGTGATGCAGCGTCAAGGGTAACCGCAGCCTTGATCTTCGAGCAAACGTCGTCGAACTGTTCGTGCAGATGGTTGTTGTCTTGCAAATGTCCCCATCTGTTGACTCAGCGATCGAGACGTGGCTGCACGATTCGGTACAGCCATGTGGATAAGTGGTCTGTCATCTCGACTGCTAGTGATACTAGGCCGTTGGGATCCAGCACGGCGTTCCGTGTTACCCTCCTAAACCCACCGATTCCATATTCTGCTAACAGTCATTGGATCTCGTCCAACGCGAGCAGCAACGTCGCGATACGATAAACCGCAGCCACGACAGGCTACCATCCGACCTTTATCAAAGTCGGAGACTTGATGGTATGCATTTCTCCTCCTTGCACGAAGAATCACAACAATGTTTCACTAGGCAACTCCGGTCAACTGCTGTTTGTGTATGAGAAATCGGTTGGAAATTTTCGTCATGTCCGCACGCTGTAGGTGTCGCTACCGGCGTCAACCTTGTGTGAATGCCCTCAAAAGCTAATCATTTCCATATCACACCATCTTCTTCGTGTCGGTTAAATTTAGCGTCTGTAGCACGTCATCTTCGTGGTGTAGCAATTTTAATGACCAGTAGTGTAATTTGATTTGGAATCTTGTTGCATTTTGTGATTACTTGACCTCCCCGGTCGGACTTAACAAAAAGTTAGTCCCTCGGAGCGATAGCGTCACTTGTTCAACCGCACCAGCATTGCCTCTGTGTGACCATGAAACTGTAGCAATCAGTGAGACATTTATGTTGCAAGCGCACATTGCTCGTGAATATGAGTAATTGAAAGCGCGTGACAGAGTGACAAAAAGGGCCAATCATGTTTGGCAGTGCCCATAGTCAGGCGGCGTGTGAAGCTGCTGCATTTGTTGCTGTTTCGTGGCTCACTGTGAGAGTCCAGAAGCAGTGGTGTAAAACACATGGCCACGGAACACGATCTCGGATCTGTGGTCGGAAAAGGAGACTGACTGAGAGGGACTGGAGACGTGTTCCATTACTTATGAATCAAAATTGTTTCCCAACCCGACAGGAATTGCTGCAGGCAGTGAATGAAGATCAATGACAACGTGTCAGTGTGGGAACATTGTGACGGGGTGTGCATTAAATGAACACTTGGGGTTATCACCTTGCGAGAGGTCATAGCTCATACCGGAGCATAAAGACGACAACAGCGAAGTTCATAGGGCTGGAAGGATATGTGACTGGTTTTCTGAACATTAACACACGTCATTACGTCTCAACTGGTCTGGAAATTCATTTGACTTAAACTCCAGAGAATATCTGTGGGACTTGTTGCAATAGTAGGTAAAACGTCGACAATACCATCCCCACAGTTGGATGAAATTGTGCGATGAAATCCTCAGTGAGTGGGTTAATGTGGATGGACTCCATTCCAGGCAGAGCACAGGAACGGAATCACGCGGTGTTAAATGATGCTTGTTATGATTTCTCTAGGGGTGACTAATTTTTCGTCTGGTGAGCTTATCTTATTAGATAGTCAATCCTAGACTCAAATTCCACTAAGGTCAGGCCTTTGAAGTCAGTTTTATCCACTGCTTACAGTTTTTCAAGACACATTTGCTGGAAGAGCGGATTTTACGTACAAAATACTTGAAACGCAAGAAGTAAATAAAGTAGCAATCAAAAATTAAGAACTGTGAACAGTGAACAGTTAGATCGACAAGCGCAAAAACAAATGCAGAATTACGTCCCGCAGTTGTTTTGTGAAGCGAGAGGCATCCTTTTGTTTTAGAAGGAGCCAAGAAGGACGCTTTTCTGCGATCATACTTTTACAGCAGATTCATACGGCACACCCACCGTCATTATAATTCATATTTTGTAGAAGCGCAGCCATACTAGGCGCAATCGCATATTGTTGCATAGCAACTGATTTAATGTAGGTCTCGTCGTAAATTTATTCTTCGTGTGTGATAACTGAATGTAGGGGTATTACTTAATATTAGTTTCATTTTATGTTAAAAGTGACCTTAGCTACACTGCATCTTGACATTCCGTGTTCATTAAATGCACATAAATAGCCCACTACTAACAATTTTTTCGGCGAGCAAATGTTTACAATGTTCTGCTCTTTTAATTGCTATAATGACTTTAATAAAAATAGGAAAGGTAATGTTAATCAGAACACTGGGAGGAGTTGTGGTCTAAATAACAATTGATTTATTATTTCTTAACACTACATGAGAAAAGATGGGTAAAGAATCGCCACACAAATACATTTTTTTTTTAATTTCACAAACGCTCTCAATGAGATGCGGTCTATGGTGAACAAAGTGTTCAGCTGGGCATCAGCACACAGCACTAACAAACACTAATCGCTTTACCTGACTTCATACATGTGAATCCGTGGTATGGCCCAAAAACTACGCTACTATCAAAGATCTGTACTCTACTATCTCATAAAGAAAATATGGTTCCAAAGAACAGGATGCTGAGAAGCATATATTGGAGCCCTACGAAGAAGCAGCGAACACTTTACCCTTCTCCTGGTCAGGGAGGCACACCACGATGCGCTCGGCGACTGCAGTCATGGACAGCGACAATCTGTTATTATAACCTTTACTTAAAGGGAGAAAAGGAAAAATGATTCAGCACTCAGCCACCGTATGCTTGTAATGCAGTCGTTTGAATTGGCACCCTCTTCCTTTGAATGGAGGTAAAGCTCACCGCTATTCCTTCAGTACAGCACACAAGCAAGAGCTTTGGACTCGCATTCGGGAGGACGACGGTCATCCTGATTTAGGTTTTCCGTGATTTCCCTAAATCGTTTTAGGCAAATGCCGGGATGGTTCCTTTGAAAGGGTACGGCTGATTTCCTTCCCAATCCTTCCCTAACCCGAGCTTGCGCTCCGTCTCTAATGACCTCGTTGTCGACGGGACGTTAAACACTAACTACCACAGGCAAGAGCTTCAACTACTGCCACCCATTTCATCACATGAATAAAGTCAGATCGTATCCAGGTATAGCAATCGGCTGATTCGGAACGCAGATACTTCCCTATGAGCATCTGGATCCCCTGTGGATTCCAGTGTGAAGGTGGACCCGTTTGCTGGTCTGCCAAACCAATTTGACTCCGTGACACGACTATGTGTGACGGAATAAGTGAAATGTTTAGATAGCCGATTCAGAAGAAATGAGAACACCCATGCATCACTCGTTGTGTGCGTGATTCTAGATGCATTACCTCTGATGGTTCACATGGTGACTGGTATAGGCTCTAAGTGGCACACTAGCAAAGGACACAAGTCTCACCATTTAGGTAAGACCTGCAGTTCTATACTAGCGAAGAGCCAGTACAAGAGAGACTCCGTCTCTTTCTCTCAGCTTTCCTCGCCACCTCAGTAGCATAGCACAAGCCAGTCACGAGTTGGAGCGCGGCCTTCGAAGCTGGGAGACAGCCCCTTGATCTGCATACACAGATTTGACCAACCAGCGACTTTAAAAATTAATTGGGAGGAAAGGAAAAAAGATTCAGCTACGCGGCTTCTTTCCCATGCGTTTATGCCCTCCATAAAAAGATTATCTCCACTGTTGCGTCCAATTATAACTTTCCAAAGAAAGGCCATAAACTCGCTAAAAGCTTCATGCCTCCACAAATGTGTCTTGTAGCAGAGTCTGACCTCCCACGGAAATTCGCGGAAACTCACAGTTGTCTGATTGGCTTCCTGCCTATTAAGGACCCATCCTCTGCTTTATTGCCGGTCATCAATGCTCTGCCCCTAGCAGCAGCGACTCCTCGGAGGTAGTCAGCCTACCTGGACGCGGCCGCCGACCGACCAGAGCCATCCAACTTGTCTGCACAATGAGACTGAGGGTCTGGACAGTCTGCAAACGTTTTCACCCAGGTTCCACCGAATAAACGCTCCCCTAGCCCTCAGCCGCCGTACGCTTCTACTGCAGTCATTTCAATCGGCACCCTCTTCCTTTGAATGCAGGTAAAGCTTACCGCTATTCACTAGGGCACACAAGCAAGAGCGTTAACTACGGCCAACCATTTCATCATACAGGGTGTTTCAAAAATGACCGGTATATTTGAAACGGCAATAAAAACTAAACGAGCAGCGATAGAAATACACCGTTTGTTGCAATATGCTTAGGACAACAGTACATTTTCAGGCGGACAAACTTTCGAAATTACAGTAGTTACAATTTTCAACAACAGATGGCGCTGCAAGTGATGTGAAAGATATAGAAGACAACGCAGTCTGTGGGTGCGCCATTCTGTACGTCGTCTTTCTGCTGTAAGCGTATGCTGTTCACAACGTGCAAGTGTGCTGTGGACAACATGGTTTATTCCTTAGAACAGAGGATTTTTCTGGTGTTGGAATTCCACCGCCTAGAACACAGTGTTGTTGCAACAAGACGAAGTTTTCAACGGAGGTTTAATGTAACCAAAGGACCGAAAAGCGATACAATAAAGGATCTGTTTGACAAATTTCAACGGACTGGGAACGTGATGGATGAACGTGCTGGAAAGGTAGGGCGACCGCGTACGGCAACCATAGAGGGCAACGCGCAGCTAGTGCAGCAGGTGATCCAACAGCGGCCTCGGGTTTCCGTTCGCCGTGTTGCAGCTGCGGTCCAAATGACGCCAACGTCCACATATCGTCTCATGCGCCAGAGTTTACACCTCTATCCATACAAAATTCAAACGCGGCAACCCCTCAGCGCCGCTACCATTGCTGCATGAGAGACATTCGCTAACGATATAGTGCACAGGATTGATGACGGCGATATGCATGTGGGCTGCATTTGGTTTACTGACGAAGCTTATTTTTACCTGGACGGCTTCGTCAATAAACAGAACTGGCGCATATGGGGAACCGAAAAGCCCCATGTTGCAGTCCCATCGTCCCTGCATCCTCAAAAAGTACTGGCCTGGGCCGCCATTTCTTCCAAAGCAATCATTGGCCCATTTTTCAGATCCGAAACGATTACTGCATCACGCTATCTGGACATTCTTCGTGAATTTGTGGCGGTACAAACTGCCTTAGACGACACTGCGAACACCTCGTGGTTTATGCAAGATGGTGCCCCGCCACATCGCACGGCCGACGTCTTTAATTTCCTGAATGAATATTTCGATGATCGTGTGATTGCTTTGGGCTATCCGAAACATACAGGAGGCGGCGTGGATTGGCCTCCCTATTCGCCAGACATGAACCCCTGTGACTTCTTTCTGTGGGGACACTTGAAAGACCAGGTGTACCGCCAGAATCCAGAAACAATTGAATAGCTGAAGCAGTACATCTCATCTGCATGTGAAGCCATTCCGCCAGACACGTTGTCGAAGGTTTCGGGTAATTTCATTCAGAGGATACGCCATATTATTGCTACGCATGGTGGATATGTGGAAAATATCGTACTATAGAGTTTCCCAGACCGCAGCGCCATCTGTTGTTGACAATTGTAACTACTGTAATTTCGAAAGTTTGTCTGCCTGAAAATGTACTGTTGTCCCAAGCATATTGCAACAAGCGGTGTATTTCTATCGCTGCTCGTTTAGTTTGTATTGCCGTTTCAAATATACCGGTCATTTTTGAAACACCCTGTATGAATGAAGTGAGATTGTATCCAGATATAGCAACATTAAGCAGGAACACTAAGCGGCATGACACTGTATCCGTAGCGAGAGTGCCTTGCAATCTCTCATGTTTTAGAAGTACGATAAAAGAAATTCTTATTTGAAGATATATCCGTTGTGGAGTAAAAGAATCACAGTAGACCTTACACACACAGCCATGGTCAAGTGTACCAAACAAGAGTAATGTGCTAACAAACGTTATTAAATTACGAAATTACTTAATTATTTTAATAAGTGTGGCTCACTCCTTAGAATTTATCCATGCACGAGACCGTCAGAATTAATAAAAAAAACTTAGAAGTTGAATTTAATCACTGGAGCCTATGCAAGTTAACAGTATACCTCTGGTATAACTTACCTTCAAAAAAATATAAAACTTATGACTATTACAGATTAGTGAGAGGAATATTTTATTGTATAGCGTGTTTTAGAATGCTTCAGGTTTTCAAATTTGTATGAAGCACACTAAAAACAAAAGTTCAGCGACGGTGGCGCTGTCAATAGTTGCGCCAAGATTCAAGTTTCATCCCACATACAGGTCAGTAATCATGCCTTAGTGGTCGAAGCAACATCGTGGTTTCGCGTTGCAGTGTCTTTTTTAGTACGAGGAATCTGTCGTGAGCATGTAACGTGCCTTTTGTAAGCATTTCAAGATTCAGCCGCGATATCCAATTTCTGCACGTGGAACATTACAGAACCGGCTAATAAACTTCCGTGAAACTGCCAGTGCATCCAGTCGAAAGTGAACCGGATCCCGGAAAACCGTCCGAACTCTCGAGAAATCGAACGTGTGCGTAGCTGTTTACAGGCACGCCCTCGTCGTTCATTACGGAAACTTGGTTCCGACACGACGGCGCGAAATGTCACACATCTGACAAGACCCTGCAAGTCCTTCTTGAGGCCTTTGGTAACCGCATAACTTCCAAGCGCGCTCGTGTTGAATGGCCGCCTCGCTCGCCTGATTTAACGCCGCCAGCCTTCTACCTATGGAGTTATTTGAACGTGCGAGAAGCTTTCAACAGTTCAAAGAGCGAATTCACGATGAAATTTCCAGAATTTCTCTAGCAGGTGTGTTCAAAAATAGGGTAACACGCCTCAAGCATTATGTAGCCGCGAATGGTCGTCATTTGCCCGATGTACTGGGGCTGTTCGGAAGGTAAGTTCCGATCGTTCGCGAAAAGGAAACCACACTGAAAATAAAAGAAAAATTTGCAATAGTTTACTGCACCTTCCTTGTACCGGTACTTCTCTACATACTCGCCGCTCCGATTTTTGACATTTGTACCAACTTTCCAATACCCCCTTCGCAGAAGGCAGCCTCCAGCGTTCTCTGCCACATCTCTACCCTAGTCTGGAGTTAACTGTCTGTGCCAAAATGCTATCTTCGTAGCCAGCGGTTAATCTGAGCAGAAATGAACAGTAGTAGGAGCCAGGTGAGGGCAGTATGGTGGGTAATGAAACACTTCCCATCGATAACGCTTTAGGGGCGTCCTCATTGCCCCTGCAGTGTGCGACTGAGTTATCGTGAATAAGGAAATACATAACAGGCACGCTGAGTGGGGTGCATGAAATCAGGCGGAACCTCGCAGCCGCCACACATAAAAAATGGCTCTGAGCACTATGGGGCTCAACTGCTGAGGTCATTAGTCCCCTAGAACTTAGAACTAGTTAAACCTAACTAACCTAAGGACATCACAAACATCCATGCCCGAGGCATTATTCGAACCTGCGACCGTAGCGGTCTTGCGGTTCCAGACTGCAGCGCCTTTAACCGCACGGCCACTTCGGCCGGCCCGCCACACATACTTGGCGGGAGACGCTATGTTTCTACGAATGTTTACGTGATCACTGTATGCTCAGAAATGACAAGAATGATTTGGCAAGATCGATAGGCATACTAGACGCACTGCCGAAAATGTCTGTGGAAAATCGTATCGGATTTTCCCTGTAGTTCCCATTTCTAGACCTGCCGAGCCTTAATTTCCTAATATCCCTTGTAGTAATGTGGTATTACAATTACGAACAATTTAAATTGGAAGAAACACATAGAAAATGTTGTGGGGAAGGCAAACCAAAGACTGCGTTTCATTGGCAGGACACTTAGAAAATGTAACAGACCTACTAAGGAGGTTGCCTACACTACGCTTGTCCATCCTCTTTCAGAATACTGTTGCGCGGTGTGGGATCCTTACCAGATAGGACTGACTGAGTACATCGAAAAAGTTCAAAGAAAGGCAGTACGTTTTGTACTATCGCGAAAAATGGGAGAGAGTGTCAGGGAAATGATACATGATATGTGATGGATATCATTTAAAGAAAGGCGTTTTTCGTTGCGACGGAATCTTCTCACGAAATTGCAATCACCAACTTTCTCCTTCGAGTGCGAACGTATTTTGTTGACACCGAACTATATAGAAAGATAAGATCACTCCGATAAAATAAGGGAAATCAGAGCTCGTACGGAAAGTTATAGGTATTCGTTCTTTCCGCGCTCTATACGAGATTGGAATAATAGAGAATTCTGAAGGTGGTTCGATGAACCCTCTGCCAGGCACTTAAATGTTATTTACAGAGTATCCATGTAGATGTAGTATTTGTAGATGTAGATGTAGTATTTCTGAAGCAAACCTGAATAAATGTGTTACCTTGTGTAAAATGCTTAACTTGTTTTCACAATTACTTTGTATGTTATTCAACTTTGAAATCGTCAGTACATTGTGAAACACCCTGTACTTGCTGTCAAATTTAGTTTTTAGGGAACGACACGCTCTCAGACTCGCCGTATTTGCTACGTCGAAAATGGCAGTTGCATAATCTCGCACACTCTTGCATATTTTTTCTGCGGATTCCCTTGTGTCCAAGCAAGCTGGCGAAAGTCGGCACTCTCGACCACGGCTGAATAATAAAACAAGACACAGCCCGTAAAAAAGTTCAAAGGCGTAGCCGCACATACTAGAAAACCGAGCAGCTCACGAGGAGGTAGTCTGTCTTCAGCAGGAGGCTCCATCCGCCATTAGGGGCAAAAGAGCTCCCCGCGAAACGCGGCCTGTGCCTGCGGCGCCAGGTCTGCAGTCGGTGACAGCGACGGGTGAAATGGCGGCGGGTCCCCAGTACGCACTCCGCAGGCGGAGAAATTTGATTAATTGCGACGCGGCGACGGACGGCCAGTTGCGTGAATGTGGCCGCCTCCGCACCCCACGCCGGCGGCACCTCGGACCCGCGCCGCCTCATTCACGCCATCAATCTTGCTGCTCGCCCCTCTCCAGTCCACGCTGCTAACGGCCAAGTTCCACCTGACTGACGTACGCGTCCGCGTCAATGCTGTCAAAAGATTAACGTTATCTCGGAAGGGCTATTCCAGTGCGACTTGATGCAATCATAGTACAAAGTACACTCTCTGATCAAAAGTTTCTGGACACCTACTTCTTTCTTTCTTTCTTTATCGTCGCCTTGTCCCACATCACGTAGGCTCGTCGTTGCTCTTCTGGATCCTTCTCCTCCATAGTTCTCTATCCATTGCCTCTTCCTTCTTCCATCCTTTCTCCCTCAGGTCCCCGGATATCTTATCCTTCAACCTTATCTTCAGTCTTCCTCTCCTTCTCGCTCCTTCAATCTTTATATCTTTGTTTCCGATACACTCTTCCCATTTTCTCTGTAAGTGCTCTCTTGCATCTTTTTCCCCATGGGTCCCACTGTCACAGCTCCTCCAACAAATTCATTTCTAATTGTGTCCTTCCTTGTTACCCCACACATCCACCTCAGCATCCTCATTTCCGCCACTTCCATCTTCCTTTCCTGGGCTACTGTGATTGGCCATGTCTCTACCCCATATATCATAGCAGGCCTTACCATCGACTTGTACACTTTCCCTTTCAACCCAATGCTCACCTTCTGGACACCTACTAACGGACATTAATATGGGGTGTAAGTACGTTTCACCTCCATGACGGCTTGAACTTTGCTGGGGTCACTTTCAGTGACGTGTCTGAATGCCTGTGGATGTTCGGCAGCCCGTTTTTCCCCATGAGTCAAAACCAGAGATGAGACTGATGGCAGAAGCTGGGTCTGGAGCGAAGTCGACGTTACGCATCCCAGAGGTCTTCCACTGTAGACTGGCCAGTCCATTTCTGAAATGCTGCCGTTTGCAAACCGTAGCCTTAAAGAGAACGCTTTATAACAGAGTACAGTGCCAAACTCATTCAAACTCATCTTCTCCGAGATTATTCTCTACTGTGCTCAGTACACAGTGCTGTAACACTGTTTATATCTTTCTCGATTTAGGGTTTTCTGACAGTTTGGTAGTTATCCAGCTTTGAACCACTCCTGGCCACGCTGCTCATATTCTTGTCACTTTTGCATGATCCCATATTTTGAGTTTGTTTCATGAAAAGTATCGTCATGTAAAGGCCGTTGTGGCCGAGCGGTTCTACGCGCTTCAGTCTGGAACCGCGCTGCTGCTACGGTCGCAGGTTCGAATCCTCCCTCGGCCATGGACGTGTGTGATGTCCTTAGATTACTTTGGTTAAAGTAGTTCTAAGTTCTAGTGGACTGATGACCTCAGATGTTAGGTCCCACAGTGCTCAGAGCCATTTGAACCATTTTGTAAAGTGCCGACCATGATGACGTACCTTTGCCCTTCTGTTTCTTTAACATCTGCTAATTTCCGTGCACTGTGACGTATTCGTTCTTCTTCAGTTTTTCATTTTTAGTGAAGTCAAGGGCTTCCTTTCTATTTTTACACATTGTGACGAAAACGTCGCCTTCGTACTGGTCGACCTTGTCAGGGCTAACGTACAAGTTGTCAAGGAAAATAAAATAGTGTTTTCGAAAAATAGTGGGCTAACTCCGAAACAACTCCAGAATTTATTTTCTATTTAGGACACCTACTGTGGTAATTTTTGTCCTTTCCAGTATTAACACTGAAAGCCGGTAAAAGTCCCAGAGAATGTGCCAGAGACATGTACAATGTAATGGATGAGGCATCAACTGATGACCTCATGACATCTGCCGGTTTGAAACTCGTTATTCTCCGCAGCTACAAGCGACAGATTGCTGCAGACAGATGTATACGTCGAACCCACTGAGAGCGAGAGGTCCACGGGACGATACATCTGTCATGCCCACTTAAAAACTTAACCTTTGTAAATCACACCGATTTTTCTAAATTAATGTGTACAGCAGCTTCTACTCAAACGGAAAATACTAGTGGAGTTCTAAGCTCACACAGATGACCCTTTTTTCTTCAATTTTTATGACTGATTTATTGCGGCCCGCCACGCATTTGTGTCATACCATCCTCTTCATTACAGACGGCACATTCAGCCTACGTCATCAATTATTTACTGTATCAGTCCCATGGAAACTGTTTTGTGATGCTCAAAACGTGACTTATCACCCTGCTCCTTCCTTTTGGCAGTGATTTCAGCACGTTCTTTATTCCTATATTCTGCGAGAACGTCCTCATTCATTTAGCAGTTTATCTAATTTTCAACGTTCTTCTATAGCTTGTATTCTCTTCGTTTCCCGTTTCCCGTAAGCAGATCATTCATTACTACACAATTCTGTGCTCAAAACGTAATTTTTCATTAACTTATTCCTTAAAATAATATTAATGTTTAATATTAGTAGACTTCTCATGGCCGTTAAATTTCCCGCTATTCTCTTTTCTGATACTTCACATAGTTTTCGTCTTCTTAGATTTACTCTCAATCCATATCCTTTAGTCATTAGGCTGTTAATTTCATTCAACCGAATCTGTAATTCTTTTTCATCTAGGATAACACTCTCACCACCGAATCGTATGAGTGATACCACTCCACCGTGAATTTTTTTCTCACATTTGAAACTTTCTGTTATTTCCATTGTTGTTTCTTCGATGTAGAGAGTGAATAGTGGGGCACTGCATTCTTGGTTTTCCCTCTTCGTGCTTGTACCATTTTACATTGGTGGTTGCATCATATTACTTTGTCAAAAGTTTTTTATAGGTCGACAAATCATGTGAAACTTCCTGGCAGATTAAAACTGTGTGCCCGACCGAGACTCGGACTCGGGACCTTTGCCTTTCGCGGGCAAGTGCTCTACCATCTGAGCTACCGAAGCACGACTCACGGCCGGTCTCACAGCTTTACTTCTGCCTGTATCTCGTCTCCTACCTTCCAAACTTTACAGAAGCTCTCCTGCGAACCTTGCAGAACTAGCACTCCTGAAAGAAAGGATAATGCGGAGACATGGCTTAGCCACAGCCTGGGGGATGTTTCCAGAATGAGATTTTCACTCCGCAGCGGAGTGTGCGCTGATATGAAACTTCCTGGCAGATTAAAACTGTGTGCCGGCCGAGACTCGAACTCGGGACCTTTGCATTTTGCGGGCAAGTTTGCAAGGTAGGAGACGAGATACTGGCAGAAGTAAAGCTGTGAGACCGACCGGCCGTGAGTCGTGCTTCAGTAGCTCAGATGGTAGAGCACTTGCCCGCGAAAGGCAAAGGTCCCGAGTTCGAGTCTCGGTTGGGCACACAGTTTTAATCTGCCAGGGAGTTTCATATCAGCGCACACTCCGCTGCAGAGTGAAAATCTCATTCTGCATATCAACTTGTCTTGATTTTTCTTACGTCTATCTTGCATCACCAACCACAACGTCAGTATTGCATATCTGGTGCGTTTGTCTTTCCTGAAGCCAAACCGATCGTCATCGAACACAACCTTAATTATCTTTTCCATTCGTCTGTGTACTATCCTTGTCAGCAACTTGCATGCATCAGTTGTTAAGTTGATTGTGCGATAATTGTCGCACTTGTCATATCTTGTAATCTTTGGAATTGTGTGGATATGGTTTTTTCGAAAGTCAGATCGTATATCGTCAGCCTCATTCATTCTACAGTCCAATGTGAATAGTCGTTTTGTTGCCATTTCCACGAATGATTTTAGAAATTCTGATGCAATGTTATGCACCCTTTCGGCCTTATTTGTTCCTAATACGTCCAAAGCTCTTTTAAATTCCATCTCTTCCCCGTCGGCTCGAGGTTTCTCTTCTGTCAATTCTTCCGAGAAAAATGGTTCAAATGGCTTTGAGAACTATGGGACTTAATATCTGAGGTCATCAGTCCCCTAGGACTTAGAACTATTTTAACCTAACTAACGCAAGGACATCACACACATCAGTGCCCGAGGATTCGAACCTGCGACCGTACCGTCGCGCGGTTCCAGACTGAAGCATCTAGAACCGCTCGGCCACAGCAGCCGGCTGTAGAAGTTCACTGGGTGACTTAGACATAATTTCTACTTCACTTGATGTATGAAGGTAGCAAAATCTAAGTTAATGTAGATGAGTAGGAAAAGCAACCCAATAATATTCGAATGCCGTGTTAGTATTGTCCTCCCATTTATGCATCTAAAATTCAAGCACACGTAATTGCTCAGTTACAAATCAAATCTACGTAAATCAAGAAATAGGAGATACGTTGCACAGGAAGCGTAAAGGCAAGTGGCCATCGACAGAAGCCAGGAATTGGCGTTGTGCCGTAGCCAAGCGTCAGCATCTTGTGACTATACTGTGACGGAGAGGACTGTCACATTTTTTCGAATTCCAGTAACAATTGCTGCAGAGTTTATTGAGAAGCAGCATTTTGACTTCATGAATTTCATAGACAACATGTTACTGCAGAGGAGAGCAGCTGCAAAGGAACTTAGACAGTTTATTAAGTGTGTAATAACCCAGACAGTGATACGTTGCACGAAAATTGAACTTGAGCTACAGCAGTTTTGTATAAGTGAAGCTGAACGCTCAGGAAGCTGTAATACAGACAGTATAATTTAGAATGTCCTGTCCTCAAGACAAGAACGCACTTCCTCATCATGTGCGAAATCACACCATATGAAGTTCGTGAACTTCGTTCAAGGAGAGACCATGTGGGCAAAACCTGCATGAACCCAAGCTGCGGAGGCTGGTGGCAGAAGAGATGTTACCGGTGCAGCAACGCCTGCAACTGAAATCTTCCCTATTTGTTATCTGTCCAATCAGACGCCGCATCAATGTGAAGCCCCCGCTAAAGGTTACGATAAAGATAATCATGATTATGGTCAAAATAACATCAATACCGCATCTGCTGTAGCAGTAGACATCCACGCAGCCTCGACATCATCTGCAAAGCCTCCCCTATCTCCGCGTGGAGTGGAGTACGGAGACCGTGATAATACTAACAAGAACAACAATCGCGAAACATAGAAGCGCAGTAAAAATCATGTCCTTCTATGAAATACCAAAACATTTTTCTAATACTTCAAGTCCTGTTAAAAATGGTTTTCAACTCCACACAGATAAAATTTTATACTAATTTAGTAGTTAAAGTCCAGTTAAGTCGTTTGAAAAATCCCAAGTTGCTCTTAGACATATTGTTAGAGTTGGGTATTCTAAAAAAAAATCTATTACGTATCCTACAACTGATGTACTAGACAGGATTCTTTTGAGAGAAAATAATTTGCCAACAGAGTTTAAACCGTTATGTGACTTTCCTCGGCAATCATTCACGATAAGAACATTGGACACTGAGCATTTACTAGTGGATTTTGTAAAAGCATATGGACACGCTCTTTTCTTCGACTCAGTTGTCCCCTCTGAAGTGCTTTGTTAAGACCCGTAACATGTAAAAGGATAAACTTACAATAGATAAAAGCTTGACGAAGCAAACTGGCAATGACTGAAATACGGAAACTAATTGACGAGGTGAGTGTTGATATAGTCTGTTTGCATGAACCATATTTAGAAACAATAAGCTCCGATCATTTGCTGCCAATGAGGCAATGTCTGCCATTGTCGTTACAAGTAGGAAATTCAGTAAGATAAAGGTGGCATAACTATGTGGTCACAGAAGAAGTGAAGGAGTGCAGACAAAGTGGGTTGCAGTAAGTAGATATATGCAGTATTCTCATCCTATCGTACCTTATCTGTATAAACTCAAGCAACAGATGCGAATGCCAAATCTTTGCTGTGTTACAGAAAGCAAACGGACGAACAAGATGAGATATCAGAGGACGCAATACAGGAACTACACTTCGTTGTTTTAAATCTAGAAGGCCCAACCGAGTACATTAGAGGGACAAGCAGGAGCAACCACTAACATAGATATCACTTCAGAAATCGCATGGTAGCAGGTAAGATAACAATTGCCAGGTGCCCCAGTATCTAACATCCAGTGGTCATAATGCAACTATAATCGAAGTGGGAAATGACAATAACACAGCGGAGAAGCAGAGAGGAAGCAGAATTCGATTGGACATCAGAAGACGGATTTGGTTGGCTTCGTTGCCTACCTTGCATCATTTACAATGGAATTGCTTCCGGTACGTGTAGACTTGGGTGCGCTGCTACAAACAGAATTCTTACAAAGTGCACAGGATATTTATATTCCTTAGAATCACTACACACAGTCAGAAACCATAAAAACGAAATACAGGAAACTAAATAACTACAGTAAAGGAGACAAAATTCCTCAGAGTGAGAATGATAGCAGAATGCACTTATACTTTGAGTATATGCAGTAGATATGACCAGCTGTTGGAGTTGAGTGGAGAGGAGCCTCTTGTAGCTCAAGGTGTAGGGAACATGCAGCAGTCCTCAGCAGTTCCGAGGCCTAGGTTTAAGTCTAATAGAAAGAAGTAGGTTCTGCTGCTATGTAGTTCGCACGGTAGAGGTGTGGGCCAGAAATTGCTGGAAATATTGGGGAGTAAGTACCAGGACAATAGCATTGTGAAGCCTACTGCAGGGTTGGCTCAAGTCAGAAGGCACTGATGGCAGAGAGCATGGTTCACATTTCAGTGGTGCCAGTTAAGTTTATCAGTGGATCAGGTTTCACTAGACATGGCCTGCACCCCAATAGCTGTGGGAGGCGGAGGCTGGCAAAGCTTATAAGTGACAGGGTATTCGGTGGTGATGGGATCACTCATGGAAAAATACCTGTAGTAGTTGGTGTTAGTCCTGCAACTTTCTTAGGTTGAAGTCAGCTGCTTAAAGGAAGTCCCTCTAACTAACGGCTCACCTTCAGATGATGCCATGTTTTCATGTAGAGAAGGAATTTAGCATATTTCATTAAAAAATATAAGTGGTATTAGCGATAGAGATAGTGAATTGCTTATAGATGTTGACTCTGAAATTATTAGTATGTTGGAGATCCATTTAAATAATTTGACAATTCACAGGCTTCCTTTCCCAGGATACAGATTAGCTGGTTGTTTTTCAAGGGGTTCTTTGTGGAGTGGGGGTGTGTCCACTTACTACAAAACAGTATTCCATTTGAGTCCATAGACGTATCGCAGCACTCCACTGAACAGGTATATCAATGTTGTATAGGAGCAGTTGAATTTAGTGAAACTAAACTTCTTATAGTTCTGTTTACAGGTCTCCTGATTCTGACTTACGAGTATTTCTGCTCAAGCTAGAGAGGATTTTTGATTCACTTTCTGGAAGTAGCAGAAATTAGTTATATGTGGTGACTTCAATATAAATTTTGTATATGATGGTGCAAGAAAAAAGGATGTTGGTAGATCTCTGCCGACCGGGGGGCCGAGCGGTTCTAGGCGCTACAGTCTGGAACCGCGCGACCGCTACGGTCGCAGGTTCGAATCCTGCCCTGGCATGGATGTGTGTGACGTCCTTATGTTTAAATGGCTCTGAGAACTCTGAGAACTACGGGACTTAACTTCTAAGGTCATCAGTCCCTTAGAACTACTTAAACCTAACTAACACACACATCCATGCCCGAAGCAGGATTCGAACCTGCGACCGTAGCGGTCGCGCGGTTCCAGACTGTAGCGCCTAGAACCGCATGGCCACCCCGGCCGTCCGTCCTTAGGTTAGGTAGGTTAAGTAGATGTAAGTGCTAGGGGACTGATGACCTCGGGAGTTAAGTCCCATAGGTTTCAGAGCCATTTGAACCATTTGGTAGATCTCTTATATTCGTATTATCTGATGATGGGCATTCTGTTATTAAAAGGGTGAATGCCCTTTTGGACCACGATGCACAAATTTTAACACTAAAAGGCGTTTGTGATCTAAGAAATGTCACATATAATTACAGACTATGTAGGAAAGTTAACCCAACAGCAACACAGAGTTTTTTAAGCCTTGTCAAGGAACAAAAGAGGCAGGATGTTTATAGTGCCGATAACATAGATGATAAATAAAATGCTTTCCTTAACACATTTTTCATGCTCATTGAGAGTTGCTTTCCGTTAAAACGTTCTAAACGGTGTACTAACAGTAATAGGCAGCCAAGATGGCTGACTAGTGGAATAAGCATATGATGTAGAACAAAGCGGGAATTAAATCAAAATGTTACAAGTAGTCACATTCAAGCTACAGTAGCCCATTACAGACAGTATTGTAAGGTGCTTAAAAATGTTATTATGAAGGCAAAGAGTATGTGGTGTGCAAATAGAATAGCTCTTTCACAGGATAAAATGAAAACCATATGGTCAGTTGTGAAGGAAGTGTCCGGTTACACAAGGGTGACGATATAAAGTCAGTTCATTGTAAAAATATTCCTGTGACTGATAATTCAGATAAATGTACAGTATTTAAGAATCATTTTCTGAGCATTGCTGGTAAATGAAATAAAAATTTAGTTTCTACAGGGAATCATATAACTTTCTTGGCAAATGCCTTTCCGAGATTGATATCTGAAATACTCCTCTATGATACAGACAAGGTGGAGATTGAGTCAATAATTAAATCACTGAAAACTAAGGACTCACATGGTTATGATGGAGTGCCTAGCAGAATATTAAAATACTGTGCTGCAGATGTTAGCTCTGTATTTAGCCATATTTGTAATATTTCCTTTAGGAATGGTCAGTTTCCTGAACGATTAAAGTACTCAGTAGTAAAGCTGCTTTATAAAAAGTAACAAACGGATACTATAGATAATTTTAGACTTATTTGTATGCCGTCATTTTTTGCTACAGTTATTGAAAAGGCTGCGAATGTAAGGATTATTGATCATTTTACATAACACGATTTGCTATCAAATGTACAGTTCGGCTTCAGAAGTAGTTTAAAAACTGAAAATGCTATATTCTCTTTTATGTGTGGCGTACAGGATGGGTTAAACAAAAGGCTTCGAAAGCTAGGCATATTTTTTGGTTTAAGTAAAGCGTTGGATTGTGTTGATCACAAAATATTGCTCCAGAAGATGGACAATTGCTCAATACGGGGAGTAGCTCACAATTGATTCACGTCTTACTTTAGCAACAGACAGCAAATGGTCGTTATTCACAATGTTGAGAATGGCTGTGATGTGGGGTCTGAGTGGGGTACAGTCAAATGGGGGTGCCCCAAAGACCAGTGTTAGGGCCACTCCTGTTCCTTATTTATATAAATGATATGCCCTCTCGTATTACGGGTAACTCAAAGATATTAATGTTTGCTGATGACACTAGCTTGCTAGTAATGGATGTAGTGTGAAAAATTGGCTCAGTTTCAATTAGTGCAGTTCATGACCCAAGTTCGTGGCTTGTAGAAAATAAACTAATGCTAAATCACAGTGAGGCTAAGTTCTTACAATTTGTATCACACAATTCAACAAAAGCTGACTTTTTAATTTCACAGGCTGCAGTGAAACTGAGCAGTTCTAATTTCAAGGGAGCCTTCATTATCAGACTCATAAAGAGCAGACTTACATTAATTATTCCTACTTTTCCATATATAACTGATTTTCACCCTTTTTTTGGAATTACTAATCTCTTCATAGAGTCTTTCAGATGAAAACACATCCGCTGTTTCTTATTTCGGCTTTTAGGATTATTTCGTTTTATTTGCCAGGCATCTCCTTGCACCTGGAAAGCTCTATACGTTTCAGCAATTGCATAGCGTAAGCTGCCGGTCAACGCAGATATTCGTGTGATGTTCTCGCCAGTTTACATAACCTTGTTAAGCCTTTAGGAATCCTATGGCAGTGACGCTGTGTTAGCTTAGACGGATGAGATGCAACAGCGTCTTAACCATGTGTCGACTCCGCTCTCATTTTATTCCTCTCCACTTACCAACCGCCAACGGAAGATTGTATTGTCGGATGAGTATCCTTGTACGTAGTTGTTGGCCAAAGGAAATACTACGAAGAGCGGAAAACTGTCACAGAACGGCTCGCTTATCTGACATGACTGATTTTGCCAAAAAATATAGATCTCAAAATTTCTGAAATCCCTCAGTATCTGGCTTTTTAAGTATTCTGTTCAATCCGAAACTGTCACAGTGAACTTTTAATTATAGGTAGAAATGTTAGTGAAAAAAGTGTTCACAGCACTGTGATTTTAGATGCGACAGTTATCACACTTTCGTTATCGTACACTCTTACGGAATGGCTGCCACTCTGATTTAGGTGGAGGTTCATGCAAGAAAAATGCAACAGTTCTCAGGTTTGGCAAGAGTGCAGCAACTTAAACACACGTTTTGGAACACTTTACCCTAGGTATTCAGCTGTCAAGCTACTATGGAAATCTTTATACGTAAGGAACACAAGCACGAAAAAGCGGTTTTTCCATCCTTAGTATGGCGCCAGCTGCTGCGACAGGCGCCAGATATGAGCAGATCCCGCCTCATCTGAGGTTGGTGAGCTGGGACGTCGAGACAGCAGGCAGGGTTCTGTGACACGAAGACTTCTTTCCTCCATCGCCTGCTTCAATCTATGCTCCTGGTGTGAGGATGACAACACATATTGTATCCTTGGACCTTTCTCCAGTTTACATTTCTTTCTAACCCGTAATTCCCTGGATTTAATAACGTGTCCACAATGTCATCCTCATGCAACTGATCATGTAGCAATAAGAATTTGAGACACCTGACTCGATAACGCAGGGTTGACCTTACAGAGAATCTACGCAGCATCTTTATATCCGGCTAGTATCCCTCCACCTGGAATCTCAGGGAAAACTTCCAGGACGCAAGAGTCCGTTTCAAAGTGGTATGTTGGTCCTCTGTTCTCTAAGCAAGCCTTGCTTAGTCGGACAATGAAAGTTTGCCCACTAAAATGGTTCTTTTCAGGAGAACACCAATTAAAACAATCAATAGGCATCATAAGATAATTTTGTAATTTAAATGTGTTAATAATGTAGCAAAATACGTGGATGAGGCCAATGGGTCATGTGATGCGTCGCATTGACAAGTCTTCCAGTTTCACGATGAAGAGATTCATCGAAATATGTATATTAAATTAATACTCCGGGAAACAGGTTAGTGGAATCACACAAACGGACATTTGAGGATATTAATTTTTTTCCGTGACAAAACATTACAGCATATGACTTAGGACCGTCTCGGGGGCACGAGCATTCGACGCCATTATGCTTCGTCGCCATTCTGTGAAACGTTGAAATATACGTTTGACTTATTGTAAAGATTCCACTTCAGTGCTCGTTTGAGCATTGATATCAACATTGCTAAACAATGTATTCTGTGGTTGCGGTTTAATGTTGATTACAGGATGTGCTAACAACAATGCCATGTCTCCTAAACCGTCATGCACCGTTGCCTAGCAATTACTTCCGTATTCACTGGAGTACTTGAAGTATCTATTGCGAATTCATTCTGTGAGTTGTTGAGTATAAGGAGCTTAATTTGTGAATTAAGTATTGTAGTATTGTATTTTGTGTTTCGAGTACATCTAGCGAAACGCTTTAAAGTTCTTGAGGAGCTTTAAAAGTTTTCAGTGAAGCGAACACCTAGCTTCAGAGGCGAGGTGCGTTGAACCTGCACGAGGTATGAGCCGTTGACTTAATATAACCTATTTATTCAGAATATTGAATCATTTACAGTTAGAATATAGTATAAGCTTTTAAATGGTTGTGTGAGTAGTAGACGAGTACGGGCAAATTTATGCGTGTGATGGAGTGTGGCATGAATTCAGAAAATGCTATTTTTAACGGTGTAGAACGTGAAATAGGGCATTGATTTACTTTCTTGTACAATCTCAAAGGTTGGATGTCTACTTGCAGAGGCAGACTTCTGTACTTAGTTTTTAGCGCAGTTCATGTTCTTCCACCCTGTACTCATACATATTCCCCACGGCCCTGTATTTTTGTGGTGCTGGAATTTTTTTCCGTGTGTGAAGAAAAATTTACTTCTCTAACTACAATACTGTCTCCTGTAACGTAGTCCCCTTCGGCAGCCCCGGGGTAGTCGCTGTTCCCCAGTCTCGGTAGAAGTGATAAGAGCTTTCAACAGGTAGGGCCTTTACCATGTCCGTCGCATGCTTCTGAATTTTCTCCAGAGTCCCAAAATAACGTTGTTTTAAGGCATTTTTCAAGTTTGGGTAAAGACACAAGTCACAAGGACTAATATGAGGTGATTAGAGGGGTTGTGGAAAAACATGAATGCGTTGTGAGGTAAAAAATTCCGTGATGTAAGTGGTCATGTGACATGGGACGTTATCATCATACAGCAATGTCCTTTCTCACACATTTCACCTTTTTCCTGAGGCTTTCAAGTACATCGTTGTACTACACCTGGTTGCCAGTCTGTGCTGAGGGAAAAAATTCTTTATGCAAAAAAGCAAATTAGCTTTGTAACTCGTTCAGTCTTATTTTAGTCGAGAAGCTGTCTCAGTGTTCCACTCCTCAATTTCCCGCTTGATCTCAGAATCGTACTCAAAACTCCAGGATTCATCACCTGTGATCACACGACTGAATATTCGTGCTCATTGGCAATCATCCACACGTTTCTTCGAGTGTCCTTCTGCTCAGTTGTGAGGTTTTTCGGCACCATTTTAGAACAAAACCTTCGCATATGCAAAACTTTGGTCTAAATTTGATGTATGTTGAGAGAATTTAACATGTCATACATCTGTATTGTTATACTTCGGTCTGATCTCACACGTTCGACGTTCTCGTCGGTTTTGGGAACTATGTGGCTCCCTGAGTGAGGTTCATCATCAATGGGTTCTCGGCTTTTCAGGAATGATTTCTGCCACCGAAAAACTTGGGCTATTGATAAGGAACGTTCCCCAAAGTCTTGTTTAACCTCATCTGAGGTTGGTGAGCTGGGACGTCGAGACAGCAGGCAGGGTTCTGTGACACGAAGACTTCTTTCCTCCATCGCCTGCTTCAATCTATGCTCCTGGTGTGAGGATGACAACACATATTGTATCCTTGGACCTTTCTCCAGTTTACATTTCTTTCTAACCCGTAATTCCCTGGATTTAATAACGTGTCCACAATGTCATCCTCATGCAACTGATCATGTAGCAATAAGAATTTGAGACACCTGACTCGATAACGCAGGGTTGACCTTACAGAGAATCTACGCAGCATCTTTATATCCGGCTAGTATCCCTCCACCTGGAATCTCAGGGAAAACTTCCAGGACGCAAGAGTCCGTTTCAAAGTGGTATGTTGGTCCTCTGTTCTCTAAGCAAGCCTTGCTTAGTCGGACAATGAAAGTTTGCCCACTAAAATGGTTCTTTTCAGGAGAACACCAATTAAAACAATCAATAGGCATCATAAGATAATTTTGTAATTTAAATGTGTTAATAATGTAGCAAAATACGTGGATGAGGCCAATGGGTCATGTGATGCGTCGCATTGACAAGTCTTCCAGTTTCACGATGAAGAGATTCATCGAAATATGTATATTAAATTAATACTCCGGGAAACAGGTTAGTGGAATCACACAAACGGACATTTGAGGATATTAATTTTTTTCCGTGACAAAACATTACAGCATATGACTTAGGACCGTCTCGGGGGCACGAGCATTCGACGCCATTATGCTTCGTCGCCATTCTGTGAAACGTTGAAATATACGTTTGACTTATTGTAAAGATTCCACTTCAGTGCTCGTTTGAGCATTGATATCAACATTGCTAAACAATGTATTCTGTGGTTGCGGTTTAATGTTGATTACAGGATGTGCTAACAACAATGCCATGTCTCCTAAACCGTCATGCACCGTTGCCTAGCAATTACTTCCGTATTCACTGGAGTACTTGAAGTATCTATTGCGAATTCATTCTGTGAGTTGTTGAGTATAAGGAGCTTAATTTGTGAATTAAGTATTGTAGTATTGTATTTTGTGTTTCGAGTACATCTAGCGAAACGCTTTAAAGTTCTTGAGGAGCTTTAAAAGTTTTCAGTGAAGCGAACACCTAGCTTCAGAGGCGAGGTGCGTTGAACCTGCACGAGGTATGAGCCGTTGACTTAATATAACCTATTTATTCAGAATATTGAATCATTTACAGTTAGAATATAGTATAAGCTTTTAAATGGTTGTGTGAGTAGTAGACGAGTACGGGCAAATTTATGCGTGTGATGGAGTGTGGCATGAATTCAGAAAATGCTATTTTTAACGGTGTAGAACGCGAAATAGGGCATTGATTTACTTTCTTGTACAATCTCAAAGGTTGGATGTCTACTTGCAGAGGCAGACTTCTGTACTTAGTTTTTAGCGCAGTTCATGTTCTTCCACCCTGTACTCATACATATTCCCCACGGCCCTGTATTTTTGTGGTGCTGGAATTTTTTTCCGTGTGTGAAGAAAAATTTACTTCTCTAACTACAATACTGTCTCCTGTAACGTAGTCCCCTTCGGCAGCCCCGGGGTAGTCGCTGTTCCCCAGTCTCGGTAGAAGTGATAAGAGCTTTCAACAGGTAGGGCCTTTACCATGTCCGTCGCATGCTTCTGAATTTTCTCCAGAGTCCCAAAATAACGTTGTTTTAAGGCATTTTTCAAGTTTGGGTAAAGACACAAGTCACAAGGACTAATATGAGGTGATTAGAGGGGTTGTGGAAAAACATGAATGCGTTGTGAGGTAAAAAATTCCGTGATGTAAGTGGTCATGTGACATGGGACGTTATCATCATACAGCAATGTCCTTTCTCACACATTTCACCTTTTTCCTGAGGCTTTCAAGTACATCGTTGTACTACACCTGGTTGCCAGTCTGTGCTGAGGGAAAAAATTCTTTATGCAAAAAAGCAAATCAGCTTTGTAACTCGTTCAGTCTTATTTTAGTCGAGAAGCTGTCTCAGTGTTCCACTCCTCAATTTCCCGCTTGATCTCAGAATCGTACTCAAAACTCCAGGATTCATCACCTGTGATCACACGACTGAATATTCGTGCTCATTGGCAATCATCCACACGTTTCTTCGAGTGTCCTTCTGCTCAGTTGTGAGGTTTTTCGGCACCATTTTAGAACAAAACCTTCGCATATGCAAAACTTTGGTCTAAATTTGATGTATGTTGAGAGAATTTAACATGTCATACATCTGTATTGTTATACTTCGGTCTGATCTCACACGTTCGACGTTCTCGTCGGTTTTGGGAACTATGTGGCTCCCTGAGTGAGGTTCATCATCAATGGGTTCTCGGCTTTTCAGGAATGATTTCTGCCACCGAAAAACTTGGGCTATTGATAAGGAACGTTCCCCAAAGTCTTGTTTAAACTTTTCAGTGGTCACACTCGCGAAATCCCCAAGTTTAACAATTGACAGCATAACATTTCCCGTGTGCGTGCGTGCGTGTGTGCATTTGTGTGTGATTGTGGTGGCCAATCTAGTTTGTGGGGCTGGAACTTTTTTGAGGTAAGTTCCTTTTTTTTGTTTTTGATGTATGTTTTGTGTCAACAGAAACATCCGATCTCACGCGTCGGCTTTGACCCGTGACGTTGGGGACCTACACATTGATCTGTAGCGTAGCCCTGAATACGAGGTTAGGTTGGGAGGTTTTTTTTTGGCGGGGGGGGGGGGGTCAGGGGGGGGGCGCAGCCCCCCCCTGCCTGGCCTCGAGTACCACTTGTTTATTATTATCTTTGTTCGATTGTAATTTATGTGGCTGGGAGCTGTTGTAGATGTATGTAGGTGTAAGGGAAGTGTTGGTTTTTTAGGTTGGTGTTGGGGGATGTGATCGGTAGGTTCTGTTGAGCTATATAGGTCAACAGAAGTGTTCGATCGTAATTTATGTGATTGGGAGCTGTTGTAGATGTATGTAGGTGTAAGGGAAGTGTTCGTTTTTTTTTTTTGTATTGGAGGATGTGATCGGTAGGTTCTGTTGAGCTATATAGGTCAACGGAAGTGTTCGATCGTAATTTATGTGATTGGGAGCTGTTGTAGATGTATGTAGGTGTAAGGGAAGTGTTCGTTTTTTTTTTTTTTTTGTATTGGAGGATGTGATCGATAGGTTCTGTTGAGCTATATAGGTCAAGGGAAGTGTCCGATTCTGGATAGGAATGTGTTTTTTGGTATTTGGTCAGTTTTGTGATGTTGATTTATTTCGTTGTTTTGCGTGGTTTTGTATGGCGGTCGGTGGCTACATTTGTGTATATTTAGTTTGTCCCCACCCAAAAACCCCCAATTTCCCACGCTTGTCCCGTTAGAGTCATTAGGCTTTTTGTGAAACTTGTGTATTTCAGTGTTTATAATACGTATGCGATGTTTTTATATCCGCCATATTGGATAATACGTATGTGATGTTTTTATATCCGCCATATTGGAATTGTCGTTTATAGTCGTTTCCGCTACATTTGTGACGTCATGGGTCAAAGCCGACGGGTAAGATCGGACGCTTCTGTATTTCCCATTGCTCTAGACTCCATCCTTCTACTTGCGTAACACTCAAAAAAGAACTTCTGTGGTGTCTCTTTCAATAATCAGTTGTAGATAGTACACAGCTTAAACTCGCAATCAGCATGTAGAAGAGATGACAATCCGCTCTACACAAGAACAACAAAACTTTGACAGCCCGCCCGGTTTGCTGTCAGTCTCATTTCTTTTCTCACGCACCTCGTATTGTTAACTGTTAAATACATTGGGAGTTTATCGGCTTTTCGGACGTTTTCATTATTTAGATACTGCTGGATATCGTTCAATTCGAAAACTTGGTTATTACGTCTGAAACACATTTATACTGTATAAAATTTAAATGCAATACTTGTTTAACCATCGATTTCAGCGTTCCTATTAAGTGATGTGATCTGCAGTCACTGTGGTTGCTGTTTAATGTTAATCACAGGGTATGCTAACAACAATGCCATGTCTCCTAAACCGATTTGGCCCGTTGCCTAGCAATTACTTTCGTATTCTCTGGAGTACTTGAAGTATTCGTTGCGTATTCGTTCTGCGAGTTATTGAGCATAAAAAAGTCATTTGTTAATTCAGTATTGTAGTGTTGGATTTTGTGTTTCTAGCACATCTAGCGAAACATTTAACTTTCTTGAGAAGCTTTAGAAACTTCCAGCGAAGCGAGTACCCAGCTTCAGAGGCGACGTGCGTTGAAACTGCAAGAGGTATGAGCCATTGATTTGTCACTGGCTTAACTGTTGCGTATTTATTGACCATGTACAAAGATATAATATCGTATAAGATTATCAATGAATGTGTTTGTAGTGGAGAAGATCTGGAAAATTGAACCGTATGATGCGGCGTGATGTGACTTCTGAAAATGTTGATAAGTCTATAATGTGAAATAGCACTTTGTTTTAAGTTTTCATGAAGTTCAATTGTTACATGGTTACTTTTCGAGGTAGACCTCTATACTTAATTATTCTTTATGTTCATATGCTTCCGTTGTGTATTCTCAAATTGATTGCTTAGTTTAACAATGACAATCATGTCAAATGCTCTGTCCGATTATGTCCGTCTGGTTTGACCATTCTAGTCCTGTGTGGTGTCACGACTTTACGTTGTGAAGGTGTAAGCGGCCTGTTAATAAATGTTGTTTGTCGTTGTGTTAGGTACTAATGTGATTTACCAAGTTTGTAAAATCTGATGTTTATTTCAAATACATCGTGATACAAGACTGTGTTATTTTTTGGTGGAGGGGGCAACTTGAGACCACTGGTTAAATTGTCAATAGAGAAACTAGTAACGACAATATTATTTATTCGTATGATTCCCGAGGGTGAGGGTAGGCACTACCTTAAAATTTTTGCGAGTGACGTGGTTAGTGATAAGAATTATCATGTTGGTTAGTGTTATTATTTAGCTGTCTTTGCAATGAGGGAGACTTGTCAACGGTGCTGAAATAGTCGTGACAAGGATGAGTAGTAATGTTATTCAAAAGTTTTAAGTTATAAAAAGTTGGCTGGTTTTCTTTTCGAACGTGTCGACGCTCTGAGGGGCTGCGTGTATGAAGTCCATTCCTTTATACGGTTCATTTTGTTATTAGCGATGGCTCACTCTTTTCGTGTATGACTGTTTTGTGCTGTGTTACGTAATAATGGTGTTGGTGAACGGGATCGAGTCCATGGTATTGCTGGTCATTCATTTACTTTCGGGTTTTGTCCTGGTAAATTTCGTTTGCTGTGTGGTTTCGGATTTTTGTATATATCTAGTTTCTGTTTATTTTGGAGAAACTTGAGTGTGTTAGTTTTTGATCAACTCGTTATTATGTGAATTTGGAACAGAGGTCATTTGAAGTTCATAATTCCAGTTGTGTGGAGTTGTCTTCCTTTTTTCGGTTTATTCTGGAGAAATTCGTTTTTCTTTTGCTTGTAGGTCCATTACACGCTGCGGTGCCATGTGTGTAGTAATTTTTTATGTTTTTTATCTTTATTATCTAATCGTTCCTGAGTGTTATTTCTCGATTATGTCGTTTTGTGGGGCTGTGTCTGGTATTCCTGTGTTTGTTAGAGCTATATAGATGTGGAAGTGTCTGCTACCCATGTCTTCGCTTGATGTGTGTAGGTTAAGACAATTACTCGAATTCAATTTTGTGTTTTCTGTATATTTCCATTAGATTTATTCTACAGGGATTCTTGTGAGATATTATTCGATTTTTTGGTTGGAATGATATTAGAGTTTTGTTCCTGAGAAAAACTCTCTCATTCCTGCAGCTGTCCCGTTACTATCAATTTATGTGTTCTTCGAGAAACTTCGCGTGTTTCTTACGTTTGTGAAGAACTGAATTATTCAATACTTTGTCGTAACGGTACATTTTATTAGAGTATATCGATTTCAGTCGAGGATTAGATCTTCACCAAGTCCAAAAACCTTCTCAACTATGAACTAGCGTAATAGCTGTTTCGGATGTACATTGTTCCAACATTGATATTAATTTTATGTACGTAACATTATGTCAATTTAACCTCATACATGTTTCTTCTCAATGTTACGTAAATACAGAAAAATCACTGGTCGAGCTATGTACATTTGATAACTACTACTCCAATTACGAAAAGTATTGCTGAGACGACTTTCGGGCCCGCTGATGGTCTGATTCTACACCGAAATCGATGATCTCTGACGGAATGTACCTTTATACCTGTCTACTGAATAATGCAGTTCTTAACATACAATAACGCTGCACAACGTCTCCTGTGCAAAATATTTTGTATGTTTGTTTCGCTCGTAGTGTACTATCTTGTGATTGTCTTCTCGAAGAATATAATCAGACTGATATCAAATGTTATCTGTGGTAGTCGTAGTAGACTCGGAGCGGACTCTATTTCCTTTAATTGCTTACATTCACAATGAAAATGATGTTACCTATCTTCCTGTCTTGTCGATGACACATACATACGTACATACACACTGTCTGTTGTCACTGTAGGGTCATACTGCTGGAATTTTCTTCCATCTGCGAAGACGAACACAGTTTGCAAACTGGTTCCAACAGTGTAGAGTCATACTGAGTTGACTTGGCACCACAAAAACAGCGTATTACTTTCCTGTTGCTTACAGAAATTAAGGTAATAGCTTGGGACACTGTAGACTGTTACATCGCTTGGGAGTTTATTAACTGCACGGCCTTTTTCTTCATTTAGACACCACTGGAGATCTTTCCATTGCACAACTTGTTTATTTCGTCTTACACAGATTTAAATTACTTAGAACGTTTTTGCAGTGCTTGTTTCACCATTGATATCGACGTTCCTGTACAATGTTGTGCTCTGCACTTACCGACGCTGCTGTTTCATGTTTATCAGAGTTTGCTAACAAGAATCGTATGTCGCCTTAAGCCTGGTGGGCCGTAGCATAGCATTTACTTCCGTATTCTTTCGAGTACTTAAACTATCGATATGAATTCGTTCTGTAACTTATTCAGTAATGGAGTCTTTAAGCGTTATAGTGTTGGATTTTGTATTTTGACAACCACTAACGAAACAATTTGAGGCTCTTGGGGCGCATCAGAAGCTTTCATCGAAGCAAACGCCCATCTTCAAAAGCGAGGTACTCTATACTGGCCCAGAGGCATGAGCCATTAACTTAACTGTAACCTATTATTTACCGTATACTTCTGCAGTCAGAATATCGAATAAGCTTCTAGGTGACTATGTATCTGGTGTAGAAGTGCTGGAAAGCAAAAGCGTTACGACGTAGTGTAATGTGATTTCCCAACTTGATATTAGTAATAGGATTGCATGTGAAAAGGAAGAGCACTATTCGATTTACATTCCAACGCGTTGTTTGATTATGTCATGCAGCTCCAAACGGTTCCGAGATTGCCTGACTTGTAGAGACAGATCTCTTTACTGAATTCTAGACAGTTTTCAAGTGCTGGAATAGCGTATTGTCAAATTTATAGCTTAATTTCACAATGAGAACGGCATCGCCAATCTCTGACGTTTTCGATGTCACATAAATATGGTCTGTGTAACCGTTGATTCTTTATCGTGGTCGTGCGGTAGCGTTCTCGCTTCCCACGACCGGGTTCCCGGGTTCGATTCCGGCGGGGTCAGGTATTTTCTCTGACTCGTGATGACTGGGTGTTGTGTGCTGTCCTTAGGTTAGCTAGGTTTAAGTAGTTCTAAGTTCTAGGGTACTGATGACCGTAGATGTTAAGTCCCATAGTGCTCAGAGCCATTTGAACCATTTGAACCTTTATACTGTTATTTACTGCCGTCAGTATAAAAGAAAAGTCGTAAACATGTTCCAGCTGCGTAGTGTTATACTGAGTTGACATGGTACCATGGCAGTAGTATAATCTTTTCCTGACACTTAAGGAAGTTACAGTTAATGTCTGGGAGCACTGTTGAATGTTAAAGCTATTAATTGTTTACAAGAAATTTTGTGTTTTCTTCACTTAGAAACCACTGGCTAAATTTCAATTGCACAGATGGTTAGTACTTCGTACACGTTATTGTTGAGCTCACATGAGAAAGAAGAGTACTTTAGATTTACGTCTGCATTTAGGTAGTTGATGACTGACACAAAGAATTGACGGTGTAGCCCAGCGAGAATTCAATGAATCGGTAACACGGGTTGCCGTAAAAAGTACACAGCGGATAGTTTCTTAAATAAGCCACCAGATTGTAGCGTAGTTAATTAGTTAGTGACTTTAAGCCACCATCAACACATTGATGTACGTACAGACAAAACAAATTTCTGTTCCTGCCTCAGAGTAAGATTAAATATCAGGCTTTAACAGCTGACCAAATGTAAAGCTTTAAAAACTAAACTAGTTGTAAATGGCCGTTCTGAGTGACCGAGCGGTTCTAGGTGCTACAGTCTGGAACCACCCGAGCGCTACGGTCGCAGGTTCGAATCCTGCCTCGGGCCTGGATGGGTGTGATGTCCTTAGGTTAGTTAGGTTTAAGTAGTTCTAAGTTCCAGGGGACTGATTACCTCAGAAGTTAAGTTCCATAGTGCTCAGAGCCATTCTGAAAGTAATGTAGTGTTGTACTGTCTTGATCATTAATGTTCAGTCTAATAATGACGTCTTCATATAATTGCTATCAAAGCAAATTTATTCTCTGAAGAATAAGTGTACCACATGATCAACAGGCGTTTCCATGAATTCGAGAATTGCCATTATTTTGATTCATCCCATAAGAATTACTAACAAAGGATTAAAATAATTCCGTTTGGTAAAAAATAGATAAGCTTAATCAAGTATATGGATTGTGTTGTGGATTGGCATGAGAGCCAACCCACTAATGGCACAGGAAGCCGAAAGGCACGCGTTTTAGCTCACGCAGGCTGGCGTGAGGTCTGCAACAGGACAAGGAAGTTAGACTAGAAAAAAAGGATGTAGCTGGTGGAATACTTAACTTTAATCCATTAACGTTGAACGTAGCTCTTCTCTATACATTCTTTACAATATCAATAGCAACTGATAATGGCGCCTTGCTAGGTCGTAGCAAATGACGTAGCTGAAGGCTATGCTAACTATCGTCTCGGCAAATGAGAGCGTATTTTTTCAGTGAACCATCGCTAGCAAAGTCGGTTGTCCAACTGGGGCGAGTGCTAGGAAGTCTCTCTAGACCTGCCGTGTGGCGGCGCTCGGTCTGCAATCACTGATAGTGACGACACGCGGGTCTGACGTATACTAATGGACCGCGGCCGATTTAAAAGCTACCACCTAGCAAGTGTGGTGTCTGGCGGTGACACCACAGATTGTATATGTCGTTAGTGACACTGGCAACTACTTTTATTACAAAAGCTAAGTTTACTGCCATGTCATCACTGTCCCAGGCTTTTCTTGTGTCCATGTGTGAGACACTGCTGTATGATTTACCCGAGAAGTTGGTCTGACCATATCTAACGTACTGCCCATTATCTTTGCAGCATGTTCCAACACATGAAGAAGTTTTTCTACCGGTGTGTGGGAGGGGAGAGAAACGGAGATCTGCGACTGGAGAAAGGTATTTTACAGGTGAGCCACGTTACATTGCATTACTTACAACATAATATGACAGGTACCTAACCGTACATAACATGGTCTGTTGACATTACAGACTGTCACGATTTACTGTGAATGATTATTCGGTTCGCTATTAACGTCCCATGTGACACGTCATTGAAAATAACGCTTCTTAGACAGGCATCTCTGCTCGATGACGATTTTGACGATTATATGTTGATATCGGAGCGGGGAAAGGCATTACATGTATGAGACGAGTGAGCTTCAAAGTGCTAAAAGCTAATAAGTAAAGATTCTCTGAAGTTCTTACTTTCTTACGCACACGCAAACACTGGCGCGCGAGTCACACACACACACACACACACACACACACACACACACACACACACACACACACACATACATACACAATTACCGAAATGATATTTTTAAAAAAATTTCAGTATCTGACTATAAGACATTCCGTTTTACACGTTTAAGGAATGATCTAAAATGCCAACTAACGCCTTTATTCCATCCGAATAGTCGTAGGAGACCCCAAAGCTGCCTATCGATTGCCTTGTCATCCTCGGCCGATAGAAGTCACTTCATACGTTAATGGCTGTTCATGTGGTCAGCATATTGCTCTTCCGGCCTTTGTCAGTTTTCGTGACCGGATATACAACATCGCCTTCGATGAATGTCACTGGAGGACGGATGGATGTATTGATTACTGGAGCGAAATGGGATGTGCTAGTCGCTAAACAGCACACAAAATTCTTCATCCTAAAACTTGGGTATATTTCCAGAACTATATATTTTTTAAAAATTTACCGTACTCGTCTCAACATCACGTAAAAGATAGGGCTCGTGTCCTCTTAAAATTGGTTCTACCTACATATCAAAAGCTAAAGTGCACATAAAATATGCGGTATAAGAATTTTATACCACAAGTATCACAGATCTAGTGGTCGTCTAACATGGGTATAATTCCATTAGAAAAGTGTGCTATTCGGTGAGAGTCACGGTGACATTGACGTATCCAAGGTGATGTGTATGAGGTGGGACTTTGACGGTTGATTGGCCAGTCACACCATCACCTACAGTAGTATGTACTCTGACGTGAAGGGTATTTTCAGACTGTTTCTCACTGTGTTCCCTACTGACCTACTTCACTGCTTTACCTGCCTGCTCTTTTCCCCAGATCTCACTGGCCCTACCTCCTCTCGTCCGTGTTACTAGCACATCATATCCCGACTTGTCGCATTAGGTAGGATAACGTTGATAGTGTAATCCAAATATTGATTAAATGATTCTAGGAACCGTATTGCAGAGCATTAAATTTAATACTGACCTAAGACATTGAGTGTTAATTGTAACCATACGATTCACTCATGCCTGGAAATTGTGTGTGCTATTTGTTAACGCTCCCCAGAAACAATGTGAGAGGCTTGAGAATGGATTTTTCTCTGTTAAGTTGTAGAGAAGCGTGCTGAAAAATATTCTGGGAGCAGAACTTCACTTAATATGCGTCCAACACGGGTGGCTGGTTGAATGAGACTTCGCAGACTATTTGGTTGCTCAGCCTTTAAGCTACTGATAGGATTTCATGTAAGATTGACGAAACCAAATGTACGGTGGAATCAGAGAATAGGGAACATGAATTGTTAGTAAAATCTGTTATAGCCCCATTTACTTTTCTTTCAATAGAAAGAACACGGAGGCACACGGAATAAGGAAACCGTGGCTCAATAAGTTCCATTTTAGCCATTCTGTCTTTCAAGCTTAACACTTCGTCGATAGGAAAACGGCAAGGAACGTTTGAAAAACAGAGCTGTAACTCGGATATTACAGCCATCAATGTATAAGCGCTATCGCTATCTCCAGACCCAAAAATTGGAAATAATGTAACAATTTGTAACAGACGTAAATTTAAAGAACCAGTGCTATCTCTGAAGTACCAAACATACTCTATATAATCACACTAATAGGTTTTTCTTTTTTCAACAGGAGCGTCAGTTCACGCTGGACGCGTTTTTTGAGGAGATACTGCAGATGCGGCTGCAGGAAGAGAAAGAAGTCCTTTCTGTTTCGGTGAGTGTAAATTCGAGCAGTATAGGGAATAGTAGCAGTTGGTTCCAATGTGAAGTTTTCGGTTTCTCACTACTTGATAACTTGCTTTCGAGTACAATACTAGTTACTGATCTGCTTCAGGCTGTCATGCTCAGTTGTTGTTCATTTTATGCGCAATATTTCTATGGATGTCCCAGTCATAAGCTGCATGTGTAGCGAATTTTACGTTAATACCTACTGACTGCTTGGAAGTTAACGAGTCACGCAATATCACATGACTTGAAGAAGGTGGCTCGACCAATCGTTGAAATATTGAGCATAAAATACGAACAACAACGCGGCATAGCCCAGAAGCACATAAATAACCGATCGTACCCAGAATATCTAAAAGGTAAAGGGATATTAGTTATTTCTTAGTATTAATAATTACTGAGACGTGGGAAGAATGTTGTTACTAGGATACCAAAAAGAATTACTATATACTTAATGTCGATATCTGTACCATGCTAGATTTGTGATAAATGTAACAATTCGTAAATACATTTATATAATAGGAACTAGCACATTTTGAATTACTCATCATTTGGATAACATAAAAGTAACACGTTCTTTTCCAACAGGAGCGTCAGTTCACGCTGGACGAGTTTCTTGAGGAGTTGCTGCAGGGGCGGCTGCAGTGAGGAAAAGAACGCCATGCTGCTACGGTGAGTGAAAATCCTATCTCTGTACAGATCAACAGATTTTGATTTCTAAGTGCGTTTCTCGTTTCATGACCAGTTCAAAACTTCCTTCAGAAGGGAAATCTTCATTATAGTTTCTAGTCTACAATTTTATGATTTTTGATATAACTGAAATTCTGTCAGCTTAGGTATATCGATAAGGCTACAAAAATCTATGATCAACACGTATATCTTGTCGAAATCCATAGTCTGTTCTTCTTCTATAATAACTGTAAACTGTGATCAGATACGTAGTCCTTTTGTGACTATGCATTTGTTCGCTATGGTATTAGTACAATAGGATATACTTACACTCAAGAATCAGTGCTACAATATGTTTGCTTACAATTTCACAGTAAGGATAGCGTTCCAGGAAACATTTTCATATATTTCCTTCTGACCATAAAACAGTTATTAAGTTATCAGCATAGGTTCACCCTCAGCGTCCCGCGCGTACTTTTGGTATTTCGTTTGCATTTTTCATGCTGCATAAAGTTTTTTTGTCATATATTTATCCATGAAGCTTTCCGAATTTCAACTGAACATTTACAAATGTTAAAATCTGCTACATCGTTGTGGGTTACAGTTCTCTACGTTCCTTAATGCGTGAAACGAAGTTCAGAATAATGCATCTTCATGATACAATGATTTTATAGACAGGAAAAATTATCCTCAGGAAGCAGGGTATAGGCAAACTGTCATTACACGTAGTTTTAATCGATAAATTCATAATTGTATTTACGATTATTAGTATCCTAAGTTTGGTGAGTATGGCCGACTGAATAATCCATTCTCTGACTCTGTATCCTGTCTGAAGAGCGAATCATAAAATGTATTGTCATTGCAGTATTCTTTTACTGTATCATTACTAAAAAGTGTTTTACATTTGTTCGAAAAGCTATAAACTAATAGCTGTGGTTCGTGTCTGTATTACGTTCTGTACAGTATCGATACAGAAAACGAGTTTACAATATCTTGTGGCCCAGCGATGATTTAGCATTTTGCTTTGCGTATGTATTATTAACCCACAGTAATAGGGCGACGTTTTTATTTATGAATTTTTAATTTGTCGACAGGTCACTCCAGTGTCTTCCGCGCAAACCATGGAGGTCTGTACTTCACACCGCGCAGCTCTTGAGAACCGCCATGTCAGACGCTGGACGTGTGGTCGCCTCTGCATCAACGCCACGTCTGAAGAAGACCGTCTGGCTGCCAAACGGCTCGACCACGATACCGCGGCGAACACCACCTGAAAACATAGTTACCGATCCAATAAAACTTCGGATCAATGAGATGACACCGTCTCGTTATTTGTTTTATTTAGAACAGGTGGCGTTGTGGTAATGCAAGGAGCTCGCATTCGGTGATACAAGTTCTCTTTCGACCACTACGATCTAGGGTTCGGTGGTTTCTCTAAGTAGACTAAGGGAGACTCATGGATGGTTCCTTTGGATTAAAACTCACTCGATTTTCTCCCAAGTGCGAGTTCCATCTATCATTACCTCTCCGTCGATAGAAGTGGAAGTTACACCCAAGTAATTCCTACTCCTTATATTTCTTTCAGTAAGAAATTGATTTGGGCAGTATTACAAAGCATACTTGTGCTAAAGGTACACAAATGGAAAAAATTTGAGTCCACCGGATCAGCATTTCAAAATTTGCTAATTATGTTTAACAGCAAAATCACTGACACAGATGATAACATTCTAAGGACTAGAGAGATTAGAAAAGCTCTGCTTCTAAGGATAACAAATTAGTCCTTGTAGTCCTGACATTTCCTCTTCAA